>NC_047138.1:18360941-19030108 GCF_009829125.3 Periophthalmus magnuspinnatus
TGTTCCCGGTGCATGTTGGACTCCGCCAGGGCTGCCCTTTGTCACCGGTTCTGTTCATTATATTTATGGACAGAATTTCTAGGCGCAGCCAGGGGCCGGAGGGGGCCTGGTTTGGGAACCACAGGATTTCATCTCTGCTGTTTGCGGATGATGTTGTCCTGATGGCTTCTTCGAGCCAGGACCTGCAGCAGGCACTGGGGCGGTTTGCAGCCGTGTGTGAAGTGGCTGGGATGAGAATCAGCTCCTCCAAATCCGAGGCCATGGTTCTCGACCGGAAAAAGGTGGTTTGCTCTCTCCGGGTGGGTGGTGAGTCTCTGCCCCAAGTGGAGGAGTTCAAGTATCTCGGGGTCTTGTTCACGAGTGAGGGAAGGATGGAGCGGGAGATTGACAGGCGGATCGGTGCAGCGTCTGCAGTGATGCGGTCGCTGTATCGGTCCATTGTGGTAAAGAAGGAGCTGAGCCGGAAGGCGAAGCTCTCTATTTACCGGTCAATCTACGTTCCTACCCTCACCTATGGTCATGAGCTCTGGGTAATGACCGAAAGGACAAGATCGCGGATACAAGCGGCCGAAATGGGCTTCCTCCGCAGAGTGGCCGGGAGCACCCTTAGGGATAGGGTGAGGAGCTCGGTCACACAGGAGGAGCTCGGAGTAGATCCGCTGCTCCTACACGTTGAGAGGAACCAGTTGAGGTGGCTCGGGCATCTGCTCAGGATGCCTCCTGGACGCCTCCCCAGGGAGGTGTTCTGGGCATGTCCCACCGGGAGGAGGCCCCGGGGAAGACCCAGGACACGCTAGAGGGACTATGTCTCTCGGCTGGCCTGGGAACGCCTTGGGGTCCCACCGGAGGAGCTGGAGGACGTGTCTGGGGTGAGGGAAGTCTGGGAGTCCCTGCTTAGACTGCTGCCCCCGCGACCCGGCTCCGGATAAGCGGAAGAAAATGGATGGATGGATGGAAAAAATAATTATCCACCGTAGTGTATTGCTGCCACATGCAATTGTCTAGATAAAAAACAAAAACAAAAAAAACACGTCTTTTGTCGTTACAACTATCATTATTTGCATAAGTATTAGTAGCCCACCTGCAGTAGGCCCCATTAAAGCACCTTTTCCTCTCTGATGCATGAGGTGTATATTTTGCAGTTTTTGGCTGTTTGTTTAAACGTGGAGCTTCTTAATGCATTAATCATGGATGGCATTAACTTGGTTTCTTGACTAAATTAATACAAGTTATATCAGTTACCACGAGGTGTCAGCGTTATCAAAAAAAATTATCACATGCATTTTATGTCCGCAGTGTATTAAGACCCTTATGGGCCTTTAGTTTGCATAATCTCCATGCTAAAACTGTAGCTGTAAAAAGAAGAGTCATTTTGACGAAAAGAATATTTTACTTTGCAAATCCTCGACATCTCCATACGTACTTCCGCTCACGGTGTTCGCCACGCCTCTGTGTGGCGTGAGTGAATTACGAACATAAACACATGATTAGACCAGCCACTGCCAACATCACAACTGTTCCACTGTCTCACTGTCCCACTGCTCACGGGGCCAACGTCACCGCCTAAGATCTGCACTTTTAACTGATACAGAGTCCATTTGAACCAAAGACTCAAGTTATTTGCTAAGTCGCTACCTCGGCTAACATCCCTGACCCTTCTCTGGCGCAGGTGAGTACTGGAGATACCGTTAGCACAGGAAGCTAATTTCCTATAATTAGTTAAAATATTGTAGAAGTTGGAAAATTGATGTTTTTGCATGTACTAATAATGAGGGTTAGTTTGTTTTATGATTGGACAGTTTGATCACAAGTTTATACCACCTGTTAGCAAGTCAAAGTACTATATAGGCTAATAATAGTTCGATTAAAGTGAAGGCCTACACGAAAACGACTCGCTGATGATGTTGTTTGTTTTACTGCTACTACTACTAGTACTACTACCACTACTACTAACGTTACTGCAAAATAATATTACTCGAGTAGAAGTATAAAGTAGTGGTCCAAGATATTACTCAAGTAAGAGTAAAAACAAAAGTAAAAAAGAGTAAAAGAGTACTGAGTACTAAGTACTCAAAGAGTAACTGTCGGGAAGTAACATCCGATTTATAATTTTGTTGAATGTGACAAAACATGAAATAAGCCACAAAATGTGGTGTTTACAAAGAGACACAAAATTAGCCAAACTAAATCATATCTGAAGGAGCTGCAAGAAACACAAATGTTCAAATCACTTCATATTGTCAACATAAAACTCAAGTCACTTTAGAACAGGGGTCACCAACCTTTTTTAACCTGAGAGCTACTTTATGGGCACTGAGTCATACGAAGGGCTACCAGTTTGAGACGCTCTTCTGAAATAACACATTTTCTCAGTTTGCCTTTAGTTATACATTATTAATAATGATAAATGACAATCATCTATGTGAACACACTGATCACGTTGCAAGACACTGATCACATTAATGATTTCTCAAAATAATTATCAACAATGAGCAAGGAGGGAAACAGATATCAATATTCAGCACTTTAACTTTACTAATCTTAGTAATTGTTAAGTTTCCAGATGACACTTACATCACTACATCTCATAGGAAAAGTGTCCCATTTTCACTATCCATTGACAAACCTTTTTAACAAAACATAAATAATATACATTGCACCGTGTTTCATAAAGTTATCAATTATGTAATGTTAAAGAAAAATAAGCTTACATATTTTTAAATAAATCTCGGTTGCGTTGTGTGACTTTTTCACCGGTGTCGTGAAAAAAGCCTGTTGTTTACCCAAAGCTGCGTTTAGCTCTGGGCTTGTTCTGCCCATAGTGCGCAGCCCCGTGGGGAGTTAGTGTGGAGCTTTGTGAGATATAGTGAAGTGTCCCTCCACATTGTGCCGCTTTGCCGTCACCACAGTCGCTCCGCAGATGAGATACGTGCAGGTTTCTTTTACAGTCTTAAATCGTTGTGAAAGTGATCTCTTTATTTTCTACCATGTTCTGGAGTAAGAAACTGCATTCAGCGCATCCTCACAGCGCTCGCGAGCGGAGCACTGGTTTTGTCACGCGCACAATACTAACCTTTGAAGTGAGTAGGTCAAAGTTCACCTTAACTTATCTAAACTTCACGTATAATGAACATATGTTTAAGATATTGTCATTTTTAAATCTATATAAATGCAAGGGTGATTAAAAAAAATAGCAACAGAATAAAATTAAATTTTAGATGCAGCTCATTAGTGAGTTGTGCTATTTTTAGAACCGGTCTGCGGGCGACTCATGTGGGGTTTGGGGGCGACATGGCGCCCGCGGGCACAGGGTTGATGACCCCTGCTTTAGACTTCCTCACAGTGGGAAGAGGAACCACAACTATTATTCAAGTAAGAGTACTGTTACTTCTATAAAAATATTACTCAAGTAGGAGTAAAAGTTTGTAAAGAAATACTGTAGTCCTTATCAGAGTACTTTTCTGGCAACAAAGTCACTCAGTGTAACTGAATATTGCTCACTTCTTACACTATGTGCTTTTTCTGTTAAAGCGTTCTCAAAATGTTTTTGTCAACTTTGCCTGGAATGTTTCACAATATGGCATTATATGTAATCTCCATGGAGAGAAACAAGTGACCAGTAGGCCAAGTTACAGGTCAGATCTGTGGAGAGGTGCCCCGCTCACAGTAAAAATGCATCTGTTTGAGTGAGATAAACATCTGTAATTGAATAAATGGCACAGAGATAAGATTAATGCCATATTCTGAAGCAAAATAATCACATCTCCATAGTCGATTAGGTAAGTTAAAGCTGCATTATGTAACTTTTCTGGTGATGGGGTCTGCCACCTGCTTGTACTTCTAACTACTTATTATGAATGCTAACTGGAACTTCTACTTTGGAGCTATGGTATCAGGATGCCTCATCGATTTTCGATATCATTATCGGTATCGGTGTATCTTTATCTTTAGCACTCTCCCTACCAAAGTACTACTTCTATTACTCTTACTATTACTTTACTACTACTATTACTATTACTTTACTACTACTACTAGTACTCAGGTAAAACTTATTTTTACCATTTTAAAAATGTGTGGAGTGGTCCACAGTTTGCAGTGGTCCAAAGTTATTCCTCACTTTCCTTATGGATTCAGAGCATCCTAATTATTCACCACGATGAGTTTACAAGCACTTTTCACAACTCTCAGGGACCAGAGCGGAGTTTGCTGAGTCACAGTAATGCTAATGACAACTAGTAAGCTAATGCACACTTATTATTGGATATTAAACCGCTTTATAGTTAGATGCAGACAGCCTGCAGTGACCTTATTTTGACCTCAAGAGCTCCTTATACAATATGTCTTTACTGGGACATATTTAGCTCAAATACTAGGGAAAAATCAGGTACAGGAACTTTTAAAGTGGGACCTAAACTCCGCCCTTAACTGCTTTCCAAATAGGGCTGCTAAACTGAGCAGTCCCTGGAGGACTAAAGGCGAGGGTAGGAGGGGGGGAGGGGCAGGGTCAGGAGGACTAAAGGGGGGAGTGAGGGGGGGAGGAGAGGTGGAGTCTGGAGAACTTAAGGTGAGAGTGAGGGGGGAGGAGGGGCGGGGTCTGGCTGTAAGGGCAGTCTTGTGCAATGTCACACAGTACTTGAAGCTGCAGTGGCCACTGGAGGCAGCACACACTTTTGACTGTTTTTGAACACAAAACTACAAATGGACCTAGTTTAACTTCAACACAAGCTGTGCACTGTTGTTTTGACCTCCTGTTTTCTTATTTTATACAGTTTTATTCTATAATATTTTGTGAACTTTGTGTCACGTGAACCTAAACATATTTGAATACTTGTCTCTGCCATTCCAGGGGGAATGGAGAAAGCTAAACAAGATGCTTTTGACAACGCCCGGCTGCAGGTGATCCAGGATGGCTACAAGTCTGCCTTTGATTGCATCAACCAGGGCCTGAGTGCAGATGAGGCTGGGGACAAGGCCCATGCTCTGGAGCTCTACCAGAGGGGGCGCCGTCACCTCCTCAGGGCCATCAGCGTGCCCTCCAACGGGGACGAGTGCACTGGCATCGCCTGGCAGTCTGCTCGCGAGATGCAGAAGAAGATGCAGGAAACGCTAAATAACATAACAACGCGGGTAGCCATTCTGGAAACCAGCACAGAGACGACTCCAGAAACTACTCCAGAACCTGCTCCAGGAGGTAGACTGTACCCGAACATTTCAAACAAAGACGAGCCAGAAAGATCTCCACAGTCCAATAATGTGGTGAACGGAGCAGGAGGAGCACGTGGAGGAGCAAGTGGAGGTAGGGCTGAAGAGCTTTCGGAAAATATTGAATTTTCTGGCAAATATTGCAGTTGTGACTAGATGTGGCCTCACACATTTTAAACGCACACAGGAAGCTTTAAACAGAAGGCCACACAGTCGGAGATAATGGGGATAACTACTTTAGTTACGGAATAATTTGTGGGTTTATCTCATTTAGAGTTAATTTTATCCATTTTCTGTCTTCATTTGGATCATTTCTGTTTAGAGCTACAGTGTGTAGTCTGTAGTTTAGGCCTGGTTTAGGCCTAGATTAGACCTGGAACAGTCCTGTTATAGACCTGGTTTAGATCTGATGGTACTCAGACAGTAAAATGTTTTCTTTGGTGATACTTGGGGTCAGCGCTGTAGGCCTTTAGTCATTTAGTTAATGAATCGGTCGATGGAGTCTTAGCTAAACCAAATTGTGTAATAATTATGTTACATATGATGAAAATTTCTATGGAACAGCAGCAGACAGGAGGAGTGAGAGAGTGAGCTGAAGATTTGGTATTTTTTGGTGTTTATCTGTAAAAAGGCAGATTAAATTCAAGATTCACATTTATCTGTTTAATCTGTCTTTATATAAATACACTGTTCCCTAGTCCCTTTTTCTGCATAAATAGTAGTTTTTGCATGAACTCCCCCTGCAGGTATAGTCTTGTGAATGCAGTTTGGATCAGACACACATGCAGAACCACACGCACACACATGCAAGTGGAAATGTTTTTTTTTTGTTTTTTTTAATCAAAATGTCCTCATATGGCATCACTTCAGCATCATCTAGGACAGGGGTGTCAAACACATTTTCACCGAGGGCCACATCAGCCAAATGACTGCTCTCAAAGGGCCAGATGTAAAATAAATCTAACTACTTTTTTAACTTGTTAATTCACTGTTTCTGTATTTTTTACTTATTCAAGTTACAAATATTGCATATGCATTTGCCTAGATGTAAAAATATGGCTGTGTAACTGTGTATCTCCTGGTAAAATGACTTTTTAAGACCATCATAACTTTTAACTTACCCTGTCGAGGGCTGCATAAAATAATGTGGAGGGCCACATTTGGCTCGATGGCCTTGAGTTTGACACATGTGATCTAGGACAAATGGTCCTTTTGTGAACTCTAAATAATAAATCATACAATCAGTAGTATAGATTAATCATTAGTTGGAGGCTGCAGCCCTATGACAAACTAATGTGATTTTCAACTTTAAATCATAGTACTTTATTTTTTATTCCAGTGTGGCCTTATATCTGTAATCCCTCATGGGTCCAGGTAGGTTCCATAATGGTCCATGGGTGTATAGTAGTCTATGTGGTCTTACTTGCTTGTTCTGATACAGCTCAAGATCATACTAAAAAGCCATTCAGGAAAGGTTCACTGTCAAAGGGACTTTTTTAGTGTAGTTTTGATGCTAATTTTATTATTTTATTATTGATTGATTAGTATCATATTTATGATCAGTCTTCATATAAATTATAATTTCGAATGCCAAACATCTACACTGGTTTAAGAGTGTTTATGTGAGTACTATATTTGACCTTATTTAAAGGTACAGTATGTAACTCTTTAGAGGTAGGCACCTGCATGATTCCATGGAAACTGAAAGTTAAAACCATACTTTGGCTCATTCCCATGGAGACAGATATTTTTTATGCCATACTGTGAAATATTGTAGCCCATAGAACTGCATTTCCATGGAAACAAGCAGCTGGAGACCATCCTTCGGGCCAAATCAGAGTCAGGTTTGTGGAGATGCGAGCCCTTACACAGCAGGATGCAGGTTTTCAATTCAATTCAACTTATTTTGTAAAGCCCAAAATCACAACAGCAATTGCCTCTTAGGGCTGAACACGAGAATCGTTTTAACCAACAGAAAGTTAGAAAATCAACAATAAAGCAGAAACAGGCAAACAAATGAATCAATAGTGCAATAAACAACCAAAATGTGAAATAAAACTATTATTTTAGTCTATTTTTGTCAGAAAAGTTACATACTGTTTCTTTAAGTAAAATATAGTTTTATTTGCAAATGCACATTAAATCATTGCCATTATTGTAAAATACTGAAACCACCTCATGACCCTTACTTTGGGAACTACTCATGTAAATAAATGTAGGCCTTGCTATTAGATAATTATAAAACTAAAATTTCTTTGAGTCAATGGTGACATATTGCTCAGCCTTACATTACCTAAATAACTCCTACCTTTTTTGATTTTCCATCTTTCAGTTGCAGGTGGAGCTCTACCCCACTCCCCCACCAACCAACCCAGAGCCCCGGCAGGCCAACCTCCGGCCTACTCCCTCCAAGCGGCCGATGGGCACCTGTCCCTCTCATACGGCACTGATTCTGGGGAGATGTCGGCAGTGGGGGAGGACTTCTACAGTCAGTGCTCTAGCCCCTCTCCCCAGAGCGTAGCCTGGGAGGATGGGGAGCTGCTGCTGTACATCCCACACGGGGTGCAGATATTCTTTGTGACACCAGAGGGAGATGTGAGCGCACCGTCCTACCCAGGCTTCCTCCGATTGGTCAAGTTCACCAACGAGGCATCAGACAGGATGCCCAATAGACCGCCAGCATTCTTACAGGTGAGAGTGTGGTGGTTATCAAAATGGTGGATTATGAGGGGTAGGAGGGGCGGGGTCTGGAGGATGAAAGAGGAGAGTAAGGGGAAAGGAGAGGCATGGTCTGTAGGTATAAGGAACATTGTGATTGGTCCAACAGGTATCCACAATTCAACTCTGCCCCTGCAGCCAGGTTCTTGTTTTTCAATAGATTAGTATCTGTTACACGTTCTACAAAACAACTTTTTAACAAGAGTCTTTGACCCATTAGGAGTCTCATGATTCTGCAGAGTTTTGGGTCATTACTGCCAACACTGTTACTGGCTGTTCTGTTAAATTCCATGAAGAAGAATTAACAGGGGCCACTAACTTGTATTAGACACAGTTACAAAACCCACACTCCACTCTGTTGATATGGAGTCCTGTGACCTCTGCCCTCGGGCTCTCTAAGTGGTTCTTGCGCCTCCACCAAGAAATAAGTCACTCTTGTTTTGAGTAGTACTGTTACTTTAAGAGGACTGCATTTCCATTCATCCATAATAATCTCTATTTGTAGCTGTTCCATCTTATCAAAGGCCAGTCTCCTCTGACCTTTGATTTTAAACAAGTCTGGGTCTGGTTAGTACTTGGATAGAGACTGCTGGGAATGTCAGGTGCCACAGTGGGGCAGCAGTGGCTCTAGTGTCTTTAGGCAAGACACTTCACGTACCTTACCTAGTATCAATGTGGTGTGTGAGTGTGAAGGTGGGAGATATGCCAAAACATTCATGTCACTATTTTCTTTAAATCTAAATCATGATCTGCTTCTGTCACGTTCATGTTTTCTTATCATTTTATACAGTAAACAAGAGGTGACTAAAATCTGTCTTCAGTGTCTGGAAGTTTACTCTTGACAGTGATTAGTTAAATCCACCTGTCACTCACTCGGAGTATGATGGAGGCTGACCAATGATTTTGTCACAATGGCAGCTCTTCACAGGGATGAGATCATGATTTTTATCACCATATCACCCAATCCTGGCCAGAGGGGCCGATGGTGCAGATTGGCAGCCTCATTCCTGTCAGTCTGCCCCAGGGCAGCTGTGGCTATACTAGTAGCTCACCACCACTGAGTGTGTACTGAAAAAAATGAAATAAATTATTATTATTATTGTTAATATTATGTGACTCATGTGTTAATTGTGTTGCTTGTTCTCTTCACTATTGAGTTGACTTGAATCTATTGTAAAAGAGATTCTGAAACTTCATGGAACTTGGTTGGTTGAATATTTAAAATAAATTAATGGGACTGTGTGTGTAGAGGCCTAAACTTCAGGGTAGTTAGGATAATTTGTTAATTAATAAGTGCTGTGATCTGCAGACATGATACACATTAGAACTGCAGTTTAAGTTCACGTAGTTCCTCTAGTTTCATGATGTAAGAAGGAGATATAATGATTATGGATAAACTCGATGAACCTTCTCCTCAGATTGTTGTTCTGATATTGTTCTGGTTATACGTGCGCGTTGGACCGGGTCCCTCGGCCTCTTACTGCAGCCTGTGACCTTTGACCTCATGAAGACTCCTGATCTCATCATCGAGATCAGGAGTCAGATCAGGAGAGTGAGTCATCGAGTAAACAAACCATTATTTACCTTATGGACTGAGATCATGTAATCAGTTTGAGATCATGTGACCACTGTTCGTGGAGTTTAGTCTTTAGCCTGTGACATCGTCCAACCGAAACAACAGGCCAAAAGCAGCTAAAAATATAACTAAGATGTACTTGTCACTTTACTACTCCCTACTTAAATGGACCTGATTTTTACTGTTTCAAAAGCAAGGAAAACAGAACTAGTTCATTTTAAACAGTTTGCAGTGGTCCAAAGTTATTCCCCACTTATTTTATGAACATTCTGAACATCATAAATATTCACCACGATGAGTTTATAAGTGCTTTTCACAATTCTCAGAGACCAGAGAGGAGTTTTACCATCAAGGTAATGCCAACGACAACTAGCATGTTAACATACACATCCTGACTACTGGACAATAAAATGCTTTATAATTAGATGTAGACAGCACACAGCAGACTTATTTTGACCTCAAGATCTGCTTATACAGTAAATCTCTACTGAGACAAGAGAGATTTTGCTAAAATGCATGGACAAAAAAATCAAGTACAAGGCCTTTAAAGAGCTACTTCCTCCTTTTGCAATTTGAAAACCACATAATGCAGATTTAAAATGTTTTATTGGATGTTTTTATGAAAAGTTTTTTTTGTTTGTTTTGGCATGAACTTTTCAAAAAATTCACGTCAATGTAAATCTAATGTGGGAAAGGTCACTCTGTTGTATTGGTGTTTTTAGGGTACAGTTTGGTTTATGTAAAGAGTAAAAACCCAATCATTTATCAATAAACATTTATAGGTCAAACACTTTAAACAAATGCTAACTGCTAATCCATCAGCATGCGCCTCTAGTGACAGAGGTCATGTGACTGAAACCTGACCACTGAGCAGGACTTCCCCAGGTGCTGCTGAATCTGGATGACATCACACTCACATGAGGATTTATTATGTAAACCTGCTTACACTGGAACTGCCTTAATCCTGAGAAAGAGAGGGAGACTGAGAGAAAGAGAGGAGCAAGAGAATGTGTGACCTCATTAACCACACCAAACAAACCAAACAAACCAAACAAAGTGCCCAGAGGCCGAGCGTCATAACTCACTCACTTTATTTCTGTGACATATTTGAATCATATGAAATCCAAACAAATACAAACCTTTTTACATTTGCCTGTGGAAACTCAAGTGTCTCTACCAAACCAGAATGTGGCTTAAGTCTCAGTGTAATGATGTGTGGAGTCTCCCTTTCACTATTACTGTTACTATTACTATTGCTTTTACTGTTCTAGGCACTCTCACTGTTTCGGACAAAAATCACACTAATGGACAACACAGCATAAGGGTCAAAACCTCTTGAATACTGTTGAATTCTGGGTTTCAGCTTCACACTTGACCCGTCTCTAAACATTTGCTGACCCAAATCATAATTCCTTAAAATCTATCAACAAAATTACTTCAAAGGGCTGTACCCTATTTTTTTCTTTAACATTTTTATCCAAACCAGGATGTAACACTGATCCGCTGGTAGCATGCTAGTTGTTGTTTGCAGTGGTGTGTTAGCAAAATTCTGACGATAAATCTGAAAGTTGTGGAAAGCTCTTATAAACTCATCAATGTGAATAATTAGGATGCTCTGAATGCATAATGTAAGTGAGGAATAACTTTAGACCACTGCAAAATGTTTAAAATGAGCTAGTTCTGTTTTTCATGTTTTAAAGTGGATCTGACACTAAATCCACTACTGAACTGTGTGTATGGAGTTTAAATGGCATTATCTACTGTTCCTAGTGCTTTTTTTTTGGCAGTTTTGCTGCTTTCTGTTCAGAAATGTGTGCCGCCCCAGTGACCACTGTAATATCCACTAATATCCAGACCATGCCCCTCCTCCCCCTTCACTTTCCCCTTTAGTCCTCCAGACCCCACCCTTCCTCCCCCCTCACTCTCTCTTTATGCCTCCAGACCTTTCCTAGTTTAGCAGCTCTATTTGAAATGTGTTTTAAGATGGGTAATATCAGGTACTCCACCTTTAGTATTTGTCCCTTAACTGAAGTATTACCCATAATTCCTCATAATCTCTCATCTGTTGCCCCCGTGTCTCCAGGTGTGTGAGTGGCTGTACCCGCTGATGTCCCTCCAGTCTCCAGTCTTGCTCTGTACCTCAGGGGTGTTCATGTTCCCTGACATGATGGCTCCGGCCCCTGGGTACTTTGTGGGTGTAGTGCTGTCCTCAGAGCTGCCCGCAGCAGACAGGGAGCTGTTCCAGGACCTGCTGTCTCAGATGACCGACCTCCGAGTACAGGTTAGTCTACTGCAAGGGCCCTAACACAAATGCAAACATTGCCATCTACTGGTAAAGAAAATGCACAGATGGTAGTTTTAAAATACTCTCTGAATGTCATTTTTGAGATAATGCAATGGCAATATCTCCCAGGTCTTTGCCTGATACAAAGAGTGAACAATTTACACTAAAAGTGATATCGATATATATTCACCTTATTCCAGAAGTTGCCGTGCGCACTGCCATCCTCATCAGGTTGTATTATTTTGCATAGGGGCCGATCGACTACAATTTTAAAGCCTCCAGAGAATTGGTGCAGTGTTGATTTGTGGGTCACATGAACATAGAACGTTTTACACAGATCAACACTACTTTATATCAGATTGGGATTCTCACTTAACTGAAGTGGGTTTGAAGCATTTAGCGGTAAAAGTTGGTGGTGCTGCGTAAGATTAATATCCTAATGATGTTATTTTAATAGCCTATCCAAAACATGATAAACTGCCCATGAACATCAGAGTTGAGTTTCAAGTATTGCATCATAAAACTGACCTCAAAATAGCAAAGTCAGTTTTAAGTTTACATTGTGAAAGTGTGATGATATTCCTTTTTACACATTTATTTTGAGTTTGTTAAAATATTTTTTGGCATTATTTGGTCTATACCTGAATACACCACATTATAAAGGTGTCATAACATAACTAGTACATTTGTTGAGGCATAAATTATGCTGATGCCTCAAATAAATTTACTAACTGGACCTTTTAAAACGTTGACCTCAGCCACACTAAAATCGCTATTACACACTGCCATCTAGTGTTTGAAAAGAACAGGACAGTCCTAGATGTGGATTAAAATGCAGTACAAAGGACCAGTTCATGAATTTTACATTTCATAAGCAGACACTCCCACAGCCTCCTGACTATAATCTTGTTGATAACATGGATGACAAAGTCACTACACATGTTTATTACATTTAGTTCAAGCACAATATGTTTTGAGGAGGCTGTGGGGAATCGGCTCCTTTTTTGCTGTTTGCTATTTTTTTTGCCTATCAGTGGTATAACACAAATCTGTAGACGGCACCCTCTAATGATAATACAATACATTAAAATGATGAGTTTAATTGTTTTGAAGACATTTTTCATATGAATTCAACACTGCTAATATTTTTTATGAAGATTCATTATTATAACATGGCTTAACATTTATTACAGACTTGTATTTCAAATTTCATAAACATGACCTCTCTGTGTCCCCAGATGTGACCTAAACATATTCTAAAACAGCTTTTACTGATGACGATTATAATACTGATTTCTCCTTAATTACAAAAATACTGGACATTATGGACAAGTTGTTTTATGTTATAATTTGATGTATGGTTCAAAATGATTATCCATTCAGAAAGCAGAATGAGCCTCACATGACACTCATTTGGGTTGCCAGATTCAATGCTGAAATCAAGTTGTTTTAAACTTAAAAAGACTCTGAATGGTAACTACCTAAACCCCAGTACCTGCAGCCATTCGTTAATCAGTGCTAGTACAGCCTCTGCAGCTCAGTGAGTGAATTCTGGAGGTTCTTTCATATGAGGCCTGTTCATATACCGGGATGTGACACGCCTATATGTTTCTTAAAGCCACAGTATGTAACTTTTTAGACAAGAAGTTGACTAAAATAAAAGTATGTTTTATCATTTTGGTTGCGTTTGTTGCACTAAAACACTTGGAAAAACATTTCCTTATGTTTCCTTATTCTGAGCGGGCTTACCTCTCCACAAACCTACAGTTGAAACCAGAAGTTTGTATACACTATATAAAAAGACACATTTACTCTTTTTTTCTCACTGTCTGAAATGAAATCAAACTAAACCTGTCCTATTTTAGGTCAATTACAATTACTAAAATTATTTCTAAATTCCTGAATAATGAGAGATGGATTTTTAAAAACAATTTTTCATTACTTTCTTCAAAGTCAGAAGTTTACTATGCATTTAAACTATCTGGGAAAACCCAGATGATGATGTCATGTCTTTGGAAGCTGATAGGTTTATTGACAACATTTGAGTTAATTAGTGACACACCTGTGGATGTATTTGAAGGCACACTGGAAACACACTGCTTCTTTGTGTAACATCATGGGAAAGTCAAAAGAAATCAGCCAATATATCAGGAGGAGAATTGTGGACTTGCACAAGTCTGGTTCGTCCTTGGGTGCAACTTCCTGAAGGTGCCACGTTCATCTGTTGAAACAATTATACGCAAGTATAAAGACCATGGGAATGTCCAGCCATCATACTGTTCAGGAAGGAGACTGTTTCTGTGTCCCAGAGATAAAAATGTTTTGGTCCAAAATAGTCCAAATCAACCAAAGAACAAAAACAGAAGACCTGTGAAGATATTGGCTGAAGCTGGTAAGAGTGTGTCATTATCCACAGTGAAAGGTATTGTATGACATAGGTTGAGAGAATACTCTGCCAGGATGAAGCATTACTCCAAAAGAAATGTAAAAAATCCAGATTACAGTTTGTAAATGCACACAGGGACAAAGACCTTCATTTCTGGTCTGACAAAACAAAAATTTAACTGGTTTGCCGCAGTGAGCATCGTTACATTTGGAGAAAAAGGGGGAACCTTGCAAGCCTGAGAACACCATCCCAACTGTGAAATACGGAGGTGGCAGCATCATGTTTTGGGGTTGTTTTCTTGCAGGAGGGATGGGTGCACTTCACAAAATAGATGGTATCATGAGGAAAGAATATTATATGGAAATACTGAAATAACATCTCAAAACATCAGCCAGGAAGTTAACATTCTGGCGCAAATGGGTCTTCCAAATGGACAGTGACCTGAAGCATACTGCCAAACTGGTTACAAAATGACTTAAGAACACATGTGTCAAACTCAAGGCCCGCAGGCCAAATGTGGCCCTCCACATCATTTTATGTGGCCCTCGACAGGGTAAATTAGAAGGTATGATGGTCTTAAAATGTAATTTTATCAGGAGATGCACAGTTACACAGCCATATTTTTGCATCTAGGAAAATGCATATACAACATTTGTAACTTGAATAGGTAATACATGCAGAAATGGTTAATTAACAAGTTTAAAAAGTAGTTAGATTTATTTTACATCTGGCCCTTTGAGAGTAGCCATTTGGCTGATGTGGCCCTCGGTGAAAATGTGTTTGACGTCCCTGCTTAAGAATAACAAATTAATGTTTTGGAGTGGCCACCACAAAGCCCTGATCTTAATCCTATTGAAAATGTATGGGCAGACCTGAAAAGGCATGTGTGAGCAAGGAGGCCTACAAACTTGGCTCAGTTATACCAGTTTTGTTAAGAGGAATGGGCCAGAATTCCTGCCAACTATTGTGAGAAGCTTCTAAAAGGATATTCAAAACGTTTGATCCAAGTCATATTGTTTACATACATTTCATTAGTATTTGGTACCAAAGCCTTTAATCTTTTGACTTTGAAGAAAGTAATGAACAATTGTCTAATAAAAAAAAAAGCCAGAATCTCAAAAAAATGCCAGAATCTCATTATTCTGGAATTTAGCAAATATAAATAATTTTGGTGATCCTAATTGACCTAAAACAGGAAAAATTGAATCTGATTTCATGTCAGACAGTGAGGGGGGAAAAAAGCTTGTCTTTTTATGGTGTATGTAAACTTCTGGTTTCAACTGTAACTCTTATTTGTTGCCACAGAAATGCTAATTTGGCTAAACATATCTATTTCCATGGAGAATGTTCTGATGTAAGGTTTTAACTTTCCATGCCCATGGAATCATGCAGGTGATTTGCAACCTCCAGAAAGTTACTGTACCTTTTTAAATAGGTTAGCACACAAACTACATACCCTTCCTTTAATACAGACCTATTAATATGATGGTGTAACTTCAGAAATGCAGACTCCAAAGCCTGTGCAGTCCTACCAAAGGGTGCACTTTCTTTGAGCTCCCTCCCTTCTATTGTTCTTGGCTCAGCACTGTTAGGATTAGCTGAGCAGTGCACAGGTTAGCCTCAGAATGCTCTTTAATGCTCTTATCTGAGCCAGTCAGGACGCACTCGGAGCTCCAGTGCACCACGAGCCCTGATGAAGATGGATACACTGGCACACGCGGATGCCAGGGCTCCGTGTACCTGCTGAAAACGCCCAAGAACAGTGATCTGCCCTGATGGAGCTAACACAGTGTCAGCATGTAGGCAAGAGTTTGAGTTTTCAAAGGGCACAGGGACTTTGGACACTTATGAGAGAAGATATTCTGTCAAAGTAGGAGCTGAATTTTTGGGTTGACATGATTTTGGAAAAAAAATTGCTGCAGGTGTGGCTATAGGAGCAGTTGTGGTTTTGGAGAAGAGATTTGCGGTACTGTTGTCACGATACTAAAATTTCAAACTTTATTTTGATACTAAGGAATTGACTCAACACTTGATACAATTCTGATACCACGTAAAAAAAAAAAAAAATCTTTAGACAAAAGAATTCACATTCTTTTGTCTAAAGATTTTTTTTTTTTCAACATTAAATGATAGTACTTTCTTTTCAATTCCCATGTGGTCTTATATCTGTGTAATCCCTCAGTGGCCCAGGTAGGTTTCATAGTGGTCCATGGGCGTATACTAGTCTATGTGGTCTGATACAGCTCTAGAACATTCTAAGGCTATTCAGGAAAGGTTCATTTCTGTCCTGTCAATGGAACATTTTTAGTATCGATACCTGTAAAAAATGAGTATCTAGTTTTGGTGCTAGTTTTAGCATCGATTAGTATCTGATTTTTGATACTTAGGATTTCCTCAACAAATACTGGGACCACACAATATCTGAGTGAATTTTGTGTTTTCTTTTTTGGGCAGGCTCCAGATGAATCAGCCGACTCCATTAACCTGAGTCAGAAGGTGTCGCTGGTTGCTCCTCAGGTTACTGCAGAGACAGGGGCAGCAGAGGAAGAGAAGGAGGAGGAGGGAGAGGGAGAGGAGGTCAAGACACTGCCAGAGTGGAGTGAGAAGGTGGCGCATGGTATCATCACAGGCAAGTCTCCGAGAGAATGGAGTTAAAGGGCTTGTACTAGTGAACGAATCATCTCTTTTGAACGACTCCTTAATGTAAAACTTAATCTGATCTCATTTTTTAAAAGAACCACATTTTTTTCTTTCTAGTTTTTATACATTTTTACACTTATTAACCATAAACCAACACAAGAGTCATCACAGAGCAGACCAGGTGACATAGGTGAAAGCTTTGTGCACAAAAAACACATTTGGCATCATAATAAGTTGTTTCACTACAATAATAATACAGTAGGGCAAAAAAGTATTTAGTCAGTCACCAATGGTGCAAGTTGTCCCACTTAAAAAGATGAGAGAGGCCTGTAATTTTCATCATGGGTACACTTCCACTATGAGAGACAGAATGAGGGGATAGAATCCAGGAAATCACATTGTAGTTTTTTTAAAATGAATTTATTTGCAAAATATGGTGGAAAATAAGTATTTGGTCAATAACAATATACCCAATAAAGGGTATATAAAGTTATATACCCTTTGTTGGCAATGACAGAGGTCAAACATTTTCTGTAAGTCTCCACAATGTTTTCACACACTGTTGCTGGTAGTTTGCTCTAAAGGAGATCTGCATGGAGGAATGGGCCAATGATGTTTTGGGGCTGTCGCTGGGTAACACGGACTTTCAACTCCTTCCAAAGATTTTCTATGGGGTTGAGATCTGGAGACTGGCTAGGCCAGTCCAGGACCTTGAAATGCTTCTTACAAAGCCCGGGCGGTGTGTTTGCGATCATTGTCATGCTGGAAGACCCAGATTTTCACTGAAAATCTCATGATACATGGCCCCATTCATTCTTTCCTTTACACAAATCAGTTGTCCTGGTCCCTTTGCAGAAAAACAGCCCCAAAGCATGTTTCCATCCACATGCTTCACAGTACGTATAGTGTTCTTTGGATGCAACTCGGCATTCTTTCTCCTCCAAACACGACAAGTTGAGGTTTTACCAAAAAGTTCTATTTTGGTTTCATCTGACCATATGACATTCTCCCAGTCCTCTTCTGGATCATCCAAATGCTCTCTAGTAAACTTCAGACGGGCCTGGACATGTACTGGCTTAAGCAGGAGGACACATCTGGCACTGCGGGATTTGAGTCCCTGGCGGTGTAGTATTTTACTGATGGTAGCCTTTGTTACTTTAGTCCCAGCTCTCTGCAGGTCATTCACTAGGTGCCCCCGTGTGATTCTGGGATTTTTGGTCACCGTTCTTGTGGTCATTTTGACCCCACGGGGTGAGATCTTGCGTGGAGCCCCAAATCGAGGGAGATTATCAGTGCTCTTGTATGTCTTCAATTTTCTAATAATTGCTCCCACTGTTTATTTCTCCACACCAAGCTGCTTACATATTGCAGATTCAGTCTTACCAGCCTGGTGCAGGTCTACAATTTTGTTTCTGGTGTCCTTTGACAGCCCTTTGGTCTTGGCCATAGTGGAGTTTGGAGTCTGACTGTTTAAGGTTGTGAACAGGTGCCTTTTATACTGCTGACAAGTTCAAACAGGTGCCATTAATACAGGTGAAGTGGAGGACAGAGGAGCCTCATAAAGAAGTTACAGGTGTGTGAGAGCCAGAAATCTTGCTTGCTTGTAGGTGACCAAATACTTATTTTACCAGGGAATTTACCAATTAATTCATTAAAAATCCTGCAATGTGATTTCCTGGATTCTTTCCCCCCATTCTGTCTCTCATAGTTAAAGTGCACTTATGATGAAAATTACAGGCCTTTCTCATCTTTTTAATTGGGAGAACTTGCACCATTGGTGACTGACTAAATATTTTTTTGCCCCGCTGTAAATAAATAAATATTTTATTTAGATTCTGGCTCATTCCTAAGAGTAAGGACTCTCCCACTCTGTTTGAACCACTTTAAACACATTTGAGCCTTGGTCATGTAGTTTGTAGGTAAAATGAGTTCTCACATTGGCTTCTGTCATATAAATACATACAAAAAGAGAGAGTCTTTTGAACGGCTCTTTGAAATGAATGGAAATGAACCAAAAGTCCCATGACTAGCCTATACCTTATTTTTATTTAGACTGTGAAAATAAATGCTCTTTACAACATAGTACTGTATGTCATAACAGTACAGTGTTTGTACATACAGTACACTGTTAGTACATGCAATACTGTGTTAGAGTACGGTATGTACTAATACAGTACGGTATGTACTTACACAGTACTGCATGTTTAACACAGTACTGCATGTACTAATAAACATGCAGTACAGTACTGTATTAGTACATACGCATGCCTGTTATATTTAATCTCACTTTCCCCTCTCCAGTTTTAACTCAACATTTACCTGTAAAGGAACAAGTTCAGGCTCATCTAATCGTTGTGTCCACTTCAGTCACAAGCCTATTCCTGGAATTTTTTTTAAATAACAGCCAAAAGCTATTGATACTTTGCAGCTGATGTCATCAACATGCTCTGGGGTGCAGCTAACTAGAGGCACTGCTCTGTCTAAAGCTTTTTTACTGAAGTTAGACTTTAATCTGTGCTTTATCTTAACACAATCTGACCAGAAATAACTGATTTATGGAACCACAATAGGTAATCTGATCTGTGCTGTTAAACAAGTTTCTCACACATTAAATTATGGTCACAAGCTAGCAAGCATTAGCCAACATTTTTCTCAGTTAGTCATTCTCACCTTTTTGTTAAAAATCAAACTCCTAAACAGGACCATGAACATTCTGATTGATCACAGGCTCTTGAAAATGTGCTCTTTAACTCACTTTTGAATTTTTCTTGAGTTCCCAGACTTTTTTGACAGTGTTTGTTAATGCGTGCATTGTGTCACTATCGTAACTGTTGAACATACCACCATAGACGTATAAGAAAAAAAAACTAAACGTGGGATGTCACTGCAAAGTATCAATATTATGTTTTTGAATGTTATTCTGTTTGCCTGCAGGTGCCTCGTGGCTAAGCTGGGGCCTGGTGAAAGGAGCAGAGTTCACGGGTAAAGCTATCCACAAGGGGGCATCTAAGCTGAGAGAGCATATCACTCCAGAGGACAAACCCACCACCGTCAGCCCCACTGTCACCAAGGGCCTGCAGGTGGCGAAACAGGCTACAGGGGGTGCTGTCAAAGTCAGCCAGTTCCTAGGTTACTGCTTCTCTCCTTCTCACATGTAGTACCAAGTCTTGGCATGGGGTAGTATTATGATGATAATTATTAAAATTCTTGATATTAATATTCTCAAATCATATGTGTTTTGTACTAAGGAGCTGTATGTAGTCTGTGATCTTACAGTACTACACTCACATCTGACCCTGTGTCTGGAGCCTTCACCTGCAGATAGAGCACACATACAGGTGTCTCTCATTCTCAGTATATGGATAGGCCTCGTATGAAAGAACCTCCAGAATTCACTCACTGAGCTGCATTAGCACTGATTGATGATTGGCTACAGTTGCTGGGATTTAGGTGACCATTCAGATCAGAGAGTCCTTTTCAGTTTAAACCAACTGGATTTCAGCATTGAATCAGCAACTGGCAAGTGGCAGTGGCAACCCAAATGAGAGAGTCATGTGATGCTCATTCTGCTTTCTGATTGGATAATACTTTTGAACCAAAACACTGAATTACATAAACAACTTGCCCATGTCCAGTGTTTTTGTCATGAAGAATAAAGCATTAGTCAAAGCAGGTTTACCTCACATCTGGGACAGTCAATTTAAAAGAAATTTAAAATCTAACTCTTACAGCTCTCTTCAAGTAAAAAAAAAACGACTATAAATTCACATTAAGAATAATTTGTGTTTAAACAACTGTTATGGAATTGTATTTAGAAATATATAAGTACAGTTCCATATATGTTATAAGTGAAAGCTATAGTGATGGAGTGATGGAAGAAGACCTCAGGCTGTGGTACAGGTCGTACAGGTGGTACAGTGGTGACGATCATTATCACAATTATACAAAATGTCCTCCTTTTTTACAACCTTTGGCCATATTATTGTAACCATAACCAGGACTTTTGAGTGTATTTATTGATTTTATTTTTATGTTGATGTGGCTGCAGTGGATGGAGTGTGTGCGATCACTGGGTTTGTGGGCCGAGAGTTGGCTCCACATGTGAAGAAACACGGAGGAAAACTCATCCCAGAGTCCATGAAGAAAGACAAAGATGGCCGCTCCAACATCGATGGAGCTCTGGTGGTGGCAGCCAGTGGAGTACAGGGTAAATGTCTCTATGAAGAGGTGTATTATGCAAAATCAACTGTTTGGATACCCCCTCTTTAATATTTTCATAAAATTTTCATTAAATCATTTCAGATTCATTTTACTATTGTTAATCACACACACAGCTGTTTTCTAGTCTTCCAATGGAAAAGAGAATAATACAAATTAACCCAATATAGAGAATGGTACTGAAATATCACATCTGAATACTTGTATCTTGGGTTTAATGTAGCACAACATGACCCTACTCTTCTGTGTTTGCTCTGTAGGCTTCGCTACTATGTGGACCGGTTTGGAAGTAGCTGCTAAGAACATTGCAACAAGTGTCGCCACGGAAACAGTCTCCACTGTAAAGCACAAGTATGTTTGGTTGGATTTCTGCTATCGCCTCATCTATCTGCCTTTAACATGAGAGCATGTAGATAACATGAACTAACACAGCCATGGTAATCCTGTTCTGTTACTGTGACTCACAGGTGGGTTCAGTACTAGAACTTCAAAATATTATTTCAATAGAAGTACAAATAAGAGTAAAAAAGTCATCAGTAAGGCCAGACTAACTGTTGGGACGAACATCTGATTTATAATTTATTTATAAAAATGCACCATCCATCCATTTTCTTCCGCTTATCCGAAGCCGGGTCGCGGGGGCAGCAGTCTAAGCAGGGACTCCCAAACTTCCCTCACCCCAGACACGTCCTCCTCCGGTGGGATCCCAAGGCGTTCCCAGGCCAGCCGAGAGACATAGTCCCTCCAGCGTGTCCTGGGTCTTCCCCGGGGCCTCCTCCCGGTGGGACATGCCCAGAACACCTCCCTAGGGAGGCGTCCAGGAGGCATCCTGAGCAGATGCCCGAGCCACCTCAGCTGGCTCCTCTCAACGTGTAGGAGCAGCGGCTCTACTCCGAGCTCCTCCTGTGTGACTGAGCTCCTCACCCTATCCCTAAGGGTGCGCCCAGCCACTCTGCGGAGGAAACCCATTTCGGCCGCTTGTATCCGCGATCTTGTCCTTTCCGTCATTACCCAGAGCTCATGACCATAGGTGAGGGTAGGAACGTAGATTGACCGGTAAATCGAGAGCTTCGCCTTCCGGCTCAGCTCCTTCTTCACCACAACGGACCGATACAGCAACCGCATCACTGCAGACGCCTCACTGATCTGCCTGTCAATCTCACGCTCCATCCTTCCCTCACTCGTGAACAAGACCCTGACATACTTGAACTCCTCCACTTGGGGCAGAGACTCACCACCCACCCGGAGAGGGCAAACCACCTTTTTCCGGTCGAGCACCATGGCCTCGGATTTGGAGGAGCTGATTCTCATCCCAGCCACTTCACACTCGGCTGCAAACTGCCCCAGTGCCTGCTGCAGGTCCTGGCTCGATGAAGCCATCAGGACAACATCATCCGCAAACAGCAGAGATGAGATCCTGTGGTTCCCGAACCAGACCCCCCCGGCCCCTGGCTGCGCCTAGAAATTCTGTCCATAAATATAATGAACAGAACCGGTGACAAAGAGCAGCCCTGGCGGAGTCCAACATGCACCGGGAACAGGTCTGACATACTGCCGGCAATGCGAACACAGCTCCTGCTCCGGTCATACCGGACCGGGACCGGACAGCCCTTAGCAAAGGGCCCCGGACCCCATACTCCCAGAGCACCGCCCAAAGGACACCATGAGGGACACGGTCGAATGCCTTCTCCAGATCCACAAAACACATGTGGACTGGTTGGGCATACTCCCATGAACCCTCGAGGACCCGATAGAGAGTATAAAGCTGGTCCAGTGTTCCATGACCAGGACGAAAACCACACTGCTCCTCCTGAATCCGAGGTTCGACTATCGGTCGGATTCTCCTCTCCAGTACCCTTGAGTAGACTTACCGGGAAGGCTGAGGAGTGTGATTCCCCTGTAATTGGAACACACCCTCCGGTCCCCCTTCTTATACAGAGGGACCACCACCCCGGTCTGCCATTCCAGTGGTACTGTACCCGACCGCCACGCAATGTTGCAAAGACGTGTCAGCCAAGACAGTCCCACAACATCCAGAGACTTGAGGTACTCTGGACGGATCCTTGCCACCGAGGAGCTCGCTAACCACGTCGGTGACTTCAGCCAGGGTGATGGACGTGATCCGCCTCCGAGTCCCCAGTCTCTGCCTCCTCCTCGGAAGACATGACGGGAGGATTGAGGAGATCCTCAAAGTATTCCTTCCACCACCCGACAACATCCCTAGTCGAGGTCAGCAGCTCTCCATCCGCACTGTAAACAGTGTTGGTGAAGCACTGCTTCCCCCTCCTGAGGTGTCTGACGGTTTGCCAGAATTTCTTTGAGGCCATCTTATAGTCCTCCTCCATGGCCTCCCCGAATTCCTCCCACCCCGAGTTTTTGCCTCTGCAATCGCACGAGCCATGGCATGCTTGGCCTGCCTGTACTCATCGGCTGCCTCAGGAGTCCCATGAGCCAACAAGGCTCGATAGGACTCCTTCTTCAGCTCGATGGCATCCCTTACTTCCGGTGTCCACCACCAGGTTCGGGGATTGCCACCGCGACAAGCACCGCAGACCTTACGACCACAGCTACGAGTAGGGATGGGACGATATACGATAATATCGTTAATCGCGATAAAAAAGGTCTGCAATTAATCGTTCGTGGCATTTTTTTATAATCGCAATCATCGCGCAACGATTATAATCGCCTGTACGGCACCACACTGCCTCATGTTTCCATTTCCAATCTAACATTCAGATGTTAGTTCTGGTGTTTGCCCACTCTGACATAGCAATGACACTTGTAGCTTCTGTGCTTATCTCTGTCTGAACTATATTCTGTCAGATATCAACAATAAACAAAGTCTGATCCGTAACTCTCCACAGGAACGTACCAGTGCGCGCCTCACCCGTGCGCACAGATGAGACGCTAATGTGTGCACATCTTAGATTTTTACCTGCAATAATGCAAACTGCAGAATAAAACAACACCTTTTAAACAATAGATAAATTAAGTCTAATTCATACAGCTGAACACAAATGTGCCAGAGCGCATGGTCAGAATGCGCACTATGTGCACAGAAGCAATGCTAACGATTACACACGGTATATTTTACCTACAATTAAGTCAAGAGCAGAATAAACCACGCTTACCGATCGAGAACAGCATCCAATCCATCAAAAAATAAGGTCCTGTACTCCTGAGTCCACTTTACTCTTTGCCATGAACCGCTCCAGGTCCGTGATGCCTCTAGTTTAACTTGTACAAACATCCACAGTGTCCTCGATCACATACTCCCTTTGGCTTGTCCGTTTCGTCATGTTTAAAATGCAAAACAACAGCATAAAATGCGCCATTATGCACACATTTCTGCATCCACTCGTTTCCCAATTCACCAAAGTGCCTTAATTAAAAAAAATTAAGTGTTCGTCGACGGGCACTTGCGTCACTTCTGGCGCAACAAGGACTGGTCCATTTCGACAGCATGGCATTGAGGAGTACACATTTTCTTCCAGGTACGTCTGTTTACGGAAAACCATGGCATGTGATACATCATCCTGTCCTGCTGCTCATTGGCTGTAAGGGCAAAACATCACTAAATGTGTGTGATGTAATTGGTTGATTCTACAAGGGGAAGAGTGGGGTGTAAACTTTCAGTCATCTGTATCCGTCGGAACGTTAACAGGTTAATAATTATCGCGATAATATCGTTAATCGCGATTATTTTGGCCATGATAATCGTGAGTCTAAAAGTTAATATCGTCCCATCCCTAGCTACGAGCGGCCGCATCGACAATAGAGGTGGAGAACATGGCCCACTCGGAGTCCATGTCTCCAACCTCCCCCGGGATCAGGGAGAAGTTCTCCCGGAGGTGTGAGTTGAAGACCCCTCTGACAGAGGGCTCTGCCAGGCGTTCCCAACAAACCCTTACGATATGCTTGGGTCTGCCAGGTCTGTCCAGGTTCCTCCTCCGCCAGCGGATCCAACTCACCACCAGGTGGTGACCGGTTGACAGCTCAGCCCCTCTCTTCACCCGAGTGTCCAAGACACGCGGTCGGAGATCAGATGACACGACAACAAAGTCGATCATCAACCTCCGACCTAGAGTGTCCTGGTGCCACGTGCACCGATGGACACCCTTGTGCTCGAACATGGTGTTTGTTATGGACAAACTGACTAGCACAGAAGTCCAATAACAAAACACCTATAAAAGTGCACATGAAGGACAAAACATAAAATAAGTCACAAAATATGTTATTTTCAAAGAGACACAAATATGAGCTAAACAAAGTCATATCTGAAGGAGCTGGAAGAAACACAAATGTTCAAATGTTTATGTCAACAATAATTTCATATTGTTGACATAAAGCTCACTTTAGACTTACTCACAATGGGAAGAGGAATTACAGCGTTTACTCAAGTAACAGTACTGTTACTTCAATACAAATATTACTCAAGTAATAGTACTGTAGTAGTAGTTTTTAGAATTTTTCTTATCCTTGATTAAAACATTTGTCAGTAGTAAATATAACTGAGTACTACCCAACTCTGCTGCTCCTAATACTAATGTACATGTATTACTGCATGTAATAAATGTACTGCTCAGCTTGGAGAGGTGTGAGAGTAACTGCTGTGTTCTGTGCACCTTCAGGTTCAATATTAAAGATACAATGTGTAACTTTTCTGGTGGTACACTGTCTACTTGTCTCGTGGAAATGTTATTGTGTTGCCTGGATTGTGTCTTTCCTGTAGGGTTGTGGGGCTGTAGGACTGTAGCCCTGTAGTGCTGTAGTTCTGAAGGGTCTTAGGGCTGTAGATCTGAAGGGTTGTAGGGCTGTAGTGCTGTGGGGCTGTAATGCTGTAGTCCTGCAGTCCTGTAGGGCTGTAGGGCTTGTAGTGCTGTTGTCCTGTAGGGCTATAGTCCTGTAGGCCTGTAGTGTTGAAGGGCTGTTATCCTGTAAGGCTGTAGGGCTGTAGTCCAAGAAGAATACAGCTCTACTTTTCACAGATCTGACCTGTAGCTTGGCCTGGTGTTTTAATGGAAATTGGCAATGGCAACTTTAATGCCATACTGTGAAAGCAGTAAGGCAATGACATCTCCATGGAGACAAGCAGATGGCTGACCCTCAGTCAGAAAACTTTCACAGTCTACCTTTAAAATCAGTTCCTGTTGAATTCCACCTCACTGTGGTTTGTTTTGTTGTGCCTTTGGCTTCTACTCTGTACAAAACCAACATAGATGTCTGTCACACATTTGCACTTGAATAATCTTTGTTTTTGATTTACTTTCCAGATTTAGAGGCCTTCAAAATGTCTTGCCTGACTCACCCAATCAGAACACATGTAGTTATTCCCCTATTTCTTTGTAATGAATGCTTGGCACAGCTAACCTGATGCATGTCGTTCTATTGGAATCTTTAAATGTACTCTTAATTCACTTTGTAAGCTCTGCACCTTTTCTTATACATAGAGGTTATAATAAAGTTAACAATCACAAAGGACATTATGCAGTAGACCAGTTAAAGCAAGCTGAAAACAGCCAGGTGTACTGAGATACACCAGTTATCGCCTACTGCAAAGAAGGAAATGTGGTCAGATGTGTTTTATAAAAGAAAACCATGAGCTAGAATGTAAAGTGTTGATCTAACACTGTACAGCAGGGGTGTCGAACACATTTTCACCGAGGGCCACATCAGCAAAATGGCTGCTCTCAAAGGGCCAAATGTAAAATAAATCTAACTACTTTTTAAACTTGTTAATTAACTATTTCTGTATTTATTACTTATTTAAGTTACAAATGTTGTATATGCATTTTCCTAGATGTAAAAATATGGCTGTGTAACTGTGCATCTCCTGATAAAATGACATTTTAAGACCATCATACCTTTTTAATTTACCCTGTCGAGGGCCACATAAAATGATGTGGAGGGCAACATTTGGCCTGCGGGCCTTGAGTTTGACACATGTGCTGTACAGCAACAAATATTTTGAAAGAAACAAAAAAATTATTCACAATATTTTAGCAATCTCTCCTGGGCCCTATTCATACCCTTATGGTTAGCTATAAGAGTCTGTGCAGGGCTCCGCCCACAAAACCTATGTCACCCATGTTCCCACACAATTCCCCATAAATATAGAAAACCTCTTTTGAAAGTACACAATTCACCTTGAATTGGCCTCACACATGATGCAGGCTTACTAATAGGAGGAATGGGTGGGGAAAAGTATCCATGTTTGAGTATGGAGGCAGATTAAACAGAAAAACACTGATTCTATGTTTGATGTCACCAAAACAGCAGATTATCCCAGGTTGGATTTGGACAGGTGGTGTATTGGATTCAGTGATATCAGATGACTTCCTGAATATTGATGTAGCGTGTGTGCCCATACTCATGAGGAGCAGTGGAAACAGAAGAGAGGCTAAAAGTTTGGCTGCATGTTTACATCTTATAAATAGATATTCTTATTGTTTTTACAAAAGTCAAAAATGTGTTAACTATACTATACTTTACTATAGCTCTTCATAAATTTGTTGGCTATGGATTTTAACATCTTAAAGGTACAGTACAGTAACTTTCTGGGATTGGAAATAGAAAGTTAAAATCATATTTCAGAACATTCTTTATGGAGATAGATGCTTTATGCCATATTGTGGAATATTATAGCCAAAGGAACATTTCCATGGATATGAGCAGGAAGAGGGCCTACTGCAAGCTAAATAAGAAGCAGGTTGTGGAGATGCAAGCCCTGCAACCAAAATTAAGCTTTATTTTGGTCTATTTTTTGGATAAAAAGTTGCATGCTATGGCTTTAATATCAGCACCAGTAAATATCTGTTATTGGCCATAGTTGGAAATCAACCGGATATCAGCATCAGCTCAAAAAAACAAAACCCGTTCAGATCGGATAATGGATCATTATCCTGATGCTGCTCAGCTCTACTTCCTAGTTTTATTAATGTGCATATCTGACCTAATTTCCTCAAACTAGTGGCAAAACATATAGCCTGTCTGCTAAGGATAATTGGTGAATTCTTGCATGTTTTACAACTCAACAAACTTCACAACCGCATGGCATCTTGGGAAACTCACTTTTGCCCTCTAGAATTAATACCCTCTCTAAATTCTCCTCCTTTTCTCTTTCTTTCTCCCGCTTTCACTGTGATCTAACTCCACTTAAATCAAGGTACGGAGCCGAGGCCGGACAAGCCACTGACCACGCCGTCAACTCGGCCATCAACGTGGGCATCACCGCTTTCAACATCGACAACCTGGGAGTCAAAGCTGTGGTGAAGAAGACGAGCAAAGAGACTGCTAAGGCAATACTCAAGGACTACAACGTGCCGGAGGCACCAGACAACAGCAAGGGAGGAAACCAGGGGAAGAAAGCAGGGAAATAGTCTCCCATATTGCCCTGGTCTGCTCCATGATGCCTTACCATAGGTTGTGTTCACATGACAACATCTAAACTGCTTTCAAGCTGCACTGTGGAACTTTTCCAGTGGAGGTGTCCATTATTTGCTTGAGTTTGTTTGCCTCTCAAGTCCAGACTGATGTGTCTCTGTATTTTTTTTATATAGAGAGACATCAGTCTCTAACCCGGCTCATACCAGACTGATCTGTACGATGCTCTGAAGTAACTTCTAGTCATTTATCAATCAGTTCTCCCTGAAAACGATCTGGAGAAGGTGGAACCTTATGACGAATACCTGAATCTGATTGACCGAAGCGTCTGGCTCCGCACAGACCTGCTGCTGTTAGAATTTGAACCTCACAGTGGAGCATCTCAAGGTGGATTCTCGTGAATTTGGGAACTCACAAATTTCACAAAAATTTATGTTGTTGTGCAGGGTTCATCAGTGTGGTCCCCACGCCTTCCGTTACGCCTCGAACCGAACACAGTCTTAAAAATCAGATTTGTTTATTTCAGTGACACATTTGATACCAAGGAGCTCATAGGTCATCTGTCATTTTGCAACATTTTAGTTTGCGCACTGATTCTCCAGAAATCTGCGATGTTTGTTCCTTTTTTTTCTTTTGAACTTGTTAGCAGCCATATTTGTTTTGATACAGACAGATTATGTGTTTCCCTGATTTGCTAATCTGCCTGTCAATCACACCCATCTAACCACAGGGACGTTCACCTGTGATCAGACTCACATCTTCAGGAAGTGTCTATTCTGGATCCCAGGAAACAATGTCATTGGTTTGCCTGCAGTGTTCCTCAATATAGCATTAACCATGTCTTTTTACTGTAAGTGTCTTGCCTTCATAGATGGACATGTTTAATACTGTCTGTAGAACAGCTCAGGCAAAGCAGTAATGTCTCTACGGAAAGGTTCCACAGTACACCTTTATTGAGGCGGAGGGCAGGTGCCAGAATAATTCCACAGAATATACTTTAACTGTGAAAATGTGAATATTTAGTCCTGGTTTAGTCCTGGTTTAGTCCTGGTTTAGTCCTGGTTTAGTCCTGGTTCAGTCCTGGTTCAGTCCTGGTTCAGTCCTGGTTCAGTCCTGGTTCAGTCCTGGTTCAGTCCTGGTTCAGTCCTGGTTCAGTCCTGGTTCAGTCCTGGTTCAGTCCTGGTTCAGTCCTGGTTCAGTCCTGGTTTTGTATTAATAGCTCTGTAATTCTTGGACCTATCCACATGAAACAAAAACTGACTCCAAGTTCAGCGTCTTCTGTCAGTTTAAATTAACTGAACTAAAATGCTATTTTTGTGAGAGTCTCAAAAGATGGGGAATGATCAAAATGTTGAATCTCCCATAGTCATGTACGCCCCTGCCCTCCATGACAAAATCCCACAGCTGTGATCACAACCTATTAATATGAAGTTTCTATATTTATAAGTCTACATTATATATTTATACGCTGACTGATATTTTCTTATGCTTGTGTATTTTTCGAGAGATTAGATTCTAGAGACATTAACAGCCACTTTAATCCTAAGGGAAGGTAAAAAGAGGACCTGTATTACAAGTATGTCCTCTGGGTTTGACACGAGTTCCTCATTTTTCACAGGTATCGATACTAAAAAAGTCCTTGAGAGGACAGAAATGAACCTTTCCTGAATATCTTTCGAATGATCTTGAGCTGTATAAGAACATGTATAAGAGCACATAGACTAGTATACACCCATGGACCACTATGGAACCTACTTGGACCACTGAGTGATTACACAGATATAAGGCTGCATGGGAATATAAAAGAAAGTACTACCATTTAATGTTGAAAATCACATTCTGTTGTCAAAAGAAAGATCAATATTGAGTATGAAGTATATTCCTTAGTATCAAAATCGAGTTTAAAATTTTAGTATCGTGACAATACTAATGGTTACTAGGTAACAGTTATGGAATTACCTCTACCCATGTCAATATTCTTCTCTTGGCCAACCAGGAAGTGAACAGTCTAATCTGTCATATGCACTTTAATATATATTTTAATAACTGCTGAATATGGACCTAATAATAAGCCTGGGTGAATTTCCTTTATGGTAGGATGCTGAAGTCCTACTGTGATGCCTTCACACATCTGTATATTGTAATATGAGACAACTGCATTCTGTGCCTTATTTTGAAAAGATAATGAAACCAAGTGAAGTTAAACGGTATAACTCTCTTACTGCCCTGTAAATCGTTCATGAAAAATAATATGATTTAATTTAATTTTCTAAGCAGTGAATTCATTCTGTCTCATGACTCTTTTTTGATTTAAGTTTGGTCCAAAAGTAAAGTGTAACCTTTTCTTATATAAAGTGTAATATGCTCATCTGCTGAATGTCAAAACATCTGTTCATTATATTATTATAATTATTACATTATAGACCTTTGCTTTAACCATGCCTCAGTCTACAAATACAATCTGTTTAAAGCGACTTGTGCTTTTGTTTACACTGATTCTAAAGCTAATGATATCTATATCTATATATCTATATATCTATATATCTCTATCTCTCTCTCTATCTCTCTCTCTCTCTCTCTCTCTCTCTCTCTCTCTCTCTCTCTCTATATATATATATATATATATATATATATATATATATATATATATATATATATATATATATATATATATATATATATATATTTTATGTTAAGAGAGTTTGGTCTATTACAAGCTTTCCCCACGATGACTGAGTGGCTAGCACACATCCCTCACATGATTCAGGCCTTTCTGTGTGGAATTTGGCAAGGCAAGTTTATTTGTATAGCACAATTCGTACACAAGGTAATTCAAAGTGCTTTACAGAATAAGAAAGACATTAAAATCACACAAATCAAAACATAAATAATCACAAATAATCATCATAAAATTAACATTAAAAGAGAAGAGTGCAGAATAAAAACCTGTCAGTCATATGCACAGCTAAACAGAACTGTTTTGAGTCTGGATTTAAACATTGTCAAAGTAGAGGCCTGTCTCACATCTTCAGGAAGACTGTTCCAAGTTTTAGCTGCATAAAACTTAAACGCTGATTCCCCATGTTTAGTCCTGACTCTGGGCACCAGCAGGAGGCCGATCCCTGAAGTCCTCAAATTGCGAGATGGTTCATATGGCACTAACATGTCAGAGATATACTTTGGACCTAGGCCATGGAGAGACCTATACACAAGCAGAGCTGCTTTAAAGTCTATTCTTTGAGCTACAGGAAGCCAGTGCAGAGACCTGAGCACAGGACTTATGTGCTCATACTTCCTGGTTCTAGTCAGGACCCGAGCAGCAGCATTCTGGATGTACTGCAGCTGTGTTAAGGCTCGTTTGGAGCGGCCAGTGAGCAGGCCGTTACAGTAGTCTAACCTACTGGAGACAAATGCATGGATAAGTCTCTCTAAGTCTGGCTTTGACAGTATACCTTTGATTTTTGCAATGTTTTTTAGGTGGTAAAAAGCTGCAGATGTTATTGATTTGATGTGGCTGTTAAAGTTCAAGTCTGAGTCCATTATTACCCCTAGATTTCTAGCCTGATTTGAAGGTTTTAGAGAGAGAGACTGGAGGTGACTGCTGACACTTTCTCTATGTTTCTGTGGGCCAAAGATGATAACTTCAGTCTTGTCTGAGTTTAGCAGAAGAAAGTTGTTTTGCATCCACACACTGATCTGTTGGATGCAGTGGCAGAGTGAATCCACTGGTCCGTATTCACCTGCTGCTAGTGAGACATAGATCTTAAAAAAAAATAAAAATCAAATTCCACGTTATTAAAGTTTATTAAAGAGTTAACTTAAAAAACAAATAAATAAAAAAATACAATTATACTCAAGTACAATTAAATGTTAAAAAATCTAATCAGAAAATTACATTTACTTCGAAAATCTACTCAGTTACAGTAACGTGAATATTTGTACTTAGCCACTCTCCACTCTTGTCCATGTGGTGAGAAAGTGTATTGCCCAAGGACACAGCAAACAATTAGACTACCATGAATAATAAAAATACATTTAAGTAAAGAAAGAGGTATCCCACATTAAAAAAAAAGCGGCACAAGCATTCTCATTGGTCTAATCGGCTTTTTACGCACACCTGAAGTGCGCGAGTGCACGCTCCCTGACCTGTGTGTACGTGCACGCGCACGCGCGGCGCTGCTGACAGACTTGTGCTCGTGGTCCGTCAGTCCGCCGTAAATCACCGCAGTGTGCTGAAAAAGGAGAGGGGAGGGAGGGTGCACGGAGGAGGATATCCCAGCCCCTCATCCCACCACAGCCCATCGCACCCGCTGCCCTGCCTCCAGACCCCTGTCCTCTCCGCACGTGCACACCGCGGCAGGATCACCTCAGCCCGGCCAACAAAGGGACCTCCTCCCGCATGCTTCCGTCCAGCCATCCGCAAATAATTCATAGGGACGACTCCAGCCGCATCTCCGCGCGCCAGGCTCACGTGTGAGGTAAGGAGCAGTGCCGCAGGACGCTAATAGCGCTTTGTTCTGCGGCTCGTTCTGCACTGTCATAGTTTGGGCTTTGTCATTGTTGAACTGGGATGAGAGGGTTTGGATCACTGGTCTGTTACTGGCTTTATATTTAGGCGACAGTAACAGTATGAGCTGTGATGGTCCCGCATGGACGAACATGGGTGTGACACGCTGCACGAAGTGAATGGAGGGACATCATCCCGCTCTCTTACACGCACAGGAGACATGTTCCACATACACCTTTGTACCAATAAGAAACGCATCTCCAGCAATACAGAAGAACTGCTCTAATGTTGCTACAGCAAAGGCAACTTCTCACTTTAATTATTTAGTATCGAAAGTAGATGCAATTTTTTTTGGCAGGTATTGATACTGAAAAGTCCCACTGACAGGACAGAAATGAACCTTTCCGGAATAGCTTTAGAATGATCTTGAGCTGTATCAGAACAAGTATAAGTATATAGACTAGTATACACCCATGGACCACTATAGAGCCTACCTGGACCACTGAGGGATTACACAGATATAAGTGTTTTTATTATCATCGTGGTATCAGAATCAGTATCGAGTATTGAGTTTATTCCTTATTATCAGAATAATATTCATCTTGACTAACCTGGTACATTCTACAAAAGTAGAATACAGAAAGTAAGTATTGTTTTGGACTTTAGTGCAGATTTGTTGGACTTGGACTACTAACAGTCTGGAATGAGGTGAGATCACATCATCAATAGGCCTTTAACATCGTTAATAACAGTCTAATAACAAGTTAACGATGAACATTTTGGTGGTTCTAGGATATCGGCTGCCATTTTGTTTTATAAACTGGTGTAATAAGACAATTTACTGGACGGTATTGTGCCCAAAATGTCTCATAATATTGAACTTGTATTTTTTCAGAGTTATTCAGTAGTGACTTTAAATGACAAACAAGATTTACAAGAGAAACACATTTGGATCATTTTTACCTTAAGCGATTTGTGTTTAAATAAATAAATAATGTTTTCAGTCTCTGTCCTGATACTGGTTGATATTGGGTATTTGTCAATATAGAGAATCAGTTGATATCAATTGATATTTAAAGTAAACTACAAATCCTCAAAAAGAATACTTGAGTATTTAAAAAAATTTGCTTAGTCACAGATGACCTCTCCCTGTATGCTCATGTACATAGCAGCTCAAAGTACTTTGAATGAAGTACTTCTTAATGGAGTCTCCAAATCCCAGATGTTTTTGACACAAACACTTTCTAAAACATAGAAAACAAAGTTCAGTGTAGACCTTTAAAATGAAAGAGATCCTCCTAACAGTTCCGTCATGCCCCCTTCCTCTCTTCAGACAGTGACAGCAGAGCACCCCCATGGAGCTGGAGCACTTTGACGAGCGGGACAAAGCCCAGAGGAGAGGCTCCAAAGGGACGGGTCTCCCCAGCCCCACACACAGCGCTTTCTGCAGCCTGTATCGCACACGCACGCTGCAGGCGCTCAGCTCTGAGAAGAAGGCCAAGAAGATCCGATTCTACCGCAATGGGGACCGCTACTTCAAGGGCATCGTGTACGCTGTGTCCCAGGAGAGGTTCAGGTCTGTGGAGGCTTTGCTGGCCGACCTCACCCGCTGTTTGTCTGACAACGTTAACCTGCCTCAGGGAGTGAGGACTATCTACTCCGTCGATGGGACCTCCAGGATCACCAGCATGGAGCAGTTTGTGGAAGGTGGGACCGAAGTGCAGCTGCTTCTAATCTACAACACTTACAAAAATGCTATACTAAATGAATAAGTATAGTTTACAGTTTTTATTCTTATTTAGCAGCTTTTACCAAACAAACCCTCATGAAAAGTGCAGTTATCTCAACAAGAAGAATTTAAAGTCAGGAACAGGCTCTTTAATAGCAGAATTAGAGAATACTTCATGTATGAGCCCTCACAATCAGGGGAGTCGCCGGGGAGGATAAAGGGGTCTGTTGTCCCGGGCCCCAGACCCGCAACTGCGCCCTATTAATTTATATTAGAAAGAGCTCCAAGTGAGGCTTTTTACCCAGGTCCCCAAATTTTTGTCGACGGGCCTGATCATACAATCATTTGTCCCATACAGGAGAGAGCTACGTGTGTGCCTCCATAGAGCCCTATAAGAAGCTGGACTACACCAAGAACGTGAACCCAAACTGGGCTGTGGGCTCAGTGCGACCCACCTCTCCGCACCCCCCCCCTCCGGGCTCCAGGGACCTGAGGGAGAGCCGGGACTTCATCAGGCCCAAGCTGGTGACCATCGTGAGGAGCGGGGTGAAGCCACGTAAGGCTGTGAGGGTCCTGCTCAACAAGAAGACCGCGCACTCCTTTGAGCAGGTCATGAGCGACATCACCGACGCAATCAAGCTGGACACAGGGGCAGTCAAAAGGCTCTACACGGTGGACGGCAAAATGGTAAATACACTGAAGGCACAGAGTTTGCTAAACAACAGAATTCAAATCATCTTTACATTAAAAACCTGTCAGACTCTGGTTCTAGTCTACAGCAGGTCAGAGAACAGACCAGCTGCAAACAGAAGGATAGGAGGTGTTCAGGGATGGCTAGTAATTTAATTTAATTACTAATAAAAACTATCATACCACCACACCTTTGACATAGATCAGCATCATCTGGGTGGGCATTATCAGACAGGCTAGGAACTGCATTACTCACAAATTATTTGCTCAAATAAACACACTAAAGCTCTGGTAGTTTCAGATTCATTTTAACAAGCAGACCAAAACAAATTACATCAATAATCCGCGGTGGAGGGGCTGTAGTTTGTCATCACTGCTGATCTAAAATAAGCGAGTAGACATCCTAACACATGTTTTCCTGACTGTTTCTTACCCAATGCAGTTGAATGCCTCTTCTCTCACTATCTCTTTTAGTCCTCCAGGCCCTGCCCCTCTTCCTACATCTCTCTTCCCTTTAATCCTCTAAACCCGCCCCTCCTCTTCCATCACTCTCCCCTTTAGTCCTTCAGACCCCGCCCCTCCTCCTCTCTCATCCTCCCCTTTACTCTTCCAGACCCTGCCCCTCCTCCCCCCTCCATCTTCCCTTTAGTTCTACAGACCCCGCCACTCCTCCCCCCTCGCTCTCCCCTTTAGTCCTCCAGACCCTGCTCCTCCTCTTTCACTCTTCCCTTTAGTCCTCCACATCCCTCCCTTCCTCCTTCCTCACTCTCCCCTTTAGTCCCCCAGACTCCGATAACTGTAGTTTGTCATTGCTGCTGATCTAAAATGAGCTCGTAAACCTCCAAGCACATGTCTAATGTTTTCCGGCCCGTTTCTTTCCCATTGCAGTTGAATGCCTCTCCCCTCACTCTCTACTTTAGTCCTCCACACCTCGCCCCTCTTACCCCCTCACTCTCCCCTTTAGTTCTCCAGACCCCACTCCCCCCCCCCCCCCCCCCCCCCCCCTTGATAGCTTTGATTAGTCTGGTTTACGGAGAAGCATGACTGTAGGACACAGAACTCAACAGCTCTACTGAGTTTCAGGCACCCCAAAATGAGCAGCACTTTTACTCATAGCTCTGCTGCTTAAGTGTTAGCATCCGGTAGCTTTCAAATCCCAACACTCCAAACAACCAAAGTGATTAATATGTAAGAGCAGCATTATTAACCTCTATTAACCTTATCGTAAGTGAAGTTAGAAATGCTTCTATAGACCCCTCCAGTGTAAACAGAACACTCCATTCTAATGGCTGGTACCAACAGAATGCTGCATTCTAAAGGCCCATACCGACAGAGGTCCCACGTTCTAAAGGCTGGTATCGCTCTGCACTTTAGCATTTCAATGAGAGAGTTAGTGTTAACCACACATGAGTAACACAAAAGCCTCATTAGAAAACAGTTCCACGTGTAGCACTGTCCAGATTATGAACGTTAGCAGTTGGCATACGGTAACCACATGTCCCTATTGACCCTGGACAGTCCCAAGTTTGAGCCCTGTGTGTCCTGTCCCAGCAGATTTATACAAAACCAAAAACTGAAGGTTAGATAGAGACAATTATTATTGCACATGTAAGAAACATATAGCCTTAGCAGCCTCCTTCGAGTTGCACTGTCCTATGAAAATAAACGGGACAGATGTTTCTATGAGCATCAGGCTGTGTGCTGTTCTACACGCATCACTATTAGATTGGATTCAGATAAACATGTCGTAATGGTATTTGCTCAAACACAGCTCTTCACAAGAGCCTAAACTAACAGCAGACGGAGTACCCTGATCTGAGACTGAACACACAGGGGATACTCACTAAATGTGTCATAGAAGTGGGTTTCTAGGACTCTATCCACCAGTACTGCACTTTTGGTTATAATTAGTAACCTTTATAATCTTCAAAACAGGCGAGTGCTCACTCTAGTCCACAGGAGTCTTATGTGAATACTTTAAAGACACACTATGCCATTTGTCAGTTATTGCTATATACAAGTATGTCTCATTCTCAGTATATGGACAGGCCTCATGTGAAAGAACCCCCAGAATTCACTCACTGAGCTGCAGAGGCTGCACTAGCACTGACTCATGATTGGATGCAGGTGCTGGGGTTTAGGTAGCATTAGGTACCATTCAGATCAGAGAGAAGCATTTAGGTTTAGAACCAACTGGATTTCAACATTGGAACTGAGAGAGTCATGTGAGGCTCATTCTGCTTTCCAATTGGATAATCGTATTGAACCAAAACACCAAATTATAACATAAACAACTTGGCCATCATGTCCAGTGTTTTTGTAAATAATAATAAATCAGTATAATAAACTGCCTGGCAAAAAAAAGTCACCACCTGGATTTAACTAAGCAAATAGATATGAGTTGCTGCAGTTGGTCAGGTCTAGGTTCAGCAACAGTCTGTACTCAAAGAATGAGATCAGCTGACTACCTGAATATACTGAATGACCAGGTTATTCCATCAATGGATTTTTTCTTCCCTGATGGCACGGGCATATCCAAAGATGACAATGCCAGGATTCATCGGGCTCAAATTGTCAAAGAGTGGTTCAGGGAGCATGAGGCATCATTTTCACACATGGATTGGCCACTACAGAGTCCAGACCTTAACCCCATTGAGAATCTTTGGGATGTGCTGGAGAAGGCTTTGCGCAGCAGACTCTATTATCATCAGTGCAAGATCTTGGTGAAAAATTAATGCATAAAAAAAAAACTTGTGACATTATAGAAGCTTATCCAAACAATGCCACAGCAAATCCGTGCTGTAATCAAAGCTAAAGGCCGTCCAACGAAATATTGTGTGTGACCTTTTTTTTTGGTGGTGACTTTTTTTTGGGTCAGGCAGTGTAATTGTCATCAGTAAAAGGCGTGGTCTGGAGCTGTAAGTAATAGTGTGCTTGAACTAACAGGTATCCGCACTTCAAACTCCGCTCCTGCAGCAATTGTTAATAATCAGAAACTCCTGGCTGTGATCAGGGCAGTGCTGTGTGATGTCACCAACTACTTGCAATGGCTACTGGAGGCAGGATACACTTATAAGGTTTTTAAGCAGAAAATCAGAAAGCTGCGAATTGAATTGTCAAAAACTGACTATGAACAGTAGACGATGCTGTTCAAACACCATATACACAGTTAAGCAGTGGATTTATTGTTTAATTCTTCTTTAATTGCTGGACTGCTTCTTCTCCTCTTTCTCGTTCCCTTCTTCCTCTCCCTCCCCTTCCTCCTCTCCATCCTCTCCCTCCTCTTCCTTCTCTTCCTCCTCCTCCTCTTTCTCCTTTCCCTCCTCTTCCTCTTACCTCTTACAATCCCTCCTCTTCCTCCTCTTCCTCCTGCAGCAGTTGGCTCTGTTTACCGGTGATCACACTCTGAAAATAAATCTCATAAATGTTCTCACTGACATTCTGTGTTGTTTCTATATTTATCAGTTTCCTGCTCCATTTTGGACTCTCTTCTTCTGTTTGAATCTGAGGCCTGTTGTTGTGAATGTGATTGGCCTGTAGAATGTGGTGATGTCATCTGTGTTAAATATGATTGGCCTGTAGAATGCGGTGATATCGTCTAAAACACAGCGATCATTCTGACATTTGAACATTTTTGGCACAATAATTTCTGTTACTTTTAAAGAAAAATGTAAATGTCTTTAACTGATCAAACCTCCAAAAGACACATTCACGATAATGTGGAGAATCATGATCATCAAACTTTCAATGTTTCATTTAAACTTCAGCCTCTTCAAAGTTTCAAACGAGAGTATTAAAAAAAACAAAAAACAAACCTAAATCCAAATCACATTGGAAAAAATACATTTTAAATTTTTTTTTTTTCAGATTTGTCCATAACACCTCAGCCTTTTCAGGCTTAATACAACTCTATACTTTCCCTATTCTAGATCAGTTTCTGTATTTCAAAATAACACCAAAAGTTGCAGCCAACGTAGTTTCACAGTTATTGTTTTGTTATTGGCTAAATGTTCCCAGCTTGAACTAAATGTGTTACTTTCGTGCCCATATGAACCATGGCTCTCAGAAGAACTGCCAAATGATTCATTCTATAACAGCAAGAGTCAATAAGTCTTAGTGCTGTACTGTAACTCAGACTGGCTCCATTCTGTGTGCACCTGCCGTGTTCAAAGTGGAGATTAGGGCTTCATGCGAGCACCTCCACCTGTCTGTTTGGAGGAAGTAAATGCCAGCCTATTTTTGTCTGCAGAGCCAATATTATCTCCATGATTCTGAAGTCATCTCTGGACATATGGAGGTTATGCCTGAAATCGTCTCTGGACATATGCGGGTTATTCCTGGGAGCTGCATAGGGCCATATGTGTTTAACACTGATAATGACTCATTACCATGTGCACATAGAGTCCTGCAGATCAATACAGGAAGCTCCAGGAGGCTGCGACTGTGTGTGTGTGTGTATGCATGTGTATATGTGTCTGTGTGTGTGCGTGTGCATGCATGTAAAAGTGCGTGTGTGCGTGTGTGTGTGTGTGTGCATGCATGTGGGGGTGCGCATGTGTGTGCGTCCATTTTAGGTTTACTGTGTATTATTTGTGTTGATGGGAAGAAAGCCCACACAGATACAAGGAGAACATGCCAACTAAATACAGAAAGGTCCTATGCCCTAGGACTTGGCCATGTAGTAGGCCTACACATCATGGACTTCTGGTTGTATGTGAGACGATGCTGACCACACCTTGGCTGAGTCTGTCTGGTTTCTATGGCGATGGCTATGCAGGTTCTCCCTATGGGACACCCCAAGGAGGGGGCAGGGTGGGACCCTCCTCCTCTTGTTCTGATGTCTATTTGAGGACTTGATGTCTCAGTGACTTCTGGCTGCAGGCCAGAGATATAAGAACATCAACATGTTTGGATTCTGCCCATTATCTCCAGAAGAGGTTACTCCACATTTAAATACTTTTTGAGCATTTTTCAAATGCTTTGTGTAGAGCTGAGTTATAATGGCATGCTTATTTTATTTCGTGACAGGTTCATGTGTATGTGTCTTCATAGACCGATGCATTCAAGTACCCATGTATGGTAAGACTCTGCCCCCTCTGCCTCAGGTGACCTGCCTCCAGGATTTCTTTGGAGATGATGACATATTCTTTGCCTGTGGACCAGAGAAGTTCAGATACCAAGACGACTTCAACCTGGATGAAAACGGTTTGTATTTCACTCAAAGGGGTTTTGAAGCTCCTGTACTGCACAAAATGGCTCATGAGCCTTAGTCATGTTAGAGTGTTGTTACCTCATCAAAAACATACCTGGAGTTGTGTTCCTCTTCCATCTCCAAAGCTCAAAATGCTGTGTTCCACCTTATGATGTCATGAAGTGTTTTTAAGTTAACATCTCCTTTTACCATTAGTCCAGTAGAGATTAACAGTTCCACGGCTGAAATTATCCCAGTGATTCTAGTGAAAGTGTATGGACTTCAGAAACACAGTAGATGAGGAAACAACATTATAACATAGATCAGTGAATACTGTAATGTGGGCCTTTAAAGGTGTAGATTGTACTTGACTCAAAGAGAGATCAAAAGTGGAATTGTATGAGATTTGACTCAGGACTGGACTTGGTCTTGAACCCTTCTCCTCAAATAAGAAATGTGCAGAAAAAACCTTTTCTACAGAAAAGTTTTTTTTCTGCCCCAGCCACATCAAATCAATAACTTCTGCGACTTTTTACCATCTAAAAATCATTGCAAAAATCAAAGGTATACTGTTAAAATCGGACTTGGAGAGACTTATACATGCATTTGTCTCCAAGGGTTAGACTACTGTAACGGCCTGCTCACTGGCCTTTACAAATGAGCAATAAGACAGCTGCAGTACATCCAGAACATTGTTGCTCGGGTCCTGACTAGAACTAGGACTAGTCCTGTGCTCAGGTCTATGCACTGGCTCCTGTGGCTCAGAGAATAGACTTTAAAGCAGCTATCTTTGTTTACATGTCTCTCCATGACCTAGCACCAAAGTACATCTCCCACATCTTAGAGCCATATGAACCATCTCACTCTCTGAGGACTTCAGGGACCTGAAGACCTGATCAGAATCAGAATCAGAATCAGAAGACTTTTATTGCCATAGTCTGTGAACACAGTTCACAAACTAGGAACTTGATACGGTGAAAAAGTGCAACATAAACACACTGAATAAATACAAATACAAATACAAATAAGGGCATGCACAAAGTTAAAAAGATATGCTTAAAAAAATCAAATGAAATACTTAAAGGGAGAAAATATGTACAACAGCAGCATCAGAACAGTGCAAAGTGGCTTATTAAAGTGACCGGTGTTATAAAGTGTCCAGTATAGTGCAGATATTATAAAGTGTTCATGAGACAAACTGCAGAGGGGAAGAAACTGTTCTTATGGCGAGAGGTTCTGGTCCCAATGGACCGTAGCCTCCTGCCAGAGGGAAGTAGCTCAAATAGTCCATGTCCAGGGTGAGAGGTGTCAGCTGCTATACGGCCTGCTCGCCCCCGAGTCCTGGAGACGTACAGGTCCTGTATAGATGGAAGGCTGCAGCCAATCACCTTCTCAGCAGAGCGCACAATGCGCTGCAGTCTCTGTCTGATGCAGGGCCTCCTGCTGGTGCCCAGTGTCAAGACTAAATATGGGGAATCAGCGTTTCAGTTTTATGCAGCTGAAGATGTGAGACAGGCCTCTACTTTGATAATGTTTAAATCCAGGCTCAAAACGGTTCTGTTTAGCTGTGCATATGACTGAAAGGTTTTCATTCTGCCTCTTCTCTTTTAATGTTAATTTTATGATGATTATTTATGTTTTGATTTGTTGTATTGTGATTTTAATGCCTTTCTTATTCTGTAAAGCACTTTGAATTACTTTGTGTACCAGTTGTCATACAAGTAACCTTCTTGCCTTTCAAATAGTATTATGTTTTCTTCTAATCCTGTTCATGTCTTCAGAATGCAGCGTGTCCAAGTCCTCCTCCTACGGCCGCCTTCCTTCGGTACATGGCAGAGCGTCCCCTAAAGGCTGGTCCCGGAGGAGCAAGTCGCCCTCCTTCCATGGCTCAGGTAACAGCACAATGCTAACGTTATCACAGGTTATTTTGCTTTCAGTTTGAGTCTTTTGTTTATTCAATCAAGTCAGGTGTGCATTTGTAAAAAAAAAAAACAAAAAAAAAACAACAAACATTATTCTGAGCATTTAATGGCGCTGTACCAAATTTTTATTATTGAGTTAATTTTAAACAGATTGAAGTGGTCCAAAGTCATTCTTCACTTACCTTATCCATTCTAAGAATTCTAATTATTCACCACGATGAGTTTATAAGCTCTGAGAGACCAGAGTGAAGTTTTGCCACAATGGTACACAATAACAACAACTAACATGCTAAGGCACACTTCCTGATTATCAGACAATAAAACACTTTGTAGTTAGATGCAGACAGTGCACAGCGGAATTATTTTGACCTGCTTATACAAACTCAAATACATGAAAAAATTGGGTACAACAATTTTTGATTAGGATGCTCAGAATGCATAAGGTAAGTGAGGAATAACTCTGGACCACTGCAAACTGCTTAAAATGAGCTAGTTCTATTTTTCACTTTTTAAGACATAGATGTTTTTTTTCAGCAAAACACCACAAATTGTCTGACTCATTGATAACATTACTTCTGCCAAGTCTCCAACAAGACTCCCTTAAATAGCACACACTGAAGTCTGCCATGTTGTTACAGCCAATGGGACAGCAGGCAGCCAACTGTCCACTCCTAGGTCTGGAAAGTCTCCTAGCCCCTCCCCCACCAGCCCCGGCAGCCTCAGACCACGCCAGGTAACACAACACAACTAACACTGCTCTCACTGAGTTAAACATATTCACAACATACACTCACCAAGTCATTCACTTCATCATTATTCATAGAAGTTATTTTCCTCTGCACAGGAGAGCTTCCTTCACCCTGTTGTACACTAATGAAAGATCCTATATTACTCTAAGCTGACTTGTGTTGAGCCATGTTCCAATGTTGTTTCCTCCTCAAAAACATACAGTGGGGCAAAAAAGTATTTAGTCAGCCACCAATTGGGTAAGTTCTCCCACTTAAAAAGATGAGAGGCCTGTATTTTTGTCAACTATGAGAGACCAGATCCAGAGAATCCAGAGAATCACATTGTCTGATTTTTAAAGAATCTATTTGCAAATTATGGTGGAAAATAAGTATTTGGTCAATAACAAAAGTTCATCTCAATACTTTGTTATATACCCTTTGTTGGCAATGACAGAGGTCAAACGTTTTCTGTAAGTCCCCACAAGGTTTTCACACACTGTTGCTGGTAGTTTGACCCATTCCTCCATGCAGATCTCCTTTAGAGCAGTGATGTTTTGGGTTTGTTGCTGGGCAACACAGATTTTCAACTCCCTCCAAAGATTTTCTATGGGGTTGAGATCTGGAGACTGGCTAGGCCAGTCCAGGACATTCAATTCAATTCATTTTATTTTTGTAATTCCCAAAATCACAACAACAGTTGTCTCGAAGGGCGTTCATGTTTTGGTTGATGGGGGAAACCGGAGTACCCAGAGGAAACCCATCCAGACATGGGAAGAAACATGCAAAACTCCACACAGAAAGGCCTGGGCGTCCCGGGGATCGAACCAAACCTTCTTGCTGTGAGGCATGAGTGTTGCCACTCAGCCACCGTGCTGCCTGACATTGAAATGGTTCTTACAAAGCCACTCCTTCGTTGCCCGGGCGGTGTGTTTGGGATCATTGTCATGCTGAAAGACCCAGCCACGTTTCATCTTCAATGTCCTTGCTGATGGAAGAAGGTTTTCATTAAAAATCTCACGATACATGACCCCTCATTCTTTCCTTTACATGTATCAGCCTTCCTGGTCCCTTCGTAGAAAAACAGCCCCAAATGATGCTGTTTCCACCCCCTATGCTTCACAGTAGGTATGGTGTTCTTTGGATGAAACTCAGCATTCTTTCTCCTCCAAACACGACAAGTTGAGTTTTTACCAAAAAGTTCTATTTTGGTTTCATCTGACCATTCTCCCAATCCAATCCTCTTCTGGATCATCCAAATGCTCTCTAGCAAACTTCAGACGGGCCTGGATATGTACTGGTTTAAGCAGGAGGACACATCTGGCACTGCAGGATTTGAGTCCCTGGTGGCGTAGTGTTTTACTGATGGTAGCCTTTGTTACTTTAGTCCCAGCTCTCTGCAGGTCATTCACTAGGTCCCCCCGTGTGATTCTGGGTTTTTTGATCCGATCACTGTTCTTATGATCATTTTGACCTCACGGGGTGGGGGGGATCTTGTGTGGAGCCTCAGATCGAGGGAAATTATTAGTGGCCTTGTATGTCTTCCATTTTCTAATAATTGCTCTCACAGTTCATTTCTTCACACCAAGCTGCTTACCTATTGCAAATTCAGTCTTCCCAGCCTGGTGCAGGTCTACAATTTTGTTTCTGGAGTCCTTTGACCTTTGACAGGTGTCTTTTATACTGATAACAAGTTCAAACAGGTGCCATTAATACAGGTAACAAATGGAGGATAGAGGAGCCTCTTAAAGAAGAAGTTACAGGTCTGTGAGAGCCAGAAATCTTGCTTGTTTGTAGGTGACCAAATACTTATTTTACCAAGGAATTTGCCAGTTAATTCATTAAAAATCCCCCCCATTCTGTCTCTCATAGTTGAAGTTTATGAAAATTACAGGCCTCTCTCATCTTTGTGGGAGAACTTGCACAATTGGTGGCTGACTAAATACTACTATACTAAATACTTTTTTTTTTTGCCCCATTGTACCTGAAGTTGAGCAAGAAGGGTTAGAAAGAACTTTTTAGTCCACAGTTCATATTACATTAAGTTAATTATGCAACAGAGGAGCAACCACAGAGACCAGTCCAATGAACAGTCCTTTGGCCAGTCCAGTGACCAATCCCATGAGGGTCATCTGGTCTCTGATAAGTGATTTTAACAGATTGTTTTTTTCAGAGCAGGTTTAGTTTGTTTTCATACCTGACTGGTGGGGACAGGACAACAGCGCCATCTGCAGTCCGACTTCTTCAGGACAGTATCCCAGGACTTTAAACCGGGATGAGGGGGCCTTTTTACTCTCACACACCTGGGATACTGTCCTGAATAAGTCAGACTGCAGATGGCACTGTTGTCCTGCCTCAACCCGTAGGAAGACACCGCCAAAACCTTTAACACATCACATCAACATCACAGCTCTAGAGACCAGTCCAAACTGTCATGTATGAAACAAACTAAACCTTGGACTGTCACTGACCATTTTCATTGGATTATTTTATCCAAATAAAGGTTGAACTATGGTGACTGAAGGGCCGAGCCAGTGAGCACTCAAGTGCATTGTGGTTAGAGTAGTCCAAAACAACATCAGCTACAGCATCTCAGAGATGTTGTTCTTGTTTTAACAGTTTTTTTGTTTTTTTTTGCATATGTTCTTCTTTTAAATGTGCTATATGTGTTTTTAGAGTCTGTTTAAACTACTACTGTCAAAATGTGCAGTATGAAACCAGTCTTGTGGCATTTTAATGAGTAATTAAGTTTAAGTAATTATAAATATAATGTTTTTTCTGCTTGTGGTTTGAGACAGTTAGAAGGTTAGCTCTGTGAATATGTTGCTGTGGTCATAAATACAGAAGAAGGCTCATCATAAATGTTCTGTTTGAACTGTTTTGCCACATGTTCATACCAAATTGCTAACAGAACCATATGGGACAAGATACATCTGCTTAAATCCTCCCAGTATGCATTTGTGAAGGACCAGAACAAATGAAATGTGGTTTCCTGAGGGACCAAGCAAAAAGTACATTTGTCTTCAATGTCATTCTAACATTCAGTGAACAGGTTTTAACAGGACACTCTGTGTATCTGTATACACTTGCTCTGTATTCATTTAACATATTTTTTTGTTTTGTTTGTTAAGTAATTATTGCAGTAAAGACCAAACTTGTTCCCATTTCATGTCTGAAAGACTTCTGCTGTCCTCTGTTGCTAGAATAGACAGTCTCAGATTTGTCAGGCTACACTCATGTACTTCATTGTGAAACAGTACAGGCAGGATCAGATATAAACTCCTGAACAATACGACTCCTGAAAAATACAACTCCTTGCTGTGTGTTACATCACCCACATAATCATTGTTTTTATCTCACAGATGGAGAATGGAATAAGGACATTAAAATTTATACTGACAAACTAACAAACCTCTGTCCCTCAGGGATCTCAGCACAGCAGCTCGTCCTTGTCTTTGGCCTCTACAAAAGTCTGCAGCTCCATGGACGAAGGCGACGGACCCAGCAGTGAAGGTACAAACTGAAGCTTATGCATGGGCCCACCTCTCTCTGTCTGAAGATCTCTACAGGATCTTCACAGCAGGGTGACCAGACGAGGCCTAAGCTCATACAGGGATGTCACAACACATGTGTTATTTCTTATATTGGTGAGTTTTGGTCATTTGAACAAATGAACTGATAGATCCAACAACATTAACCCTAGTGTTAAGGTTAAAGTTAGTGTTATGGTTGGTGTTAGTGTTAGTCTTAGTGTTAGGGTGAGTGTTAGTGTTAGTCTTAGTATTAGGTTTAGTTTTAGGGTTGGCATTAGGGTTAGTGTTAGGGTTAATGTAAGTATTAAGTAGTGTTAGTGTTAGTGTTAAGGTTAGTGTTATGGTTAGGGTTAGTGTTAGTGTTTGGGTTAGTGTTAATGTTAGGGTTAGTGTTATGTGCAGGTTCATATAAGGCCTGTACTGAGTTGACACCAGATCTCAGTAGTGTCCAAACAGGAATATAAAGGTACGCAAACCTTTTCATAAATAGGCAAATCCTTTCTCAGTGTATAGTTTCTGTAGTATTTTTGTTTAGATATTTTGTATAAATCTTTTGTTATTACTGATATGTATTTGTTGTTTATTTAATAATTCTCATTGATATTAAGTGATTTCATGATGAGGCTATAATACAGCATATTTAAAAGGCCTGTAGTCTCAATCCCTAGTCTCAAACCCTCATTTCAATCCCTCGTCACAACCCCTTGTCTCAATCCCTCGTCTCAAACCCCTGTCTCAAACCCTTGTCTCAAATCCTCGTCTCGGCTATGTCTGTGATCACAAGGAGCTCCTCCTCTCTCTTTTCTGCTTGATCTGAACTAATTCATAAACAAACAGTTCATATAAAAGCACTCTCTCTCCCCTCATCCTTCCTGCCATTTCAGGTCCAACCCTGCTCTGACTAATCTCCACCGCAGCAACAGAACCATCAGCCTCCTCAGCTTCCACACCTCCTCCTCTTCATCACCACCAGAGAGAGACTTGTTTACAGTTCCATCATGCCATGTTTATTTGCATCACAGACATCTTCTTTTGGTTTATAAGTTCAATAAAATGTTTATAGAACCTCATTTATGTGTTTTCATCTGTTCATGTCTCTAAGAGCTGAAGCTTTAAAGTTGCTGTACCTGATTTTATGTTTTTATGTTTTAAAAACATGAAAAGCAGAACTAGTTCAGTTTAAACTATTTGCAGAGTTCCAGAGTTATTCCTCTCTTACCTTATGCATCATAATTATTCACCACAATGAGTTTATAAGCACTTTTCACAACTCTCAGGCACCAGAGCTGAGTTTTGCTGTGATGGTAAAGCTAACAACAACTAGCATGCTAACGTGCACTTCTTGATTATAAAACAGTAAAGCACTTTTTAATTTGATGCAGACACTAGCAGCAGATGTATTTTGACCTTGAGAGCTGCTTGAGGCCCCTGTACTGGGGCAAGGCACTTTTAGAACAAATACATGAGACAATAAATAAATACATGCACAGACTCAACATTGAGTCACAGAAATAATGTTCCAAAGATAGGTCGGTGTAATAGTCTCACAAGGCCTTTGACCACACTTACATCTGACTCTAAGGATGCCATTAAGTAAATTAGCCTCTAGTGTTCTCTGTTTATAGAATATATATATAGGATCTGTGTATGTGACCTCAGCTACTCCTCAATATGACTCCTTTCTGTGTGTTACATCATCCACATATCCATGTACCTTTCACCCACAGCAGTAGATGAAAGGTACATGGTAAAGCCAACAAATACCATGCTAATGCGAACTTCCTGACTCTTGGGCAAGAAAACACTTTATAATTAGATGAGGATAGTACACAGCAGACTTATTTTGATCTTTGGGACAAAGGTTTGCTTAAATACATGGGAAAAATTAGGTACAGGACGTTTAATGGTGTTAATGGATTTAACCTGTTAAAGTGTGTCTGCTGTGGTCTGCAACACTTATTTCAGCTTTTCTGTGGCCTATTCCCTGGCCACGCCCTCACACCCCTGAGTTTATATAATGTTATAAATGATGTTTATATAAAATAGTAATGTTCCACTTTAAGGACCTTTGCTGTTTTTTTTAAATTTAGGATTATGCCTAAAACATATTTTTTTAATTTTTTAGGTTTAAAGTTGTACTTCCTTATGGAAAATCATGACATTACACTATTGTTACCTAGCAACCATGTTCTACACAGGCCCAAAACTCCTCCAGGAATTATTATTTGCCAAAGAAAACACTTTTATTTAAAAAAAAAACTTGTTCTTTACATGTAAATTGTGTCTAATCTAGGTCATGTGGTTCCGGGATTCCGAGATGAGATGTCAATATTCCTTCATGTGCTTTTATCTCAGAAAGTTGGGATTTTGATGTCATCATCAACAAAATGACTGAGCCTGCTCAGTAACAGAGTTTAATAGGTTAGAGCTGTTGTTGTTAGCCTCTCAAAAACTGACTGTTAGCTAACTCTGAATTATTTACACAGTAGTGCTGGGTCTTTCGTGTACATAGAAAATTTAATTTTATGATACCACCAACTGATAGTAAACTCCTAAATATAGTAATATTTAGTGTAAGAGCTCAAATGTGTTAAAGTAATAGAAAAAACAGTTGAATTTCTTCCATCCTCACATGTCAGGTGATGACAGGTGACATCAGGTGACAACAGGTGTGGAGTTCGGGCTGCTCATTTCACCCAAGTTCCTGAGTTGTTCTTCTGACTTCAAAAAACTTTTTCCTGAGTTCCAGAGGAGCACATGAACACATCTTAATGTTTGGCTAGAATTCTCCCTAGGATGATATTATCAGTATGTTTATGTTTTAGAAGTCTACTTACTAATGCACACGCACTTAAACCTAGTACATTGGATAGAGCGCACATCCTTCATTAGCATAACTCTGAGCTTGTGTTTTGCCTGTCTAGCAGAGCCCATGGAGGATCCACCCGTGCCCCCCTCCATCTCCGACAGGTACAAAGTGGGACGCACTTTGGGAGATGGGAACTTCGCCGTGGTCCGAGAGTGTGTGGAGAGGTCCACGGCCAGAGAGTACGCGCTCAAGATCATTAGCAAGCACAAATGCAGAGGCAAGGTATGTGAGCATGGATAACCTTGTGTTCAATCTCTGATGAAAATGTAGTTATCATGTTCGTGGTTGGCTCTTGTGGCTAACTGCCTAGCACACTGAGCAGTTTGTACATTTTTTATGTATATTTAGCTTGCATTTTTAACTTAATATCTGAGGACTTTGACCAACCAAGTACAGCGTGTGCAGTTCAAAGCAAAGAAGTTAAGGATTATTGGATTTATTTGAGCAGTTTTTCCAGTATCCATGGCAACCCTACATGAAGCTAGCTATGCAAGTCAGCTAGCTCTGAAATGCTAGAGACCTTTACACCAATGCAACAGGCTGTCTACACCAAATCTGACAGAAAATGTTTCAGAGGAAACACAGAGGGAATGCCCCGTCTCATCACTGACTGAAACAACAGAGCAGTGACAGAATGGGGCTTAGTGAGAGGCGCCCCCTGGAGGCTACTGTGATGCTGCAGGACACAGAGGAAAAGGGGGAGGGGGATTTTGTACTGAGGGTTGTTACTCCCCTCACACAGCCCTGTTGAGCGAAGACTTTTGTTTGGACTTTACATTACTCTTCTTTCTTGTTTCTGACAAACAGAGTCATATGGATGGACACAGATTCACTTTGAATAGGGGTTATTATAATTAGGCATTTTATGAGAAAACAGCCCTCATGGTAAATATGAAATACACAGGTGCTGAAAGTTACATTACATACAAAGTACATTTTTCAACCTTTTTTGAGTCATAACGATAGACTGTATATATAAATGGACATAGCTAACACACTAGCCCTCACGTTTCAAATAAGAAGTGAGCATGCTCCGGCTCCATCGACATCGGCTCCATTTCACTCTACATGGGAAAATTGTCTCTCTGTAACTGCTGCTGTCAGGCTCGTGTTTGTATTAACCTCCTCTACATGATCCTGTTTTTTTTTTTTATTTTGCTATTGTGTCCGTAAATCAAGATATGAACATTAATAACAAACAAATCAGGCGTCTTCTTTCCCAGAGGTCACTCCCACTAGCGTTAACAACTGGTTTGATTGACAGTGTTGCTAAGCACTCAATCCGTACTAAACCAGCGGTGCGGGTGGGAAGAGGCGTTACCTTTAACAGCTTCACTCCGGATTGGCTCTTCAGTAGCCATGATACTCACAGCCGGAATTCCATAACTGCTAACCTCGATGAGCTTCAGTTGAGTGGAGCCGAATGCCATGACGTCACACTCACTTAGTCTACCTCTTTATACAGGCTATAGTCATGACACACATTTTTGGTTGAAAATAATAAAATAATACAAATAAAACCACCTACTAAAATGTTACCAAATAAAATGTAATAGAACATGTTGTTTACAGCACCATCACATCCCACTGCCTTGTTCTTAAAGTCAGTTGTAGTTTTGCTTTTTTTTGGATCAGAAGTTTGTTCAGGACACTTCAAAATGTGAAACTGTTGAATTAAATCAATGTGTGAAACTAACTCAAAACTAGTTTAATAATAAAAATTTATGCAAGTGTTTTTGTGAAATAGGAGCACTTGATTCAGAATGAGGTGTCGATCCTGCGCAGAGTCAAACATCCAAACATCGTTCTGCTCATAGAGGAGGTGGACACACCGACTGACCTGTACCTGGTCATGGAGTTAATCAAGGTAATCTTACACACTCGCAGATGATAAGCAGGGCAGCCAATCTGTACCATCAGCCCCATACCAATTACGCACACACCACGTTCATACATAGGTGTAGTGGGTGTAGTGTTTTGCCCAAGGACCCACAAACAGTAGAGCAAAGCCAGTGTTTCCTTCAGATTGGTGATGGGGAACTCCAACCACAAACACACAGGTTTAATTCTGTACAGTACTGATGCGTACATGTCTTGTAAATCCACTGACCCTGTTTTATTGGCAGGGTTTTTCGTTGTTTATAACTTAGTCTCTGTACCAGATTTTTACCATCTTAAAAACATGAAAAACAGAACTAGTTCATTTTAATAAGTTTTCAGAGGTCCAAAGTTATTCGGCACTTACCTTATGCATTCTGAGCATCCTAATTATTCACCATGATGATTTTCACAGCTCTCAGAGACAAGTGACATGCACTTCCTGATTACTGTACAATAATCTGTACTGGAGCAAGACAAATTTTGCTCAAATACATAGAAAATTTAATTCTTTAATTCTGTAAAGCAGTGGATCCCATAGTATAACGTCGTCTTGCAAACCCACTGACCATGTGTTACTGGCAGGGTATTTTGCTGTTTATTTTGTCATAACTGTGACATTACAAATCACTGGTTTGGTTCAACTGCAATACACTGTAATGAACAATTTTCTCCTGTAGGGTGGTGATCTGTTTGATGCCATCACATCTTCTAACAAGTACACAGAGAGGGACGCTAGCTCTATGCTCTTCAACCTCGCTAGTGCCATCAAGTATCTGCACGGGCACAGCATCGTGCACAGGGATATCAAACCTGAAAACCTCCTGGTGAGTGGGCGCCTCTGTAACAGTTCAACCCACTGTGACATTCACTCATGTACCGTTTTGTGTGTGTGAAAACAGGTTTATGAGCACCTGGACGGCACAAAGTCACTGAAGTTAGGTGACTTTGGCCTGGCGACTGTGGTCAATGGGCCCCTCTATGCCGTCTGTGGTACTCCCACTTATGTAGCACCGGAAATCATCGCTGAGACTGGGTATGGGTCGGCCCCGCATTTGATATTTAAAAAAAGAGCTCTTTGAACTTATTTATCAAAGAATCAACTGTTTGAATTGTATACACTTTATGTCTTAACATGCTGCTTGTGTACTGATTGTGCAGGTATGGTCTGAAGGTGGACATCTGGGCGGCTGGTGTCATCACCTACATCCTGCTGTGTGGCTTCCCTCCATTTCGTGGGTAGGTCCCTGGAGCTCTTTTGGGCTCTTGTAAAGTGTGTATATCTGTGTAATCCCGCAGTTGTCCAGGTCTGATCCATAGCAAAAGAAAAATTCTATTATGTCACCGGACAAAACATTTTAGAGTGAAGACATTTGGCTGCTCATCCAAGAGGCTTCTTCAGTTCTGGTCTGATTACTAATGGACACTGCCTTATATCAGTCTAAAGGGAGGAGCTAACTACGAGGTTTATTGAACTACACTAAGTGAGAACTGTGCCATATTTAGCATATTCATTCAGGCCTCTAATAAGTGCTGTCACACCTGTTACCATAATGGCTATTAGCATACTGGATATTTTCCCTGTTCAAAGATGGATTGTCTTTCCTAAGAAAAATTGCCTCTTTAACTCACCTCTCAAACCGTTTCTTTTCTCTAGCTAAGATCTGTACCTCACTATCTACAAAGGAGTGGTTAGTGTCTTTGAGATGGAAATGTACAGCAACCTGGGGTCCAGAGGAGTTCTCGCAATGGTGTTAGTACATTCTCTTATGGAGAGGCTGTTTAGTTTCTCCAGTATAACGCTCACTGCGCTCTTCACTACACTGAATGGAGTAGACCACATTACTTTTGTCAGGGTTTTGTCCTTTGGGTGAACCAGTATTTGCCTTAAAGTGTTTGTAGGTTGGAAATAGACCGGAATTTCATACTGTCTGAAAGTTCTTTGAAGCTTTTCAGACACAGGAGTTGTGTAAGAATTGGTTACACCTTTCCTTCTAGGTTCAGATTCCCTGATGTTCTTTTTTTGGCTCTCATAGATCTATTTACTTTATTCCCTACAGAGCTGATCTGGCCAAATGTCTTCACTCTAAAACGTTGTCCAGTGGACAAAATTAACATTTTCTTTTGCGATAACACTCTATTCAATTAAATTAAATTCATTTATTTTTGTAACGCCCAAAATCACAACAACAGTTGTCTCGAAGGGCGTTCATGTTTTGGTTGATGGGGGAAACCGGAGTACCCGGAGGAAACCCGTCCAGACACGGGTAGAAACATGCAAAACTCCACACAGAAAGGCCTGGGTGACCCGGGGATTGAACCAAACCTTCTTGCTGTGAGGCATGAGTGTTTCCACTCAGCCACCGTGCTGCCTACACACAAAAACAAAACAACAGGAAAAATCAGACAAAACAAGAAAAATCGGCCAGGCGAGGAGGAGGAAGACCAGGCGAGGAGGAGGAGAGCCGGGCGAGGAGGATGAGAGCCAGGCGAGGAGGAGGGCGAGGCGGGGAGGAGGAGAGGGTCCAGCTGTCATCGAGGCATCTGAAAGAGTTACGCTCCACAGGGGGAGTGGGACAGGGGATAACATGTGAATAGCATTGCTGATGAGAAAATAGGACAAAGTAGAGGATAGAGCTCAGGTTGCCATACTTCCCCCAGCTAGTTATCTCCTACTGCAGCCTATCTTGTCCTGGGTTTTAATGTCACTCCCTAACTTCCTCACTAAGTAACCTGGTCATAAGCTATACCGAAGATGAATGTTTTAAGCCTGGTCTTAAATACAGAGACTGTGGGGGCCTGTTTAACATCAGCAGGGAGTTGATTCCATAGCACAGGAGCTTGGTAACTGAATGCTCTCCCTCCCACTGTACTTTTGGACACTCTAGGAACCACTAATAGTCCTGCATTCTGAGAGCGGAGTGCTCTGTTTGGCTGGTACAGGACAATAGCATCTTGCAGATAGGATGGGGCCATACCGTTTAGGGTTTTGTATGTCAGGAGGAGGACTTTGAATTTGATTCTAAGCTCGACAGGAAGCCAGTGCAGATATTTTAGTACAGGACTGAACACTGGGATACTCTAGTATCCCAGTGGTTTAAAACTGAGCTGAAACTTGAGGACAGGTCAGAATTCTATTAAGGTAAAGTAAGGTCCACTTTATTGTCCCTGTAGAGAAATTTGTCCTCTGCATCCTTCAGTGCATAATCTCACAGGTGTGTGGTGTGTGTGTGTCTGTGTGTACAGGACTGGAGCGGAGCAGGAGGACATATTTGAACACATTCAGCGTGGAACCTTTGAGTTTTCTTCACCCCACTGGGATGGAGTCTCTGCTGCAGCCAAGGTCTGACCTCACTCTCCAAACAGGACTTACCTGAGCCAAATGGTTCTTTATACATACTAGAGCTTTGTTCACTAAATGTTGTGCAGTTCTAATAATCTACAAAAGAAGTTTGAGCAACTGGACCAAAACTAATGTGCCTTAATTACATTTAAACAATTTTATAAAGTGGGGCCCAAATGCAGCCCCTCTAAATCAAATATCCATCTTCTTCTGCTTATCTGGGGCTGGGTCGTGGGGGAAAGCAGTCTAAACAGGGACTAGCAGACTTTCCTCACCCCAGACACTTCCTCCAGCTCCTCAGGGGGCCCCCAAGACATTCCCAGGCCAGCCTAAATCAAACAGTGTTTTAAAAATATATGTATTTTGTCCTGTCTTGACATCCATTTCATAATCAGTATTTTCTATTAAAATAGGTTCATCCTGACATCCCTATAGGTTGTTTCATATTTTGACTCCTGTGTGTAGGACCTGATCAGTGGGATGCTGCAGGTGGAGGTGGAGGAGAGATTTTCAATTGTGCAGGTCCTGGAGCACCCCTGGGTCAAAGTGAGTTCCACATGTTCGTCTTCGGTAGAACTAGAGCAGTACTATAGAACATTAAAATATCGGTAGAACACTGATAGAACAATGGCAGAACAGACTTAGAACAGTAGTAGAACAGTGTGTTATGGAAGAGTGATAGAACAGGGGTAGGACAGTGATAGACCAATGTAACACAGGCGCAGAATATACAGAAGGTTGGGCTCACGTTCTCATTCAGTGTTTTTTTTTTCTTTATTATTGTTTTCTTTCTTTATTAGTGTTTTCTTTCTACATTTTATATATGAACAGAAAACATTAGATTTATGAAGTAAGAATTATGTAGTGAAGAAAAAAAGTTAAATAACTACTGCAGATACAGCAAAGGGAATATAAAATATTTAATATTTTGAAATATGTATTATTGTTTAACCTTTTACTATATAATTTCATGTACCTTACTTCATGTATTTGATTTCTTCTGTGTACATATAAAATGTAGACAGTAGTAAAAATAACAAACAAAAAAAAAAGAATGAAAGAAAAATGAGAGCATGTGTCCAACCATAACCATAATGTTAGAACAATGCTAGAAAATTTATAGAACAGTATTAGAGCAGTTTTATAACATTTATAGAATGTTGATAGAACAGTGTTAAAACAGTGTTAGAGCATTGATAGAACAGTGATAGAGTATTGATAGAACACTGATGGAACAGTGTTAGAATGTTGATAGAACAGTGTTAGAATATTCATAGAACAGTGTTAGAACATTGGTAAAAATATCTTAGAACATTGGTAGAATAGTGTTAGATCATTGATGGAAAGCTGATAGAACACTGATGGAACAATGTCAGAACATTGATAGAATGTTGATAGGGCAGTGTTGGAATGTTGGTAGAACAGTGTTAGAATGTTGGTAGAACAGTGTTAGCACATTAGTAGCACAGTGTTAGAACGTTGGTAGAACAGTGTTAGAATATTGGTAGAACATCAATAAAACATAGTTAGAACATTGATAGAAGAGTGTTAGAAACATTTGTAGATTATTGTTAGAATATCGGTAGAAAATTTCTAGAACAGTGTTAGAACATTGATAGAAAGTTAATAGCATAGTGTTAGAACATTGGTAGAATAGGGGTACACCATTTGTAGATTATTGTTAGAACAGTGTTAGAATATTGTTTGAACATTGGTAGAACATTGATAGAACAATGTTAGAGCATTGGTAGATCAGTATCAAAACATTAATGGAACAGTGTTAGAACATTGGTAGAACATTGGTAGAACAATGTTAGAACAATGATAGAACCTGACCCCTTCTGACTGCTCTGGTGTACTCGTTCTTGCAGGAAGAGGGGCAGTCGGGGAGTGAACCTCTGTGTGTAGCTGGAAAAATCAAAAAGCACTTCCAAAGCGCCGCTAAAGTGAACAACACCTCAGCTGGAGTGTCCGTCATCACTGTAAGTATGCATGCACAATCCAGCATTTTCTGTTCTGATATCGATAAAATTGATTTAAGTATCTGCTGATCTCCGATATGAACCGATACCAAAGACTGAAAACAGCATTTATTTCCTTTAAACAAAAAATTGAATCCGTAAGATCCAAATGTGTTATTTATGGTAACTGTTATTTTTCTCTCAAGTAACGACAGAACAGCTTTCTGTAAATAAAAGTTCATACATTATGAATAGTCTTATTACATCAATTTATATGTCCAACCAGGATATTGACTGATCTGATATTTTGCAAGTCGATATCTGATACAGCACATGTCCCAGTATTGGCATTGCTATTCGATACCACTCTGGGATCAGTGCGTCCCATCTGTAAGAGCACAGCATGGAACCAGCGTGCAGTGAACTGTAGTACTGGGTTGTATTCAAAGATGAACAACTTTGACAAGTCATTACAGAAATATTAAAGAGGACACACTGTTCTTCTTTGAGGTACTACAAAATAAGTAGATAATTATTTGGCATTTTGTTTTTAGTAAACCACAATATTGATCTAAGACAGCTTAATAATACAAATGGAACAGTTGACTTCGTGTTCAAAACAGCAGAAATGATACGACCTGGATCTTCACAGGTGAATTTTATCATAGAAGATTTTTATTTGTGTCTTTTAATTTTAGACAAATGGGTCCATGACATGTTTAAACCATATGTGTCTAAGTTGTACCCTTAGTACAGAGCAGTAGGTGTTTCTCCATTCAAGCATCCAAGCCTCAAATCTAGGACAATACAGGATAACTCAAACATGCATGAATCTAAATAGAATTTGACAAAGCTAATGATGAAGGAACGCTGCTAAAACATGGTTAAAATCTCTTTAAAGGAACAATATGCAGCCTGCACTCTTATTGGTTTAAAAAAGGTACTACTACCTGGATTCCCAGGACTGCAGGTTAAGCCTCTGGCAACCCAGGTTCAGATGCCATTGTAATACCTTTAAAAATAACCAGTAAGAGCACAAGCTACACAGTCTCCTTTAGAGATTACTCATTAAATAAACATAAGCATAGACATTAACATTGGCATTAACAACAGCAACAGCATTAGTGTTAACATGAACATTTACATTAGCATTAGCATTAGCATTAACGTGAACCTGAACATAAACATGCATTATTGTCTTTGCATTTAGTTTTTTCTATTGGTTTTGTTACATTTTCCGTGGCATGGTTGGTCTCTCTTTCAGCAGGAGCTGTCAGCACTGTTGTGTGGTTCACTTTTTATACTCTTAGTAAGAGGCCCATCAAAGCAGGCCCATCGACAGAGTTGGGGGCCCTGGGCATGAAACCTCACATGGGCCCCCTGCAATATAAACTAATAAGAAAAAGGTCCAATTCTGGGAACTTAAGACCCTGGGACAACAGACCCCTTTACCCCCTTTTGACTGCCCTGATTTAAAGCTACTTTATGTAACTTTTTCTGATGGAGGAACGGTACGCCACTTGTCTTGTCTCCATGGAGATGTTATTACTTTGCTTTCAATCTTTCCACAGTATGGCATTAAACTTATCTTTATCATGATTTTGAACTAACTAAATAAACAAACACCTCTACTGAAATAATGCAAGATGAGTCATGGAACCAAGCAAGTAGCAGACCCTTCACTAGAAAAGTTACATGGTGCTCCTTTAAGATAGAATAGTAGAATTGAGTAAATTGAAGCTCATGTCTCTTTGCCCACCTCGCCCAGGGCTGCCCGGTCCAGAAATCAGGCTCTATGGACCACAGCCGGGCCGCAGGACTGTACTGGACAAGGTACCACAGCGCCACCTAGCTGTTGCTTCCTTTCCTGCAATGTGCTGACAGTCTCGTGTGCCCTCCCAAGTATCAGGTGCTTTCATTTTAGCTGTGTATACGACAAACCTGATCACATTAAGGTCTGGGTCCCTCTGCTCCGCTCACCTGGCTCTCTTTGCTCCCTTGTAACCTAGCTCTCTCCACTCACCTAGCTTTCTCTGCTCACCTGGCTCTGTCTGCTCTGCTCACCTGTCTCTCTGCTCCACTCAACTATCTCACTCACATGGCTCTCTTTGCTCAGCTCACCTCTCTCCACTCACCTGTCTCTCTCCGCTCACCTATCTTTTGTTACTCACCTGTCTCTCTCCGGTTACTTGGGTCTCTCCACCCACCTGGCTCTCTCTGCCCACCTGGCTCTCTCCACTTGCTTGGCTCTGCTATTGTAATTTGGTGTTGTGCTTGTTTCCATGGAGATGTCCTGGCTTCACTTGGAAGTAGAGCTTTAAAGTGTACCATCTCATTCAATGTTTTTATGTTCACTACTTTCTACATTTTAGATACGTACTGAAAACTATTTTTAAAAAAATCTAAAACAGGTTTTGAGAGGGTTTTTTTGTTGTTTATTTTTTCATTTAGTACATCCCACATGTGTTCATTTGATGCTTTCAGTGAGAAAATACAATTTAAATATTGCTGCAGTCATGTGGTCCTTGGGAACTCGGGATTCTGAGATGTCGGGAAATCATGCATCACGTGCTTTTATCTCGGAAAGTCGGGATTTTGATAACACTATCAATAACACAAACACATTGAGCATGCTCACGAACAACGTGAGAGCTAACCAGTGAGAGTTATCGTTGCTATTGTAGCCTTCTCAAAACTAAACATAACCATATTTGTTACTTTAGTTAACTAACATTATTTGTGTACTTTATCTAGCTAATTTTATGTGTTTACTTTAGCTAGACATTAGCTAGCCAATGTTAAACAGTTGTAGTCTTGAGTCTTTCTTGTGCAGATATGTTGCTCTTATGATCTGGATAACACACAGTTAACCCCTGAATGTAATCACTTTTGGTCAAAGAGCTCAAATCTGTTTGATAAATCAGCCGATTTTCATTCATCTACATGGAGCAGGTGACAAAAGCTGACATCAGATGACAACATTGGAAGTCAGGTGACATCAGGTGCGGAAGTCAGACAGAAATGTTCATGTGCATTTTTCAACTCGGAAAAACATTGTCCGAATTCCCAAGGCGGACGTGACCGCAGCATATGTCGTGAAAATAAACATGAAGTATAACATGGTATGAAAATGCCCAGACTTTTAAATGGTTGCGTATTTATTAGCTGAAATGTTACACAGTGGGACTTTATTCTCATCATTCTTTCCTGCAGACAACCGCACTCGATAAAGAGAAGCCAGTTTTCAGCAGAAGACGTGACGAGGATGTGAGATCATACTTGCTGCTGCCGCACTGCACTGGGGCTGGAGCTGGGGCCAGAGCTGAGGCTGGAGCTGGGGCCGGAGCTAGGGGTGGAACTGGGGCCAAACCAGGACTGTCCCCCACTGATGTGACCTCGGGCTCTGAGGATCTGTCCCCCAGTTCCGCAGAGACCGTTCGCTCCCCTGCATCGCCCTTTTAAAGCTCCTATATTACGCAAAATGGACACTTGTGAGCTTTAAGCCAAGTTATAATGCTGTTCCCTCCCCAAAAAAACAAACCTGTGTTATGTTGTGTGTTGTTTCATTGAGTAACCTTTTATTATTAGTCTGTCTACATCTGCAAAGCTCAAAACGCTTTGTTCCACCTTGTGATGTCATGAAGCAGTAGTTTTCAAATTAACAACTCCTTTTACTTACTTGACACGTCCAGACTGATATCTTTCTGTACTTTTATACAGAGGGATATTGGTCTGGCCCTCACGCCCTCAGCAGTGGTCTCAAGGCTAATCAAACATCCAATAATATTCATTTTTTTCAGTGACACATGTGAAACAAAGGAGCTCATTGGTCACTTATCATTTACAAACAAAATCACATTCCTCTCACCTCAGATTAACAGAGTTAAGCGCTTCACATGTTTTGCAGCCCCCTGTGATATTTTCTTCCTTTATTTTTCTGATATGGACAGACCTTGCCTGTCCTTGGTTGGTTGATGCACCTGTCAAACGCCATTTTGAAAAAGGAGAGACTGTGTTGAAGTGTGTGTTCTGGATCCCAGGTAAGCATGGGCTGAGCTGAAATTAGCAAACTTGAAAACATAGTGGAGCACTTCCTATATTACCACATGACACCACAAGGTGGAACAGAGTGTATTCTGTTTGAGAGATAACTCAGCCTAAAGTTGCAGGGTTTGTGTGTTAAACATGTGTGAAAGAAACAAAACACAACTCCAGGTATGTTTGTGATGAGGAAACTACATTAAAACAGAGATCAGAGAATAGTGTGATATGGGCTTTAAGCCCCATTTACGTACACAACCTGACCCGGGGATTTACATGCATTTAGCCAGAGCAGGGTGAACAAATCCACAACTGATTTCCCTACATTTGTGATTCGGCAATTTCTCAGGTAAACTCCCAGAAACATGCAGGGAGGGCGTACCTGTGAATAGATTTTCATTACACTGACGCAGCAGTGTATTACTATGTGAAAGAGGTCAGGTCAATGGGCTGATCCCACATCACACCGCTTTGTCCGCTGTGCCACACACTCAGCAGATTACTTATTATAAACTTTGCCCACAGCCACATTTCAAATAGAGCTGCTAAAACACCATATACACCATATACATTTAGTAGTGAAAAAAAGTTGATTTAGTGTTTAGTTCATCTTTCACTTTCACTTTCAGTCACTGTGGGTGACTGTGGTGGAATCACATACTGTCTCTTGGAGTTGGAAAAGCCCTGGACCTGATTAGTCTCATCCCTGCACTTGTCGATGTCCAGCCGATTCACTGTTTTGGTGCAAGTAGGAACTAATGAAGTAATGGACAGGAAGTCACTGCATTTTCAGGATAACCTGGAATGTCCCACCCTGTCCCATCCCATTCTACCCTGTCCCTCTTTGCCCCACTCTGCCCCATCCCACTCTGCTCCATGTTAACCCTTGGAGTGACTCAAGCTTGTACAAAAACAATGGTGTGCAGCTCGGCACAAAGTGAACTGAGCTACTCACAAATAAGTACATTCCATATATTCTCCTTATGATATATACCATGGCTCCTCCCAGAAGTCTGAAGCCCCACCCCTCATCAACACCTCTGTCAATTTGTGCCCTGACTCTTTGCTGTCATCTGCAGGCCTCTCAGATAAATCCACATATCCAGTGCTAATAATAAGCTGCCCCACAAGCCTCAAAATGATGTGAAACTAGCAGTTCTCAATGTTGATCACTCACAAATAAACTTTTAACATGATTTATCATGATGATTAATCATTTTATGACCTTCATATCGACTTTGCTTCAATGATCCAGAGAACAAAGAACTTACAGAAGCATTACTGCCCAGTTACTCTTTTTCTGACTGGAATTGCAGAAGAGGTGGAGCAGCTGTTTTTAATCACTCAATACCTGTAAGATTGTGGTGTTAGGAGCCAGCAGTACAGTTGAATACCACGCTGTAAAAATCACATCAGTTCACTCTTTCCTGCTTCTCACTGCTTATTGTCTTCCCATTTCAAAACAGGGTTAATCTCTGAGTTCATAAAACTTTTATCAGATGTAATTAGATCGGATTCAGTAATATCCATGTTGGAAACAGTAGTAATCAAATAGTGAAACAATTTTCTGATATGGTCTTTTTCTTTAAGCTAACTCAACATGCTAATGGACCGACAAACTGTTGTGGTCACACCCAAGTTATATAAAAGGCCTGTTATGTAACCCTAATCCATACCCTAGATGTAACCTTGATCCAGACCTTAGATATATCCCTAATCCATACCCTAGATGTAGTCCTGATTCAGAATCTAGATGTAGCCTTGATCCAGACATTAGATGTAACTTGGATCCATACCCTAGAAGTAACCCTGATCCAGACCCTAGATGAAACCCTGATCCATAGCCTAGATGAAACCCTGATCCATGACTTGGATGTAACTCTGACTCTGACCCTAACTCTCATCCAGACCCTATATATAACCCTGATCCAGACCCTAGATGTAACCCTGACACATACCCTAGATGAAACCCTGATCCAGACCATAAATGTAATCCTGATCCATGTCCTAGATGAAACCCTGATCCATTCCCTAGATGTAACCCTTATACAGAACCTAGATGTGAACCTGATCCATTCCCTAGATGCAACCCTGATCCAGACCCTAGATATAACCCTGATACAGACCCAGACAAAAAAAGAATACATAAAAAAATTATCCTTACTGTTTTCAAATCTCTGTCTTGCTCCCACCTACATCTCCAACATGCTCCCAGAATACAGCCCCAAGAGAATTAAAATCCCCGAACCTCAGACTGCTGCTGTCTCAAAAATCTACTCTACAGCGGCAAGACTTCTGTCACCATCTGTTCTGATTCCAGTTTATCAGGTTTCAGAACAAAGCTTAAAACACCTGCACAAGCATTTTGACTCATTATATGTGTTTGATATAGTTTTATTTAAGTGTTTGAGCGCACTGAGTCTGTGCTGATCACATTAATGTGCTTTAGAAATAAAATGTGTTGTTGCCATATGCAAACGATTGAACTCATTCAAGACTTTATTGCCTAATTACCCTAAGTCATTTCTGCACATTTTTTCAGGAAACACAAAAAACTGAACCAACTGAAAACCGTACAACATGTGACAATGCTGTACAAAATGACTCCAAAATGACCCCAAAATGGCCTGGGTCCCTTGAGCCATTTTAACAGAACTTAGGCCATTTTTTCTCTGACTCCTGTGACACAAGAGGACTTAGGCCATTGTTTTAGGAGGGCATAGGTGTGTAAACTAATGTGTGTAAACTAATGTGTGTAAACTAATGTGCAAGCTAAACAGTGATCTCATTTAACACAGCAGGTTTGTGGTCCAGTGCATGATGTGGAGTCAGCTCTAAGTGTGAACAGAGCAGACCCGGATATGTTCTGGGACTGGCACATGTGTAAATGAAGGTCACTGCTGAGTGTTCTGGCATTTTGTACCCAACATTTTACTGTTATCTCTGTGTGAATGGGGGTTTAGACTTCTCCTCCACTCTGTACGACACAAGCCCACTGCAATCTCAACAACTTGTATTTAAAAGCAGACTGTGAACAGCTTAATAAAATCAGAAGAGAACGATGGCCTGGCTGTCTTGGTAATAACTGTGTACCTGCTGCATATGTGTCTACGGTAAGTTTGTCAAAAATGTCAAAAATCAGATACTAATTGAAACTAAATCTAGTATCAAAACTAAACACTAATTTTTCTCAAGTATTGATACTAAAAAGTCCCATTGACAAGACAGACATTAACCTTTCCCGAATTGCTTTAGAATGAATTTGAGCTGTATCGGAACAACTATAAGATCACATAGACTAGTATACGCCCATGTACCACTATGGAACCTACCTGCACCATTGAGAGATTACACAGATACAAGGCCACATGGGGATATAAAAGAAATAACTATTTAATGTTGAAAATTGATTGATTGATTGATTTAAAGGAAGAGTGCTTTTATTATCATTGTGGTATGAGAATCTGAGAATCGAGTTTGAAATTTTATTATTGTGACAACTCTAGGAAGAACACCAGACTCAATCATAAAAGTGCCATCTATAAGATCAGCGTATGACCTATGACCTATGACCTTTATATTTGAAAAAAAAAATAAAATAAAAAAAAATCCTATTCATATTTTTTAAGTTACAGCTAATTTAAGACTTCAAAGATTGATGGAGGTATGAGTTACGGGATATGGCTTGTGGTATATTTTACACCAGCAGATGGCAGTAGAGCAGCATAACTCACTTGCTTGGTCCAGTTTAACTCAAATTAAGTGTTAATATGTTTTACATCATGATAAGACTATTGATTATTTCAGGGACTTTACCATAGAATATTGTTGAATTAATCGAATTTGAATGAACCAATCGGTGACATCATCATAAGTATTTTTCAGTTTTGCCTCTTGACATCATGGAGGTTTTGTCTCTACATTCTGAAGGAGATTTTTTCTCCAAATACTCACACATTTTCCCTACTGTTATGAATAATTTTATTTTGTATTTTACTTGCTCTTTTAGCTATATCTATATTTATATAATAATAATAATAATAATAATAATAATAATAATAATAATAATAATAATAATAATAATAATAATAATAATAATAATAATAATAATAATAATAATAATAATAATAATAATAATAATAATAATAATAATGATGATGCATGAACTGTTTAAAACGCAAACTTCTAGTTGGCTCTATATCACAGTTTCAGGCCTGTCACCATAATCACTAAATGAACTTATCCTTCAGTATGTCTCAGATGGAACAATTATAATCTTTGGGGGTAAATATTTATCATAGTACTTTTACTTTGTACTAGTGGAACTTTTCATTGTTTTTTGAAGATTTGAGCTGTGCAGAGTTTAATAAATAACTTCTATGACTCATTACAGCTCACATTCATTCACCATACTGTACATATGGAATAGTTTTTGTTTTCTTTGGGAGGGGGGTGATCAGGCTTTAGGATTATGGTGTCAGTAGAGTAAATTAGTTCCAGTATTATTGTTTACTGTCTATGCACTGCCTGGCCAAAAAAAAAAAAGTTGCCACCTGGATTTACCAACTGTAGCATGGAGAAACAATGACACAGCGAATGCATGCTGTAATCAAAGCTAAAGGAGATCCAACAAAATATTAGAGTGTGTGACTTTGTTTTTTGGTGAGCCAGGCAGTGTATTTTCATCATAAATATATCGCACCTCAGAATGTGTGATGGTGACAGACCTATACAGTTCACATATAAGTAAAAGGACGTCAGAACAGAGATGTATCAGACCAGACCACTCTCCACATGTGTGAAGAAAATTGGGAGATAGATTATTATTGTTTTAAAATTTAGATCTGCAGATGTAGAAAAGAAATTTAATGTAAAGTACGTCCAGATCCATCTTCATGTTGGTTTTGGTTTGTTTGGGCTTCACCTTTGGCTTCACCTAGACCACAGCGCTGCTCTGTGATTGGCCCAGTCTCAGCTGTGTTTATAACACAGCACAGGCTCCATTCAGTTCCTTTTACTTTATCACCACAGAATCATGAAAGGAGTCATATGAACAGGGAGAATAGAGACGAGACTTAGCACACAGACACTTTACACCACTAATAATAGAAAAAGTAAAGAGTATAAAATATAGAAACAAAGTCCACATGCAGTCCGAGATGCACATACATGTTACAGTATAACAGCTACTCCACGTGAGAGGCTGGGGCCGGACTTCTCTCCTCCTCTGGGCTGCCCTCCCCGACCTACTCTGGTATTCTGCTGGCCTCTGGAGCAGTGGACTCAGTATCTGCTCTGGTGTTATGTTGGCCTCGGGAGCGGATGGTCTCAGTATCTGCTCTGGTGTTCTACTGGCCTCTGGAGTGATGGTCTCAGTATCTCTCTCTGGTGCTGTGCTGGCCACTGGAGCGGTGGTCTCAGTATCTGCTCTGGTGCTCAAAGTGCCAGCGGTTGAAGTCGATGTTGAATGCTACGATACTGCCAGACGCCATTCCAGTGATAAGAGTCCTGCAAGAGAAACAGACCATTAAGATCAGTAGAAACGTTGGTATTTACCTCATTTTCTCCCATGGATTTGAACTATATCTGGTGTAAATCTCTGAATGCATAAGGTAAGTGAGGAATAACTTTGGACCACTGCAAACTGTTTAAAATGAACTAGTTCTATTTTTCATGTTTTTAAGTCAAAATCAGGTAGAGCGCCTTTAACTACCAGCTTATAAATATAATATCTACAAGTATTTGCTGATATTACCTCACTTTCAGTCCACATTGCACATTTAAAAAAAAATAAAAAACTGTATATATCAAGGAACCATTCATGTATTCAAACTTTAGACTGAAGGGAAGTCTCTTGCCCAAGGACACAACAAGGGTAGGGGCTGGGATCAAACTACTACCCATTTGGTGCTGCTATGCTATGTACGCCAAAAACAACATATGTAACAGTTAAATTAGTTTGAGTTTCGTTTTTGACGCTCTGGGTCTCCCCTCCCTTTTCTCTCCCTGCTAAGTCACTCCCCCTTCAGAGTGCTATCACAACACAATCAGTGTGCATCTCAAACATTAAACAACAAACCTGATGTGATTTAAAGTTGTAGTGTATTGTTTGGTATCATGTTTTTGTTGTGTCGATTCTCATGTGTGGGCGCATGAGTGTGGGTGGAGCCCTGTACAGGCTCGTACAGCTAACCATAAAGAGGGTCTGAATAGGACCTGAGAGATCGCTAAAATACTTAAGCATGGATGGATGACATCTAAAACCTCTTGAGGCATGTTTTTAATGAGGGAACCATGTTATAACATAGGAAAAAGTTTTTTTTTAAAAAGTCAATTTTGGATAAAAATTGCTGCTGAGCAAAAAAGGTCACACTGGTTTATTCTATTCAAGTTGATTACATGTTTCTCAGTGTTTTTCATTCCCCTTCTCCTGTTCTCAAAATCATGTGTTGCACTGCAGCAGGCACACAGTGACTGGAGGACAGACACTACTGTGTGTTCAGTGTCTTGCCCAAAGACACAACAACAGTATGCAGGGGTTAGAGGTCAGAGGATAACCGCAGTCAGCCTGGACCTCCACAAATGTACTTCAGTAAATCACTATATTAAAGAGTGCAGTTACTCTCACCTCTGCTCCACTACTGTAAATCATAACTCAACTGAATCGCATCATTGTTCCACTCTCTCTCTATCTACCTCTCCATTTCTCTTTCTTCCTGTTATTTTCTTGCCTGAAATGTTCCACAATGTGGCATTAAATATATCTATCTTGCAATATTTAATGACTATTGTTTTTAGCACAAAAATATAGCCTACCTTGAAAAACACGTATTTGTACCGTGATTGGGCTTGCCTCTCCACAGATCTGAGCTGCAACTCCGTGGCATGCCCTGCATGTCTCCATGGAGATAAATAAGTTTAATGCCATAATGTGGAACATTCCAGGCAAAGCACTAAAATCTTCGTGAAATTTGAGCTGCTTAACTAGTTGATAATTTGCAGCTGATGTCATCAACATTTTCTGGAGAGTTAACTCGAGGCACTAGAGTGTCATTTCTGACACTAACGGGCTTTGTGTATTATGTAAAATACCAGACAATAGGCCGGGTTCACGTCACATCACAACATTGAGAATCCCAATTGTTTATAGTTTAGGTTTATGGTTAATATGTTTGTAATTATAATGTGGTAAAGTAGCCAAATAATGTACTTAAGTAAGAATAACATTACTTCAAAAATATTACTTAAGTAGAAGTACAAGGTAGTGGTCCAAGTAAAAGTACTGTTACTTCAATAAAAATATTACTCAAATAGGATTAAGAGGATGCTGCTAGAAAAGTACAATTTCTTTAAAAAGTTACTCAAGTAAATGTAACTGAGTACCACCCACCTCTGTGAGTAAATGTGTTACATAGACCTGTACCCTCCATCTGAAACTATGACATAATCAAATTCTAGGCCTTGAACGCAGCCAACACGTGGATGCAGCCTACACATGAACGCAGCCAACACGTGAACGCAACCTACACGTGAAGGCAACCTACACATGAACACAGCCAACACGTGAACGCAACCTACACATGAACACAGCCAACACGTGAACGCAACCTACACATGAACGCAGCCAACACGTGAACGCAACCTACACATGAACGCAACCTACACATGAACGCAGCTAACACATGAACGCAACCTACACATGAACACAGCCAACACGTGAGCGCAACCTACACATGAACGCAGCTAACACGTGAGCGCAGCCTACACATGAAGCAGCCTACGCATGAATGCAGCCTATATGTAAATGCAACCTGCACATGAACACAGCCTACACATGAAAGCAGCTGACACATGAGCGCAGCCTACATGTCAATGCAGCCCACATGTGAGGCAGCCTATGCATGAATGCAGCCTACACGTGAACACAGCCTACATATGAACACAGCCTATATGTGAACACAGCCTACATGCACAGGCTCAAATATAACAGATTCCAAAATTCACAAACAGGAGAAAACAAAGAACAGAAACATGATTTCATGTAGTTTGTTTTTAGAATTAGCAGTGAACTCTGAGTACGTGGCATCCGCTGCTCTGGGCAGGTCCATACATCCTCCTCTCCATGTGAATGAAGAATCTGACTGTAGGCAGGGGCTCTTTTAGCTAGAGGCGCTGATCCCGTGACCCCCGTCCTCTGGGGTTACATGATGAGGTCACTGTCATAGCCCTGAAGCCAACAGCAGCAGCCTTATCCACATGTGAGTACACTAGTATTATTCAGAGACATGCGTGTAGAGTAATGTTAATTTAGTTTAAAGAGGGGGTCCTCTGCCAAATGGACTTTTTTTTTTTTTATTTCTTCCATCTTCCAAAGCTGTTCCCTCATCAAAAACACACCTGAAGAGGTTTTAGATGTCATCCAAGCATGTTTGAGTAATCTAGCAATCTCTCTCAGGCCCTATTCAAACCCTCCTTATGGTTAGCTGTAAGAGTGAGCAAGGCTCTGCCCACAAGCCTATGTTACTCATTCTCCCACATGCCAATTCCCCATAAATATACAAAAACATGATACAAAACTGTACTGTTGACAAACTTAGTGTGATATGCAGTAGTTTCGTTAGTGGGATACACGCCGTTTCTGATTCTACAGGAAGCCAGTGCAGAGACCTGAGTACAGGACCTATGTGCTTGTACTTCCTGGTTCTAGTTAGGACCCGAGCAGCAGCATTCTGGATGTACTGCAGCTGTCTTAACGCCCATTTCGAAAGGCCAGTGAACAGGCCATTACTGTAGTCTAACCTACTAGAGAGAAATGCATGGATAAGTCTCTCTAAGTCTGACTTTGACAGTATACTTTTGATTTTTGCAATGCTTTTTTTAGATGTTAACAAGCTGCAGATGTTGATTTGAGGTGGCTGTTAAAGTTCCCCTAGATAGACGGATTATTACCCCTAGATTTCTAGCCTGATTTGAAGGTTTTAGACAGAGGTGACTGTTAACACATCCAATTTCAACGAAGTACTCCCTGTTTTCTAGATAGGACTTGAACCAGTTTAGTGTCGCTCCAGAGATGCCCACCCAGTCCTCTAGTCTCTGTAAGAGAATCCCACAGTGTCAAAGGCAGCACTCAGATCTAACAGGATCAAGACTGAGACTTTGCCTGCATCAGTGTTCAGGCGGATGCCATTTGTCACCTTGATAAGAGCAGTCTCAGTGCTGTGGTGGGGTCTAAAACCTGACTGGACCAGTTTTCAAAGCTCTTGGGAATCCTCCAGATTTAAGTGACATGATTGAAGTGACATGTTAATGCAAGCAAGTGGTGACAGCAAACTATTGAGCACAGACTTTAGAAAATTTGTGGATAACACATTGAGGCAGCATGTAAATTGGATAGTTTTGTCAGTTACAAGTGCAAAGTGAGTCAGTTCTAAGTGTAGAGGTCATTGCTGGGTTGTTATTTGTGTCGTGGCATTTTTAATACCCTGAACCGTGTCATTAAAGAATACTGCAAACTCATTAGACGTGGAGTGAGTTTGCAGTATACTTTAATGAAAACGGCAACGGAGCTGGGGGGTTTGTTAATCTGTTTACTGCTGCAAACAGGAGAGTTGTTACTGCAACTTCCAATAATGTCAGAAAAATACCTCTCCCTTGTTCTACATAAAGTGCGGTTGTACATGTGCATCTTTCTCTGTAAATCTCAAAATGAACCTGAAGCTTTGACTTGTGCCATTCCCGCCCTCCGGCACTCCCTTTTCTGTGCCCTGACCGAGTCATCATTCCTCCATGGTGCTTTCTGCTTATCTAGGATCGTACTGCTCACTGCTAGGAGTGTTCAACTAGTTCCCAAAAGCGACTGCTAAATTACTCAAACATCTAAAACCTCTACATATTTTTGATGAGGGAACAACATTATAACACTCCAAAAATAGGTTTTGCATAATACCCCCTTCTTTAAACCACCTGCTTTTGTCTTTGTATCATGGTGGAATGATTGAAACAGTTGGTTCTTTTTACTCATGCAATTATAAGGGGAAGTGCATGCATACAAAAAGATCTTGTGCTTGTTATTTCTGTTCTCCCAAAACCTTTCTTAAGAAGCAGTTGTGTCTCTATGGCAACAGCCTTGTCTCCAGGAACATTTGTAAGTGGTCTCAGACAGCTGTGAAGAGCAGGCAGCACAGGGCTTTTTAACCAGCCCACACAAACAGCACCGAGGCTCATATCTGCAGACACACAGATGCACTGAACAAACCCACGCAAACTCCACACACTCCAGGACCAGCAGACAGCCACACACACAAGTTTTGTTTAGTGTGTGTGTAAGATATGCCCGCTAACATAGCTCATCAGGAGGAAACATGTGTTTGATGCTGTTTACTATGGATAAGGTTTTTCATCAGTTTGACACAGATCTTGAGCTGAAATGTTTGAAGTATAAATGTTAAAGGTCGTATATTACACAGAACTGTCACTTTCAGCCATGTTATAATACTGTCCCCCCTCAAAAACACACATGGAGTGATATTTTGTTTTATTCACGCTTGATTGACGAATCCTTGTTTAGTAAGTCTGCTCCCTCTAGGCCCCATAAAAACAAGCTATACAGACATCACATTGTGACATCACAGGTAAAATTCCAAAGGTGTCCTGTGATGTTTTTATGTCCATAAATCAAAATCTAAGCATTTCTGCCATTGACCGGTCATTACAACTAAAATTATGTGTTAGCATCATGGGTCTATTAAAATGGCTGGATAGCAGTACAAACCTGTATGAGATTCTGTCCACATGCCTATGTCACCCATGCTTCAACACTCTCCATAAATTTACAAAAACATGATACAAAACTGTACACAGCAACTTCACAAACCTGATGTGCAGTAGATTGATTGATCATGTTGTGCTAGCGCTCTGAAGGGAGAGTGACTTAGTATGGAGAGAAAAGGAAGGGGGGAAATGAAATTGAAACTAATTACACATTTTAATATGTGGCAATATTGCATTTTCAAAATAATAAAAGGTAACATGGAGATCTAAATATGTTATTTTTGTGTTTTTTTTGTTTGTTTTTAGGGCTAGGTCTGTTTTGGTCTGGTCTGTTTTAGACTTGTTCTGTTGATAAGTGGAAAAATAAATATGTGTAAGGTTCAGTTCAGTTTGGTTTTGTAGAGCCTAAGATCAGAACTATTGCTTTAACCAACAAAGAGTCTGAAAATCAAACGTAAAATTGGGTAAGTAGAAAAATAAAAGGCCTGTAGTTTTTCCAATTTATTAAAGCAAAATGTGCCAGTACAGATATATTGTATACGTTTTTGAGGTCAAAATAAGTCCATTGTGTTCTGTCTGCTTCGAATTATAAACAGCTTTATTGTCAGATAATCAGGAAGGGTGCACTATCATGCTAGTTGGTATCTTCAAAGTCACAGCAAAACTCAATGCGGTGAATAATTAGGACTCTCAGAATGCATAAGGTAATTGAGGAATAACTTTGGACCATTTCTGTTTTCACATTTTTAAGACACTAAAAACCAAGTACGGAGCTTTAACCAGTAGTCACAGGAAACAAGTAAATGGAGAACTGTCCCAAAGCACCCCCTGTCCTTCATGGCAAGGAAAAACTCACCTCTGGTCATGGGACAGGTCCATAGCCCGAATCCCTGCGTCACAGCCCGGGTAGGTGTACAGGAGAGAGAGGTCCCACGCCTGCCACACCTCCACCACCCCCCGGTCTCCTCCGGTCAGCAGACACAAGCCATCACTGCTGAGGACCATGGCCTGGATGGGGCAGGGGACAGGCGTCAGGGCGTGTCTTAAACTGGGGTATGAGTACATGTGGTTCAATGTGGTGTGGAGTTGTTCTACAAGGTCATCAAAAGTATCAAAAATCAGATACTAATCGATACTAAAACTAATGTCGTAACTAGATCCTCATTTTTTGCAGGCATCGATGCTTAAAAAGTCACATTGACAGGACAGAAATAAACCTTTCCTAAATAGCTTTAGAATGTTCTTGAACTGTATCAGACCAAGTATAAGACCACATAGACTAGTATACGCCCATGGACCACTATGGAACCTCCCTGGACCATTGAGAGATTACACAGATACAAGATCACATGGAAATATAAAAAAGTACTACCATTTGATGTGGAAAATCATCATGTCTAAAGAAAGAGTGTTTTTATTATCATCATGTTATCTAAATCGGTATCGAAATAGTTTGAAATTTCAACATTGTGACAACACTATTAGAGACAATCTTATTTAGTCTTGTTTTAAGTTAAGTCCCGGTTTAAAGATGCAGTAAGTAACTTTTCTGGGCCCCACCACCTTCTTATCTCCATGGTAATGTTATTGCTTTTCCTGGAATGTTCCACAGTGGCATGAAATGTCTATCTATCTCCATGGAGACAAGCAGGTGACAGCTTCAGGCCAAGTTAGCAAGTAATGCCACTAGGCCAAGTTCCAAGTCATATATGTACACTGGCTTGCAAAAGTAATCATCCCCTGCACACCAGACAGGTCAGAGAAAAAATTGTGGTGACATTTGAAGCAGGGTTTGGATCTAAAAGGTTTTCCCAAGCGTTGAACATCTCAAGGAGCGCTGTTCAATCCATCATCCAGAAATGGAAAGAGTATGGCACAACTGCAAACCTACCTAGGCATGGCCGTCCACCAAAACTTAAAGAGCGAACAAGAAGAGCACTCATCAGAGATGCATCCAGGAGGCCCATGGTGACTCTGGAAGAGCTGCAGAGATCCACAGCTCAGGTGGGGGAATCTGCTCACAGGACAACTATTAGTCGTGCACAACACAAATCTGATCTCTATTGTAGAGTGGCAAGAAGAAAGCCATTGTTGGAAACCATCCGTAAGAAGTCTTGTTTACAGTTCACTAGAAGTCATTTGGAGGACACAGCAAACATGTGGCAGAAGGTGCTCTGGTCTGATGAGATCAAAATCGAACTTTTTGGCCTAAAAGCAAAACACTACATGTGGAGGAAAACTAACACTGCACATCACTCTGAACACACCATCGCCACAGTCAAATACGGTGGTGGCAGCATCATGCTGTGGGGGTGCTTTTCTGCAGCTGGAACAGGGAAGCTGGTCAGAGCTGATGGGAAGATGGATGGAGCTAAATACAGGGCAATCTTGGAAGAAAACCTGTTGGAGTCTGCAAAAGACTTGAGACATGTGTTAGAATGGCCCAGTCAAAGTCCAGACCTAAATCCAATTGAGAATCTTTTGCAAGGTCTGAAAACTGCAGTTCACAAATGGTCTCCATCAGATCTGACAGAACTTGAACTTGTTTTGCCAGGAAGAATGGGCAAATATTTCAGTCTGTAGATGTGCAAAGCTGGAGGAGAAATACCCCAAAAGACTTGCAGCAAAAGAAGATTCTACAAAGTATTGACTTAGGGGGGCTGAATAATTTTGCACGCTGCACTTTCCAGTTTTATTTACTACTTGTTATGTACCATTTTGTGTTACTTATTCACATAAAATGCAAATAAAAAATATTTAAATTTGTGGTTGTGACTTGACAAAATTTGATAAAGTTCCAGGGGGATGAATACTTTTGCAAGCCACTGTATACATTATATATTATTATTATTATATTGTATATTTTTTTCAGTTTGTGTTTATTGCTCTGAAAAAGTTTCCATGGAAATACTGTTCCTTTGGCTGTAACCTTACACAGTATGACATAAAATGTATCTCCATGGAGAATGTTCAGAAGTGTTGTTTTAAGTTTCTGTATGGAATCATGCAGGTGACATGCCACCTCCAGAAAGTTACACACTGTATCTTTAAATACTACATGTGTGTTTAAAGTCATATAAAAAGCCTGTGTCATGCACACAGGATTCCTTCATTAGAACAGTTCATACCCCGGGGCCTGTTCATACCCTAGTGGAGTCCTGGATTTCCATGTGTGCCAGCAGTTTTCCATTGATGCTGAAGCTGCAGACGTGCCCGTGCTTGTAGCAGACGATGCAGTGACCCTCAGAGGACACAGAGATGAGAAGGGGCCCCGAGGAGTGGTCAGGGCCCTCCAGAGCCCGCAGCAGCTCTCCAGTGATGGTGTGGACCAGGCATGGGCCCTCTGGAAAGCCAAACATATAGAGTCACATGTTACTGGATGCATTAAAGGAGCTGCACCTGATTTTTTCAAACTTAAAAACGTGAAAAAAAGAACTACTGCAGCAGTCAAAAGTAATTTGTCACTTACCTTATGCATTCTGGGCATCCTAATTATTCACCACGATGAATGCATAAGGTAGGTGGAGAATGACTCTGGACCACTGCAGCCTATTTAAAACGAAAAATCCAGTACTGCACTTTATAAAAAAAAAATTCAGTTTAAAAGAGCATTGTAAATAAAGATATTGAGAGCATAAATAAGGAAACAGCAGACACCTTTAGCTCCACTGAAGACCAAACCCAGCTCTGCGCACACCGCCGCACACACCACCTCCTGGTCATGACCTGTCAGTGCAGCTCGAGGGACTGGGTACTCGCCTGCACAACACATCACAACAGATTTAAACGTGCGTAGAGGAGGTGAACAGAGGTTAACAAGACATTAGCTGGAGTTTGCAAGTTATCTCTATGTCTGCGTGTTTTCCCTCTTTCCCCCATCCACCTGAGAACAACAGAACTGAGCTCAAGAACCTAGTCTCAAGTCTCACGTTCCCTCATAGATAGCACCGATAATATTATAGATGGGTTATATGCTTTATAGGTATGATGTGGCTAAATGTTAGTACGATGCTAACCGATAAACATATCTGTGAATGTATGAGTTAAAGAAGTTATCTGGTGAAACTTATGATCTTTATTTTGTAGAGAGTTGAAACAAACATTCAAAATGTTAGAGGTTGGAAGTGTATAGTTACATTTACTCCTTATCCAGATTCAGAACACACCTCCAATATTTTACAAAGATGTGAGTCTGATCACAGGTGAATCTCCCTGACTTCAGATGAGCATGACTGAAAGGTGGATTAGCTGATCAGAGACACACATGGTCTGTCTCTATCAAAACAAATATGGCTGTTTATGAGAAAAAAAATATCACAGGGGACTGAAAAACATGGAGGATTTCTGCAGAATCAGTGAGAGAAGCACTAAACTGATTCATCTGAGGAGAGGGAAATTTCATTTAGTTCAAAATGATGGTGACCAATGAGCTCCTGTATTTCACATGCCTTACCGAAATAAACTAATTTCATTGAATGATCAGATTGGTATGGTGTTGGTTTACTTTTACTCTTACATGAGCAATATATAGTACAGTGTAACAATACTCTCACTTGGGTAAAAGTTGTGGTTCCTTTTCCAACTCTGATAGACTTTTACTATACGTTTAATGCTAATTTCTTGGAACACATACATTTTGAATTATGTTACTTTTTTATCCATCCATCCATCCATCCATTTTCTTCCGCTTATCCGGAGCCGGGTCGCAGGGGCAGCACTCTAATCAGGGACTCCCAGACTTCCCTCACCCCGGACACGTTCTCCAGCTCCTCTGGTGGGACCCCAAGGCGTTCCTAGGCCAGCCGAGAGACATAGTCCCTCCAGCGTGTCCTGGGTCTTCCCCGGGGCCTCCTCCAGGTGGGACATGCCCAGAACACCTCCCTAGGGAGCCGTCCAGGAGGCATCCTGACCAGATGCCCGAGTCACCTCAACTGGTTCCTCTCAACGTGTAGGAGCAGCGGCTCTACTCCCGTGTGACCGAGCTCCTCACCCTATCCCTAAGGGTGCGCCCGGCCACCCTACGGAGGAAACCCATTTCAGCCGATTGTATCTGTGACCTTGTCCTTTCGGTCATTACCCAGAGCTCATGACCATAGGTGAGGGTAGGAACGTAGATTGACCGGTAAATTGAGAGCTTTGCCTTTGGGCTCAGCTCCTTCTTTACCAGAACGGGCCGATACAGCGACCGCATCACTGCAGACGCTGCACCAATCTGCCTGTCAATCTCACACTCCATCCTTCCCTCACTCGTGAACAAGACCCCGAAATACTTGAACTCCTCCACTTGGGGCAGAGACTCACCACCCACCCGGAGAGGGCAAACCACCTTTTTCCGGTCGAGCACCATGGCCTCGGATTTGGAGGAGCTGATTCTCATCCCAGCTGCTTCACACTCAGCTGCAAACCGCCCCAGTGCCTGCTGTGGGTCCTGGCTCGATGAAGCCATCAGGACATCATCTGCAAACAGCAGAGATGAAATCCTGTCGTTCCCAAAGCCCCTGGCTGCACCTAGAAATTCTGTCCATAAATATAATGAACAGAACCGGTGACAAAGGGCAGCCCTGGCGGAGCCCAACATGCACTGGGAACAGATCTGACTTACTGCCAGCAATGCAAACACAGCTCCTGCTCCGGTCATACAGAGACCGGACAGCCCTTAGCAAAGGGCCCCGGACCCCATACTCCCAGATCACCCCCCAAAGGATACCACGAGGGACACGGTCGAATGCCTTCTCCAGATCCGCAAACTCCCAAGAACCCTCAAGGACCCGATGGAGAGTATAGATCTGGTCCAGTGTTCCGCGACCAGGACGAAAACCACACTGCTCCTCCTGAATCCGAGGTTCGACTATCGGTCGGATTCTCCTCTCCAGTACCCTGGAATAGACCTTACCGGGAAGGCTGAGGAGTGTGATTCCCCTGTAATTGGAACACACCCTCCGGTCCCCCTTCTTATACAGAGGGACCACCACCCCGGTCTGCCATTCCACAGGTACTGTCCCCGACCGCCACGCGATGTTGCAGGGACGTGTCAGCCAAGACAGCCCCACAACATCCAGAGACTTGAGGTACTCAGGACGGATCTCGTCTACCCCCGGAGCCTTGCCACCGAGGAGCTTGCCTACCACCTCAGTGACTTCAGCCAGGGTGATGGACGAGTCCGCCTCTGAGTCCCCAGTCTGTGCTTCCTCCTCGGAAGACATGACGGGGGGATTGAGGAGATCCTCAAAGTATTCCTTCCACCGCCCAACAACATCCCCAGTCGAGGTCAGCAGCTCTCCACCCACACTGTAAACAGGGTTGGTGAAGCACTGCTTCCCCCTCCTGAGGTGTCTGTCGGTTTGCCAGAATTTCTTTGAGGCCGTCTGATGGTCCTCCTCCATGACCTCCCCGAACTCCTCCCAACCCCGAGTTTTTGCCTCTGTGACTGCCCGAGCCGTGGCACGCTTGGCCTGCCGGTACTCATCAATTCAATTAAATTCATTTATTTTTGTAACGCCCAAAATCACAACAACAGTTGTCTCGAAGGGCGTCATCAGCTTCCTCAGGAGTCCCACGAGCCAACAAGGCTCGGTAGGACTCCTTCTTCAGCTTGACGGCATCCCTTACTTCCGGTGTCCACCACCGGGTTCGGGGAATACCGCCGCCACAAGCACCGCAGACCTTACGACCACAACTACGAGCAGCCGCATTGACAATAGAGGTGGAGAACATGGCCCACTCAGAGTCCATGTCCCCAACCTCCCCCGGGATCAGGGAGAAGCTCTCCCGGAGGTGGGAGTTGAAGACCCCTCTGACAGAGGGCTCCGCCAGACGTTCCCAGCAGACCCTCACGATGCGCTTGGGCCTGCCAGGTCTGTCCGGCTTCCTCCTCCGCCAGCGGATCCAACTCACCACCAGGTGCTGATCAGTTGACAGCTCAGCCCCTTTCTTCACCCGAGTGTCCAAGACACACGGTCGGAGGTCAGATAACACGACAACAAAGTTGATCATCGACCTCCGACCTAGAGTGTCCTGGTGCCACGTGCACCGATGGACACCCTTGTGCTTGAACATGGTGTTTGTTATGGACAATCAGTGACCAGCACAGAAGTCCAATAACAAAGCACCACTCGGGTTCAGATCGGGGAGGCCATTCCTCCCAATCACGCCCCTCCAAGTGTCACTGTCGTTACCCACATGGGCGTTGAAGTCCCCCAGGAGAACAACGGAGTCCCCGGTTGGTGCACTGTCTAGTACCGCTCCCAGGGACTCCAAGAAGGCCGGGTACTCCACACTGCTGTTTGGCCCGTAGGCTGACACAACAGTGAGAGACCTGTCCCTGACCCGAAGGTGCAGGGACGCGACCCTCTCGTTCACCGGGGTGAACTCCAATATGTGGCGGCTGAGCTATGGGGCAATGAGCAAGCCCACACCAGCTCGCCGCCAGAGAAATGGAGAGTCCAACCCCTCTCAAGAAGTTGGGTTCCAGAGCCCAAGCTGTGCGTGGAGGTGAGGCCGACTATATCTAGCTGGTAGCGCTCAACCTCCCGCACAAGCTCAGGCTCCTTCCCCCCCAGTGAGGTGACATTCCATGTCCCCAGAGCTAGTCTCCATGTCCGGAGATCCGGTCGTCGAGGTCCCCGCCTTCGACTGCCGCCCAGATCTCTCTGCACCTGCCCCTCATGGCTCCTCTCGCAGGTGGTGGGTCCACGGGAGGATGGCCCCACGTCGTTCTTTCGGGCCGGGCCCCGTGGGGAAAGGCCCGGCCACCAGGAGCTCGCTGCCGAGCACCCACCCCAAGCCTGGCTCCAGGGTGGGGCCCCGGTAATGCCAGTCCATGCGACGTAAACGGCCTTGATGTATTTTTCTTCATGAAGGGCTTCTGAACCGCTCTTAGTCAGACCTGTCTCCCAGGACCTGTTTGCCATGGGTGACCCTACCAGGGGCATGAAGCCCCCAACAACATAGCTCCCAGGATCATTCGGGTGCTCAAACCCCTCCACCACGTTAAGGTGGCGGTTCGGGGGAGGGGGTTACTTTTTTATATCTACTCTAATTCCCACCTTCTACTAACACGATTCAGAGATTAAATCAAAACTATTCATGTTTTTTTTTTTTTTACGCAAACAGTATAAGATATGCCTTTATCAGTCCCAAATTCCAGTATTGCACCGCACAGTTCAAGAACAGCAGGAAAATGGTAACATGCAATAAAACAAGATAATAGATAATAGCTTAAAATAATTTTAAAATAAACTTTAAAAAAAACTAAAAATAGACTCTAATGTAACACAAGTGTAGCATAAACAAAATAAATCTCAGTAAAGTGACCTCAGTAGATTTACATGTAGATTTACGTATGATGTCCTGGTCCAAATTGAAATATGCTGATTTAGCCTAATCTGACTCCTTTAATGTAGCTTGTACTAGCACAATGACGAAGAGCAGCTGTGACGAGGGATTGTCATGTAAATCCAGGACCAGAGCCTATTGGCCACCTCACGTGATTGATGGCGACAGGGGGAGGGGTCAGTGAGGGGGCGTGTCCTGGCACCTGGCCCAACCACAAACAAATGAATATTAGTATTATTATAAACAGGAACGTCTGGTCTCAGGATTGAAACTGACCTGTGTTTAAGAAGACATATTGTGTTCTAGTCTGTGGGTCATGATCAGCTCGTTTGAAATGACATCTGTGGCTTAGCACAGAAAGTAAAGGGAGGGGGTGGGGACAAAAGTGAAACATGTTAATACTTTGTTCTGGGTGAGTGTAGCATTTTTAAAACATGGTGATCTAAATATGTTATGTGTTACAGTTAATACCTCATTGAAGTAAAATACCCCCTCTTTAACAAAAACAGTTGATATATTGACTTAATTTCAAACTAATACCAAGATTTCAGAAAATTCCATGTCCAAACTTTATGAATGACAGCCCTTATCCCGCTCCATGATTCGGACACATGTCACACCTTCCCTCATCACCCCTTCTCCTGCCACTCTCTCACTCCTCTCCTCCTCCTCTCCTCCCCCTCTCCTGTCCCCAACGCAGGTGTAAGGGCCTGGGGTGTGAGCGCTGCAGCGAGAAGGGTCCCTGGAGACCAGCTCCGGAGCCGGCCTGTCACTGCCAACACTGAAGCGGGGGAGGGCAGCAAGCGGGAGAGGGGAGGAGGAGGGGGGAGAGGGGAGGGATACAGCACAAGTGTCAGAAAAATCCTCCGGGGGAAAGAGGGGCAGAGAACAGCTCACCTGCCTGACAAAAGATCCAATCTCCCTGCAATATCCCGTGCTACCGTGAATATTTTTGATCTGGCCTGAGACATTCAAAAGTAAAACATAATAAATAAAATAAATGAATATATAGAGAAAAGTAGGTTTGATGGCAGCGCTCATAAAATACACTTTACCACTGGTTCAAATGTCTTGATATGATTTGATATTAGTTTAGTGAACTGAATTAATTAGTCCTTAAATCATCACCATTGCTGCCTTCTGACAGTTGGGGGCAGACTGGATATTCTTTTCACTTCACTAAGATTTGAACTTTGGTTTGCATTTTCTTTCATGGCATTTCTCATTTAAATTATTCCACGTTTAAAGTGATTTTGGGAGTGGTGGGAGAATCTATTTGTTGATTAGGTTACACGTGTGGGGGTGGAGTCGAAATATAAGGGGCATGGAAATCTACATACAAATGTAAAAATAGAATGTATGAATGAAATGAGATCAAATGTAGTTACAACATTTGAAAGGGACTAATTCCTGGGGGAGGGGGAGGGCTTGCATACCTTTAAACTGTGACAGGTTAGACTACACATTTCACTAAAACATAGTTAACATGATTATATTTAAGATTTGACTGAATAGATTAGAGATTTTTATAACTTTTTAATTTTGGTGAAGTTTATCCAAGTTTTGTCTGGTTGGACATGGACAGCAGATGTGACAAACAGCAACCGTAATGTAATAAGGGCCAAAACATGTCTAAATTATACAATAGTTTTGATATGATTGACAAATACTTCTGTTTTTTTACACAAAATTAAGTGATGTACAACTATGATAAATATTTATAAAATTTACCAAATACATTCTGACCAAACCAAGTCCTAACTAGAAAAACACAAACAGCTCTGTCAGATTTCGTTGTGACCGTATCTGTAGAAATATCCAGGGAATTGTGTTTTTAACACCACAGCGACTTGCCCTGGCTAACTGGAGCCAACAAAGCTGAAACTCTTAATGAACTGTCAGAGCTTCAATCAAGTTAATTATTCTGTGACAAAAGGAAACTCAAGCAACGCCCCCTGTCCCCTGCATTCATATCATCTCTTTCTTTCTCTCTCTTTCTCTCTATCCACTGCATTCACACAATCTCTCCCTCTCTGTCTCTCTGTCCACTGCATTCGCATAAACTCTCTCGCTCTCTCTCACTGTCCACTGCACTCCCATCATCATCACCTCTCTCTCTTCCTCTCTCTCTCTCTCATTGTACACTGCATCCACATCATCTCTTTCTCTGCTCACTGAATTCACATTATCTCTCTCTCTCTCTGTCCAATTTAATCACATCATCTCTCTTTCTCCCTCTACTTCTTTCACATCACCTCTTTCTCTCCCTATCCACTGCATTCACATCATCTCTCTCTCTCTCTCTCTCTCTCTGTCTCTCACTGCCCACTGCATTCACATCATCTCTCTCTCTCTGTCCACTGCATTCATATAATGTCTCTCCCCCTCTCCATCCTCTCCATTCACATCGTCTCTCGCTCACTCTCATGATTAAGGTAGTAAAGTGGTCATCTTTAAAACAATCCACATTTACACGGGCCACATGGTAAAATGTATCAGGGTTTCTTGGTCAGCTGACCTTATACCATAGTTCCCTTATCCAAAACAAACCTGGAGTTGTATTTAGCGTAGTTCACACTGGTTTCAGTAATCCTCTGTAAAAATGTAATTTGCCTCAGAGTCTTGTGAAAAAATGTAGTTTGAATATTCCCAGAATTGTTGCGTCATAGGCTCTGTGTCTAGAACTTTCACCTGCAGATAGAGTACACATACATGTGTCTCATTCTCAGTATATGGACAGGCCTCATGTGAAAGAACCTCCACAATTTACTCACTGATCTGCAGAGGTTGCACTAGCACTGACTCATGATTGGCTGCAGGTGCCGGGGTTTAGGTAGTGACCATTCAGATCAGACAGTCCTTTTAGGTTTAATACTAAATTTCAGCACTGAACTTGTCCATCATGTCCAATGTTTTTGTAAATAAGAATAAATCAACATTATAATTGTCATCAGCAAAAGTTAGATTAGATCTGAACATGTTTACTTCGTATCTGGGGAATTTTAAATCAAAATATTACATACAGTTTCTTTAACAGAACCGAAGCAGCTGAATGGTTGCCTCTCCCATGTAAACATTGCTGTCATGTTTCCTTACCTCGTCCCCTTCCAGTCCTCTGTGTGTGGTACAGTCTGCTTGTTGTTTTCCCTAATCACCGCTGCTCATGATGGATTATTCTGAAAACATCCAATCAGTGAAACTGCCCGGAATGAACTCAGGGCCACCAGGACATCAGCAGCTGAAACACTGGGTTCAACTCAGTGATGCTAGCATGCTAACACATCACATGTACTGCCTCTGTCTATTCAGGCTCTGTGGGAGAATCGGCCTTCCTCTCCCCTGATCAAACATTTGATATTTCTTTACACAACTGAGCCTTGATAAGTGAAGTGCCAAACTGCACACTGGAAACTATAGCGTGGGAACAGGACTTATCTGGACTCAATAGAATCAGATGTATAATTAGACTGAGCATTACTCACAACTAACGTTAATTTACAGATTAAATAATGTGTTTTATCAAAGAAAGAATGTTCAAAATACTTTAATAAAGACAAATTAAATCATTACAGTTCACATACAGAAGTCATCTGGTCATGGCCTTCAGATATTCGCTTATATGACTTTTTCCCCATGACATCACCACATTCTACAGGCCAATCATATTTAACACAGATGGGTGCAGATAAAATGGATATTGTCAAAATGCAGATTTTCTTTGTAACACAGTGAGTTCTTGAGTCTAGTCACTGATAGAAATGATCAGGCTCAACATTTGTGTATATACCGTTTGAATATTTCATGGCAAAGTACAATGTAATCTATGGGAAAAACTGGCTCTTGTTCCTGTATAATGAGCATCATGTAGCTTACCACTACAGTCCCCATCTGGGAGTATGACATCGTCACATTCTATAATATGAAAAACACTAATATTTTGTTCTAAATTGTCATTCGCTATGGCAACAGTCCTAATTTTGAAACTCAAGGATAACTGATGTATGAAGTTTTCTTGTTTTCAGCTGTAGTTACAATATTTCTCTTCAAAAGAGAAATAAAACTCTGGCCTATTGTATTTGTAGATTTGTCCTTATAGGTATATTCGCCATCTGCATTTGACCCATTCTTCAACACTTTCCACTGGTGCAACCTGTCGAGAGCAGCGGGTGCAGGGCCCATGGACTCATCTCAGTCTAAGTTTAAGGTCTGAAGCTGATGTATCTGATGGACTACTACACTCTGTGAATGTTTCGAGCTAGGCTTGTCTCTGATCATGATGTGTGATTAACTGTAAAAGTACTGTAAGTCTGTAGTACTAGTATCCAGTACCGCAGCAGCAGAATGTTTGTGAGTAGGTGGTAGTAGCTGTAGTAGTAGTTGGCATAGTACACAGTTCGCAGGGTGATCCGCAATGATGTTATACATCCCGCCCTAGTACCACAGCAGCAGAGTACAATTGTTTGTGGGTTTGTGGGTTAATAGTAGCAGTAGTAATAGTATCAGCAATAGTAGAAGCAGCAGTAGTAGTAGTAGTAGTAGTAGTAGTAGTAGTAGTAGTAGTAGTAGTAGTAGTAGTAGTAGTAGTAGTAGTCGTAGTAGTTGTAGTAGTAGTCGTAGTAGTTGTAGTAGTAGTAGTAGTAGTAGTAGTAGTACAAGCAGAAGTAGCAGTAGTAGTACATATTGTTGGTGAGGTTATCTCCAATGATGTACCTCCCGTTCCAGTATCACAGCAGTGTTTGTAGTGTGGTTGAGTAGTAGCAATAGTAGCAGTAGTAGTGGTGGTAGCATTAGTAGTAGTAGTGCTTGCAATGGCAGTAGCAGCAATAGCAGAAGCAGTTGCGTCGACAGAAATAGGGGCTCCCCTCTAATATAAATGAATAGGTAGTAGTACATACTGTTGGTTGGGTTATCGCCGATCATGTTGTGTCTCCCGCTCCAGTACCACAGCAGCAGAGTGGCATCCCTGGACCCTGACACGACGTAACAGTCTCCCCCGATGTAGGACTCCGAGCGGGCCAGACATGATACCACGTCCCAGTGCCCAAACACCACCTGGACCAGCCTACCTGTACATAAAACACCTGGGTAAAACCACCTGCACATACAACACCTGGATCAGCCTACCCATACACAAATACCTGGGTAAGCCTATCTTCGCACAAAACACCTGGATGAGCCTGCCCATACACAAAACATCTGCATCAGCCTACCTGTACACAAAACACCTGGACCATTCTACCTGCACACACACAAAAACACCTGGATAAGCCTATCTGTACACAAAACAGCATCTGAAATAGCCTATCTGTACACAAAACAGCACCTGAAATAGCCTATCTGTACACAAAACAGCGCCTGAAATAGCCTGCCTGTACATAAAACAGCCCCCAGATTAGCCTATCTGTATATAAAACATCTGTATCAGTCTTCTCTCACTCAAAACAGAACCTGAATAAGTATATCTTCAGACAAAACACCTGCATTAGCCTACCTGCACACAAAACATAGTCTTTAATGAAGCTCAAACAGCTGTGAATCATATGGGGAACAGTGTAACAAAAGCATCTTACATAATGATGCAGTTTACTATATGAAACCATTTAAAAGCTCATAGTGAGATTGATGTGGTAGGTTAATGTGCACTTCCTGATTATGAGACACTAAAAACGCTTGTTATTAGATGCAGGCAGCATGCAGAGGTGTCATTTTGACCCTGAGAGCTACTTTTACCTTTTTTATTTGTTCTGGGGCAAGAGAACATTTACTTTATTACATGAAAACAATGAATACCACCGCTTTAATATGTGACTAGAATGGTGTATTTTGTTAATTAATTTGGGGGATTGTATTGTGGTAGAGGCCTTTGATGTGGCCCAATTTTGCTTTGAGGTGACAGTGGAACAGCCCACACATCTATCTGTTTACACTGTCAGCAGTAGAGCTCAGTTCAACATATCAGCAAACTGTGTATTACAACATTATGCCATCATGACATAGTCACCCCGTCCTTTCCCTCCCTCCCCTCCCTCCCCTCTCTCCCTGTCTCCATCTCCCTCTCTCTTTCCCCCTCTCCTCCACCGCTCGTACCCGTACCTGTCTCGGTGGAGTAGACTCGGAGGCTGCGGTCCCGGAAGCCACACACCAGGATGTAGCCGTTGTCAGCTGTCACCACGAAACACTGCGCTCCGATCGGAACGCTGTGGTCCACCGGCTCCCTGATCTGACGCTTGTTGCTTCCCGAATCGTTGGCTGTGGGAGGAATAAAGAGGGGAGCGAAACACAGAGACAAACCCGTGTCAAGGCGCGCACAGGGAAGACGAGGTGAAGAAGATGTTAACGTAGAGTGGTGTGGGTAGGGACATGTTTGTACTGAAGTGTGCAGGAGAGAGACATCAGCCACAGAGTAATACAGAGGAGGACTGGGCCATACTGACAAAAACATCTTAGCTTCATTATAGACGATATACTTCATATTCAAATATTGTATATTTATATATTTGCCCAAAACAAAAATCTAATTGTTTTTGTTTACATCGTGGTAGTGTCAAAATTATATTTTCAAAGCGATCCCAGAAAGAGGGTTAAACACAAGAGGTGGTATATGATTTTCTTTGTTAAAAGTGTACTATGTAACTTTTCTGGTGGAGGGTCCGCCACCAGAAAATACCCTCTCTTTAAATGTATCGGTTTTCATAGAGACGCCACAAGGCCAAGTTACATCTGGATTGTAGGATCTGTGAATCCTACAGTTCTCCTGCACACTGGAGGTTTTTGTGGGTTTAGAGGTATTGCTGTTGTATTTGTCAATAGCCCAATTATTGTTCTGTAAATGTTTTTCACACAAAGAAAACATTTAAATAAAATGGAGGGAGGTAAATCATATAAATAAAAAGATAAAAAACAGACAAACATGAAACCCCTGAAGGCACCTCAAATGTGAGATCAATATGGTACATTTGTACAGTTTGATCTAAACTGCATCCTAGAGCAGCACTTCAGGATAATTCTCTCCAGTCATAAATCAGGGTTTATTCAAAACTACACACACCACACCAACACCATATCAACACCACACCAACATCATACCAACAACACACCAACACACGCCAACACCACACCAACACCAAACCAACATCAAAACCTCACCAACAACATACCAACACCACACCAACATCAAAACCTCACCAACACCACACCAACACCACAATAACATCATACCAACACCACACCAACACCAAAACCTCACCAACACCACAATAACATCATACCAACACCACACCAACACTACACCAACATCATACCAACACCACACCAACAACATACCAACACCTCAACAACACAATACCAACACCACACCAATATCATACCAACACCATACTAACACGACACCAACACCATACCAACACCACACCAACACTACACCAACATCATACCAACATCACACCAACACTACACCAACATCATACCAACATTACACCAACACCACACCAACAACATACCAACACCTCACCAACACAATACCAACACCACACCAATACCACACCAACATCATACCAACACTACACCAACATTACACCAACACCACACCAACAACATACCAACACCTCACCAACACAATACCAACACCACACCAATACCACACCAACATCATACCAACAGGACACCAACACCATACCAACACCACACCAACACCATACCAACACAGCAACAACACCATACCAACACAGCAACAACACCATACCAACACAGCAACAACACTATACCAACATCACAACAACACCAAACCAACACGACACCAACACTACACCATACCAACACCACACCACCATCATGCCAACACACCAACGCCATACCAACACCACATCAACATCATACCAACACCTCACCAACACCATACCAACACCACACCAACACCACACCAACACCATACCAACATCACACCAACACTACACCAACATCATACCAACATCACACCAACACCACACCAACACCACACCAACACTACACCAACATCATACCAACACCACACCAACACCTCACCAACACAATACCAACACCGCACCAATACCACACCATACCAACACCATACCGACACCATACTAACACGACACCAACACCACACCAACACCATACCAACACCGCAACAACACCAAACGAACACGACACCAACACTACACCATACCAACACCACACCACCACCATGCCAACACACCAATGCCATACCAACACCACATCAACATCATACCAACACCTCACCAACACCATACCAACACCACACCAACACTACACCAACATCATACCAACATCACACCAACACTACACCAACATCATACCAACATCACACCAACACATCACCAACACAATACCAACATCACACCAATACCACACCAACACAGCAACAACACCATACCAACACCGCAACAACACCAAACCAACACCACACCAACACTACACCATACCAACACCACCACCATGCCAACACACCAACGCCATACCAACACCACATCATCATACCAACACCTCACCAACACCATACCAACAACACATCAACACTACATCAACATCATACCAACATCACACCAACACCACACCAACACTACACAAACATCATACCAACATCACACCAACACCACACCAACACCTCACCAACACAATACCGACACCATACCAACACAGCAACAACACCAAGCCAACACGACACCAACACTACACCATACCAACACAACACCACCACCATGCCAACACACCAACGCCATACCACCACCACATCAACATCATACCAACACTACACCAACACCTCACCAACACAATACCGACACCATACCAACACCGCAACAACACCAAGCCAACACGACACCAACACTACACCATACCAACACAACACCACCACCATGCCAACACACCAACGCCATACCACCACCACATCAACATCATACCAACACTACACCATACCAACACAACACCACCACCATGCCAACACACCAACGCCATACCACCACCACATCAACATCATACCAACACCACACCAACACCTCACTAACATTATACCAACACCATACCAAAACTATATCAACACCACACCAACACAATACCAACACTACAACAACACCATACCAACACACACCAACACTACAGCATACTAACACCACCACTATGCCAACACCACACCAATGTCACACCAACACCACACCAGCACCATGTCAACATCACCACCACGCCAACACTACACTATAGGATAATTCTCTCCAGTCATAAATTAGGGTTTATTCAAAACTACACACACACCACACCCACACCATACCAACACCATTAAAAAGTCTAACCAATGAGAGGGTCCATCTCTATGGGCAGGTGTTGGGCCTGTTCCAGGGAGTATCCAGGAGCTCCTCTCAGACCTGCACATAAGGGACAAGGGTATGTAGGAATGAATTTATAAAGGTGAGGTAAAAGTACTACCCAGATATGTTGTTGTAATTGGTTTTTAAGGGAGACACTACCACCAAAACACATTGTTTAATGTTTTTTGTTTTTTGGTCTGTTTGGTCTCTCAGAATATAGGCTTTCACGTGGAAAGAACAAAAGACTCTGCACCAAAAGATGTTTGAATATTTAATTTAATTAACTCCATAGATTTATATGGGATATGGTAACATAAGGATCAGCCCTTAAAATAGTGCACTAAACTATACAATCTGGTACTTAACAAGATTCTGTCGAAATGTGCAGATTTTTTTTGTTTTTTGTTTTTTACATCTAATTCCAAGACTAATTTGTTAAATTCAAAAAATGAGGCAAGATTAAAATTTTTCAATGAGATTTAGCTCACTCAAGTAGTAAATAAGATCCCAAATCCCCTATGTGTATTTTTTTAGTATCTACTATGACAAAAAATGAAGCAAGAAATGTAAACCTGGCTCTTCATCTTCAAAAATGGTCAGTTTTTGGTCGTTTTTACATAAAATATTTTACTAAAAGAATATGAAACTATGCCCTGACGAAAAACTTGTACCCCATTATTTTCTTACAGTTACATGTGTAAAATACTGAATATAATATGGTAATCAATATGGCAAAAGCCAAAAGTAAAATCTGTCAACTGGACAAAAAGTAGGAGTGAAGATGTTTAGCTGTTCATCCAAGCTGCTTCTTCAGTTCAGTGGACATGCTTGAAAGGCCTATCTCATCACAACACCAAACTCAAAATAAGCAGAGGGAAATGTGAGTTCATATAGCGCCCCTTGGAGGCTGACTGTGATGGCCGAGCTGCAGGATAAAAGGGTCACTTTTGTCCTGAGGGCTATTACCTGTCCTGAAAATACTGACCAGACCAATCCGGATGTTAGGCAGCACTGAGATGGGATATGGTTCAATTGTTCAGTGTTCTTAAACTGCAACTCAGGGATTCATTAAGTCATTTCATTGGTTGTCAAAAGTACAAAATTGGAACTTGCAATATTACTAAACCACTCATTATATGTGAACTGCAAAGTCCAGTGTACTGTATATCTATACTTCATTCTCTCTATCCTCTCTTTTTAGACCTGGTGAGCACAGCTGCTGAACTCAGCTGAAACACAGTGATAAATACAAGTACTGTTGTTTTCCAAGAGTTATTCTTGTTATTAATGAGTTTTGTTGTTTAAATGTTTTGAAATTACTTCCTATGATTATATTATGAAGATGTGAGTCTGGACACAGGTGTTCAGATGGGCGTGATTGACAGATGAATTAGCAAGTCAGGGACACGTATGGTCCATATCAAAACAAATACTGCTGCTTACGGAGAAAAAAAAAAAAGGACAAAAATGTCACAGGGAATTGAAAAACATGTGTTTCACATGTGTCACTGAAATTAACAAATCTGATTGGATGGTTGTATTCGATCTTGGCTCGAGGTCTCCAGACTGATATCCCTCTGCGTAAAAATACAGACAGTCTGGACTTTTACTTCTGAAGCGCCGCATGTGTGTATATGTGTGTGTTTCTACTGTAACATAACTGTAACGTAACTTTGGAGTTCTGCGTTGGACATATGCTGGATGTCCCACAGCCCTCCTCAGCTCTGTCACACAGCCCTCCTCAGCCCTGTCCAACAGCCCTCTTCAACCTTGTCACACAGCCCTTCTCCTCCTCATCCAACAGCCTGCCTCAGCCCTGTCCCACAGACCTCCTTAGCCCTGTTCCACAGCCTTGCCCCTCAGCCCTACTCAGCCCTGTTCCACAGACTTGTCCCTCAGCCCTCCTCAGCCCTGTCCCACAGCCCTCCTCAGCCCTGTCCCACAGCCCTCCTCAGACCGCCTCAGCCCTGTCCCACAGCTCTCCTCAGCCTTGTCCCTCAGCCCTGTCCCACAGCCCGCCTCAGCCTGTCTCAGCCCTGTCTCACAGTCCTGTCCCACAGCCCGCCTCAGCCCTCTCTCCCATCTGCTCTGCTGGCTCTGCTCTTCTGGCTCTGCTCATCTGGCTCTGCTCATCTGGCTCTGCTCTGTGTGTCAGACCAAATTAAGATGTTTTACTCATGTGAGAGCAGGTCTGGAGACACTTTGGAAACAGCTAAAGGCCTTCAATATGGCTGCCGGATTCCTGTCATTCTGATGGGAGTAGAAGACTTTGGCTCCCTTTTGATAGCAGGAGTGTCCCATAGCCTTAGTATCATGGCAAAGTATAATACAAGTAATACAAGCTAGTGTTCTCATGATACAAAATTCAAACTTCATTTCAGTACTAAGAAATAAACTCCATACCCTACACTGATTACCGATACCATGATAATAAAAACACTCTTTCTTTACACAATAGAATGTGATTTTCAACATTAAACGGTAGTACTTTCTTTCATATCCCCATATGGTCCAGGTGAGTTCCATAGTGGTCCATAGGCGTATACTAGTCTATACTTGTTCTGATACAGCTCGAGATCATTCTAAACCTATTCAGGAAAGATGTGCGCGAATGGGAGTATCGAGTTTATTCCATAGTATCAACACAACTTGACCAAAGCAGTCTTCTGACAGAGTAGCCTAGCCAGGTGCTGTAGCTGTCCGTTAGCCGCTAGCGCTTGTTCCCATGGTGACAGATGGCGACGTGTTAGCTGAATGCAGTGCAGCCAGGGCCTTATTTTCCCAGGAAGCACTGCAGCAACCTTTTGACCCCAAGGTGAGGCTGACGGTGGAGGCGGTTTGCTTTGGCTAATGTTGTTCACACGTGTGGGTATATGTGGGAACAGTGTGATAGAGATGACTGCCCAGGCCTCGGTTCTAGGCTCCACACCTGGCAACAAATAGAGCTAAAGGACTACATTGTGTTGCCATGGAGGTAGAGTTTGGCCATATGGAAAAAAAAAAAATCCCTCATCCCTCTTCTTTGCAAAAAAATAAATAATTTTTTTTAAATATTTCCTGAACATTTTGAGTAAGTAACTTTTAACATAAAACAACCAAACCTCTTCCTCCGTCAGTCCCACGTCTGCTTCAAACCACATGTTTTCACTGACAGATGACTGGCTGTGGACCTCTCCAGTAAAAAGACCCACACTGACCACTGACCGTTACACAGGACTGAACCTCCAGACATCTTCAAATGTGAGTATGTGCCCAACCCTACATGGATGTACTTTTCAAACAAGGAGGCATTGTACTGTGATCATACTGTAGGGACCAGATGCAAATCTCATGACATCGTCATAGTATTCTTCTCACTGTGTGATTTTTATTGAGATATTATGGCTGTACTAACAGACTTAAAGAAATACTACTTTTTCCTTTTAAAAAGCCTTGCCGAGCATTTGGTGCTGTGTTACTGTCAGTCCAATGAATTAAGACAGAAATGAGCTTTTAACAGTTAAATTTCTGCACTGAAATGGAGCAAAGGATCATAGTCCATGTAGTTCCTTCTTTTTTTTTTAGCTGATGCCACACCAAAACTAAACATTTAAGCACAGAAGCTTATGATTCCATATATTGTGACATGTTAAGGAGGGTTTTGACATACAAGATCTCAATATGTGAGTTATTGTTACACCACTGATAAAGTGTTCTACTACAATACACATAATGGGTACATAACATAACAGGAAGTTTGATCTCAAGGACCAAAGTCAGTCCTCCAGGTTGGATTTAACTACTGTTTCATGATGGTAAAAATAGACACATTTTGTTTTTTGTAGTTAAAGCTAAGACTTAGATCATGATTTCATTTTATACTCCCATTCATCAGAGCCAGCATCAGATTTCATGTACGCGTTTTTATTGTTGTAACATTTTTTACCCCCACACACATGTAGTTTTAATTATGTACGCAGATGTCCTCTTTAAATACTCATAGCTTGTGTATGTACCAAACCTTGAGTGTGCGCTCCCTGTGAAAGTACCGAGCCTCACCCACAGTGTTGTTCCAGCGGTTGAGAGCGACCAGGCGGCTGCAGGTGACGGTGACCACGGCCGGGGTGCTGAGCTGGGGAAGGGTGTTGGCTGAGACATGGGTGACTGGAGAGTTGGATGGGAACTTCAGAACCATGACCAGGTCCTTCAACATCAGAGGGCTCTGGAGACAAGGCACAGGTCTGATAATGAAAACGCCAAAGGAATAATACCACAAATTTAACCAGTGTGAAAAACTTAAACCTACAGATCTGTCATACACCGCCTTGTTGGTAGGGTTCATGTGCTATTCGAGAATAAAACTGGCTTAAATAGGAGGTACTGGACTTCTATGGGATATTAAAGAGGGGGTATTTAACTTATTTGCAGTATTAAAGAGGGGGCATTTTACTTCTATAGGATATTAAATAGAGGGTATTTTACTTCTATGGTATATTAAAGAGGGGATATTTTACTTTTATGGGGTATTAAAGAGGGGGTATTTTATGTCTATGGAATATTAAAGAGGAGGTATTTTACTTATATGGGACATTAAAGAGGAGGAATAATTTTTAAAAAGGGAATATTTTAGTTCTATGGGGTATTAACTATAACACATAACATATTTAGATCACCAGATTTCATTTTATTGTTCTGAAAATGCTAGATTCACCCAGAACAACACATTAACATGTTTAATAAGCTTCACTTTCATTTTTGACGCTCTGGGTACCACCTCCCTTTGCTCTTGGTGCTAAGTCACTCCCCCTTCAAAACGCTATAATAACACATCACACAAGTTGCTGTGTACAGTGTTTTTTTGTTTTGTTTTTTTAGATGGCTAGATTACTCAAACGTGCATGAATGACATCTAAATCATCTTCAGGCATGTTTTGATGAAGGGACAATGTTTCCATAGAGATATTGCTATTTGTCTGGAATGTTCCACAGTGTGATATTAAACTTGTATATCTTGCATTCATTCAATTACATGTGTCTTTTTAACAGTACTGTACTGTAAACGGGGTCACCTCTCCACAGATCTGCCTTAAAAATTTGGAGTCTACACTAGGGTTGTTAAAGGTATCAAAATCAGGTACTAATCTATACCAAAAGTAGTATCACAGGCAGAAATTAACTCCTGAATACCTTTAGAATGATCTTGAGCTGTATCAGAACAAGTAGGAGACCACATAGACTAGTATATGCCTATGGACCACTATGGAACCTACCTGGATCAGGGAGGGATTACAAAGATATAAGGCCACATGGGAATAGAAATGAAAGTACTACGGTTTAATGCTGAACATCACACAGTATATTGTCTAAAGAAAAAGGGTTTTTATCACTGTGGTATCGGTAATCGGTATAGAGTATGGAGTCTGTTGCTTAGTATTAAAATTGAGTGTGAAATATTGTCCTGCAAAAACACTAGTCTCTATATGAGATGAATAAATTGCATTTTTAAAAATATCTACTCGTTCTTTTCCCTCTGAACAAATGTGATTCTTTTGACTCTTAAAGGGTTTGTGTGTGCGGGTAAGAGCAGGGTGAACCACATGGATAGTGAGGTCTAGGCTGGCTATTACAAGGATTAGAGCAGAGTGGCTTAGAGGGACGCTATACCCATGAGGAGCCGGTAGGGGGTGCTGTTCACTTTACACAACTCTGCATAGGCCTGCACACACACTGCTGCTGATATGAAACAAAAGAACTGGAAGTCCTTTATATCTTTGTATCAGTGTTCTTTCTGAATTAAAATGTGTTAATATTATAAACTATAGAGGTTAGAAATGTGTTAGAAAAATGGCCCTTCACATTCTCCACATTCTGAGGCTATGAGCTAACAGGCTGAACACACAAAATATGTTTGATTGGCCTGATTTTTCTCTATAGAGATTTAGCTCAAATTATGTCTATATGGCAAAATGAAAACTGAAAGTAGTTTCTTTGTTGTTGCTGTGCAGAGCTTAGCTAGCGTGTTAGCTAATGATGGGAGGAGATAAAGGACACTTCAACTTACGGACGCACGATCCTGCTGTCGATACTAGATACCAACCAATACCAGAGCAAAGACTGAAAACGGTATTTATTTCCTTTAAACAAAAATAAAATAAAACAAAACTGATCCAAATGTGTTATGCAGCTGTTACTTCTCTCTCAAGTACTTTGTGTAAATGAAAGTTCAAACATTCTGAGATTTTCTAGGCCAAGTATGACCTGTAAATAGTCTCATTACATCAGTGTATATGTCCAAACAGTTTAATGACTGAACCAAAATTTGAAGTGGATATCTGATCCAGCTCATTATTCAGTATGGCTGTGGATATTCAAGTGTGTCTGCAGTGCCCTGTGGTCTCATTATTCTCTGCTTTTATTCTGTGGACTTTAGTCTCTTGTTTTAGAGACAGAGACAAACTAATTACGGATCAGACCTGTGACTTTTATATTTGTTTTTAAATTGTAGCAGCTCTGTCACATTTCTGATTCAGTGTTTGGTGTTTTTACAGGAGGAAATGTCATAATGCTCCATTGACTGATATAATGTTGTGATGTCGTCTGCATGACCTCTGTGTGTGTGTGAATAGGCTGCGTTCATGTTCTACAGTTCCATAATATCATAATTTCAGCCTAAAGCGTCATTTCATTTTCACCTGTCTCCAGATGAGTTTTAATGTTTTAATATGAACTTTAATGTTCCAAATTATGGTGATAAACACATCTATCTTCATGGAGACAAGCAAGTGTTGCCATCAGGTCAGGTTATAGGTCAGATCTGTGCAGAGCTGACCCCACTGAAACTTTTGAGCAATAAAAACATCTATGATGAAATCAATGCCACCATGCCCATATGTAAAATATAGATTAAAAACAAATGTGGACCAGAATAAACTACACATGTGTGTTTTAATGTACTTAAAGGGAATGTGCCAGCTTTTCTCTTGTATTTGACTTGCCCCAGTACAGCTATACTGTCCGATAATCAGAAAGTGCACATTAGCATCCTAGTTGTTGTTAGTTTTTCCATTGTAGTCTCCAAAAGTTATGAAACGTGCTTATAAACTCAATTGAATAATTAGGATGCTGATAAGGTCAGTGAGGAAACTTTAGACCACTGAAAACTGTTTAAAAATCAGGTATAGAGACTTAAAATAGACTAAAATTAGCATTGCAAACAAAGAGAGAACCAATCCAGGACTAAATTAGGACTAAATTAGGATTAAACCGGGTCTAAACAAGGTCTAAACTAGGTCTAAACCAGGACCAATACCAAACCAGAAATGAACCAAGATGAAACAAGCACATTAATATGACCTGCACATGTGCACTGTACCCCACCACAGTGAATTTCCCAGCATGCTCTCTGGCCTCACCAGGTGCAAGGCGGAGCTGCGTGGAGGATGTGGCTCGATAAGCAACTGGGATGGAGTCTGTCCAAGTCTCTGGATGTACGCCTCCGTGGCCTGAGGGGAGAGAGGGAAGGAGGGAGATATAGAGAGAGGGAGGGAAAGAGAGGGGGAGGGAGGGAAAGAGAGAGAGAGAGCGAGGGGGAGTGAGTGAGGGGGGGGGGAGAGACAGAGAGAGAGAGGGAGGAAGGGAAAAAGAAAGAAAGAGGGGCAGGGAGAGATAGAAAGAGAGAGACAAAGATAGAGAGGGAAAAGAGACGAACAGAGACAGAGAGAGGGTGAGGAATAGAGAGAGAGAGAAAGAGGACAACCCTGTCAATGCCCATTTCCTTCAAAGCGATGGGTCAGTTCCTTCACAATGTAAGCAAATCCAGTGTGTGTGTGTGTGTGTGTGCGTGTGTGCGTGCATGCGTATGTGCGCGCGTGCGTGGACAGGTATACATCACTTTGTGGGGACCTATAGTCTTTATGAGGACAAAATTAGTCCTTTACATACATATACATATACATATACAATACATCAACAGCCTATGGATTTTATGCAGCGGTCCAGTCATCCTTAGAGGAAATATCACAGTGAGATCTGACCTCCGAGTTTCTGCATTCCTGTCATAGTCTGTATAAAGAAGTGACCTAAGGGAGTATGACGTCACAGCATTTTGCTCCAGTCAAATAAAGCTCATCCAGGCTAGCAGTTATAGGGGCTGAATTAGAGCCAAGTTCCATATTTGGAATTCTGACCGCGAGTATTAGAGCGACCAAAGAGCCAATCCGGAGCAAGGCTGTTGAAGGTAACACCCCTATCCCTCCACATTACTGGTCTAGCAGGGAGCGGGCGCTTAACGACGCTGTCAACTCAAACCTGTTGCTAAGCCAGGGACAGCGACCTTGGGGAAAGAAGATGCCTGATTTGTCTGTTATTAATGTTTATATCTTCATTTACAAACACATTTGTGTTACATTTACAGTTTATAAAGAAACATGTAAGAGTGATTTTTTGCTCCATGTACACATTTGCTACAGGCTAAAATTAGTGTAGAAATGCATTTACAGTCCAGGAGCAGGTTCACGAACAGTACAGAAGGAAAATAACAGAAGTGCACTTAAACTGTTTGGCTTTGAAATGCAGGGCGCAGGTGAGGTCCGAAATGTCCCCAGACTTTCCAAGTAGAAATTCTGACATCGTAGGGCATTACAGTTGTCATATATGTTATTCAAGGACAACTGGAACACACTGTAGAGTTCAGATATTGGTTAAAATAGTTTTAGGTTAGGGTTTAGTCTCCAGAAAAATGTATGTAAGTCAATATAATGTCCCCAAGAACCATGGGAACCTAAAAATGTTTGTGTGTATGCTGGTGTGTGTGTGAGGAGGTGGGGAGGTTCCATTTCACCATCCAGGCCCTGCAGAGTCATCCAAGTGTTAGCATGGAAGGGACAAGCCTTTTCCTATTAACATGCTTCAGTTAACCATCTCGGGTGGTGCGGGGGAGAGTTAGCTAGGTATGGGGACGCTAACCCGGAGTGACACCGCTGCAGCAGGCGCACAGGGACTGCGGCAGAGCGGTGCCTAGCTGCTGGAGACAAAGGATGAGAGCACGCGATACGGACAGTGGGACGCGGAGAGTGAAGGGGTAAAAACAATGAGGTGATTTCTGTGAAGCTAGCGTTAGCTCTGTGAGGGAGAGAGGGAAAGTGGAGCAAATGGTGGCCTTATGAAGCGCTAAAAGAAAACATAAGATGTGCTATTTTTAGAGATGTTTTAACAGCTCTCCTGGATCTATCTGAAGACTGACAGACACACACAGGCAGATTAAGGACAGTAAACGAGTACTGTAAGAATACAAAACAATATTAGAATACTTCAGACAATGCCCTTGAATGTTTCCAGGTAAATGGGCTTCAAAATGCCTTCATAAAATACTGCAGTTTTAAAGTGACCCATGGTGTTGTATATCTTATATTTCAACAGGGATAACATGGCGGGCCCCACATTCCAGTTGGTTTGGGTATTGTTACCTGGCTCTCCAGTCCCTCCTTCTGTTTGAATGCTGAAAGGATCAGACCATAGGGCATCAGACAGCCATCTAATCACCACCTCACTCTCTTAAAAACTCCTGAACTGATAGTTACCCAAAGTACAGTATGGCATTGCATCCTGCAGTATCCTGTGTATGTATGAGTTTGTTTGTCAAAGTGGGGACTTTGTTGAGGTCAGAGAGTAGCCGATTGGCAGCCATGTTTTTGACAGTCGCACCAGGGCAGCAGTGACTGTACAGATACAGCTTAAGTTAACCTTACTAAGATTTAGTTTCTAAATGTGAGATGAAACAAATGCATATTTATGATCTTTTAAACAGCAGATACAGTAGGTTTTGACTGATGTGCTTGTATGTGACAGTCTTCCAAAACAAGGAGGGCTGTGCAGGTGGGCCAGGCTGGGAGGCTGGGCAGGTGCACTTGTCCCTGCCTCTCTCCTGCACTTGGCTCTGGAGGCTTCAACTGATGTGATTGAAAGTGGGCCAGTGGACCCTGGGAGTGAGTGATGTGAGCCAGCCAGTCGCTCAGTCAGAGGCGCTTGTAGCTGTCTGTCACTGCCACCAGCACAAAGCAGCTTACTCCTTCATCCTGTGCCGCCTTTCCCCTGCACTCTGCACACCGCCTCCCTCTGCACACCACCCCTCTCCACACCACCACCCTCCACACACCGCCACCCTCCACACCACCATTCTCCATATCGTCCCTCTGCCCAACGCTATTCTCCAATTCGCCACTCTCCATATCGTGACTCTCCACACCACCCCTCTGCACACCGCCACTCTCCACATTGCCACTCTCCACACCGCCCCTCTGCACACCGCCACTCTCCACACCGCCACTCTCCACACCGCCACTCTGCACACCGCCACTCTGCACACCGCCACTCTGCACACTGCCTCCCTGCACGCACCACCTGGAGGCTGTAGAGTAACCAAAAATTGTACTCAAGTAACACTAACGTTACTTTACAATAATATTACTCAAGTAAACATAGTAGTGAAAGAAATTACTCAAGACATCTGTAGTTGGACAGCTCTAGTTGGATGCCTTTGCATTTGAGGGCAGACGCTGTGGATGCACGTCCAAGGCGCCCGTTGCAGTCTGCGAGTGACTTTGGATCTTTGTTTTTTTGGTCTCTTTGTGAATGATGTAAACCAGGTCACATAGAGTTCTGGGGACAGGCAAACAGCAACAATGAGGCGCTCCTCTATTCTTTCCGAGGTGTTGTTTGTGGCTCCAGGGTCTTTCTATTTCTCGTTCTTCTATCGGATAATGACGTCACTACGTCAGTGGTGCATAGGCTCTGATTGGTTGACTTGGTGTAGGCAATGATTGGTTGACACAAATGCCAAAAGTTCAGCTTTTTCAACTGTGGTGTCTGAACGCTCAAGACACACTGCGCTGATGCCAGATTTTTGCCGTGCCGACACTTGAAAACGTATGGCAGAAACACAGGCCTAGATGTGGGTCCACCATAGATTTATGTAAACTCTACTGTCTGAGCACAGCATAAGTCTGCACGATGGCTGAATAGCTTGCACTCTTGCCTCATAGCAAAAAAGGTTGCGGTTTCGACTCCTAAGCTGTCCAGGCCTTTCTGTACAAAGCTTGCATGTTTCCAGGCAATTTGATTTCCCCATCAACCCAAAGCATGCACAACAGGTCAAATCCTCCAGCTTAGGTCGTCCTGACCAAGACTAAACTAAGATCTGGAGATGGGTCCCCGGGTCCAGCACTGCGTCCGACAATTTGCCCCAGAGGCATAAGCTTAACCTTCACTGTCTGGACATAACATCTGATCTATAGTTTGAAATCAATACAATTACAAGGACAACACTTTGAATATGGTAATTCAATTATCTGGTATTTCCAAAAGATAGACACAAAAATTTGCCAAACTAAATCATATCTGAAGGAGCTGCAAGAAACAAAAACATTCAAATCATTTCATATTGACAACATAAAGCTCAAGTCACTTTAGACTTACTCCCAAAACTTTTATTCCACTAAAACTACTGTTACTTCAAACAAGTCGGGCAAGATAAAAAGTATGCAGTACATTTTCATTAAAGAGGGGGTATTTTACTTCTATGGGGTATTAAAGTCAGGTTATTTATTTCTATAGGGTATTAAAGAGGAGGTGTTTTACTTCTATGGGGTATTAACTGCTAATACATAACATATTTATATCTCCATGTTAGCTTTTACTGTTCTGAAAATACTAAATTTGCCCCAAAAAACGTATTAACAGGTTTAATAAGTTTTACTTTTATTTTTGACCCTCTCAGTCTCCCTTCCCTCTCCATGCTAAGTCACTCCCCCTTCAGAGCACTATCAGAACACAATCAGCGTGCATCCAACTAATGAAACTACTGCACATCACATTAGGTTTGTCAAGTTCCTGCGTTCAGTTTTGTATCATGTTTTTGTATAATTTATCAAAATTGGTTCTGTGGGAGCATGGGTGATGTAGTCTTGTGGGCGAAGCCTTGTCCAGACTCGTACTGCTAACCGTAAAAAGTGTTTGATTAGGGAACGCTAAATTTGGATGTGGGAATAATATTATAACATGGGAGAAAGCTCCAAACTGTTGATTTTGCATAATACCCCCTCTTTAAAAAATCTAACTGACTAAATGCAACTGAGTACTACCCACCTCTGTACACCGCCCCTCTCCTCAGCACATGCCACAGCGTGGGACGTTTGGAGGTGATTCTGAACTAGGACAGACCCCCCCCCTCCCCTACCTCCCGCCCCTGGGTCACTTCCTGTCCCACACATCACCAGCTACAACGCAGCTCTAAAAAAAAAGTTCTGCGCACACATTTGGCAACCATTAGGTGTTAGGGGGCTCTGTCTTTACAGCGCACTCCGTCAAGTTGTGAGTGTCTGACATTGTGGCGATTACAGGTCAGGTTTAGGGAGGGGGGTCACAGCGTCCGCTCGAATAAGGAAACGTGAGTTGCAGATTAGAGTGGCCATGTGGCAAACATCAGTGAACTTAGTTTTTTCCTCTTTGAGCAGATGTATAAGGGTTGGCCAGACTTTTACACCAGATGCCCTTCCTGATTCAATCTGCCAGTGTCTAGGGGAGGCAATGTGGGTTGGATGTCTTGATAAAGAGCACAATAAGCAAAAGTGCTCCGGTAAAATTAGTACCAGTTACCATCTGATTAGTTGGTGGGGAACATCTAACCCTCTGCATGTAGAAAGTTTGGGATGATTGAATTAACTTGACAATGAGCTAAATACTGTAATGTACCACAGTATTGCATTAAACTTATATCTTTGATTTATTTGATTATAGTTGTTTTTAATGTTCAAAAACATGCATTCTTACTGTTACATAGTGCACCTTTATAATCCATATACCCCATCATTTTGACTCTTAAATAACAACAAAACCTTTATTTAATGGTATAATATTGATTCCTTGCAGTGACATTATACTGGGGATGTTCTGCATATATGTCTATGGTGGAATGTTCAACTGTTTTCACTGTGACACAATGCAAACATTAGCAAACTGCCAAAAAGGTTTCAAGAATCTGAAACTCAAAAAAAAAAAAAAAAAAAAAAAAAAAAAAATCCAAACTGTATTTAAACAGCACATTTTCATGAGCCTGTGATCAATCCGAGAGTTCATGGTCCTGTTTAGGAGTTTGATATTACACAAAAAGGTGAGAGTGACTAACTGAAAATAACGATTGGCTAATGCTAGCTAGCTAGTGACTGTATTGTTATTTGAGAGGGACTTGTTTAATGGCACAATTCAGCTCACCTGTTGGAGTTCAGCTAAGTCAGGTCAGATTTAAAACAAAGCTCAGATTCAAACTCTAACAGGGCCTCAGACAGAGCAGTGCCTCAGGTTAGCACTACAGCCCCAGGAAATGTTGATGACATCAGCTGTAAAGTATCACATGAATGAATAGCCGTGCTGCTAATTTTGATTGCAAATGGATTCACTCCCCAATGTTGCCAGTAGAGGGCGAAAAATACCTAATCCAAACTAAATACAAAACACATCACATTTGAAGTTAATGCTAACAATAAATATTCTCTAAGAGACAAAAATACTACAGTCTGTCTCCTTGAAGTCATGTACAGAGGAATATTGATCAGAGCTCTCCCAATAGGGTCATAACCTGATTGTTTCTAGCTAGCATATGCAGACAATCTTCACCGGCACGCTGGGGGGAGAGAAGGCGAGCGACTTTGAAGGTTAAACTCATGTTCTGCTGGCTGGCGATCAAAACATGTCAATACTTCACAGGTGCGCGGACGCTAATCCCGTCTGAGCTGTGTCAAAAAACCGAAAGCACTTAACAAGTTTGTGATAAGCTGCAGTCACTTCGGGCGCTGCTTTCTACCTGATCTGCGTCAACAGCCTCCAAGCTACGGGTGCCTACGCCTGGGTAAGCACCCAACATGTCTGCACTGCACCGGATGTGAGCGGAGGTGAGACCGATCCCTTGGGTGCTATCGGGTTGTGAACGGGTGACTGGGTAATACAGCAAATCAAGTGTGTACATGAAAAAATCTGGATCAGAGGTTGTAGAGTAGCCAAAAAATGTACTCAAGTAAGAGTAACGGTACTTCAGAATAATATTTCTCAAGTAGAAGGTCCAAGAAATTACTCAAGTAACAGTAACTGTCGAGGCATAACATCTGATTTATATGTTAGGGTTACTAAGCATGAAATAATGGACAAATTGTGTTATTTTCAAACAGACACAAAAATGAGCCGAAATAAATCATATCTGAAGGAGTAAGACACTTTAGACTTACACACAGTGGGAAGAGGAGTACTAGTCAAGCAAGAGTACTGTTACTGCAATACAAATATTACTCAAGTAGGAGTAAAAGTATGCTGCTAGAAAAGTAATCAAGTAAATGTAACTGAGTACTTGATTAAACGTGTCACCCTTTTACAATGGGCTTGTCACAATCTCTGGTGTTATTTACCTTGAATATTCCAGACTATGGTATTAAACTTTTCCATTTCCATCTACACAAGCAAGTGAAGAAGCAAAGTTACAGGTCAGATCTGTGGAGAGGCAAGCCTACTCACAGTAAGAATGCATGTTTTTTCAAGGTATTTTTCAATGTTTGCCTACAGTATTCCAGAATACAGTATTAAACCTTTCTATTTCCATGAAACTAAGCAGGTGACATCAACAGACCAAGTTACAGTTCAGCTCAGTGGAGAGGCTCATAGTAAGAATGTATGTTTTTTCATGGAACTTATGAGCAATAAAAAAAATCCAAAACAGGTAGGTTTACTGCCATACTGCAGAACATTCCAGACAAAGCAATAATATCTCCATGGATGGATACAGGTGAAGGTTGTGAGTGACAGTTGAGGAGGCGGAGTTGAGTGTGGTTTTGACCCCACCCTCTGCTCTCAGCTCCGCCCCTTGCTCTTGAGTCCTCCGCCCCCTGGTCAGTCATGCAGAGCAGTGGTGTCAGACAGTGTGGCCTGGTTCTGACCCTGTGAGCAGCATGGGAGCACTCACATATGGGACTATAGACTTTCTCTGTGTCAGACCTCTGCACTACATCCTCTACTTAAAGGGATACGGCGTTTGGGAGATGTTAAGTACAGAGAGATAACTGCAAAAAATCTCAGACTCACAAGGTCCTACAATACAATATAATACACAATACATGATTAAAGAGGATTTTTTGAGTTCTATGGGGTATTAAAGAGGGGTATTTTATTTCTATGGGGCATTGGCTTAAGTCATTGTCTTTGGCCCACAGAAACAAAGATATAGTTTCAGCACTCACCTCAAGTCTTTCTCTCTAAAACCTTCCAGTCAGGCTAGAAATCTAGGGGTAATAATGGACTCAGACTTGAACTTTAACAGCCACATCAAATCAATAACATCTGCAACTTTTTACCAAAACATTGCAAAAATCAAAGGTATACTGTCAAAACCAGACTTGGAGAGACTTATCCATGACTCGTTGGCTGAGCCTCATACAGGCTTGTACTGCTAACCATAAGGACAAATAAGGAGGAATAGGGCCCGGGAGAGATCGCTAGATTACTCAAACATGCATGGATGACATCTAAAACCTCCTCAGGCATGTTTGTCTTAGAACATGGGAGAAAGCTAAAAAGTTGATTTTGCCAAGTACCTCCTCTTTAATGTGCTCTATGGTAAAACAAATGCACTCACAAAGTACTCGACCTGACAAATGTTTGGAAACACTTTGTTTCTTTATTTCCATGATTCTTTACACTGTAGATTCTCACTGACGTATCAAAACAATGAATGACACAGGTGAATGTAGTAAAAGAAATAAACTCAAAATAACTCAAAACTGGTTTTAGATTTGAAATCCACCCTTTGCTTTGATCACTGCTCTTGACCCTGAGGCACAGCTTTGAAGTGAAAACCATTTCAGGGACTTCATGAAGCTCACTGGGAGAAGGACAAGTGTTTGAGGTCCAGAAAGCAAAGGGAGGATACTCTGAGGATTTGAATATGAAATATAAAACAGCATTATGTTGAGTTATTTTATTTCCTTTGCTACTTAATTCCATATATCTTACTTAATATATGATATCTTCTGTGTGTATATAAAATATAGAGAATGAGAGGGTGTGTCCTTTTCTGCAGTGTACCTGTACAAAAGTCATATGAGTCAGTGAAGCTCTTCCAGTTCTTTGACAGTTTGTGGTTGATCTCAGCTCATTACACACAACTCATCGGTTCATTTTATGCCTCTGTTAAACTGAAGCTTGTGTTTGGAGTTTCTCGTGTGACCGCACAGTCTTGTTTGTCTCATGCTACGCTACATAAGTACGAGATAAGGTCTTGCCGCATTATCTGAAGAATTGACCTGAGGCGCTTTGTGACTGACAGCTCCAGTTTACATGTACTACTGTGTGGGCATGTACATATCACATTTTGGAAGAGAAGCACTTCTAACAATATGGTCTGGAGTTATCGAATTAAGGAGCTGAACCTCCAGAATTCACTCAATGAGCTGCAGAGGCTGCACTAGCACTGATTCATGATTGGCTGCAGGTGCTGGGGTTTCAGTAGTGACATTCAGATCAGAGAGAGGCATTTTAGATTTAAAACAACTGGATTTTAGCATTGGAACTGGCAACCCAAAAGAGAGTTATGTGAGGCTCAATCTGCTTTCTAATTAGATAGTCACCTGGACTGAGCCAGAACTAAACCAGGACTGAGTCAGGACTGAGTCAGGACTGAGTCAGGACTGAGTCAGGACTGAGTCAGGACTGAGTCAGGACTGAGTCAGGACTGAGTCAGTCCCGAACGCTACAGGTGATGTCACACTCACTTTGTCCACTTCTTTATACGGTCTATGATTTAAACCTAAAATTCCTCTCTCTGATCTGAATCAGAGAGGGCCTGCAGCCAGTCATGAAACAGTGTTAGTGCAGCCTCTGCAGCTCAGTGACTAAATTCTGGAGGTTCTTGTTGTTAAACATGTGTGAATGAAACAAAACACAACTCCAGGTATGTTTGTGATAAGGATACAACATTATAACATAGATCAAAAAACGAAGTAATATGGGCCCTTCAAGTAAAAGAGACATCTGACATCAAAGTCAATTTTACAACAAATTTGTGTAAAATAAGGCTTTTTTCACTTTTACTGTTAGTCCAGTGAGCTGGTTCAATTGGGGGCAAAAGTTGAAATTGTTGCAATTTTCATTTGGTGCGGATCACATTCTCACCACACTTCAGCTCAAACAAACCAAAACAAGAGAAAATAGAGTATACCCTTCACCTGAAGTGGCGCTGCAATGCAAATAGTGCAGGAAACAACATCAAAGTAGAAATCACGTTCGGCCATTGGCCAGAGGAAAGTGCCTGATCTGTTACATGTCAACAAAAGTTAAGCTGCATCAGATTTTAGCAATGTTTCGATTTAGCATTTGGATTTTACAAATATCTCGAGCTTGTGCACTCCACACTAGGCCATCAGTGGGCACTGACGAGGAACAGGAGAACAGTTACTTCAGGGACGTGATGACTGCAAGTGCATGTTGAGGCAGATCGAGGTCGGTTAGTGCTGAAATCACAATAGAACCACACTGAGTCCACTTGGAACCAGAGCGCACCTCCAGAAGGTGGTTTTAGTATGGTTGTCCAACTCCAGGCCGCACCAAATCAAACTGGTGCTTTCACACCAGCCCAAATGAGCCGAACTCGCAAGTATAGGTGTAGTTGTGAAGATGCCAAAAGGTCTTTCATTTATTATGGTCCTGAACTTTGGAGTAACCTGGCCAAAGGCCATCGACTTCAACAGTGTCTCCACCAGATCAATGTGTGATCAACCACAGAGGTCACCCCATCTCCTCCACCTCTCATCCTGAATCAGAAATCTATCAGTTCCACTGTTGCTCTGAAGAGGAGGGAGGAAGATTAGAGGGGAGGGAGAAGAGGGGAAGGAGAGGGGAGGGGAGGGAAAGGAGAGGAGGGGAAGAGGGGAGGGAGCGGAGAGGGAGAGAGAGAGGAGAAGGGAGAGAGAGGGAGAGGAGAGCTGGTTGAAGGTCCTCTCTGAAGCTCCAACCAGCTCCAGAAGAAGGAGATGAAGAGCCTGAGAGCCTGAGAGAGCCTGAGAGAGCCTGAGACAGAGCCTGAGAGAGCCTGAGACAGAGGCTGAGAGAGCCTGAGACAGCGCCTGAGACAGAGCCTGAGACAGAGCCTGAGACCGCGCCTGAGATGAGCCTGAGACAGAGCCTGAGACAGAGCCTGAGACAGCCTGAGATAGAGCCTGAGACAGCGCCTGAGACAGAGCCTGAGTAGAGCCTGAGATAGAACCTGAGACCGAGCCAGAGTTAGAGATAGAGCCTGAGATAGAGCCAGAGACAGAGCCAGAGAGAGTGCCTCAGACAGAGGCTGAGACAGAGCCTGAAAAGAGCTTGAGACAGAGACAGAGCCTGAGCAGAGCCTGAGCTAGAGCCTGAGTTAGAGCCTAAGATAGAGCTTGAGACAGAGCCCAAGACAGAGCAGAGCCTGAGACAAAGACAGAGACAGAGACAAAGCCTGAGACAGATCTTGAGCCTGAGACAAAGCCTGAACCTGAGAAGAGCCAGAGCCAGAGCCTGATATAGAGTCTGAGACAGAGCCAGAGACAGAGCCTGAGTCTGAGACAGAGCAGGAGCAGAGCCTGAGTCTGAGACAGAGCCTGACAGAGTGGAAGGTACCGGGGCCGCGCGGTGCAGCAGCTGGCACACATCCTGGCTGCTCCTCCCTGTGATAACCACCATCTGCTGTCTGCAAAACAACTCATTTATATACTGTCAAGTGTGGGCCTGCCTTTATCTATCAAGTGACCACTATGCAAATCCTCTCGCCTTCATCTAATTACCGCCATCACAAAGCTCCACTTTCATTTACACATTTTTGTTTTTAATTATTTATTTCTCACCACGACAATAGGTTTAGTTTTTGTGATGGCTGACAGTAGAATTTTAGCTAATTCCACACGCTCTCCGTAACCCTGTCACATGGTACGGTGGAAATGTGGGCGGATTGAGGGGACTGATGCAACGCTGATGTGTGGAGCGTTAATTAAGACGAGCGCTGATGGTTTGATGTGGTGTGACCCACGACTGAGACGTGGATGTAGTCAATGTGTGAGGAAATCGTTTGATTTAGCAGCTTTTGGGGTAAAAACTTTACGGCATCACATGGATTACAGACTGAAATAAGTTCTTAAACCTCTCTACATAGTTTAAATGAGGGTCAAATTCAAACTCCAACCCCATCAGTATAATCCCAACTCCGACCCGTGTATGCTGCGGTTGTGTCATTGGGCAAGACACATCGTACATCTTCCCTAATGCTGAGGTGCTTGACAGCCTCTTGTGGATTAAAGCTCAAACACAGGACGGCGAGCAGGTCTCAGATTCTCGTGAGTGAGCTCAGAAATATTGTATTGCTGCACAAGACAAGACATGCTGGCCCTGTCATGAAGCACATTATGTTGCTCATCTACCGTAAATTTCGGACTACAGAGCGCACCTTGATATAAGCCGCACCAGCTAAATTTGAAGAGAAAATCAATTTTGTACATATATAAGCCGCACCTGAATAAAAGCCGCAGGTTTTCATATTGTAACATGAGACATTTACACAGAAAGACGGTGCACCGACACGCTTTTTTTTAAACTGTGCCTGAAAATTGGCACCAACACGACAACAACACGGGATGAACACATCTGCAGGTTTAGAAAATAAAGCTGCACCAACACGGAAAATCTGCTTTTATTTCCTCTGAAAACTTTTGTCGTCTTTTTACATTGACCAAGTTGGATTCATTGATGTCGAGCTTACGTGCAGTGGCTCTATTTCAGGGGTCGGCAACTCGCGGCTCCGGAGCCGTATGCGCCTCTTTCAGCCTCATACTGCGGCTCTGCGTGGCTTGGGAACTAACAGACACAGCTCACAGTCCTGCGTAAAGAGCCCTGATTTTCAGACGTTGTGCGCACAGGGGTCAGGAGCAACTTTGGCCCGTCCCTAATGACACACTAATAAGCTCGTCCGTAGATGTATCATGAAAATCCTGCTGGAAATCGCCACAGAAATCTATTTGATGTAGTAGCAAGTATATTATCTGCTCTTGTCTCCGCGGTGACGTATCACGTATAAAACATCAGACACGACGCACAAAAGTAGAGCCACAAGCGAGTGAAAATGAGCCAAAACAAAAGTCTTTGGAGATCTTTTTAACAAAGGGGAAAAGGACAACTGAGGAGCCAGAAGAGGAGACTACGACCTCCAAGAAAAAGAAAGATAAATTTAACAGACAATGCCTACTTAAAATCTGGGTTTGTCGCTACAGGTGACTCTCACGCACAGAGTCCGCTCTGCGTAACATACGGGAAAAGCAAATAAGGCAATGAAACCTTCAAAACTGCTTTGGCACATGGAGAATAAGCACCTGGGATTAAACGATACGCTACGAGTTTTTTTGTTGTTGTTTTTTTAAAGAAACTGCGGAGTAGAGTAGACATAATCACATAATCAGCGCGATGCATGATGCAGCGGTTTGGTGAGTTGTATTTTTTTAATGCACTTAAGTTGTTTTTGCCATATTTATCTGCCACGTGTAGAAGGCTTGTCCGTGAAAGTAAAACCTACATTATTCCGTTACATTATTGTTATTATACAGTGTTATCTTCATTTTAGATGTCAAAAAGTATTTGCGGCTCCCAGTGTTTTATTTTATGTGGAAAGTGGGTCCAAATGGCTCTTTGCGTGTTAAAGGCCGACCCCTGCTCTGTTTCCTTTCTGTTTCTTTATCTTAAAAACTGCATCATATCCATTTCATGATGCGCAAAATGATCGTTCAAAATCAAAACTAGTGAATTCTTCAGAGCAGAATCTTTCCCCACGTCTGTCTCACGTTTACGTTTACAGCTAGAGAGCGCCCCCCAGGGTCCGTTATCCAGTAAAATTCCATATATAAGCCGCACTGCTGTAAAAGCCGCAGGGTTCAAAGCGTGGAAAAAAAGTAGCGGCTTATAATCCGAAATTTACGGTACTTTCGTAGTACTTTACTACGTCAGTGTAAGCTGTGTTTTCTGTAAAGCCCCAGTATGCAACTTTTAACTTTAAGTTTTAATAAAAAAGATTACTTTTTCTCATTTTTGATGTGCACTGAAAAATCTTTGCTGTGAGCGGGTTTGCATCTCCACATACCTGACTCTAATTGGCCTCAAGAACAGTCTCCTCCTGCTTGTTTCCATGGAAATTTTGCTCCTTCGGCTATAATATTCCACAGTATGACACAGAACCTCTCTATCTTCATGGAGAATGTTCCAAAGTATGGTTTTAACTTTCTGTTTCCATTCAATCATGCAGATGACTTGCCACCTCCAGTTACATACTGTACCTTTAAATAAAGTCCACACATTCATAGTGCTGTTTTTAAACTGGCCATGTAAATGGTTCTATTTGTTTTTGGTTTGTTCTTAAATTGGAGTAAAATAGACAAAATAATCTTCCACATATTAAAGTCAGTTCTGCAGTCTTTACTGTGCCTCCTGTTCTAATGTGGTGCCCACAGTTTGAGTGACAGCTGGTCTCAGAGCTCCAGTCTGCACACGCCCAGAGGAAACGCTGTCTCATTCTGACAGTGAACACTTCATCTGCACATGACAGAGTCTGATCTGAGAATCTAATACACACATTATGTTCACACCAGCACACAGGGAGGGAGGACATTTCTGTCTCTGCTTTATTTTCAACATGGCTGAGTAAATACTGCTGCCTCACAACAAGAAGGTCACAGGTTCAATACCCACATCTCCACCTCTGTGTGTGTGCATGTTTTCCCTGTATCCAGCTAAGTGTCCTACGGGTGCTCTGATATTTATATTAAAAAACAAAGATAATGCTTTGGATGTATATAGGGCCTCTCCAAACACCCAAAGAACTTTACATTACTCATTCACTCCACTGTAATTTTAAATGTAGTTGTCTTGATTGAACCCAGAATCAAAAATGAAAAACGATGAGTCTCGAGAATGAAACAATGCACAAAAAGGACAAAACTGCACCTTTTCTGAATGGTTTTAGTAGAATGGTCTAGCTCTAAACCAGAACTAAGACCACCTCATATAAGTATTAGAGATGAAAATGACATTCTATTTTCACCGCAGAATATGATTTTATCACCATTACATCCTGTAAAAATAAGGTTTTAGGATCGTGACAAAAGCAGTAGATCAGTAGTACACAAATACATAAGGTCCAGTGTCTGTTAATCTACTGCGAACCCTTTAGAATATTAAGCTATAACTTAATAAAAAATAATTATATGTGTAGCATGTGAAGCAGTCTCATTTGACTTTCCATGTGAACACTTCAATTAGAGGTCGGCTGAACTCTTCAGGTACAGCGGCCTTGTGTGCCGAGCTTTGGTTTCAATATGCAAGCTTTACCCCGACAAAAATAAACAGTACAATACTGTAATCAGTTCAAATAACAATGTACAAATCCACATATGTCTGCTCTGCCTTCGCCGGGGAAGGGGAGTGAAGGGGAGTGAAAGTCCCACTCTGGAGCAGCTGTGATTAACGTGTTTATATTAGAATCAGGCCTGGAGCAGTGGGCTGCTGTGGGGATGTCAGGTCTGGAGTGGGGACACCAAGCCTGGAGCAGGGGGCTAGAGCACCTGGCTGCTGTGGGGATGTCAGGTCTGGAGTGGGGACACCAAGCCTGGAGCAGGGGGCTAGAGCACCTGGCTGCTGTGGGGATGTCAAGCCTGGAGCAGTGGGCTGCTGTGGGGATGTCAGGCCTGGAGTTGGGACGCCAGGTATGGAGTAGGGGGCTGGAGTGGGGACGTCAGGCCTGAGCTGGAGTGGGGACGTCAGGCCTGAAGGAGTGGGCTGGAGTGGGGACATCAGGCCTTTAGTGGGGACGTCAGGTGTGGACCAGGGGGCTGGAGTGGGGGCCTCAGGCCTGGAGCAGGGCTGCTGTGGGCCGTCAGGCCTGGAGCAGGGCTGCTGTGGGCCGTCAGGCCTGGAGCAGGGGACTGGAGCAGGGGACTGGAACAGGGGACTGGAACAGGGGACTGGAACAGGGGACTGGAACAGGGGACGTCTGGCCTAGTGCAGGGGCTGGAGTGGGGACGTCAGGCCTGAAGGAGTGGGCTGGAGTGGGGACATCAGGCCTTTAGTGGGGATGTCAGGTGTGGACCAGGGGGCTGGAGTGGGGGCGTCAGGCCTGGAGCAGTGCTGCTGTGGGCCATCAGGCCTGGAGCAGGGGACTGGAGCAGGGGACTGGAGCAGGGGACTGGATCAGAGGACTGGAGCAGAGGACTGGAGCAGGGGACTGGAGCAGGGGACTGGAGCAGGGGACGTCAGGCCTGGAGAAGGGGGCTGGACATGCAGGTTAACATAACTCTACTGTATAATGAGCCTGGCTGTGATTTTCATACAAAAGATGCGCAGGCAGAATAGGCAGTCACAGAGATGTGCATGTTCTGACTCTGAACAAACATGGCGGCTAACAAGAATGGAGAATTCTACCAGATTACCAAAAACTCATTTTACAATGAGACACAAAGGTATATTTGAAATACAGGTTTATTATGGGGAGATAATGGGCTGTGACTGCAGTCAGAGCCCATCAAAGACCATGTTTGGACTGTACTATTAACACGTAACCCCTTTTATTTAAGATAAGATAAGATATGCCTTTATTAGTCTCACAGTGGGGAAATTCCAGTGTTGCATCGCACAGTTAAAGAACAGAAGGAAAATGGTACATGCAATAAAACAAGATAATAGATAAATAGCTTAAAATAATTTAAAAAATAGACTTAAAAATAAACTAAAAATAGACTCTAATGTAACATCTCTGTAAAGTGAAAAGACTTGAGTATTGAGTGAATTGAGTATTTAGAAGCCAAATAAAAACATCCATTCTGCAGACAGTGCAGACAAACTGTTATAGTTGTGTTATATATGTTATACATGTTATACATGTTTGTTACCTTGGCAACGAGTAATGTCCAATATCTAACTACCAACCACTTTTAAAGTTCACTCGTGTTTGTGGTGCTCGATGGAATACAACTAATTTTAAACTGTCAAACTGTCACCAACTATATTTTTGTGAACATTTGTCCAGCGTAACATTAGCTTTAAGAAATGTTAGCATGTATGTTAATTAGGATGTATGCTAATTTCGTCATTAATTGCTTATGTTCAAGGCTCTAGTGTTATTCACATGTGGTCGCCAAAACAGCCCTGGGCTTTCATAGTTTGGAAGCTAATGCTAACTCTGCCATTGAAAATACAATTGAAAATGCATTGATTAAAATTAGAACAGGAATAAATGAATAAGTAATAACTTGAATTGAAAAAAATATGTTTTTTATTTACATTTGAATTGAAACATTTTTTTCCACACAAGTTGGTCCACTGAGGCATCTCACACTCATTAACCTTACCATTTATTTTACCTTTATTTTACCAGGTACGTCGGTTGAGAACCAATTCTCATTTTCAACGACGACCTGGCCATCCATCCATCCATTTTCTTCCGCTTATCCGGGGCCGGGTCGCGGGGGCAGCAGTCTAAGAAGGGACTCCCAGACTTCCCTCACCCCGGACACGTCCTCCAGCTCCTCCGGTGGGACCCCAAGGCGTTCCCAGGCCAGCCGAGAGACATAGTCCCTCCAGCGTGTCCTGGGTCTTCCCCGGGGCCTCCTCCCGGTGGGACATGCCCAGAACACCTCCCTAGGGAGGCGTCCAGGAGGCATCCTGAGCAGATGCCCGAGCCACCTCAGCTGGTTCCTCTCAACGTGTAGGAGCAGCGGCTCTACTCCGAGCTCCTCCCGTGTGACCGAGCTCCTCACCCTATCCCTAAGGGTGCGCCCGGCCACTCTGCGGAGGAAGCCCATTTCAGCCGCTTGTATCCGCGATCTTGTCCTTTCGGTCATTACCCAAAGCTCATGACCATAGGTGAGGGTAGGAACGTAGATTGACCGGTAAATCGAGAGCTTCGCCTTCCGGCTCAGCTCCTTCTTTACCACAACGGACCGATACAGCGACCGCATCACTGCAGACGCTGCACCGATCCGCCTGTCAATCTCACGCTCCATCCTTCCCTCACTCGTGAACAAGACCCCGAGATACTTGAACTCCTCCACTTGGGGCAGAGACTCACCACCCACCCGGAGAGAGCAAACCACCTTTTTCCGGTCGAGAACCATGGCCTCGGATTTGGAGGAGCTGATTCTCATCCCAGCCGCTTCACACTCGGCTGCAAACCGCCCCAGTGCCTGCTGCAGGTCCTGGCTCGAAGAAGCCATCAGGACAACATCATCTGCAAACAGCAGAGATGAAATCCTGTGGTTCCCAAACCAGGCCCCCTCCGGCCCCTGGCTGCGCCTAGAAATTCTGTCCATAAATATAATGAACAGAACCGGTGACAAAGGGCAGCCCTGGCGGAGTCCAACATGCACTGGGAACAGGTCTGACTTACTGCCGGCAATGCGAACACAGCTCCTGCTCCGGTCATACAGGGACCGGACAGCCCTTAGCAAAGAGCCCCGGACCCCATACTCCCAGAGCACCCCCCAAAGGACACCACGAGGGACACGGTCGAATGCCTTCTCCAGATCCACAAAACACATGTGGACTGGTTGGGCATACTCCCATGAGCCCTCGAGGACCCGATGGAGAGTATAGAGCTGGTCCAGTGTTCCACGACCAGGACGAAAACCACACTGCTCCTCCTGAATCCGAGGTTCGACTATCGGTCGGATTCTCCTCTCCAGCACCCTGGAATAGACCTTACCGGGAAGGCTGAGGAGTGTGATTCCCCTGTAATTGGAACACACCCTCCGGTCCCCCTTCTTATACAGAGGGACCACCACCCCGGTCTGCCATTCCACAGGTACTGTCCCCGACCGCCACGCGATGTTGCAGAGACGTGTCAGCCAAGACAGTCCCACAACATCCAGAGACTTGAGGTACTCAGGACGGATCTCATCCACCCCCGGAGCCTTGCCACCGAGGAGCTTGCCAACCACCTCAGTGACTTCAGCCAGGGTGATGGACGAGTCCGCCCCTGGGTCCCCAGTTTCTGCTTCCTCCTCGGAAGACGTGACAGTGGGATTGAGGAGATCCTCAAAGTATTCCTTCCACCGCCCGACAACATCCCCAGTCGAGGTCAGCAGCTCTCCACCCGCACTGTAAACAGTGTTGGTGAAGCACTGCTTTCCCCTCCTGAGGCGTCGGACGGTTTGCCAGAATCTCTTTGAGGCCGTCCGATAGTCCTCCTCCATGGCCTCCCCGAACTCCTCCCAACCCCGAGTTTTTGCCTCTGTGACTGCCCGAGCCGCGGCACGCTTGGCCTGCCGGTACTCATCAGCTGCCTCAGGAGTCCCACGAGCCAACAAGGCTCGATAGGACTCCTTCTTCAGCTTGACGGCATCCCTTACTTCCGGTGTCCACCACCGGGTTCGGGGATTGCCGCCGCGACAAGCACCACAGACCTTACGACCACAGCTACGAGCAGCCGCATCAACAATAGAGGTGGAGAACATGGCCCACTCGGAGTCCATGTCTCCAACCTCCCCCGGGATCAGGGAGAAGCTCTCCCGGAGGTGGGAGTTGAAGACCCCCCTGACAGAGGGCTCCGCCAGACGTTCCCAGCAGACCCTCACAATACGCTTGGGCCTGCCAGGTCTGTCCGGCTTCCTCCTCCGCCAGCGGATCCAACTCACCACCAGGTGGTGATCAGTTGACAGCTCAGCCCCTCTCTTCACCCGAGTGTCCAAGACACGCGGTCGGAGGTCAGATGACACGACGACAAAGTCGATCATCGACCTCCGACCTAGAGTGTCCTGGTGCCATGTGCACCGATGGACACCCTTGTGCTCGAACATGGTGTTTGTTATGGACAAGCTGTGACTAGCACAGAAGTCCAATAACAAAACACCGCTCGGGTTCAGATCGGGGAGGCCGTTCCTCCCAATCACGCCCCTCCAAGTGTCACTGTCGTTACCCACATGGGCGTTGAAGTCCCCCAGGAGAACAACGGAGTCCCCGGTTGGTGCACTGTCTAGTACCCCTCCCAGGGACTCCAAGAAGGCCGGGTACTCTGCACTGCTGTTTGGCCCGTAGGCCGACACAACAGTGAGAGACCTGTCCCCGACCCGAAGGCGCAGGGACGCGACCCTCTCGTTCACCGGAGTGAACCCCAACACGCAGCGGCTGAGCTGTGGGGCAATGAGCAAGCCCACACCAGCTCGCCGCCGCTCCCCGCGGGCAACGCCAGAGAAATGGAGAGTCCAACCCCTCTCAAGAAGATGGGTTCCAGAGCCCAAGCTGTGCGTGGAGGTGAGGCCGACTATATCTAGCCGGTAACGCTCCACCTCCCGCACAAGCTCAGGCTCCTTCCCCCCCAGCGAGGTGACATTCCATGTCCCCAGAGCTAGTCTCCATGTCCGGAGATCCGGTCGTCGAGGTCCCCGCCTTCGACTGCTACCCGGATCTCTCCGCACCCGACCTGGCCAAGAAGCAGAAATTTCAACATACAACAGAATAACATCCATACAGGCAAAGACAAGACAAAACAACAACACTAAGACAGTTACTATTTTCCACTATTTACATATATACACATAGGTGAGCAGAGTTTAAAAATAGAGTTAAAAACAAGTATATTGGTCACGTACTATAGATTTTATTGAGTTGATGAATGAAGCTATTGGTATCATAGTACTAAGTTTTAGAGTTTTTTGGAGATTGTTCCAGTCGTTGGGTGCAGCGAACTGAAATGATGATTGACCAAAGGATGTACGGACTCGTGGGGTGATCATGGTGATAATGTTACTGGAACGCAAGTTATATGTGTTATTAGAAATATTGATGAGTGAGCGAAGATAATGAGGGGTTTTACCAATTAATGTTTTATAGATGAATTTTTACCAATTTATTAATCTGCGGGAGTAAAGTGATGGCCAGTCAACCTGTGAGTACAGATGACAGTGATGGGTAGTGAAAGGGGCACCTGTGACAAAACGGATTGCTGAGTAATAAATGACATCAAGCTTATGGAGAAGAGTTTTTGATGCTGACCTATAGATGATGTCACCGTAATCGAAGATAGGGAGAATTGTCATTTTGACAAGGGTGTGTTTTGCGGAATGGGTGAATGAGGATTTATTGCGATATAGAAAGCTGATTCTTGATTTGACTTTGGAAAGTAATGTGTTAATGTGCATATCAAAAGAAAGTGTATTGTCAAGCCATATGCCTAAGTATTTGTAAGAATTTACTAGTTGTAGATGTGTGCCATCTAGGGTTGAGATGTTGGCGTGGTAGGGAATCTGAGGTAAATTTCGGTTGAAAATCATATATTTCGTTTTGGTTGTGTTTAAAAAATGAAGGTTGGAAAAGGCGTGTTGGAGACCGGTGAAACTGTTTTGTAAAGAGCGGAGGGCTGTGTTAAGGCACGGGCTGGATGTGTACAGAATGGTGTCGTCAGCGTATAAATGTATGTGGGAGGCACCAGCAGCAGAAACTACGTTATTAATGTAGATTTTAAAAAGGGTTGGTCCTAGTATGGACCCTTGAGGAACCCCTGTGGTCAGGGTTAGGGGGTCAGAATGATGCCCCTCAGCTCGCACCAACTGAGTGCGTCCTGAGATGTAACTCCTAAACCATGCCAGGCACTTCTCTGAGAAGCCTATCTGCTGAAGTCTGCTGAGTAGGGTGTTGTGATCTACTGAATCAAAGGCTTTAGCCAAGTCCTCAAAGACAGCCACACAATATTCTTTTTTATCTATGACACTGATGTCATTTAAAACCCTAAGTGTCGCAGAGATACACCCATAGCCAGTTCTAAAGCCAGACTGCATATCCGTAAGGATGCTATAGGTTACAGGCTACCTTGAATCAATATGAAGTTTAAGAAGACCCCGTTGTGTTTCCACTATCTACTGTGGTCCTTTACCTGTCTGGTTGGGCGGTGGCTGATACTCTGTAGACACACAGATCCTTGGTAGGTGAAGTGGGGGAAGACGTTGAGGGCGCGGGCCGCCTCTGGTCCTCTCTGCTTGTAGCCCCAGATCAGGTCTATCCACTGATGCAGCTGACAGGACACAAACTCACTCTCCAGAGCCTGTGGAGCAGAGGGCCATCACTGGTGAGGCAAGTATAAATGTGCCCACTCAAAACAATGGCCCCCGAGTGGATTGGCATGACTTCCTGACACCCAGGCTTTTTGGGGTCTGGAAGAACCAATAAATAGAAAAACCAAACATCTCTAAATGTGAGTACTGTATAAAGAAGTGGACTAAGTGAGTGTGACATCACCCATAGAGTCAAGCTCCAAATGAAGCTCATTGAGGCTAGCAGTTTCTGAGGCCAACTTGGAGCCCAGTTCCATATTTGCAACTCCGACCGTGAATATCATAGCAACCAAAGAGCCAATCCGGAGCAAGGCTGTTGAAGCACCATTGGTTTAGCAGTGAACATGCACTTAGCAATGCTGTCAATCAAACCTTTTGCAAACACTAGCGAGAGCGATTTCGGGGAAAGAAGGAGCCTGATTTGTTTGTTGTTAATGTTCATATCTTGAGTTGGACAAAATAGTGAAATAAAAACACCAGGATCATGTAGAGTGGGTTAATAGGAAGATTTTAAAATCAAAATGACAAGGTTCACAGGAGCAGTTACAGAGAGAGGGGCCACAGTGTCTTTTTTAATGTAAAGTGAATTAGAGCAGAGTCAATGGAGCCAGAAGCCTGCCCATGATCACTTCTTATTTGGAATGCAGCAGCTAGCAGGTTAGCCATGTTCATTTATATACACAGCCTATGATTCAAACAAGTGCTCGTTTCCTGCTAAACTGGCAGTGCGGTCAGGAAGGAGCGTTACCTTCATCAGCCTTGCTCTAGATTAGCTATTTGGTTGCTATGATACTCGCAACTGGATTTCCAAATATTGAACTGGGCTCCAAATTCATCGCTGTAACTGCTAGCCACGATTGGTTTAATGGGTGACGTCACACTCACTCAGTCCATTTCTTTACAAAGTTTATGGTCCAAAACCAGTCTTATCTAGTAGAGACCTAGTTTAAACCAGTCAAAATCAGCCCAGTTTAGCTGCTTTTGTATTCAGTGTGCTGGCAGAGGCATTGTGCTGCGTGTGCACTCTGCCTGCATTTCTATCTATTATTTTCCATACACACTGACCAAGACCAAGGCTATGATGTCCGAGCCTGAACAGATACAGATACACACAGTTATTCTCAAAGCTCCAGTTTAACTCTGAAATACAAACAAGCTGCCCACTCTTTTTATAACAGCAGCATCCTCCCAGATGCCATTCCTCTGCCCACTTAAACCATCAGAGACCATTCTCACTCTGCTCACACTGTAAACCAATCAGAGCCTGACAAATCACCTGCCGTCAAACACATCACAACCACAGAGAACAGCTCTGATTATCATTCCCAATATGTGGAACGGAGCTTAATGCGTTTTCTGCTGCATAATTCCCCATGCAAAGAGGAACCCTCACTACCCACGGTACAGGGAGGGGGCGCCGTTACAGCGTGAGCCATAGCAGCGCAGTGGCCACAGGGCATATCAGTGAAATTGAAAGTGGCAGATGCAAAGATGGAGGTGGGAGGCAGAGGCAGGAGGGAAGAGGAGAGAAGGGGGCAGGGAGAGAGAGATCACATCATAAACAATGGAACACAAGACAAAGAAAACATGGAAGAACAGTGAATTTTGGAGCAGGGACATGGTTTCAGAATGTCGCCTGGTCAGTTACAGATTGACAGATGGCCGAGTCGCTCTGGCCTTTCTGTGTGGAGTTTGCATGTTTTCCCTGTGCTTGGGTGAGTTTCCCCCATCAAACCAAAACATAGACTTTTAAGATTAATGCCATACAGTGGAACATTTCTGAGGTGCACCTTTAAAGGGGGGCACATTGTATTTGGTCTGTCCTAAATACTTGGTTGGGTTTATTACACAGCCCTAATAAGAATGTAGTTTTGTTATAATGTGCCAAGCACCTTGAGTAGAGCTGGATTCAGAGCAGAGTGTGGGATGAGAGCTGGAGTGGACCAGCCGCCTGCAGCCTCTGTCACTCGACCTGAAAAGGTCATCCGTGTTCTCCTGGTTTCTCCTGGTCTGCTTTTACTGAGCTCAGAGACAAAATGGACACCTCAGAGGAGCACACAGGGTTTCAGAGAGGTACTAATGAAGTGTGAAGAAGATCATTAACAGAGAGGAGGAAGGGATCAGAGCAGCAGTGATGATGATGGTGCTAGTGATGGTGCTGGTGATGTGGAAACGCAAACCCAGATAATGAAACCACACAGTTTACATGATCAAATCAAACTCACTGTTATTTATTCATTCATTTATGTTTTATTAAGGCTTTTTAAGTATAGTCATTATTGATTCTTTGCAGCTGATGTCATCAACAGTTTCTGAGGGTGTGATGCTAACTGGAGGCACCTCTGTCTGAAGTTGTCGTTCAAGTTAGACTTTAAATCTGAAGGGTTTTTTAAAGTTTTTTTTGTTTTTTTTAACACAATCTGAGCATAAAGAACTGACTTAGCTAAACTTCAACAGGTGTGCTGTTAAAAAAGTCCCTCTCAAATAACATTACAGTCACAAGCTAGCATTAACCAACAGTATTTCAGTTAGTCACTCTCACCTTTTGTCGCAACGGGTGTGTGTAGCGGACCAAGGGATGCAGACTCGGGGCAGAATTACAGTATTTATTGTAGACAAGGGACAAAGTACGAACAGAAGGTGATCCGGAGGTGAGCAGGAACACAGGAACACAAGAACACAGGAACACAGGGACCAACAGGAACCGACAGGCACGACAGGAACGCAGGCATGACAGGAACACAGGAATCAAGTGACACGACAGGGATGAAGTGAACACGACAATGATCTCGCGCTGAGTCTCTTCTCCCAGCTCCTCTTATGCACAGCAGGTGTGGTGATTGCGCTGATGGGCTGCAGGTGCACGCAGGAGGAGCCAGGAGCCCAGCCCAGATCTGGCAGGTGAGGGAGGGAAGGAGCAGGACAGGAGGAAAACCAGGAGCGGACAGTGCGGATCATGACAGTACCCCCCCCCCCCCAAGGGCCACCTCCTGGTGGCCCAAAAATTGATACGGGTGGGCGGAGGGGAGCCAGACGGAGGGAAAAAATGTCACTGGTGCGGGCCGGTAGACTGTCCAGTGGGGCAACAACGGTCCAGAAAACGGGCGGACGACACAACGAGGTCCCTGGATGGAAAGCTGTGTCCAGCGGAGCTGCGAGGGTCCCACCGAGGGGGCAGAGGACACGAAGAGATCCCTGGACGGAGAATGATGTCCAGCGGAGCTGCGACTGTCCTAACGAGGGGCAGATGACACAAGGAGGTCCCTGGACGGAAAAACGGTGTGCAGTGGAGCTACAACGGTCCAGGCGAGGTTCAGATGACATGAGGAGGTCCCTGGACGGGAAACGGTGTCCAGCGGAGCTACCACGGTCCAGGCAAGGTTCAGATGACACGAGGAGGTCCCTGGACGGGAAACGGTGTCCAGCGGAGCTACAACGGTCCTGGCGAGGAGAGGACAGGTTGGGAGTGGACCGGTTGGTACAGGACAGCAAATGGGGAACAGGCCCGTGAACCGGAGATGGACAGGTAAGCAGGGTAGGCTGGTTGTATTGTCCGATGAACCCCGAGTCTGCTTGGTCCAAGGTTGGCGAGATCATTCTGTCGTAACGGGTGTGTGTAGTGGACCGAGGGATGCAGACTCGGGGCAGAATTACAGTATTTATTGTAGACAAGGGACAAAGTACGAACAGAAGGTGATCCGGAGGTGAGCAGGAACACAGGGACACACGGACCGACAGGAACCGACAGGCATGACAGGAACACAGGAATCAAGTGAACACGACAATGATCTCGCGCTGAGTCTCTTCTCCCAGCTCCTCTTATGCACAGCAGGTGTGGTGATTGCGCTGATGGGCTGCAGGTGCGCGCAGGAGGAGCCAGGAGCCCAGCCCAGATCTGGCAGGTGAGGGAGGGAAGGAGCAGGACGGGAGGAAAACCAGGAGCGGACAGTGCGGATCATGACACCTTTTTGTTGAAAATCAAACTCCTAAACAGGATCATGGGTGATTGGATTAATCACAGGCTCTTGAAAACGTGCTCTTTAAATACATTTTATATTTTTTCTTTAGTTTTCAGAAAATGTGTTGCCAAACCTTTGTATTGTACCCTGTCTCTTTTTGGATGGAGGTCTACCGCCTGCTTCCTCTATAGAAATGTTATGGCTCCACAGTATCACATTAAATGGTGGTAATACCGGGCCAAATTACAGGTCAGATCTATGGAAAGATGATTCCACTCATAAAAAGAATGCAGAGTAAAAGTATTGTTCAAGGTATTTTTTAAGCAATAAAACAAAGCAAGATAGATAAGTTAAATGCCATACCCTGGAACATTTAAGCAGAGCAATAACATTTCCATGGTAACCTTAACTTAATAGTTACGTAGTGCATCTGTAATTCAGTATAGCAGCAGAAGGTCATTATCAATCTGCTTGTTGATTTGTAATCTGATTTATCAGTATGTAAGTCAGTGGTTCTCAAATAGTGGGGCGGGTGAGATGCCGGGGGGCGCGTATGACTCCGCGTATGACACTGTAGGAGAGAACGAACAGATCGTGACACAGGGCAGTGAACAAAAGACACTTTAACAGGGATAAAAAGAAAGGCGGATATAGACGGAGGTAAAGTCACCCGAAAAATAAGACGAGGAAGTCTGATGAAGTGTATTTAGCACTTGGCTTCACCGTGACTCCGGTGGGACACGAGGACAGACCATTGTCTGCTGTGTCTGAAAATGTTGGCAGCGGACAGTATGAAGCCAAATAAGTTAAGGCGCCACCTCATTACACCTCAGTCACGCTGATAAGACGCTGGAGTTTTTTCAGCGTAAACATGCTGAATATTAACAACAATCATCCCGCTTTGTAAATGTCACTTAAACCAGCAAGCACTGAGCATCATATAAGGTGGCGTACCAAATTGCTAAATTACTTGTTTTAATTTGATTTTTATTTAATTTTGGGGGCGTGAAATTTGTTCTTCTTTATAGGGGGGGCATGATAGAAAATAATTGAGAAGCACTGATGTAAGTATGTAAGAGACTATAAGGAGAGAAGGACAGTGGGGGGAGCGGGGAAGAGGTGAGAGTGTGAAAGAGTGTGAGAGAGTGTGAGAAAGAGAGAGACAGAAAGAGAGAGAAAGAGGTGAGGGGTGTTAGAGAGAGAGTGAGAGGAGGGGGCTCAATTTGAGTTACATATTTCTGCACTGACCATGCGGTGAATCCTGACAAAGTCCTCGGGGGTCTTGGCCCATGCTGGCAGTTCCACATCACACACCAGGTTCCGCCCCTCCCTCAGCCCCAAAGGGTAGTCATTACAGTTCACCAACATCTCCGGCAGGTAGAACAACTCTGGGACCAGCTCCTGGAGAACAACAAACCAAGTGTATGTCTGTTATTACTGTTATCATTGTTGTTATTATTATTATTATTATTATTATTATTATTATTATTATTATTATTATTATTATTATTATTATTATTATTAATAATAATAATAATAATAATAATAATAATACTTGGTTTGGCTGTTATAAAGTAACAGCCAAACCAAGTGTGTTAGTACTGTTATTACTGCACTTTAAAGGGCCTATAATATTCTATTCTCTGATGTGTGTTCTAATGTTTCCTCATCGCAAACATACCTGGAGTTGTGTTTTGTTTCATTCACACATGTTTAACACACAAATCGTGCATATTTAAGCTGAGTTCCTCTCTCAAACTGAAAACATTTTGTTCCACCTTGTGATGTCATGTGGTAAGCCAGAAAGTGCCCTACTGTCTTAAAACTCCACACACCTTCACTAGAAACATTTGGAAACTACCACATCATGACATCACAAGGTGGAACAGAGCACTTTGAGCTTTGGAGATGTAGACTAATAATAAAGGGTTACTCAAACATGTGTGAATGAAACAAAAGACAATGAGGTGGTGAGAGAGAGGGGGTGATATAGAGAGGATGTGAGAGTGTGAGCGAGAGAGAGAGGGAGCGAGAGAGAAAGAGGGGTGAGAGAAAAGAGGGGGATAAGAGTTTGGTTCTCCACACAGAGCTGATACATGTGTGAATGTAACAGGGGTCACGGCTGTAATGGGGTCAGCAGCCTCTGCCTGCCCAGAGCAACTACCCTTATCCGCCTACAGCTCACTTTATGAGATACAGAATGCACCCGGACCAGACTGCACCCAGTCCAGACTGCACCCGGACCAGACTGCAGTGTGGGAGTAGTTACGTAAAACCACTCAGACTGCACCCGCACAAGACTGCAGTGTGGGAGTGGTTACATGCGGTTACACGAGACCACTCAGACTCCACCCGGACCATACTTGTTAACAGTTGATGAAAGAGCTAGACGGATTCTGTTTTAGAATTCACTGGTACTTCCTAACTTTGTGTTTCTACTTTTTTTTTATTTTTTATTTTTTTACAAACTGACACTTGATGTAAAGCTATGATAAATATTTAGCACAGATACTAAGATACTCAATCAAACCAAGTCAGAATTAGAAAAAAATATATATAAATGCACTTTAAGTCGTTTTAGCTCAATACTGCAGTTTACAATTAACAAATTATACAATAATAATTGTATGTTATCTTATGTCTCCTCAAAGTGCTAACTAACCTCTGTCTGCACTGATGTTTGGCTAACAGGGCTAGTTCACCTCTGTCTGTCTCCACTGATGTTTGGCTAACAGGGTAACTGCACTGATCCATGTGCACATGAGAATGTTGATCCTCCACCATCACACCCAGATCTGTGAAGCCTGTTCTGTCAACTCAGGCTTTGCCGTATGTGTGTCATTATGCTGCCTATGGGACACATACTAACAGGCTAAGCTTTCATGCCCCCATACATCAACCCACAACTTTAGTATGACAAGCCAACACCACTCTGCTAGCTCTCACACATCACCTCACCTGGGATAAAGACGACTTTTTCTTCAAATTTCAAATCAAAGTACATTTTCTATCACTTTTTTATTTTTATTTTTTTGGTTGTTCGCTATGGCTTCCTGCTAACAGGCATGACACGCTAACACCACTCTGCTAGCTCTCACATATCACCTCCATATAAAGATGCCATTTTTTTCCCCCATTCTACAAGTACATTTTCTATCAGTTTATTTATTTATTTTTTTGGTTATTCGGTAAGACTTCCTCGGTGCCGGGCCGGTAAAAGTGCCAGTTCGTGTTTCAGTGCAGCGTCCCGTGGCAGTCATTAAATTTGTAACAGCGAAGAATAATGGGATAACAAGTCAATCACGCCGGGCTGAGCCGATCTACCACGTGTCACCCCATATGACGTGTACGTCAGCTGCTGTCACAGGACAGAGGGAGGTAGAAGAGGAGGAGAGTAGAGAGAGGAGAGAGAGCTGCTGTCACAGGACAGAGGGAGGGAGAAGAGGAGAGAGAGGAGAGAGCCGTTGACACAGGACAGAGAGAGGGAGAAGAGGAGAGAGAGGAGAGAGCGGTTGACACAGGACAGAGAGAGGGAGAAGAGGAGAGAGGTGAGAGTCACTGACACAGGATAGAGGGAGGGAGAAGAGGAGAGAGAGGGCAGAGAGCTGCTGTCACAGGACAGAGGGAGAGAGGAGAGGAGAGAGGAGAGGGAGAAGAAGGAAAGGGACAGAAACACGAGAGAGGATGAGAGAGAGTGACAAGAGAGAGGGGGAGGTGGGAGAGAGACAGATGTTGAGAGGTGAGAGAATGTAGAAAGAATAGGAGAGGAAGAGAGAGATGTATAGATGGTGAAGAGAGAAAGAAGAGGACAGAAAGAGAGTGGAGATGGAAAGGGAGGAGAAAGAGAGGGAGGAGGAAGGAGATGAAGAGAGGACGAGAGAAGAATGTATGAGAGAGAGAACAGCAAAGAAGAGGGGGGCAAGGAGCGAGAGGGGGTGGGTTGGTAGTGGGTTTGGGGTGGGTGAGAGGTCTATTGCAGGCTGCTGCATGTATGTAAAGTGTTTTATCAGTATGATCCCAAGGCTGGACATTCACAACAACCAACTCCACTTTGAACAGCTGGATTTAACTGAGATCTGACACCACTGGTACAAAGGTTTGTGTTTGACATCATTCTTAAGTCTGGTTAATAAAATAAAGTCAACAAAACCCCTATGAATCCAGTAGAGACTTGCCTCATTTGCTGCTCTGTGTTCTGCTCTGTCTGGACATAGCCTGTATAAAAAATAATGGTACCATATGGGTGTGACGTCACCCACAGCATTTGGCTCCAGTCAAATGAAGCTCTTCGAGGCTAGCGGTTATAGGAAATTTGGAGTTCCATATTTGGAATTTTGACTGTGAGAATCATAGCAACCAAGTTGCTCAAGTTGTACCGAGTTGATCAGGAGATCAGGAGTGGGACTGATAAATGTAATGCCCCTTCCAGCAGGCGCTTAGCAACACCCTCAATCAAACCTGTTGCTAATGCTAGTGGGAGTGAAGGTGCCTGATCTTTTTGTTCATATCTTGATTTACGGACACAAAGGCAAAATAAAAATATCAGGATCATGTAGAGCGGGTTAATACAAACATTTTAAGACCAAAATGATGTGCCTGACAGCAGCAGTTACAGAGAGAGGCCACAGTTTCGAATACAAAGTGAATTGGAGCCATAAGCGCGCCTATGCTCACTTTTGGAATGTGGCAGCTAGCAGGTTAGCTATTTAGATATGCAGTCTATGGCTGGGACTCAAGACACACTTTCTCAACATTATGTCACAGCAATGGCTGCATATCTCATTATGTATGCAAAACTTAACATTTCATAGATTATTATTTGGCATGTTTGAAGTGTGATCCCAGTGCATTCTGTACATCTGGACTACACATTACACTGTTACACAAAATGCAGTGTAAAATAAATAGAATAAATGAAACGTGAGCTGTCATACTAAAGTGGTCTGAACCTATGGTGTGTTCTGTTACAGTTATTACAGTGCGTTTGATGCATTTGGGGCATGTATACTTGTCTATAGGCTGCAGTCACATTGGTGCCAGAAACACTGGGATTTTAAACTCAAAATATCTACAAAATGACACATGAACCCAGAATAGTTTGAACTTGAATACAGCACACTGCACTTTTCTAGCTCACCAGAAACAGCCCAAAGAGTCCTCACATAACATCTTGTCCCTTAAAGTCCAAACACATTAGCATAGCCCTGCTCATGTCTCCACTATTAAGTCTAAGTCTTGTGTGTAAAAACAGATGCATTAGGACATACACGCTCTGCAGACCTGCTCATATTTGTTAACAGCCCCTGTCCCCTCTCGTTGCTCCAAAACACCGCACAGTATCATCGTAGTAACTCGGTAAAAGCTTGTGCCGACATAGGGCTACACTGGAAATAGCTTTTGTCATTAATGCTTTATTAATTGCCGGAGGGTAGCACTCGGTGATGCAGGGTGTGTTGGATTTCTCTGACACTTTGAGGTCAGCGTGCCGGGAGGGTGGAGAGGAGGCGGGAGAGGAGGCGGAGGAGGGGCTTTGTCTGCTCCTTTGTTTCATGGCCGCTCACATGTGAACAGGGGAGATGGCTCTGCTGCTTCTAAAAATGCTAGTTTGGAGACGGGGCTAAAGCTAAAGTACTGGGGGTATGTTCCTATGAGTCCATGTTGTTGAGCTTACACATGTATAATTAATGGAATATTTTTTTATTTATGGGCAGAGAGCACAGTGAGAGAAAAAGCAATTTGAAATGAAATATGATGGAATGAGCAGCAACATTTTATGGACTCTTGTAATTCTGTAATGCCAATCAGAAACGGTTGTAGTTTGCTCTTAAAACTCAAATCAAAACACGTATTCAAAATTAGCACTGTGCAATGAATCAAACTTTGATGGAAATTGACATACACTGACTTCCAATGATCAGCTTGGTTCTTTTTAGGAGAGGTCCTTTTAGTGACAGACAAGACCTTGGAGGAAGATATTTGACTTCTGACTCTGAGTTAAATTATTCTTGCACAATTAGATGGATATTTAGACTCACGAGAATCCATTTTAACATATTTCCGCAGTGTAGTTCAATGGATGGACCAATCACAGGGCAGCAATGTGGTTTGTGAGGAAGCCAAAGGTGAAGCGCACAAACAAACCAAAACAAACATGGCAACAACGACAGATGAACATCAGCTTATTTTAGTGAAAATGCAGATGATTTATTTGTGCTAAATGTCCAAAGGGAAGAAGAGCATTCTGCTTTTGCGGAAGGTGATTTTCTTTCAGCTGGATTTAACCAAGGTCTGATTTTCACCTTCTTCTGCTGTTGTGAAGCTTTGACCAATCAGATTCAAGTATGCAACCTTCTATATTTTCTGATCGCTCTCACTTAGAGCCGTCCCAGATTGATAATGTATAGAACTCACTTGAGGAGCCAGGTTACAGTTAAATAGCACCAATTAAAATTCTGTCTTCTTTATATTCAGAAAATGATGATGAACTTTTATATAAATGTTATAAAAGGAGTGAGATTAGGAGCAAGACCTAGCTAGTGCTTTGGGAGTATTCTCTTTATCGATAGGGACACATACACTGGTTTAAGCTCATGTGGGGAGGCATTTCAATAAATATTTGTATTTTACATTATGGTCGCACAGGCTCTGGAGGACAAACAGAACACAGATCCAGTGTGCCTCCTGGTGAAGGGGTTTCACACAAACTATGAAACACGTCTAAATCATATTGGCATAACTAACAATATCCAAACAATAATACTGAATCAGTAGTGAATCGGTATTGAAATTTCGATACTTGGATGCTGTGCTCCATTGCTCAAAGTAGGCCTGCTACACATTGTTATGTTGTGCTCATGTTTTAATGTTGCTCCCTAGCCCCACCTCCTGACATCATCATGTGCTACTATCATCTAGTTTCAAAAAAGTCATACTTGAATTTTCAACATTCTGACTTGTAGCACCTTGACATCTGCAGTGTCCCTCTGGCAGAGTGTCCAAGAGCGGCTGATCCCGGAGAACGTCCGATCCGGATGAGGAAATCTGTGTCCGTGAGTGGACAGGAAGAATGTGGTGAACGGCTCCTGTCAACACACAAAGACAGCTCAAAACACATGACACACAAACACAGCTCAAAACACATGACACAGAAACACAGCTCAAAACGCATGACACACAAACACAGCTCAAAACACATGACACACAAACACAGCTCAAAACACACAACACACAAACACAGCTCACAACACACAAAGACAGCTCAAAACACATGACACACAAACACAGCTCAAAACACACAAACACACCTCAAAACACACGACACACAAACACACCTCAAAACACACAAACACAGCTCCAAACACACAACACACAAACACAGCACAAAACACATGACACACAAGCACAGCTCAAAACACACAACACACGAACACAGCTCACAACACACAAAGACAGCTCAAAACACATAACACACAAACACAGCTCAAAACACACAAACAGCTCAAAACATATGACACACAAACCAGCTGAAAACACACAAACAGCTCAAAACACATGACACACAAACACAGCTCAAAACACTCCCATCTACTTCAAAGCCCACTGTTGTTCCAGAAGTAAATGTCCCATTTGTTTTCCACATAAACTTTTATTATGAAGAGTTTAAATACACAACAGAGGCTAACCAGCTACGTGGTAACTCATGTCCATAACACAGCTGTTTTCAGCTCAAAAACACATTTTAAACTTTTTTCTGTGTTGTTTAGTAAGCATATAGGTGATTAGCCCAGAGCGAGCTATCTTCTTCCCATCAGAAATATATGGGAATAATGAAAGTTAAACGTATTCCTGAGGGGTAGGCCTACTCTCACTGTTTACGTCCACTGTGGAACATGGTAAAGCTACAACATCTTCATGAAGACAAACAGGAGACGGACCCCCCACTAGAAAAGTCACATAGTCTGCATTTATTTATTTCTTACTGTAATGATAATCCGCCAGTTACTAGAGCCTGAGTTTTCATTTACAACTCAAAAAATCACATACATTTTCTAATTTAATAATACAGTTTTAACTAATTAGAACAATTCTTTTAAGATTTCAACAAACTGAGCCAGAACAAACTTTGTGAATGGTCGACAGAGCAGCTGGATTCAAAATGGCCGACGTCTCAGCATGTGCTCACTGTTACTCCTCGCGGTCATTATTTCTGTGCCTGAGGAAAAATTAATTAGCGTCCTTCCGGAGTGTACAGTGTGCGCCGTAATGATAATTGGTTCAAATGTAGTTTTGTCGGAGCGATCGGGCGGACGTGTCACTCAGCGCGGGACAAAGAGAAACAAACCACTCCACGGCTGTCAGCTCCTCTGGTTCATCACGCCTGTTCAAAGTAATGCTAGCTAGCTGCAATAATAACTCCCAAATCAGTCACTTTTCAAAAGAGCACTATCTCGTTATAGAGTAGGCTCCACTTGGCACTTTTTCAAACTGACTGTGGGACCAAAATGTGTTTATCAGTGTCCAGTAAAGTAGGCTACACTGAAGGCGATTGATACTTTGGTGCTAACTGGCAGCAGTGCTTTGTCTAAAGCTCTGTTACTCAAGTTAGGCTTTAATCTGAGCTTTGTTTTAACACAATCTGACCATTAAGAACTGATTTATCTGGTGAGCTGGCTGTAATTTAAGAAAAAAGCCTCTTACATTTATATGCAGATTATGCTGTTTTGCATGCACCCCTCCCCGAACCGCCACCTTAACGTGGTGGAGGGGTTTGAGCACCCGAATGATCCTGGGAGCTATGTTGTCGGGGGCTTCGTGCCCCTGGTAGGGTCACGCATGGCAAACAGGTCCTGGGAGACGGGTCTGACTAAGAGCGGTTCAGAAGCCCCCCATGAAGAGATAAAGAACAAGGCCAGTTACGTTGCCCGGACTGGCGTTACCGGGGCCCCACCCTGGAGCCAGGCCTGGGGTGGGTGCTCGGCAGCGAGCGCCTGGTGGCCGGGCCCGGTCGGGCCCAGCCCGAAGGAATGACGTGGGGCCGTCCTCCCGTGGACCCACCACCTGCGGGAGGAGCCATGCGGGGCAGGTGCATAGAGATCCGGGCGGCAGTCGAAGGCGGGGACCTCGACGACCGGATCTCCGGACATGGAGACTAGCTCTGGGGACATGGAATGTCACCTCGCTGCGGGGGGGAAGGAGCCTGAGCTTGTGCGGGAGGTTGAGCGTTACCGGCTAGATATAGTCGGCCTCACCTCCACGCACAGCTTGGGCTCTGGAACCCAACTCCTTGAGAGGGGTTGGACTCTCCATTTCTCTGGCGTTGCCCGCGGGGAGCGGCAGCGAGCTGGTGTGGGCTTGCTCATTGCCCCACAGCTCAGGCGCTGCGTGTTGGGGTTCACTCCGGTGAACGAGAGGGTCGCGTCCCTGCGCCTTCGGGTCGGGGACAGGTCTCTCACTGTTGTGTCGGCCTACGGGCCAAACAGCAGTGCGGAGTACTTCTTGGAGTCCCTGGGAGGGTTACGAGACAGTGCACCAACCGGGGACTCCATTGTTCTCCTGGGGGACTTCAACGCCCATGTGGGTAACGACAGTGACACTTGGAGGGGCGTGATTGGGAGGAACGGCCTCCCTGATCTGAACCCGAGTGGTGTTTTGTTATTGGACTTCTGTGCTAGTCACAGTTTGTCCATAACAAACACCATGTTCGAGCACAAGGGTGTCCATCGGTGCACGTGGCACCAGGACACTCTAGGTCGGAGGTCGATGATCGACTTTGTTGTCGTGTCATCTGACCTCCGACCACGTGTCTTGGACACTCGGGTGAAGAGAGGGGCTGAGCTGTGAACTGATCACCACCTGGTGGTGAGTTGGATCCGCTGGCAGAGGAGGAAGCCGGACAGACCTGGCAGGCCCAAGCGCATTGTGAGGGTCTGCTGGGAACGTCAGGCGAAGCCCTCGGGCAGTCACAGAGGCAAAAACTCGGGGTTGGGAGGAGTTCGGGGAGGCCATGGAGGAGGACTATCGGACGGCCTCAAAGAGATTCTGGCAAACCGTCCGACGCCTCAGGAGGGGGAAGCAGTGCTTCACCAACACTGTTTGCAGTGCGGGTGGAGAGCTGCTGACCTCGACTGGGGATGTTGTCGGGCGGTGGAAGGAATACTTTGAGGATCTCCTCAATCCCACTGTCACGTCTTCTGAGGAGGAAGCCGAAACTGGGGACCCAGAGGCGGACTCGTCCATCACCCTGGCTGAAGTCACTGAGGTGGTTGGCAAGCTCCTCGGTGGCAAGGCTCCGGGGGTGGACGAGATCCGTCCTGAGTACCTCAAGTCTCTGGATGTTGTGGGGCTGTCTTGGTTGACACGTCTCTGCAACATCGCTTGGCAGTCGGGGACAGTACCTGTGGAATGGCAGACCGGGGTGGTGGTCCCTCTGTATAAGAAGGGGGACCGGAGGGTGTGTTCCAATTATAGGGGAATCACACTCCTCAGCCTTCCCAGTAAGGTCTATTCCAGGGTACTGGAGAGGAGAATCCGACCGATAGTCGAACCTCGGATTCAGGAGGAGCAGTGTGGTTTTCGTCCCGGTCGTGGAACACTGGACCAGCTCTATACTCTCCATCGGGTCCTCGAGGGTTCATGGGAGTTTGCCCAACCAGTCCACATGTGTTTTGTGGATCTGGAGAAGGCATTCGACCGTGTCCCTCGTGGTGTCCTTTGGGGGGTGCTCTGGGAGTATGGGGTCCGGGGCTCTTTGCTACGGGCTGTCCGGTCCCTGTATGACCAGAGCAGGAGCTGTGTTCGCATTGCCGGCAGTAAGTCAGACCTGTTCCCGGTGCATGTCGGACTCCGCCAGGGCTGCCCTTTGTCACCGGTTCTGTTCATTATATTTATGGACAGAATTTCTAGGTGCAGCCAGGGGCCGGAGGGGGTCTGGTTTGGGAACCACAGGATTTCATCTCTGCTGTTTGCAGATGATGTTGTCCTGATGGCTTCTTCGAGCCAGGACCTGCAACAGGCACTGGGGCGGTTTGCAGCCGAGTGTGAAGCAGCTGGGATGAGAATCAGCTCCTCCAAATCCGAGGCCATGGTTCTCGACCGGAAAAAGGTGGTTTGCTCTCTCCGGGTGGGTGGTGAGTCTCTGCCCCAAGTGGAGGAGTTCAAGTATCTCGGGGTCTTGTTCACGAGTGAGGGAAGGATGGAGCGGGAGATTGACAGGCGGATCGGTGCAACGTCTGCAGTGATGCGGTCGCTGTATCGGTCCGTTGTGGTGAAGAAGGAGCTGAGCCGGAAGGCGAAGCTCTCGATTTACCGGTCAATCTACGTTCCTACCCTCACCTATGGTCATGAGCTCTGGGTAATGACCGAAAGGACAAGGTCGCGGATACAAGCGGCTGAAATGTGCTTCCTCCGCAGAGTGGCCGGGCGCACCCTTAGGGATAGGGCGAGGAGCTCGTTCACACGGGAGGAGCTCGGAGTAGAGCCGCTGCTCCTACACGTTGAGAGGAACCAGTTGAGGTGGCTCGGGCATCTGCTCAGGATGCCTCCTGGACGCCTCCCTAGGGAGGTGTTCTGGGCATGTCCCACCGGGAGGAGGCCCCGGGGAAGACCCAGGACACGCTGGAGGGACTATGTCTCTCGGCTGGCCTGGGAACGCCTTGGGGTCCCACCGGAGGAGCTGGAGGACGTGTCCGGGGTGAGGGAAGTCTGGGAGTCCCTGCTTAGACTGCTGCCCCCGCGACCCGGCCCCAGATAAGCGGAAGAAAATGGATGGATGGATGGATGCATGCAAGTGAGCCCTCTGCACATCAGGCTCTTTTAAAACTGCAGCAAAGATTTCATTGAAATCCAAAATGTCCTCAAAAATCTTAAATTATCAATAAAAAAAACATTGATACAACAAAAGTAATGTGTAAAATGCAAATTTGCATTCACTAAATGGTCCATCGAATAAAAGAGTCAACACTTACAAATATCTTGGATGAAAACATACCCTTTAAAAACATATCTGAATTATGTAACAGTTTCAAATCATGATGATCATTTTATTAAAAAACAAATATTGTGTCTCATTGAATGTAGATAGAATCTACATGTGGATTATATCTACATAAATATAATCTGTTTCTTAACAGGTGATGCATTTGAAACCCATCACTGTTCACTGTACGAAAAAGTAGATTGGCCATCAGTGTCTATCAGAAGAAAAAAACAATGCACAAATGTATTTATAAGGGACTACAACAATAGACTGCCTCAGTATCTCAATCATAGGGTATTTTACTTCTATGGGGTATTAAATGGAGGGTATTTTATTTCTATGTTTTACTTCTACTTACTTACTCTCTTCCTACTTTACTAAAATGTGCAAATTATAACATAATGATCCACAGGTGTCAGAGATTATAACTAAAGAGCACACACAAGCTCAACAGGTCTGATTTAATGCTCTTTAACTGAGTTAACAATAGGCTCTGGAAACAGCACACACTTCAAATGGTCTTTTCCCTGTGCTCATTTGTACAGTAGACTCTTTCTGTTTATCAGTGCAATGAAATATTGTATCCCAATGAGTTACAGAAAAGAAATAGTGCAAGCAACCTTCCTATCCATGTTGGATTATGGGGATGTGGTGTATATGCAGACTTCAGCCTCTGCTTTGAAACCATTGGATCTACTATTTCACTCGGCCCTTCATTTTATTACAGGTGATGGATTTGTAACTCATCACTGTACGCTATATGAAAAAGTGGGTTGGCCATCACTGTCTGTTAGAAGAGAACAGCACTGCATTAAATTTATCTATAAGGGATTACTTCAAAAACTGCCAGAATACCTCACCTGCTTGTTAATTATTGATACCGGAACATTTAACACCAGATCACATGACTGCATAAGGCTAAGGACGAGCCACACCAGAACTGAGCAAAACTAGCTATTTTGCTTCACAAAAATGGAATATGCTCCAAGGAAAAGCAAAACTGGACAAGTTGGTGACACAATTGCAATTTAATAATCTGATAACAAACTTTTATACACACACCTGCACTTGTTATTGATGTTTTTATGGACTTATTTGTTTTGATTGTTTTTTCGGTTTGTGTTGTATTTTAAACAGGGCACCCATGAAAAAGAGAGCTCAAGTGCTCTAATTGGGTCCCCCAGTATAAATAAAGATAAATATATAAAATAATAAAATGAGAAAAAAAACATGTAAGGTTACATAATGTGGCTTTAAAAACAGATTAAATACACTGCCATAAATCTACAGCTATATCTTACAAACTAAACCCAATAGTGGAGTCCATTTAATGCCCTGCTCCCTCTGACCTGATGGAGCACATGTGTCGAGTAAATGAGGACAGCGGTGAGTAACCCTGATGGACATGCCCCGCCCCCTCTGCCCCCTCGTTTCCTTCTGCCTTCCCTCCTCCCCTCTTACATGTAGCTGTCAACGCGCTCTGTGTAAATCATTACCAGCCAGTCTTGATTTGGCTCCACGTGTGTGCCGTGCTGGGTACTGGGCTGTGAAATGTATTTTTGGTGATCCATTGGTTCGACCCCAGATCCAATCAGATGGAGATGTCACAGTCTGAGTTCAAACAGACAGCATCATCGAGTCTGACAATACTGACATCAGCGCGTTCAGAAGGACAGATGAGGAGCTGGATGCATACTGGTCTGAACTCATGCAAAAAAGGCATTTGGGGTGAATTACAGTGGGCCATATTGTAACTGAGGATTGTTTAAAGAGGGGGTATTCTGCAAAATTGACTTTTATGAGCTTTCTACCATATTCTAATGCTTTTCCCTCATCAAAAACATGCCTGAAGAGGTTTTAGGTGTCACCCATGCATATTTGAGTAATCTAGCGATCTGTCTTGGGGTCTATGCTGCGCCCATAAGCCCACGCCACCTGTGTTCTCACATGACAATTCTCCATACATATACAAAAACATGATAAAAAAAAAAATAAAATAAAACTGTACGAACCTGATGTGATGTGCGGTAGTTTCATTAGTGGGATGCACACTGATTGTGTTGTGATAGTGACAGAGGGCGTGACTTGACATAGAAAGCAAAGGGAGAGGAGACCCAGAGCATTAAAAACAAAACTGAAAACTATATAATATGTTGTTTTTGGTGAACATATCATTTTAAAACAATAAAAGGCAACATGGTGATCTAACTATATTATGTGTTACAGTTAATACCCAATAGAGGTAAAAAAAATAAAAATAAAAAAAATAAACCCTCTTTAATATCCCATAGAAGTAAAATACCCCCTCTTTAATACCCCATAGAAGTAAAATACCCCCTCTTTAATACCCCATAGAAGTAGTAGGGTGTGTAGAATATTTTATTCAAGTTCCATAAACATGACCTAATCTGTGTTCTCAGATATGAGCTAAACATGTTCAAATCAAACATTGGTTTTACTGATAACAATTGATTTATTCTAGTTTCAATGCAGAAATCCAGTTGCTTTTAAACCTAAAATGCTCTGATCTGAATGGTCACTACCTAAACCCCAGCACCTGCAGCCAATCATGAATCAGTGCTAGTGCAGCCTCTGCAGCTCAGTGAGTGAATTCTGGAGATTCACATGAGGCTGGCCCATATACTGGGGATGAGACACTTGTATGTGTCTCTATTTGCAGTGGCACTAAAAATGAACCAATTGTTTTTGCTGCTAAACTCTGTATATAGTGTTCTTTAAAGTACTGCCTACTGTCCCCGTTCTTTTCCAGCGACTTTAGTCCAAACGAGGTCAGCAGCTTTCACGTCAAAACTGTTACAAACTGAGCAGTTGTTGCCTCCAGTGGCCACTCACGCTGTATTTCTGTTCAAGCTGTATTTCTGTGAAGACCCTTAGTCATCCAAGTCTGATTCATAGCAAACAACAAAATTAAATCTGTCAACTGGATTGGAGCTGCTCATCCAAGCCGCTTCTTCAGTTCTGAAGAACTGAAGAAGTGGCTTGGATGAGCAGCGAAACGTCTTCACTCCTACAAGATTTATCCAGTTGACAGATTTAACTTTGTTGTTTGCTATGTTCAAGGAGTATGTGACATCACACAGGACTGCCCTGATTATAGCCAGAAGGTTGCAGGGGCGGACTCCAGCAAAAAATGTGGATACCTGTTTGACCAATCACACTGTTCATAATCGTCAGATATCACAGGGATGTTAGAAGCAAAGCTTCATGATTCAAAAGTGAAATACTTCCAGCAGGTGAAGGTGACTCTCCTTTACACAAAAATGTATTCTAGAACAGTGAAACTAAATATTATTATATCTCCCTGTATTTAACATAATATGGTGTGTTGTTATAGCTTAGAGCTGGGTCCGATTGCTACGCTAGACACAAACCACGCTGGCATCACTGGACTTACAGTGGACTTACAGTGCGTATGAGCCAGTGCAGGGCGGAGCTGGCAGAGGAATAGTGAGAGCTGTAGTGACAAGGAGGGGTCTGCTCGTCGCTCCAGTTGTCATAGCGATCAGCGAAGAAGGCTGCACGCTTGGGGTTCAGGGCTCCCATTGGCTGAAAATAAAACACAATAAATATATATAAACAAAAATTTGAATCATTCTGCATTATCCTCAGCAGCTTCATTACTGGCACCTTTCCCTGCCCGTTGCCCTCTGCTCATTTGCAGTTATTCAAGAAATTCTGACTCTGGGTCATACACACAAAGTTCAAAAATGTTGTGTGGCGTAACCATCAATTCTGCATTTTTGAACTAGAAGTCAGTGGCTCCATTTGTCTAACTCTTGAAAAAGACATTTAGCTTTGTCATTTACAATGAACAATGTATGTATTTAACAATAAAGTTATAGTTTATTACTAGTTAAAAACATTCACTCTGTGAAGTCAAATGCATCTATCTGCTCTGAGAGACCGTCCACATCTCATGAACTGTGTCTGAAGTTACAGTAGACTATAGTGTGACACAGTCTACATGTGGGAATGGAGCTCCAGATAAGAGTGTCTCCAGTTAAATGCATTTACTGATCCTGGCAGATTAACCCTGGCTGACCTGCTGTACACTCAGCCCACTGCCTGAGGCCCAAATATCTCCTCAGGGTTGTTCCTCAACAGTGTGGAGGACATCAGAGCTACTGGAGATATGCAGGGAGGGAACAAGATAGATGGCTAAGGAATACAAAGCACCAACAAGACCTCAAAGCTCGGCCTGCTCGTCCATCAGATTACCCTGCACAGTGAAACGTTTAGTGTGCGTGACTGCCATGTTAGCAAACTTCACTTATCTTTATTTTTTGCAGGGAGAGAGACAAAACTCTTTTCATGAGCACCCTGAAAATAAATACAGAAATACATATATATGTATGTATGTGTGTGTGTGTGTGTATGTATGTATGTATGTATGTATGTGTGTGTGTGTGTGTATATATATATATATATATATATATATATATATATATATATATATATATATATATATATATATATATATATATATATATATATATATAGTGTTGTGTCTCTTCTGACAGATAGCACAATGGCAAACCTCCTTTTTCATAGAGTGCACAATGACAGGTTTTAAATATATCACCTGTTATGAAACGAAGGGCTGAGTGAATAGAATAGTTTGAAACAGTTCCTGAACCTTGTTTTGTATTGTGTGGTGTTTGCATGTTCTGCTTGTTCTGAATGGGTTTAAATTTGACAACTCCAGTTTCCACCATCAACTTAAATATGCACAATATACTAATAGTACAAGATACCTGTTACCAGCAATCAACACACATCAGAGTCATCAGCTCAGTTTCAGGGCAGTGTGAGGGGAGTAACAAAAGATAACTTAAGATCTGTATATGTGAGTACTGCACTGTAGTAGCTCATTACTTCTGATGTATCAAATGACTTAACAACTTAACTCAATGTCTGCCATAGATTACTTAAATCAGCCCTATTGTGCTTGTGTCTCTATATTTATAATCTTTGACACCTGTGGATCATTATAATTTGCACATTTTGAATGACAATATTCATCTAAAACAAATTAATAAAAGAAACAAATTCACTGACATCCACATTAGAAAACTACAGTGCCCAATGGGAGCTGACGTCGCTGTGCACATTACTCTAACGGACAGTCCATTTTTTCATTTGTACCAACATGACTACGCAATGCTGCCAAACCCTGTGAGTATCACTGATTAAAACTGGAGAAGGAAGTGCATATGTCACAGTGGGCATGTACTGGTGCAGGTGAAAACGGGCATAGATCGGCAAAATGGTGTCATGAAAATAAGAAATTACAACTTCGGAGGGTCAATGACAAGAAATGACTAGAACATGGTTAAAGATCAAGTCCAGTTTACAGAACAGAGCTGATCTATTTACTATGTCAATAAAAAGTTCATTGTTCAAACTCAGAGTCATTTAAAGCCAAAAAATACTCTTGGTGATATATCGGTACTGCAGACCATGATGGCGATACTGCATCACCATATTTAGTATCAGCATATATCAACATATTTTGAATCCTTCACCTCATAATTTCCACAACTGACTCTTTAAATGCAAACATCATTTATTCATAAGTAACATTCATTGAGCAAAAAAAAGCTTTCATCATTTTATTTTATGCATTTGTCAAAGAAAATTGTGTAAATTAGACAAGCTCTGGCCCTTGTTAGCATTATGGTAACAGTAGTTTGACATGCTAACACTATTTCCTACTTAACATCCTTGTAAGTGAAGGGCTACCTCACTAACCTCAGATGGTCCATTACTCCACCACAGCAGAGCCGTAAGTGGGACTGTATGTCTATAGACCTTTTCATGTGTTCGTGGGCTAAACGCCTTTAACTATGTATTTATTACAGAAGTAACCACTTTCTCTGCCTTTCCCATCAGCCCCGGTGTTACTGCAGCCTGGAGGACTCATATACTGAGACACTGAGGGCGTGAATGCCAATGGAATCAGCCATACAGTTTGAGAGAGTACGGAGAAAATCTAAGCCCACACTGATCCTAGGCTAAGACCCACAATATTAAAAATTATTATGAAGTTTTCCATTCGCATAGCGTCAAGTTGGCAGATCTTGGTCATTTTGAACTTTTTGTGTTCAGTCAATGTAATGTTGCTAGGAAACTCCACCCTGCGAGACCCAAACAGAGAAGAAAGAAGCTACACTTGACTAAGTGTTGTCACGATACTAACATTTCTCTATACTAAGGAATAGACTCCATACTCAGAGAATGAGTATCAGTCTATGTCACATGTGTAAAACTCAAGGCCCGCGGGCCAAATGTGGCCCTCCACATCATTTTATGTGGCCCTCGACAGGGTAAATTAAAAGGTATGATACTCTCACCAGATAATCTCACTCGACAATGTGAGTATTGCTTCTAGCCCTACTGTAAAAAATCTTGGAGTCCTATTTGATCAAAATCTCTCATTCACAGCCCATATAAACCTAGCTTGTAAAACCGCATACTTTCACCTGTGAAATATAATTAAAATTTGAAATATTTTACCTAAAAACGATGCTGAAAAACTCATCCATGCATTTGTTACTTCCAGACTTGATTACTGTAGTTCTCTGCTCGCCGCCTGCCCCAAAAGTACTATAAGGAGCCTCCAGTTGGTCCAAAATGCAGCGGCCAGAGTCCTAACAGGAACTAAAAGAAGAGACCACATCAGTCCTGTACTAAACTATCTGCACTGGCTTCCTGTTGAGCTTAGAATCAAATTCAAAGTCCTCCTCCTGACATACAAAACCCTAAACGGTATGGTCCCATCCTATCTGCAAGATGCTATTGTCCCGTACCAGCCAAACAGAGCACTCTGCTCTCAGAATGCAGGACTATTAGTGGTTCCTAGAGTGTCCAAAAGTACAGTGGGAGGGAGAGCATTCAGTTACCAAGCTCCTGTGCTATGGAATCAACTCCCTGCTGATGTTAAACAGGCCCCCACAGTCTCTGTATTTAAGACCAGGCTTAAAACCTTCCTCTTCAGTATAGCTTATGACCAGGTTACTTAGTGAGGCAGTTACGGAGTGACATTAAAACCCGGGAAAAGATAAGCTGCAGTAGGAGATAACTAGCTGGGGGAAGTATGGCAACCTGAGCACTATCCTCTGCTTTGTCCTATTTTCTCATCAGCAATGCTATTCACATGTTGTCCCCTGTCCCACTCCCCCTGTGGAGTGTAACTCTTTCAGATGCCCTGATGACAGCTGGACCCTCTCCTCCTCCCCGCCTGGCCCTCCTCCACCTGCCTCCCTCTCCTCCTCGCCTGGCTCTCATCCTCCTCACCTGGCCGGCTCTCCTTCTCCTCACCTGGTCTTCCTCCTCCTCGCCTGGCCCTCCTCCACCCCCCTCGCCTGGCTGATTTTTCTTGTTTTGTCTGATTTTTCCTGTTGTTTGATTTTCCTGTTTGTTTTTGTGTGTAGGCAGCACGGTGGCTGAGTGGCAACACTCATGCCTCACAGCAAGAAGGCTTGGTTCGATCCCCAGGTCACCCAGGCTTTTCTGTGTGGAGTTTTGCATGTTTCTCCCCGTGTCTGGATGGGTTTTGTATTTTTTGTTTTATTTGTGAGAATTCTACGCTCCAAGGCTGTCAACAGGGGCCGCAAAGATATGACCATTATTTCCACGTATATCATGTTTGCTCCTTCATACTTGTCTGAAAATATCAAATTCAAAAGACTTCTTGTTAACCCCTTCACTGCCTGTACTGTATAATGAACATACCCAGTACCAGCCTGGCCCACACTGGTTCACTTACGGATCCTAAATGAAACATATCGCTTTGCCCAGACACTTGACGATCCAACATGGCGGCGGCTCTGGTGTTAGCGTGTTAGCTTGAGCGGAGCAGACATTTACGGGCATGTGCGTGGATTTACAGGCTGATAATGGGCTCCGTGTGACGGGTGGGCCCGGGCTGAGCGCGCGGAGACCGCAGAGCTCCATCACACCCTGTAAAAGTGCCACAACGCCACCAGGACCTGGGTTAAAGCAGACATATTGTGCTTGTGTCTGCTCTGTACTTATAATAATCCATGGGTGTTACAGATTATGTTAGAATTTGGACATTTGAAATTACAATATTCATCAAAAACGACTTAATAAAAGAAACAAGTCTGCTGACTTCTGTGTTAGAAAACTGCGGTGGCCAACACAGAGCTGTGCAGCTGTCGGCACCTCTGATGGGAAACAGCACATCACATGAGCAATAGCAGATTTATTTTTCAATTGTACTAAAATGACTAGGCGATGCTGCTGAATCCTACGAGTATCACCAATGAGAAAATAAAACGGGAGAAATAGTATCGATCTGATACTGGTAACATTTTGCTGGATCGGATATCAGCTTCCAAATATCGCTTCAGTCGACATCTTGGTTGGACATATAAATAGATAAAACTATTTACAGGTCATAATAGGCCCCGAAAGGCTCAATGTTTTATAGAATTTATCTTATTTCAGAGAGAAGTAACAGTTGCAAAGCACATTTGGATCAGATTTGTCTTATTTTATTTTTGATTAAAGGAAATAAATGATGCTATTTTCAGTCTCTGCTCTGGTATTGGTTGATATTGTGTACCAGCAGATACTTAAAGCTATAATATCAAAATCAGTATTGGAACTGAAAAAGCTGGATAAAGTACAGAACAGTGGTGTGTCCCGGGGGAGGTGAAAAAGGTTGAACCAGGCTAAAGGAGACAAGGGCCGCCATGAGATTTCTGTGATAATGGCAAAGTAAATATACAGAAGAAAATTAACCATCTGATATCGACAAAAGTCATTTTTAGACCAGATGCCCTACCTTTTGCAAGCAATCACATTACCCCAAGAGAGGGTGCAGTGTGTGTAGTTATATCCAGGGTTACTGTAACAGTATAAGCTTAAGCAGGATTTGAAACAGCAATACTTCTCATTTGAATACTTTTATGGCAAACCTGTATCTCTGGTGAGATCCTGTAAATACATTGAAGGTTTGGTCCGATGCCTCTAATCATGTTTTTATTTTCCAGTTCAGTAGCACAGTATTCACCCACATACCAGAATGCTGAATACTGCTGTGTTCAGTGGCAAGACACTTCAACACAGATTTGGTTGTGACAGGCAGGGTATCAGGAATAAAATTCAGCCAACATCAACATGCCACAGGTGTGTTCTGTCACTGCCTCATGTTTGTTACAGCTTTAACTCTCCCCATCATTACACAGTGACGACAGAAACATGCAATACCAACCAGGCCACAGAGGGAGCTACACCATTACTTCACAGATACAACTGATGGAATCATTGTAGCAGCCATAAATCAGGTGGTCCATATATTATTTGATCCACATATCGGGTGGTCCATATATCAGTTGATCCATATACAGTATCGGGTGGTCGTTATATCGGCTGAAATTTAGTTTGGGCAAACCAGTTGTCTACATGTGCATTATACGTATAAGCACTTATTTATTTATGGTGTTATTTTTGGCAGTGAGCTCACCTCTCCACAGATCTGACTTGTGACTGGGCTTGTTTCCAGGGGAATCCATCTTCTTTGGTTTAAAGCACTTTGTTCATTTGCCTCTATTTTATATGGAAATCACACCATTGTTAAAGCAAAGGAGTGTCTTTGTTATTACTGTTAAATGAATCAAGTTTGCATCACACTCAACTCTTAGGGGCATATGACCTGGAATGTTCCACACTATGGCTTTAAAGGGCCTGTACCTAATGTGTCTTACCCCAGTACAGATAGGTTATATAAGCAGGTCTTCAGGTTAAAATATGTCAGCTGTGTACTGTCTCAAACTAATTCAAAAGTGTTTTATTGTCTGAACCAGGAAGTCTGTTAGCATGCTAGTTGTTGTACAACGCCACTGAGAGTTGTAAAAAGCGCTTATAAACTCATGAATAAGGTAATAACCTTGGACCAAACTGTCTAAAATGAACTTGTTCTGTTTTTCATGTATGTGCTTATTTGTATAGTCTGTATATCACTGGATCATCATATAGATTTATATAAGACGATATAATGATATAATTCTCATAACACCTATACCTCCTCCTTGGCTTGAAGACAACTGTTTCTGACAAACGCACCAGGCTGACCCAGGGAGGCAGGCCAGCTCTCTAACCCAGGGACGAGCATCAGCAGTGGGCTTCGCCTCCACTCAGCATCACCCTCTAGCACACGGAGGAACCAGGCTGTGTTTGTTATGTGTGAGCTTCCTCCCAAAGAGACGCACATCACATTTGAGAGCAAAGAATAAATGACATTACACAGGCCTGTGCTACAGTGCTCTGTCAGGAGAAGTACAGCTCATTTTTGCTTGGCTCGTCAAACACAGAGGACGCACAATGCCGCCGCCACTTGGGTCTAATGCAATCTCCATCTCACAACTCAACACATAAACTCCTCTATCTCTTGCCTGGTGGAGGAGGAGAAGGACAGAGGGAGAAAGAGGGCGGGAGGAGGAGAGGGAGAGAGCGGGAGAGAGGGGGAGAGGAGAGGAGAGCCAGAGAGGGAGAAAGGAAGGGGGGAGAGAAGGAGGGAGAGAGGGGAGGGTTGTTACACAGTAGATAGATTATGTTCAATATTAACAGACTATTTTGGATAGTATGTACACTGTGTTGAAACCAGACATTTATATAAACTACATAAAAAGACACGTTTTTTTCCTCACTGTCTGACATGAAATCAGACTAAACTTTTTCAGTTTTAGGTCACTTAGGATTAACAAAATTATTTCTATTTGCTAAATACCAGAAGAATGAGAGAAGAATTTTTAGGGTAATTTTTCATGACTTTCCTCAAATACAGAAGTTTACATATATTTTATTAGTATTTGGTACCATTGCCTTTGAACTGTATGACTTGGGTCAAACGTTTTGGATATCCTTTCCCAAGCTTCTCACAATACTTGGCAGGAATTTTGGCCCATTTCTCCTCACAGAACTGGTGTAACTGAGCCAAGTTTGTAGGCCTCCTTGCACATGCCTTTTCAGGTCTGCTCATACATTTTCAATAGGATTTAAATCAGAGCTTTGTGATGGCCACTCCAAAACATTGACTTTGTTATTCTTTAGCCACTTTGTAACCAGTTTGGCAGCATGGTTTGGGTCATTGTGCTTTTGAAAGACACATTTACGCCCAAGTTTTAACTTCCTGGCTGATGTCTTGAGATGTTGCTTCAGTATTTCCACATAATGTTCTTTCCTCATGATGCCATCTATTTTGTTAAGTGCACTAGTCCCTCCTGCAGCATAACAACCCCACAATATGCTGCTGCCATCCCCGTATTTCACAGTTGGGATGGTGTTGTCAGGCTTGCAAGCTTCCCACGTAAAACGTAACAATGCTCATTATGGCCAAAGAGTTCAATTTTAGTTTCGTCAGACCACAGGACATGTCTCCAAAAATAAAGGTACTAGTCCCTGTGTGCATTTGCAAACTGTAATCTGGCTTTTTTCTTTTGGAGGAATGGCTTCTTTCGGACGGAGTGGCCTTTCAGCCCATGTTGGTACAGTACTCGTTTCACTGTGGATAATGACACACTCTTACCAGCTTCAGCCAGCATCTTTACAAGGTGTTTTGCTATTGTTCTCGGGTTGATAAGCACATTTTGGACCAAAGCATGTTCATCTCTGGGACACAGTACCCATCTCCTTCCTGAGCGGCATGATGGTTGGACATTCCCATGGTGTTTATAGTTGTGTATAATTGTTTGAACAGATGAACATGCCACCTTCAGGTGTCTGGAAATTGCGGGTTAAGTGTCTTGCCCAAGGACATGCCATCTGTGGGAGCTGGAGTCACACCGCCAAGCAGTGGCTCAGTGGATCTGAATGCTCTACCAATGATGTTTATGTTGAGAGCTGGATTCAAACTACCAACCTTCAGATCAGTGGACAAACACTCCAACCTACTCTATTTAAAGCCACAGTATGCAACTTTTTAGCCAAAAAATAAACCAAAATAAAAGCTCTTTTTAAAATTTTGGTTGTTTTTATTGAACTGAAAAAAGGTTATAACGGTGTTTCCATGGAATCAAGTTACAAACATAAGTAGGTTTTTTCTGTGTGTATTGGATGTGTACTGTAAGGACTGTGTAAGACCAGCTTTAGTTTTAATAATAAAATGATCCATGGCCTGTCGTGTATGTGCTAAACTGAAGGATTTGACTTTAAGATGGTCACATGATCACAATGGGGCAGTTTGTAAACATTTGCTCCCTGACCTGCCCTCTCAGCCTGTGCACGAGGGATATGTGTCTGGATCCATGTAGCTGGGTCTTCTCACAGTGTTACTCAAATGAGCCGCGGACTCACCGCACCTCTACCTCTTTGACCTCCAACGTTACTCATTACTTGAATACTTTTACTGATACTTATGATACTTCTAGCACTGGGATCATTCTTTAACACCTAAATGTAAACTGTGAATTGCAACATTAAAACTTATCTCTTCTTTTATAACTAATCTGTCACAACACGATTAGTTTTCTCATGCCATTATGTCACACCGCTCAGTAGCCCAGTCGCCCTGTCTATCAGCACCTGTCACTCAGAGGAATAACCATTAGAATGTCATTAAACAGTTGTGTGAGAGTCTGACACAAAAGTATGTGCTGTGTCTACCCTGGGGCGCCTCCTCATGCCTCCTCATGGCTCTTCATGGTTCACTGGGTGCCTACTTTGTGCTCATTTTCATTAGATTTTTGTATATAGCACCTTTCATGACACCCACAGAGCTTTACAGAGCATTATTCATTCACTCCACACTCCACAAGATACTATTGTAGCCACAGCTGTCCTGGGGCAGACTGACGATAGTGAGGCTGCCAATCTATGCCATCAGTCCCTCAAGCACCACCAACACACTCACACACACACCACTGTCATACTAGGCAATGTGGAATGTGAAGTGTCTTGCCTAAGGACACAATGAACGGTTTGCCACTGGCGCCCTACTGTGCCACCTGGTATTACCAGCAGTCTCCCATCCAAGTCCTGACCAGGCCCAGGCTCTGGATTATTCTGTCTACGTGTTTTGGCACAAATCTATGTGTGAAAGTTAATGAAGTTCCCACATTTGTAACAATGTTGTCTGTCATGTCCATACCACACGAGAAATGTGAACAACAAGAATGAGAATATTCATTTGATTTGAACGGTTTGAATAGTTCACAAGCCTTTATATTGTAACTGACTATAAGTGCCCATATTAGGCTATTCTCTGATCTTCTGGTCATCACAGACATACCTGGAGTTGTGTTTTGTTTCATTCACACATGTTTAAGGCACAAACCCTGCATATTTAGTTTTTCTGTATGTTCACTGTGTGTGGAGGCTCCACATACTTGGCTCTTATTTGGCCTGGAGGAAGGCCTCTCCTAAAACATATCCATCTCTATGGAGAATGTACCGCAGTATGGTTTTAACTTTCTATTTCCATGGAAACATCTGTATTGAATTTTTGGCACCCTTGTTAACTAATCATGCATATTTAGTATTTGTTCTCCTCTGGTTAAAAAAAAAAAAAGGCTTAAAACATTTTAAACTGAATCAGTGAGAGGTCTTACTACTCAAAACAAGAGTAGAGCAATAGAGATCTATTCCACCCCAGACAAGACCCAGATCTACCCCACCAGACAAGACCCAGATCTACCCCACCAGACAAGACCCGGATCCACCCCACCACCAGACAAGACCCAGATCTACCCCACCAGACAAGACCCAGATCTACCCCACCAGACAAGACCCAGATCCACCCCACCACCAGACAAGACCCAGATCTACCCCACCAGACAAGACCCAGATCCACCCCACCACCAGACAAGACCCAGATCCACCCCGCCAGACAAGACCCAGATCCACCCCACCACCAGACAAGACCCAGATCTACCCCACCAGATAAGACCCAGCTACACCCCACCACCAGACAAGACCCAGATCTACCCCACCAGACAAGACCCAGATCTACCCCACCAGACAAGACCCAGATCCACCCCACCACCAGACAAGACCCAGATCTACCCCACCAGGCAAGACCCAGATCTACCCCACCAGATAAGACCCAGATCCACCCCACCACCAGACAAGACCCAGATCTACCCCACCAGACAAGACCTAGAGCCATCCCACCAACACAAGAGGCAGATCTACCCCCCCGACAAGACCCAGATCTAACCCACCAGACAAGACCCAGATCTACCCCACCAGATAAGACCCAGATACACCCCGCCACCAGACAAGACCCAGATCTATCCCACTAGATAAGACCCAGATCCACCCCACCACAAGACAAGACCCAGATCTACCCCACCAGACAAGACCTAAATCTATCCCAACCAACAAGACCCAGATCTAGATCCGATGTCTCAGTCCAGAAAAGTTGAGTACAAGGAACAGCAAAGACACTTTGCAGAACCCTCAAGCTCCCAGGCTTCTGGTAGTGGACCCGAGCATGGAAAAAGGATGAGATCATCCACGAAGGGCGGATTCTATTCTTTGTCTGTATCTGTAACGAAACCTAGCGGCATAGGCAGCAGGAAAACACTAAAAACACTCTCAGAGTGAGGATGAGATTTATATATATATATATATATATATATATATATATATATATATATATATATATATATATATATATATGTGAGTCTGTGTGTGTGATATATACACACACTCACCCCGACGTGGGAAAGAGCTGTGGTTGCATAAGGCCAATGCAGGCGAATGCTTTGACTGGGTGTGCTGTAATTGGGTGTAATTGACTGAAAAGTTTGAATAGTTTGTTATGAGAGAGTTGATTGACGGGAGACATGAGCAGAGGTGAAGCGTTCAGGGCCTGTCTGAAAAACCACACACTCATGCAAATGGCATCAGCCTCTGCTGCGGTTCACAATGAGTTAGTCCATTCATAAAAGTCTGAAGTTTTGAAGGAGTGAATGTCCAATACCAAGGGACAGAGGTATATGTAGTATGGTAATGTTCATTCATGGTTCAGTCATTATGTAGACTTGGTTTGGTCCTGATGCAGGTTTAGGTCCAGGGTTAGTCCCAGTTTAGACTCAATGTGGTAGGCAGGTATTTATCACATTATGGGGGTAAAAATCTGGGTGACATGATGCAACTCCTTTATTAGTAGATGAACAACATGATTCAAAGTTCAGATCAGTCCGAGCTCCTTCTGACAAGTAAGCCGAGTGACACAAAGAACATGAAGCCAAAGAAAACCACACCAGAGGCAGAATGAGTTAGTGAAGTGAGTGAGAGTACAAATCACACCCATCTGAATACTGTTTGAATCAGTTTAAGATTATGGGACAGAGTGAAAAGTGAGATATCAAATTACACTGCACCCTTTTACAAAGCACATACATATGACAAAAGGTGGTGAGGTTCTCCACTGAGCTGTTACTGCGTTAGAAAAATTACATAGTACACCTTTAAAGAATGGGTATTTTACTTCTATGGGGTAACTGCTAATACATCCAATCCACTTTATTTCATAATACATAACATATTTACATCACTGTGTTAGCTTTTATTGTTGTTTAAAATGCTATATTTGCCCCAAATAACGTATTAACATGTTTTAGAAATTTCATTTTAGTTTCTAACGAAACTGACCCCCCTCCCTTTGCTCTCCATGCAAAGTCACTCTCCCTTCACAGCACTATCACAACACAATCAGCGTGCATCCCACTAATGAAACTGTTGCACATGACATCAGGTTTGTCAAGTTGCTATATACAGTTTTGTATGATGTTTTTGTATATTTATAGAGAATTGTTGTGTGGAAGCATGGGTGAGGCCCAGAGAGAGAAACTTTTACCCAAATTACAGTCATAGTCTTTTAATCCATCATCACAAGTAAGAAACCTGGGCATTATTTTTGACTCTGAGCTGACTTTTATTCCACACATTAAAAACATCACAAAAATTGTTTTTTTACCATTTGAAAAAACATAGCCAAAGTCTGTCCCATTCTCTCTCGGGCCAACACAGAGACGCTGATGCATGCTTTTATCACCAGTCGTATTGACTACTGTAATGCCCTGCTCTCTGGTCTTCCCAAAAAGGCTATTTCAGGTCTACAATTATTACAAAATTCAGCAGCACGTGTCCTGACTAAGACCAGGGGGCGGGACCACATTACACCGGTTTTAGAATCCCTGCATTGGCTCCCTGTGTGTTTCAGGATCGATTTTAAAGTTCTTTTACTGGTTTTTAAATGTCTTAATGGTCTTGGGCCTTCTTATCTTACATAACTGCTTTTATCCTATGAACCCTCGCGGCCCCTGCGCTCCTCCGGCAGCAGGCTCCTAGTCATCCCCAAAGTCAGGACACACACTCATGGAGAGGCCTCTTTCCAGTTTTATGGCCCCCGTCTATGGAACAGCCTGCCGGAGGACCTCAGGGCCGCAGAGAACATTCAGGTTTTTAAAAGCAGGCTCAAGACCCATCTTTTTAGCATAGCTTTTGATTAGTATTTATCATTTTAGTTTACTTCTCTATTTATTTAGGCTTATTTAGGCTGGCTAGTGCGTTTATGTTGATATCCATGTTTTACTTATGTTTTACTTACTTGTTTAGCTTTGAGTTATTTTACTGTTTTTAATAATTTTAGATTTGCCAGTCTTTCCTCTGAGGAGCCCTCTGCACCGGGAGCTGTGGTTGGCTGTGGCTCGTGGGCCCTGACTCTTGGGCCCTGGTGGTTTGGTCTTGACCTCATCTCTTCTCTGGGCCCTGGGCTAGTGTCCTGTGGCTGCTGGTGACCCTGCTCCTGGTGCAGATGGTTCCTCTGGTGGCGCTCTCTCATCTGTTTCATATTTATCCAGCCTATGGCACTTAAACATATTTTAATGAAACCAAAGGTATTTTAACATGTGTTGGGGTGGGGGGTGGGAGTGTGTGTTGGGGTGGGGGGTTGTCTGGTTGTGTTTATTGATGTGTTGGGGTTGGGTTGTTTGGCTGTGGGGTGGTTGGGTGGGTTCGGTGGGTGGGACTGATTTTAATGCACTGTAAAGCACTTTGTGTTACATTTTTCTTGTATGAAAAGCACTTTATAAATAAAGTTTTTTGTTGTTGTTGTTGTTGTTGTTGTTGTTTGTGGGTGGAACCTTGTACAGGCTCATACTACTAACCGAATATGGCCCAGGACAGACCGCTAAATTACTCAAACATGCATGAATGGCATCTAAAACCTCTTCAGGCATATTTTTGATGAGAGAACATTATAACATGGGAGAAACTGAAAAAGTCTCTTAGATGAGCAGCGCAACGTCTTTCCAGGGACAGATTTGAATTTTTTTCTTTTACTATGGATCAGACCTGAACAACTGAGGATTACACCAACAACATGGTAGAAAGTCAAAATCTATTTTTACAAAATACCCCCTCTTTAAAGGAATACTAACTCCTAGTCCTATCTGAGACAGATCATCACATTCACTCTGAACACAGTACTTCTCCTAACGTCTGTACAGCTGTGCCCACCTGCTCTAATGGACTATGTGTGCTGTGATCTGTTCCAGCACAAAGGCATCCAGACGAAAAGTGCAGTGTATCTGTGAACTTTGGGGCGGACGGGCCCCCAGGGGTCCAAGGACAACTGTCAGGAGGCCCTGGCTCTGAACCCATGCTAATGAAGGCAGCTCGGGCCTGTAAACAGCACGGAGCCGCCATGTCACCGAATACATTACAATACATAACTGTCTCCCTTGGGCCAGAGGGTGCACAAGGGCCCATGCTCACAACACAACCACACACACACATACACACACGCACACACACACCCACACGCACACACCCCCACACCCACCCACACACGCACAGAATAAGCAGCTCTTGAGGTCAAAATAAGTCAGCTTTGTGCTGTGTGCTTCTAATTATAAAACATTTTATTATTGGATAATCAGAAGTGCGCGTTAGCATGCTAGATTTTAGTTGCTTTACCGTTGCAGCAAGACTCCGCTCTGGTTTCTGAGAGCTGTAAAAAGTATTCATAAACTCATCACTGTGAATAATTAGGATGCTCAGAATGCATAAGATAAATAAAGACTTTTCACATTTTTAAGACAGAAAAAATCAGATATGCTAATAGAGAAGAACCTTCTGATATCTGTATGCTAACGGTGGAGGACCTTCTGATACCCGTATGCTAATGTGTGGGGACCTTCTGATACCCTTGCAGTAATGGTTGACAACCTTCTGATACCCATATGGTAATAGTTGAAGACCTTCTGATACCTGTAGGCTAATGTGGGTCACATCATGCTATTTTACGCTCTTCATTTAGAGTTTGAACTCCAATTCTATTCCACAGCAGACCCATTAGCTTCCTCAACCTCTCCATCTCCTCCTCTTCAACACCACCTCCACTGTCTGTACCTGTCAGAATCTACATGCTAAAGTCCATCGTTTCAAAAAGCTATTCTCGTTTGTCTGTATCTGTTAGGTTAAAACAATGTAAGATAGATTTTATGTGAGCCTGACCTCCATCACCACATGTCTGCATGTCCTTGACTCCAGGTTCATTTAGAAGAGCAGGACCCAGCGTGGCATAGGCAGCAGAGGTTATTCTAAAAACGCTCTCTCAGAGTTCATGAGAGACCCTCAAATCAAACAGCACTTTCTTCAAACTTGAACACATCTTAATTTAATGAGGTCTGACTTGTCAATTACAAATCTAATGCGTGAGAGAAGCTTGTTGAATTGACTATTTTGGTAAAATATCTCATCTATGTAACTTTTCTGGCTTGTCTCCATGGAAATATGTAATGCTTTACCTGAAATGTTCAACAGTATGCCTTTAAATGTGTCAATCCCCATGGAGACAACCAGCTCACGCCACAAGGCCAAGTTACAGGTGATGAATACATGTCTATATAATCCTCAGGCCTAATTTTAAGATATATCAAATACGGCAAAACAGAAACTGCAAGATTCAAGATTCAGTTCACAGACCTTGTCATTGTAAACAGCGCTAAGTAATACAACCTCTGTGTTCACTGAAACTGCTTTCCCCATAAAGATCCTAACCAGAAAACCTTAAGAACCCACAAACATATGTGTGTCCACTACACACTGAATACCCTGATATAAGTAGGAACATTACCTTTGACAGATCTCTGAAGTTCCCAGGCAGTGTGAGGTCCAGATGGGGACAGTCATAGTTGGACAGGACCCAGGGGAACACGGGGTACTGGCCCAGGTCGTTGTAGCTTCTCCCTGTACACACCACAGACTGTATATATAAATGGACATAACCTGCTAGCTTCCATGTTCTAAATAGGAAGTGATCATGGGCGTGTTTTGGCTCCATTGACTCTGGGTCATGTTCACTTTACATTGAAAAACTGTGCCCCCTCTGTAACTGCTGCTGTCAGCCTCGTCATTTTGGTCTTAAAATGTTCGTATTAACCCGCTCTCTATGATCCTGGTGTTTTAATTACTATTGTTCCCGTTACTCAAGATATGAACATTGATAACAGATAATGTAACCTATAACCTCTCTCCTTGCTCCCGTTGGCATTAGCGACAGGTTTGATTGACAGAGTTGCTAAGTGCCCACTCCCTGTTAAACCAGTGTTGTGGGGTAGAATCCAAATATGAAACTTGGCTTGAAATTGGCCCCTATAACTGCTAGCCTCGATGAGCTTCATTTGACTGGAGCCGAATGCTATGGGTGACACATGTAGTCCACTTTTTTATACAGTCAATGAAACACATACACACGCACGCGCACACACACACAGGGAGGGAGGCGTAGATAGTGCTTATATAAGTGCTTTACATTGCATTGTTCATTCAGTTCATGTTTAATCTATGTTATGATTGTGTGAAGAAACACCAGAATTTAACCAAAAACAAATATTTACAAGAAACTTAAAACATGGAACTTTCTACAACATAAGGTTGACTCTTTCTGAGTGTTCTCCGATGTTATAATGTTATTTCCTCATCAAAAACATGGCTGAAGAGGTATTTTAGCAATCTCTCCGAGGCCCTATTCAAAACCTCCTCACAGTTAGCAGTTCAAGTCTGTACAAGACTCCGCCCACAAGCCTACGTCACCCATGCCACCATATGAACAAGCACTGATCTCAACCAGGTCTACCAACTCTAAACCTAGACTAAAACCATATATCTAAACTATATATAGAGTTTAATCATAACTGAAACAAGAAGCTAAATTAGATCTAAAAAAACCAAACAAAAACATGCGGCCAAACTATAGCCCTTTATAAACAGTGCCCCCTGGTGATCTCTGGGTGCTGGGCTCTTCTCCCACTCTGTACAGAATATACACCTGAATAAAGTCCACTGTGCTTGTGTATTTTATATGTGAACACAGAAAGAATGAATCTGTGTGATGTGGGGCGAGTGGGAGGAGTTAGGGATGATTACGCATCAGCGTGGTGGCTAACAACTCAAAGCTAACAGAGAAATAGGAAGAGTTCTCGCAGCAATAAACAGGCTGATCATTTCATTCCGAGGGGGATTATGGGACTATGGGACTATGGGACAATATAGGGGTCAATGTAGGGGACTATGTATGGGACTATGTATGGGACTATGTACGGGACTATGTATAGGACAATGTATGGGAATATGTATAGGACAATGTATGGGACTATGTATGAGACTATGTATAGGACAATGTATGGGACTATGTATGGGACTATGTATGGGACTATGTATGGGACAATGTATGGGACTATGTATGGGACTATGTATGGGACTACGTGATTGTAATACTGGATGTTTCTTCTGCAGACATCCCTGGCAGAGCCATGGGGTCACTCACTGGTCAGACTTATCTGTATGAGCCTGGTTTAACTAACTGTAAAGGGAAAGAATCATTCCAGAGGCTCGTGTGGCTAACTCTGATTTAGTGTGACAGAGGAATTTTGAGCCTGGCTTTTTAGGACAGGACCCTTAGAGAAATGTGGTCTGAGGAGTGGTAACAGCAGAACATGCACTTAGGCTAATCCTCAGGCTACTGTAGGATCCCCTGACCATGGACCTGGACAAGATCTGCCAAAAGAGGAGCTGAAACCAACATTTTGACTCTATTTGAATTTACACATTGCATAATTGAAATAACATTTACAGGAACACTATTCATTTGCTCTTTAGTTACACTCAGATGTGGTGAGCTGTTTCTGTGGTCACAGTTTGGACCATAGACTGTATATACAAATGGACATAGCTAACGTGCTAGTCACTGCGTTCCAAATAGGAAGTGATCATGGGTGCACTTCAGGCTCCATTGACTCTTTATGTTGGAAAACTATGTCCCCTCTCTCTGTAACTGCTGCAGTGACCCTCGTCATTTTGGTCTTAAAATGTTTGTATTAACCCGCTATACATGATCCTGAGTTTTTTTATTTTGCTAACTGAAGATATGAACATTAATACCAGACAAACCAAGCACCTCCTTTCCCTGAGGTTGCTCCCACTAGCGTTAGCAACAGGTTTGATTGACAGTGTTGCTAAGCGCCCACTCCCTGCTAAAGCAGCGGTGTGGGCAGGAAGAGGTGTTACCTTCAACAGCCTTTCTCTGGATTGGCTCTTTGGTTTGGTTTGGTTTGGTTCACTGTACTCGAGTATTACCTCTGGTTATTACTTGGTATTGATTGTGTTTAAATGTGGGCACTCTATATCCCTCTTTATTTGAGGGAGTTACAGCAACCCTATATTCTACCCCAGTGGTTCTTAACCTGGGTTAGATCGAACCCTAGGGGTTCGGTGAGTCAGTCTCAGGGGTTCGGTGGAGGTCAAGACATGCACCCGACTCATATAATTTGTGGACTGCGAGTGTCTCCAGAAGCCGGCCGTGTCCCAATTCGACAAATGCACCCTTCGATGTGCCTATCGACGTACCCGCCCAATTTAAATGCGCTGTTCGAACGGCACAGGAGGCACTTTGGTGAATTGAGACACGGCATGGGACATGGCCAGAGTGATGCCCCAGCATTGACTGGGAGGATCCTGGTGACAACTGCGCTCTGATTGGGCATCTTCGAGGGACCACAGAAGCACATTATCGTAATGACAATTACATGAGAGCACAATTGGTTGCGGAGCTACAGTGTGTGTTAAAATGTTAAAAATAAATAGCACAAATACAATAAGTTCATTATTGGAGTACACAAGGTTAAAATTAAAATCATTTCAGTGTGGTAGAATTAAAAAAGGTCATGTCTTTGTGAAAAGGTATGTATGTAATTTGTTGTGAGTTCATGCATTGTATTGTTTTTTTTTCTTTGAACACAATGATGTTAATGCACGGTTCATTTTGTGCACCAGTAAAACATACATGTGTCTTGAATTTGAAAAAAAATCATATTTTATTTTTCAATAAAGAAGGGTTCGGTGAATGTGCATATGAAACTAGTGGGGTTCAGTACCTCCAACAAGGTTAAGAACCACTGCTCTACCCAGAGCCCTGAGGTCATCTGACCAGCTCCTGCTGGCTGTGCCCAAAGCCTGGCTCAAGACCAGAGGTGACAGAGCCTTTTTAGTGGCAGTGCCCAGACTATGGAACAGTGCCCTCTGTCTGTCAGATACTCTCAGTCTTTAATGCAGTTTGAGACTAGACTGAAAACCCACTTCTTCTCCCTGACATTTAACACTAGACAGGATATAGAGGGGTTTTATTGTTCTTTTCCTATGTATCATGTGATCTTTATATGTGTTTTGTGTTGATTTTTATGTGAAGCACTTTGGTCAGCTCAATTTGTTTTAAATGTGCTATAAAAAATAAACTTGAATTGGTCAATGTCATGTAAAGTAAGTAAACTTGTTCCTCCCCTCTTCACTTCCCTCTCATGCCAGTGTGCTAGCATGCTGGCCGGCTATTGTGCTAGGGTGCTGGTGTGCTGGCATGCTAGTGTGCTAGTGTGCTAGTGTAGTAGTGTACTAGTGCACTAGTGTGCTAGAGTGCTCATGTACTAGTGTGCTTGTATACTAGTGTGCTAGTGCACTTGCGTTCTACCATGCTAGTGCTCAGCGCTGTGGCAGTGTGTTAATAACAGTGAAATACTGTTTAATTAGAGACGCACTTTTCTGTTCACACCTCTCCTCCTTCACTCTTCCTCCCTCTTCTTCCTCCCTCCTCCTCCTCACGCTCCTGTCTGGCTCTCCCTGACACCCCTGTCATCCCAGGTCATTACCGGACCAGTTTTAATGAATTTTCTCCATGTTTTTATGTCTGCCTTACATCTAATTAGCTGACAATAATGTATGAGGCAGCAGTACAGTATAAATATGCATGAGGCCGGGTAGGGAGTATGCCGATGACACCTCTCTATGCTGTTAGCTGCACTTTGAGATCTGAGACACTCTACACTGTACAGACACGCTCCGGCACTAATTACCACCCGCCAAAGTCTGCCGCTAGCTTCAAACGCTACAACTTTGACGAATGCTACTATGCTAGCTCCCCACTTCAACTGTACTGCCTGTGTCACAGATAATAGGACTAAACTAGATGCTAAACAACATTGCTAAAAAAAAACAAACCAGACTAACCCAAGACTTAAGTGGGACTCAAGTATGGGTGTTTACCAAGGTCTAAAGCAGCTATAACTCAGGACTAACTCAGGACTACACCAGGTCTAAACCAGGCCAAAGAAAGGACTATAACAGGACTAAACTCAATTAAAAAAGAATCTAAATTGGGACTAAACTAGGACTAAACTGAAACTAAACCTGAACTCGACTGGGACCAAACCAGGACTACAATAGAACCAAACCGAGTCTACATTAAGACTTCAAAACAGGACCAAACCAAATAACATCCCAGGTCTAATACCAGGACTTAAACATGGCTTAAAGGAAAAATGTAAAGTCAAATTGTGCGTTTTTTTAGGAAAACAGTCTTACCCAAGACTTAACCAGGACTTAAAAATGAGTGCTTACTAATGTCTAAAACACTTCTAACTCAACACTCAGGTCTAAACTGGGTCTTAATCAGGATTACAACCAGAATAAACTAAATACAAAGTAAGATAGAAACACCAGGACTAAACCAGGTCTAAGGCTGTGTTCAGCTCAACATTGGTTCTAAACTGGGTCTAGATGTTAACTTGACCAGAGAGATGAATCCTCACAATATTTGTGAGTTCACAAACAATTGTCATTGGCTGTTTAACCAGTAATTCAGACCAATCATAGAGCAGCCTTGTGGTTTGGGCGGAGCCAAAGGTGAAGCTTCAAAACCAACCAAAAAAAAACATGGCATGGACAAACTTGGTTTGTTAAAAATGTTCAGAGGGAAGCAGCACTTTTGTGGACAGGGAAGACATCTGAGTTTTCATTTCACTAAAGTGTGATGTTTCAGCTTATTCTGCTGTTGTGAAGCTTCGACCAATCAGTCCACCTTTTCCGTGGCTGACAGTAATAGACACAGATAGGCAAAGCAAAGGCTGCTATAACTATGAGGCTTTCAGGATTCCGCATGTTTCATTTGGCGATGATAGCCAAAACAGATCAGGTTGAGTTTGGTAGAGTGACAGCCTGGAGGAGAGGGGGCAGAGGAGAGGAGCTTACCCGATATAGTGTTCAAGAACATCAGGTATTCGAAGTTGGAAATCTCCCTCCTCTGCCAGCGCTGGGTCATGTTGGACGATTTGAAGAGCTGTCGTGGTGTCGCCAAGGAAACCCGCCTAGAAATAAAAAAAAAAAAAAGCTAAAAGTCTGTCTGGCGTAGACCCTATTACATTCTATTAGAGCAGTGATAGTGATGTATTTGACATAACTTGCAAATGTACGGATCATTTTGTGTTTACCTTCAGTGGCTCTGCTTATGTTGGCAACACCAAAAATATAATTTTGATCTTATTTCTGGAGTAATTGAAATGTAAACAGGTAGACTCTGGGTTTTGGGTAAACGAGTTCAGACTGAAGTGAAATGGCTCTCCTGGCCCATGGGTGTGCACTGACCCAGACTGACCTGGCCTAATTCTTCGACAGAGGATCTGATCCACCCCCCCTTCCCCCCCCCCCCCCCCCCCCCGTGTGAGCAGCTAACAGGCCTGTCCAGAGCCCAGGCTAAACATACAGCTCAATGCTCTGCAGTCTGAATTAAATTAGGAGCAGGCGAGGAGAGGCATTCAACTGCACAGGGTAAGAAACAGTCAGGAAAACATTATACATGTGTTTGGACATTTACTCACTCATTTTAGATCAGGAGCAATGACAAACAACAGCCCCTCCACCGCTGAGTAGGAAATGTTTTGTTTTCAATAGCTTGTTAAAGTAAAACTACTGGAGCTTCAGTGTGTTTCTTTGTGCTGTGGAGAGCAACATTGTTCCCAGCCTGAAAATAAAATGCTCAAAATAAATGAGGCTTATTTCTGCCACAAGTGAGGTTTATGTACGATACTTATGTTTATTAGCAGTTATAGTTGTTTGAGTGCTAATGCTAATTTACTAGACACACCTGAATGCCTCGTATCCTCCCGTTTGTACCTGTTCTGCTCCTGGCCAGTTGTAGATTGGAACCAGATTCTGACAGGTTTTTAATGTATAGATAATTTGAATTTAATTGTTTAGTGCACTCAGAGGTCTCTGTGCATGTAAACATAGTGACTGTTGCCTGAGGAGAGTGAACAGAGGTGGGCATGGTACCTGGACTGGGGCAGTCCAAAGCTGGTGCCCACTCCCACCTGAGGAAGACTGTGCACAACCCTCTTCACCGTGGCCTGGTCTGGGAAGTTGAACATGACGGAGGCTGGAAATAATAGATTTGTTATATATGTTTAATGTACAGCAGCAGTGATTCGAATTTTTTTTATTTCTATGAGAAAACCAGGTGTACTTTTAGAAGATACTGTCATTTAAAAACTAAAATTAACCGCAACACAAATATTATAACTTTTATTAATGTGATAATTATGATACAATCTGGCACAATCCTTCAAGATGTTTTGACTTAAAAACTATAGCATACAAAAAAAAAAACATGGTTTTACTTAAAGTGGAACTAAACATGAAATCTACTTTTTTTGCTATTAAAATAGTTGTGTTGAAATAGTTTTGTATAATGTTCTTAGTCATTGTTTTGGCATTTTAGTTCAAACTAAGTCCATTTGCAGCTTTGTGTTCACAGTCAAGTGTGTGCTGTCTCCAGTGACCACTGCAATTTCAAGTACTACATGACATCACACAGGACTGCCCTAATTAAAACCCATAGACTGTATAATAGCAATGGACTAAGGGAGTGTGACGCCAACCATAGTGTTTGGCTGCAACCAAGGGAAGCTCATCAAGGCTTGCAAATATAGGGGCGAATTTGCAGCCAGGGACCATATTTGGAAAACCAACAAGCCAATCAGGAACAAGGCTGTTGAAGGTACACGCCCCTTCCCACTCACACTCTAAGTTTGGCAGAGGGTGGGTGCTTAGCAACGAGGATGTCAGTCAACTTGTAGCTAACCCTAGCAGCAGCAACCTCGAGCACTTCATTGGTCTGTTATTAATGTTTATATCTTGATTGAAAAGTGAAATAAAAACCTCAGGATCATGCAGAACAAAATGACCCCCCACACACATATACAAATATTCTCCCCTTTGGTCCTCCAGACCCCGCCTCTCCCCCCCCCCCCCCCCCCCCCACCTGCCCCCCCACACGCACACTCTCCCATTTAGTCCCCCAGAGCCCGCCCCCCCTTCCTTCACTCTCCCTTTTATAGCCCCCCAGACCCTGCCCAGTTAAGCAGCTCTATTTGAAATATAGTTGTGGGCAGAGTTTAGGTGTTTAGTCCCACTTTAAACCCTAAATAAATAAAATGAAGTCAAGATAAACATACACTCCTGATTTTGCTGTACTATGTTAGTGAGTAGCTATGACATTGTTCTAATGTTCTAATTCCTGTGATAATGAGTAGAGTTTTCAGTATAAAAGCCTTACTCCTGTTGGCCATGAAGACCTCCAATGCCGTGTTCTGCAGGAGGTAGTGTCTGGAGAACACTGCTCTGATCTCACTCAACATCCACTTCCCATGGAGGCCCTCAGTGTACGACAGCACCTGCAAACACAACATGAGATTATATTTAACCACATAGAATTCTGTCAGCAGGGTAGTGCCTTTGACCAGAGTCATCTTATAATTATTATTCACTACAGGAAGCCTTGCTTTCTCAGCTCACATCAAAATAAAAAACCTAAAAGAGGTAGAAGAGGCTTTACCTCATTTATTTACATTTACAGCTGAGCAAAATTATGAATATGAACAAGGAGGTGCGCCATTAGCATGTTGATCTTAGCGGTTGTGTGACAGCAATTTGTTTAGCTCTAGTACAGACATATTGCAAAAGCAACTCTTAGGTTCTAACTGAGTACACTCTGTGACATCTGAGTCTAATAATAAAGCATTTTTCATTGTCTAAGAATCAGGAAGTGGGCTGTTAGCACTAGTTGACGTTAGTAGTGGCGAGAAAGCATTATTAGGGTCAAAATGAGAGAGATGTGTGCTGTCTGCGTCTGATTATAATGCACTTTTATTCTCTATGAAATGTGTTAGCATGCTAGTTGTTTTTAGCTTTACTGTGAAGGCAAAACTCTTCTCTGGTTTCTGAAAGTTGTGAAAAGTGCTTAGAAACTCATTGTGGTGAATAATTAGGATGCTCTGAATGCATAAGGTAAGTGAGGAATAACTTTGGACCACTGCAAACTGTTTAAAATGAACTAATTCTGTTTTTTTATGCTTTAAAACTGTAAAAGTTAGGTACTGCACCTTTAATTCATGATGATAAATGAGGCAGAAACACTTTTAATTAGAAATAAATACATCTTTGGATTAGTATCTGTGGCCTCTGTGCTAATTTTAGCAGTATGTTTGCTACAAATCAATGTCTGGAGATGGAACAAGATCTCGTGCCACAAGCTTGTGCACACACAGATTTTTTGTTCATGTTTTTACATCTCTACTGAAGATGGCCAAGTTCATTTCCTTAGAATCTGTAGTTAAAAAAAAAAAAAAAAGAAAAAAGAAAAAAATCTAAAACTAAGAGGCCAAAGTGTGAAATGAGACCTGAAAATGTATTTATATAAATGATGTCCAAATCTTGTCTTGTTTTGTCCTCGTGGACCTAATCTTGTGTCCTGTCTCATGTCTCACCTCGTGTCTCTCGTGTCTTGTCTCCCAATATCAAAGTCTATTTTCAGAACTCATAGTGTAAAAATGATTGCCTGGCAAATCCAGACTGATATCTCTACATTTTTATACAGATGGGTACCAGTCTGGCCCCCACTCCCTCTGTCGCATGTCAAGCCAGAACCAAACATCGTCCAATCAGATTTGTTCATTTCAGTGGCACATGTGAATTGAAGGAGCTCACTGGTCACTTTCATTTACAAACAAAATCACATTTCCCCCAGCTTAGATGAACAGAGTTTACGCCTTCGCTCATTGATTCTGCAGATTCAGTTTTCTGTGATATTTCTTCCCCTCTAAACAGCCATATTTGTTTTGATACGGCAGACTGTGTGTCCCTGATTGGCTTATCCACCTGTCAATCTCACCCATTGACCAGTATTGAAGAAGTGTGTATTCTGAATCCCAGGCAATAAAAAGTGTAAATGTGTTCTTAAAAGTCTGATTTAAAATAAGCGTCTTTAAGTTTAACACATCTGAGTGTGTGTAAACGTCCATCAGGTTCATAATGACCTGAACGACCCCCCGAGGCCACACTCACACAGCCCGTCCCCCCTGCACCGCACAGGAGAGAGAGCAGACATCATTAGTGCCTACAGCTGCTCTGCTCCAAAGAACCAGGCGCCCACATACACAGGGCACACGGACAGGCTCCTGACAGGTGAGAACAGCACCCCCCTTCCCCCTGTCTTCCTCCCTCCTCCTCTTTCTCCTTGCTCTGGTCCTGAGCGTTCTGTCCAGAGGAGCTGATCAGCACCGCGGGTCGTAATCACACCCAAAATTCAAGAGTAAGAGGTGAGAATGAAGACATAACATGGCTCTAACAGAGAGAGAGAGAGAGAGAGAGAGAGAGAGAGAGAGAGAGAGAGAGAGAGAGAGAGAGAGAGAGAGAGAGAGAGAGAGAAAGCACTGCAAAAAAGAAGAAGAACACAAATATTTTCCATTTACTCTTAGTTATAATTAGTTTATTTGTGTAAAGTACATGAAGTATTAGTTTATTATAGTCTTTTGGTTAAAATTATTTCACTGATTTCATTATGTAGAATATTTTACAGATTTAATCAAAGGACTGGTTCAGATTATTAGTGTCATTTTTCTCAGATCATTTATAAATAATAGGCCTAATACTATGCATTAGATTTATTCTGCTCCTTCAGACCCCCACAGTATTTTTCCTTTAGACCCCCACAGAGTTTCTCCTTTAGACCCCCACAGTGTTTTACAGGGCATTCTTCATTTACGCCACACTGTGTTGGTAAGATACTATTGTAGCCACAGCTGCCCTGGGACAGACTGACAGAAGCGAGCCTGCCAAATTGGAACATTGGGGCCTCTGACTAACACCAACACTCACACATCACAATCATACTGGATGAAGTGGATGAAGTGTCTTGCCTAAGGAGGTGTGAAGGTGTTCAGCGGTATCCAGTCCTGACCGGCCGTGCTCCACAGATCTGACTGTGGTAGGCCACATTTGAATGAATGTGTGGAAACATTTTGAAACAAGTAAAAGGTTCTTATAAGACTCTTATGAGGTATTATATCCTAAGTTAGTTATTAAATCCTAATTTATGAAAACTACTGAATCTTGATTCATATTTGGCTTTAAATAATCATTTTATTGTGTTTTCTTCAAACTAGTATTCAGTACTGAACTACTTCTACTGTCTTCTTTTTTTTGCAGTGTGTGGTAAGATGAGGAGGGCACACAGGAGCCAGAGTAAGACATTAGCCTGGGTTAGCTGTGACGCTAAAGCTCATTTAAAGTGCTGACAAGGAAAAGAGAGAGAGGAGGAGGACAGAAAAAAGGAGGGATAGAGGAGTGAGAGTACATGTGACAGAGAGACAAAGAAAGGGAGAGATGAAGAAAAGAGAGGTGGAGAGAGAGGATGAGAGGAGGAGAGATGGAGGGGTGCAGTGCTGGCCCAACCTGCCTCCTTAATTTCTCCGTGGAATAGCTGTGGTCTGACCTCAGCTCTGCAGTCCCAAGTCTCTGGAGCCCAATTAAACTGGATTATAAGCTGAGGAGGAGGTGGAGAAGGAGGAGGTGGAGCAAGAGGAGGAGGTAGAAGAGGAAAGGAGGTGTGGCAGAGGAGGAAGAGGAAAGTAGGTGGAGGAGGTGGAGGACAAGAAGGCCGAGGAGGTGGAGGAGGTGCCGGTGGTGCTGAGAAGGAGGTGGAGGATAAGAAGAAGGAGGATGACGAGAAGGCGAAGGAGGTGCTGCTGGTGTTGAGGAGGAGGTAAAGGAAGAGGAAAGGAGGTGGAGGAGGTGCTGCAGGTGTTGAGGAGGGAGTGGATGAGGTGGACAGTGAGAAGGAGGAGGTGGAGGAGGTGAAGGAGCAGCTGATGCTGGTGGTTGTCTGTCGTCCTGGTGATGGCTGTTCTGGACACCTCCGCACCCCTCATACCCCCCCGAGCTCAAACAGTTGTCATAGCGACGGGCCCCGAGGACTTCTGGGACGGCTGATGTGCGTGAGGTGTGGAGGTGATGTGTTACTCTGTGGTAACATGTTCATACAGGAGTAATGAAAAGGAGAGACACTTGGACATATAAGTGTCATGGGAGGGCATCAGGTCTTTTTTTTTATCCGAGTTGTTTTAACAGGAGTTCAGTTGGGATTTGTCAGTTTAATATAAAAAAATCAATCATGTGAACGTCTCTGGTGGAATCTTGGTTTGGCTTGTAATGTGACAGTACCACGGGGTTCAACATGGACTCCCAAAGCTAACAGCTAATGGTGTTAATTATAGTGATAGACAGATCAATATCACATAACAATGCTTTCTGTCAAAATATCAAATTTAAAATATATTTTGGTTTACCAGCACATAAAGGGAGTTTTTAGATCAGTTCAGGTTGGAGTAGAGCAATGAGGTCAAAGTATTTCACTGGAGTTTCAATGCATTTGAATACAAAACATCGCTGGTATTTCCCATTTGTACTTTTCAAATACATGAGTTGAAAAATCCAGATCATTTTGGTCTGATATAAAACAGTAGTGATCTCTCTCGTAATGTCTCTAAATCTTAGTGTGTTTGTGTCGTAATGATCCACTGCTGTCTGAACTCATAATTGTGTTGTCTTCTGGTGATATACGTCCACACTGACAGATCTGAACCAGTGCCTCAAACCACTCAAACGGAAAAGATGAACTACCTTCAGAATAATGAGAGGTCTATGTTTATCTCTGTACCCCCATGTTTCAACAAGCTAATGCTAACACCTCTGTATCAACCTCTGTGGAACTCAAAAACTGCAAACTCCTGTAACAGCCTGACTGTACCAACGTGTAACTTAGATGGACCCAGACTCTAACAAGCCTGCAAACCATAACAGACAGTTTCAGTACATGTAAGAACCACAGACTGTATATATAAATGGACATAGCTAACCTGCTAGCTGCTGCGTTCCAAATAGGAAGTGATCATGGGCACACATCTGGATCCATTGACTCTTGCTCCAATCCACTTTACATAAAAAAACAAAACAAACTGTGGCTCCTCTCTCTGTAACTGCTGCTGTCAGGCTAATCATTTTGGTCTTAAAATGTTCGTATTTAACCCGCTCTACATGATCTTGGGGTTTTTATTTAACTTTTGTAAATCAAGATATGAACATTAATAACAGACAAATCAGGCATCTTTTGATAAGTGATAACCTGAACATAACGCACGAAGCAAAAACCTGGAACAACCAAGTGTAAAGCAGTGTAAATATGCTCACAGCTCAAAGCTTCTCACGCGAGGACAGTGTAAACACATGCACATGGTTGCTGATGGCTTATTATCCATGTACCTGCACTAAGGGTCAATAAGATCACATTTCTATAAAGCACTTTTCCACCTTTAAGAGCTTTACATCAAGAAACCACTCCGCCGTTCACACACACATTCATATACCAGAGTACACAGACACTGGGGGTGAGGGGGGTCAAGTGTCTTGCCCAAGGACACAACAACAGCATTCATCTGTTGGAGCTGGAATCAGCAGATATTATAAGCTTTTGCTTCTTTCTGTGCCCTTTCATTCATCTATTATAATTGTACAAAAGCTGAAATACTGTATGCAGATATGCTGCATTGATTTTATTTATTTTTTTTTTAATGAATGAAATAAATATAAAAAGAAAGAAAAGAAAGAAAGAATCACACTGCCAACCTGTGGGTCAATGGAGACTCTACCAACTGAGCCACTGTCCTCTGTCGGCTTTGGCCATGAGACAAAAAGTTGACTCTCTTGTATCACGGTGTTTTATATTAAATCAGGTCTATTGCATCAAGAGCAGAGTATAGACTCCAGATATTTTTATAGACAACAAACACTTATGTGTGAACTTATGTGACGAGTCTATACTCACTAAGAGTGAGCTATCGACAAAGGAGGTGCTAAAGAGTCCATCCATGATTTTAAAGAAGCACCATTTAAAGCGCCCATATGATACTGTTTCCTCATCACAAACATACCTGGAGTTGTGTTTTGTTTCATTCACACATGTTTAACACAAAAAAAACCCTACATATTTATGCTGAGTTCTTCTCCAAAACAGAAAAACACAGATTACAGGAAGTACTGTGTTTTTAAACTCCATGCACCTTTTCATCGATTTAATCCCTGAAATTGTCAATCTCCACTGAACTAAAGCTGTTAACTTCAAAACTACCTCTTCATGACATCACAAGGTGGAACAGAGCATTTTGAGCTTTGGAGATATAGACAGACTAATAATAGGTATGTTTGTGTTGAGGAAACTACATTATAACAGAGATCAGAGAATAGAGTAATATGGGCCCTTTAAATAAAACAAAAAACACAAAAATCTAAGCCTCAAATGTGTTCGAGGTCTGGACATTTGACGGGTGGGTTTTTGGGAAGGCCCAGCTGTAAAAAATGCCACTTAATGAAGGTGTCTGCGGTTCGTGTCCTCTGCCTGTCCCCGGCCTGTCAGCGCGTCAGCACCCAGACAGGCCTGCCAGATGGACACATCGGCCCCAATCTAATCACCGCACCAGCAAGGGCCCGGTGCAGCCCTGGCTCTGTCACACTCAGGGGCCCAGAGGGAGCAGAGAGAGATTGTGTGTGTGAGTCGTGTGTGTGTGTGAGGAGAGGGAGGGGAGTCTTTGTTTCTGTCCTCATAATAAAGAGCTGCAAAGATGAGCGACTTCTATTCTATTATAGTGGTGTAGGTAGGTGGTGGGTGGTGTCTTGCCCAAGGGCACAACAACAGCGTGAACAGAGCGGTTTGGGAAAAAAAAAAAAACACACTTTAGGTGAAAAGATAAGAATAGATAAAATACTCAAATTGTGATTAAAGGGGCCAGGTGAGGGGGGAGGAGCCACGACAAATAAGGAGGAGTTAGTATCCAACCCAACCCATCCGGCACGTAGAAAAGGGTTCAAATTTTGCGACCTAATCCAAACATACATTATTTAAAACTTGAGAACACCACAGACTGTATAAAGAACTGGACTAAGACAGTGTGACATCACCCACAGCATTTGGCTCCAGTCACATGAAGCTCATCGAGGCTAGCAGATATAAGGGCCAATTTAGAGCCCAGTACTAAATTTGGAATTCCAACCATCAGTATCATAACAACCACAGAGCCAATCCGGAGCTAGGCGGTTGAAGGTAACACCCCCTCCCTGCTAAACCAGTGGTGTGGGTGCTTAGCAATGCTGTCAATCAAACTTAATGCTAAGGCTAGCGGGAGCGACCGTGAGAAAAGAAGGCGTCAAATTTGACTCTTATTAATGTTTATATCTTAAATTACAGACACAGTGAAATAAAAACACCAGGATCACGAAGACCTGGTTAATATGGATATTTTAAGACTAAAATGATGAGGCTTACAGCAGCAGTTACATTGGAAGGGGCCACAGTTTTCAATGTAAAGTGAACTGGAGCCAGAGTTGATGGAGCCCATGGATCTATTAAAATGACTGGATAGGGTATTGCTACTTAGTGCTGTCTTCGAGTTGGATTAGTGGCCATACATTAGTTTGAAATGGCTTACCCACAATGATATGACCCTTCCACAAAGGTTGAATTTTGTGGTAATTTTTACCAGTTTTCAGTTCATAAACTTTCTCAGCTCAAAATCTGTCTGTTGGTATTAAAATTTTTTTTTTAATCATTACCTTTGGCTACGCTCTATGTGCACTCTAGCTACACTCACGCTCTGATTGGTCCGAGGGGTCACATGGTACGACATGAATGAGCATGTGAACAATATGAACGAGCCCAACTGTCGTGAATGAGCCGCAGGTTTAAAACTTGGTTCAGAAGCTCCTGGAAGCGCAAACATTCATATTTATAATGTACTTATTACTCCCTCTCCTCCTCCGCTCGCTCTTGTTGCTTAAAGTCTATGGGAGTTAGCTCACCTGCGCATGGTCCATGGGCAGGGCAGGACTGGATGTACCTAGCCGCTAAAGGCTAAACTCACAACCTGCACCACTGAGCATGGCCCATTGACTTCAATAGGCAGCCATGTTTAGACCCTGAGACTTGATGGAGCCGGAAGCGCACCCATGAGCTCTTCCTGTTTGAAATGCAGCCATTAGGGGTTAGCTGTGTCCATTTAAATATACATTCTATGGTGAACATGTGTTTTTTTTTTTGTTTGTTTTTTTCTGACGTGTTATAACACTTTGTTTTACTGTTTACACTCAAATGCACTATTTAAAAAACGTTTGAAATGGCTTACCCACTCACAGCATATAGTGCAGATTACTTTTACTACTACTCCTATTACTACTACTTCTATTACTACTACACAAGATGGATGCCATTCTGTGCAAATAATCCGTACCACTCATGTTCTGGGTGATGTGTCTTGCTCAAGGACATCACAAAATGCAGCCATCTACCATGAACTGCACTAGAATCAACATTATATCTGGCTAATCCTGACCAACACTGATGAGCCCTTTAGATGGTTACTTCACATCATCTTTGTCCCTGATCATATAGTACATTTGAACGCCATAATGCAGAGTAACAGCCTGTCCGCTCTCCTCTTTATCCCTCCTCCATTCTCTTCTTAGACTTGACAGAGTTCAGGCCGCATCCAGATCCAGAACATCAGAGGAGCATCCTGACAGGCACGATGAGGAGGTGACACCCGTGTTTAGACTCCTATAGAATAATGTGCACAAATAGAATGCAGCCCACTTAATGCACCGGTAACTCACCAAATCAGATCTGACGCCGCAGCAGATTTAACTCCTGATTGGCCAAGACAGGCAGTATTAATAAACCCAACCATGCATCTCCTCATAAACGCGATGTGCATTTCCATAACCAGATTCGTACTGTGTGGTGTGTTCATATGGACTGAAGCTCTGTCAGGACAACATGGGACTAACACATTACAAATACATATGTATGGAGATGAGTTTATAAAGATCAGTGATCTTTTGGACAGTTTCAATTAGGACATTATAACATGTGCTCTATACCCTGTTCTTTGGGGTCAAAGGGCAAAAGGACAGGAAATCGCTAAAGAAGTTGGAATAGTTTAAGTTCATTTGTACTACGCGACGCTGCAGAATCCTACGAGTATCACCTAATTAAGAAAATAAAACTCGAGAAGGAAGTGTGTACATCACAGTGGGCGTGTACCAGTGGAGGTGAAAACAGGGGGATGGCATCCTGAAAATAAGAGATTAAGAGATTAATGTGCAGATTAAAGATTACTCAAACATGAAGCACTCCAAATACAACTTCAAGAGTGTAAATGTTGAGGGGAAACAGCTATAACATGGTAAAAAGTGCTGGAAAGACAATTTTGCAGAACAGGCCTGATTTAAGTTAATCTGAACATATTTAAAATAATCTTACGACTTTTACCTTAAACCCACCACAGACATGTTTTCAACTCCAAAACTCTCCTAAACAGCACTTTTTTAATATTTCGAACTTTAATCCAGCTGCTCTGATTTTTGTACCAAGTCCTTGCCGTCAAAGCCTCATCTCCTCGTCTCCTCCTGCTGAAAATGCACAAGGCTCCACATCCTCTGTACCAAACCCGTATCTCAACTTCAATAAAGTCCCGGGCTCCTAATGCAGGTATTGGGGTGAAAACAAGATGGAGATTTGCATAATCAGTGTCACTATACATTTGGTTGGGAGCTGGAGTGTGGCGAGATGACACGGCTCCAGAGTGTGTGGCACCAGCGGCAGATAAAAAACATGAATATGCAAAGCACGCTGGCACTTCATGGCCCCGAGTGTCCAGCCAAGTTTGTCAATAACGTTTATGTCAAGCGAGGGTATTTCACGCGCATTAGAGGGCCGCGCGGAGCTGTCTACCGTGCCGTCTTAAAGAAATACATAGAAATATTCAGTTCTGCCTTAAGAGACAGGAGGAGGAGAAAATATAGGAGCTCAAAGCAGGGAGTTGCAGGGAGATGTAGGAAGTTGCTAATGTTAAAGCTACTTATGATTACAAAGCTAGTACACCAATGCACACTGCAAGTAAGGGAGTCTTAGTACGCACTCACTCTAGGCCTTTTGAACCGAGCATGATGTGTAGAGTTCTATGTCCCACACTCACACCTGCACAACCAAACTGAGCCACACTCACACCTGCACAACTACACCAAGCCACGGCCAGATGACATCATCACACGGCGCTGTTCTTTTACATGTGAAGCAGCAGTGCTAACACTTTAGCGGAGAAAATAAATCTAGGGCCATGAAATATCTCTTAAACAGTGAGCCAGATATGAGTCCTGCTGTGATGCTCCTCTGTGAGTTCATGGATGAAACAACAGTGTGGAACAGTGCGAACAACAGGAAACGAGGACGAAGAATTTGCTACAGCTCGACTGAAGCTGAGCATGGATGAGCTGTGAGTTTGGAGCAGAGTTCATTCACTTTTTCCTCTTCTCCTCTATTCTCTCTGTGCACAATACAAGGCTCTAAATGTAAATGGTGTGTGTGCACGTACATGAGTAACCAGGCCTTGCTTTGGCCCACCTGCTCCAACTGGGCCATGCTTTGCCTCACCTGCTCCAACTGGGCCAAAGTCCCAAACATGCATGGGCACAGTTTATTTGTACTCGCACTGGATAAACATGTAAGTGGTTCCTTGATGTAAAGCACTTTGAGCCTTTAAGGTGGAAAAGTAATATATAATTGTCATGATGTCTGTTTGTTGCTGCCCTCCTGTACTCTCTCCCCCTCCCTCACCTGTCTGTCTGGAGCTGGGCGGAGTCTCTGACTCCTTCTGCACGCACCTGGAGCGCATTAGCGCAATCACCCTCACCTGTGGTGGCGTATAAGACTCGGCAGACTACACTCGGAGCCAGACCGTCCGCGTGTAAAACGTGAATGTTCCAGCTCTGTTTTTTGCATTCCTGTTACCCGCCTGCTTGTTCTAATTTTGGATTTTGCCACCTTTCCAGACTCCTGCCCTCGCCAGCTCCTGCTCCTGCCTCTACGCTCCGGTACAGTCATCTCACTCCGCACTGCCTGTCTTGGTCTCGGGCGTCCCGCCTGCTTCTTACCCTGGGTCCCACTCCTTGGACTACGCCGGCCCTGTCTGTCCTGGTCTCGTCCCCGCTCCCGTCTTCACTCCAGCCCCGGCTTCCCGTTCCCGACCCGCTCTCCGTCCGTCCTGCCTGCCTCCTGCTTCCTGGTTCCTCGTGTGTGTCATTTGAACTATTTAAGACTTTGATTCACAGACTTGTAAATAAACACTGTCAACCTGCTCTGAGTCCGCATACTTTGGTCCTGACCTGCACCGTTACGACATATAATAATATCCATGTGTGTAATTTTGTTCATTTTTACACATAAAATTCTTTATTTTCAAGTGTGTTTTATTTTTTATATATATATGAAAACATGCAGTGTCTAGCCTTGAGTCTGATAGATGGGTCTGAGTGTGACCCCCACATATGCCCTGACAGTGACGGGCACATCATCCCGATAGGCCTCGTCTTCTTAAGGAGCTTGAGAGGAAGCTGGTGATGGCTGACATGGCTCTTTTCAGGGCTGGTTTCTAATGGGACTTTTTCAGGGACTTGTCAGACTTAAGATGACTGAAATCTCCTTGGCTCGGACCAGGGCTCAAGTCTGCTACTGCTGAAGACTTCATCTGTTTAAGCACTGCCACACAGAGAGGGAGGGGCCAAACATTGGGACTAGGGAGGGGAGGAGGGATGGGAGGGATGGAGGGACAGAGGGGAGGAGGAACTGAGGGGAGGATGGCTAGAGGGAGAGAGGGGAGGAGGGATGAAGGGACAGAGGGGAGGTGGGAAGGGAGGGGAGGAGGAACAGAGGGAAGGTGGGACAGAGGGGAGGAGGCACAGAGAGGAGGAGGGACGGAAGGATGGAGGGACGGGAGGGATGGAGAGGCAGAGGAGAGGAGGAACAGAGGGGAGGAGGGCTGGAGGGACTGAGGGGAGGAGGAACGGAGGAGGGAGGGAGTCTGGGTACGTTAGTCAACTGTACAAAAGCCATAATTGGGTAAAATCAATAGTTATGATTTGAGTTTGAATGGTGTTAGCCTTGTTTAGAGCAGTGTGACTGCGGATGGTCAGGGTGTTTGTTCTGTCCAAACAGCACCTCGTGTGTCCAGGCCTGCATTCTGAAAGTGCCTGAAAACTGTACTGTATGTCTAATTAAAGGCTAACTTTAAAAAGTATGCATCCTTACTATGAGTGGGCTCACATCTCCACAAAGCAGACTCTTATCTGGCCTGGAGGAAGGGCTTGTTTCCATGGAAATGATGTTCCTTTGGCTATAATATTCCAAATACGGCATTAAACATTTCCATCTCAGTGGAGAATGTTCCAAAGTATGATTTTAACTTTTCCATTTCCATGGAATCATATAAATGATGGTTAACGATTGAGATTCTCACAAAGAAGGCTACTCTGATCTGATAGGGTTATGCCAGCGCAATCCACACGTTTGTCAATGCAGTTGCCATATCGTTTCTACGGAAAGCTGTGAGCTTTGCCTTTTTACACTCACAAAATGGTGTGCAAATGTGTAAATGTGTCTTTTTTGCCACATAATTCCATACAGGCCAGAGCAGGGACATAGGCTTTATAACAGCTTCTGTGACTTTACAAAGATTTATGACAAGCAGAGACTGTTATTTGCAAGGCTCTGGTGGAACTGTAGAACCTTTTTAGACTTGTAAGAGTGCAAGCTACATACAGCTCCTTTAAATAATACTATGAATAGACGAGCTTCACAAGCTATAGCTAATCGTAAATATAGGCAAATTAAATTGGCAGATTAATCAGGTGGGACAGTTGGTGATCACTCTCATGAATATTATTAGAATTGTTTAGAGTTGCTCAGTCAAAGTCCAAACTACATATCCTCTGGTTGTGGGCAGAATGCTTAACCCACTACACCACTTTCACCATATAGATGAGTTATAGTGTTAGGTTTCCTTTTGGTCTTAAAACTCTCCAAATTCAGTTTGGCCCTGATTGAGCACCAGCGTCACCCTCGGTCTTTAGCCGTTCTCCTGATAAGCCATGAGCACTCTCTCCTCTCTCCTCCATTCATCTTTGTCTGCACACCTCTGGCTCCTCCCTGCCAGCCCGCGACCGCAAGCCCATCCATTACTCCCTTCATCCCAAGCTTCAAACTACGAGTTTCTTAATAAGATGCTACGCGTTTGTCCTCCCGCGCATAATTCCCTCTGTCATGCGCTCTCTATCACGTGGAAAACACGCGTCCTCGTTCCCAGAGCTGTGGCTGGACACTGTTTGAGGATTATGGGCTGTGACACCTCCGGGATGCGCCCGGAATCTCCAGCATTTTCACAACCGCTGAGTGGAATTACGTCGGAATTATCTGTCATTGCCGAAAGCGCGGAGAGCCATTTGAGGTGCAGAGGTGGAACAGGTTCTTATCGACTGGCTGCTAGCTTGTAAATTTATGCTAATGAAGCGCTTTTGTGATGGCACAGCTCAGCCTGGAGGGGTGCTTGGGAGAGGATGCTAATCTGGCTATAGCGGAGAGTGCGAGATCATTTGGGCGTGATCCTCTTGTAATTATTTCGTTTAAGGCTTTTTACCAATGCTAATCCGAAGCTACCAGGAAGTGTCTTATAGCCCCTTATATGGTTCTTAGCAGCGCTAGTTAGCATGCAGCCTCTTAGAGTGTAGCACATGAAGGATGAGTGTAGAGCTGATAGAATGACTTAGATCCGCATATCTGTTGGATCCACCTTAGGAAGTTGGAAGCAGGCCAAACTAGCAGCCTGAGGCAATGGGCTAGCTAAACGAGTAGGTTTTAGAAGCCCCCACCGCAGAGGAGACAGGCTCCCAACCTCCAACAACACGACAACACCCCACTGTTGTCCACACAATCGCAAACTCTTCAATGCTATTTCTTATAAGTGGAATGTTTCCAGCGTCTCCATGCAGACAAGCAGGAGAGGCGACAAAGCTATGGAAACGCTAGCTCACTAAGGAAGTCCACTAGTATCTAAAGAAATTAACATTCAAATCTGAATCTGTAACTTCTTTTACCTTTACTATTTAGTGTTTCACTTATCACATGGCTCCAGACATTATGTCTGTAAGTTTTGTAAAAGCGTGTGGTCTTGGCTGGCCAGGCAAGGTTATACCATTAGTTTAAAGGTCCTATATTATGCTAAATGAGTTGTGTGAAACATGTGTGAATGAAACAAAACACAACTCCAGGTATGTTTGTGATGAGGAAATATTAGAACAAAGATCAGAAAATAATGTAACATGGGCCTTTAAAGGGAAGCCATTTTAGTAAGAATATCTTTGCTTTGTTTAAACCTGGTTGTTGGTTGCATGACAAAAAAACTTCTAGAAAATAAAACTGCTCAGCCAAAGCGCCCTACAGACACCACAGACCCATGCTTCAAAATAATGTCCTAGGTTTAACCACATACAATTTTACTCCAGGTTTCAAGGGTATGCTCTGCTCTCCATGGTGATGTGGTGCAAATGGGGGCAGCAGAGAGCAGAGTCAGCCCAGCCCAGAGGGACCAGGGCTGGGGTGTGCCAAGGCCCCGAGCCCCTGGCGAGCTCCAGGCCGGCCCTCATTTGACTAATTACAGCGGATTAAAGCGTATGAATGCAAGCTGTTTACTCCTGTGACAGTGACCCGCCAGAGAACACACACACACAACAACTGCACATCTCAGAGAGTCATACAGTTATAGTATTATACAGTATAATTATACAGTACGCAGTATAATTATTAGTGTTGATACGTCAATACTGCCTGAGGTATACTATGTATAGATGCCAAGATAAACACAGATGATGATTTATAGTATTCCTCCTCCATCAGATCCAGATTGTGATACTTGGATACTTGGGTATGTGAATAAAAAAGTCACTATAATTTACTATGTGAATTGTACCAGAATAAGGCTTAAAAGGGCAACAACTAGAGACACTACACTGCATCTATTCACTGCATGTATTCGCTACATGTATTCACTACATATATTCACTACATGTATTCACTACATATATTAACTACATGTAATCACTACATTTATCACTACATGTAATCACTACATGTTTTTGTCACGTGTATTCACTTCATGTATTCACTACATATATTCACTTCACGTATTCACTATATGTATTCACTACATATATTCACTTCATGTATTTAGTACATGTATTCACTACACGCATTCTCTGTGTGTGATAAATTTGATGTTGTATTTTACCTTGTAGCAATGTGAAGACAATGGATTAAGCATTTGCCCTTCAACTAGAAGATAACAGGATCAAGCCTCACTTATTGTGAACAGTGTGAAAAGGTGTTTTACATAGATAATAACTGTGTTAAAGTCTTATGGCAGTGGTGGTGTCGCTGTTAGTGTTTAAAACCTCTATCCCACCATTACAAACTGTTGTTATGCCTTTAGGCAAGACACTTTGCCCTAGCTTTCAGTTTACACATGTGAATGGGGGAATTGTTCCTTCATGTAAAGCGCCTGCAGCCCGTGGAGGTAGACATGGAGGATTTTGTGTGTGATCTGTAGATATGTGGTCATATGGAGACCCGCTGGAGACCAGGACCAAATCCTGTAATGAAGAATGCTCGTTATTGTTGATAAGGCCCGTTCTTACAGCACTGCCTCTGAAAACTTTTATAAACACAAAACCAGAGGTAGGCAGTGCTCAGTTACATTTACCCAGTTACTTTACTTTCTTGCAGCGCTCCTTCAGATATGATTTTGTTCATATTTAATATCTAGGCTCATTTTTGTGTCTGTTTAAAAATACCCCTTTTTTTTTACTTATTTCATGTTTTGTCACATTCACTAAAATTATAAATCAGATGTTACTGCCCGACAGTTACCGTTTAAGTTACTTTTACATGAGTAATACTTTTCCTAAATACATTTTACTTTTACTCAAGTAATTTTTTGTACTTCTGCTTAAGTACTATTTTAAATGACAGCTTTTGGCTACTCTATCACCTCTGCATATGAAATCATACTCGACTCTTTTTTGGAAATTCATTTAGTAATAACCATCAGGCTAATATTTGTTTGCATTAATCACCGGCTTTAACCTAGCATACACAGGCCTGAAGACCACGACAGGGGGCTTTTATAAGGAGGGAGTGAGCGCTAGCCCGATTAGCATTTGTAAAACTCCTGGCCAAGAGGTGAAATGAGCCGAGCCATGTGTGTGTTTTTAAACTCTAGTCTGTCTCCCACTCACACCAGTCTAGTCAGTACTCTGTTGTGTTGTGTTCGGCCTTCGCCACAGTCCCATAATAACCTTATAGAAGATCCTCATGGAGACAGAATACCAAAGAGGCTTATGTGCTTGGATCCACGCAACACTTAGCCAGTGCTGATGAAAGAGCGCGGGTTTGAGAATGGGGCCGGCCTTATTGTAAAGAAGTCACATCAAATTAATAGTGAGGGCCTTTCTTCTGCGCAGCTTTTCACATCGTATTAAGCTATGAAAACTCAAATGAGTGCACAGCCATTAGGAGAAACGCACTACTTTCTTCTGGAGCCTTTGAAACCTGTGACTGTGCCTTCACTTACGCTTAAACTCACTGTTTCCCACAGAAAGATGGTCATTTTATTAAACGTGTCATATAAATGTATATTATATCCTACGCCCATGGAAGCTAGCATGTGTGTGGGATGTTAGCAGTGATTGGTTCTCAAATGTAGTGGTATGGTGTAGATGCTGTTGCCCTAGATCGAGGAGGTTCATGGTTTGATTAGCAGGCCTTGCATGTTCTTTCTGTGTTCTATTTGTTTTTTTTTTGCAAATTCATTAATCTAAAACATGCAAACTAAGCTAATCCTCCAGCTACTCCTGACCAGATTGAATTTCGAGAAGGAGGGACCAAGAGAAGTGGAATGTGGTCCCCAAAACTCTTGAACTTTTAACCAGGTTATACCTTTGTTCCTCATCAAAAACATACCTGGAATCAAGTGTTTCTGTATTCACTCTTGTTTGATGAATCCTTGCTTAGTAAGTCTGGTCTAACTCTCTTAAAAACAAGCATTTTGAAATTCCCAGTTTTGTGACATAACAGGTAAAGGTCCAGAGGTCTCCAGTGCTGTTTTGAAGTCCAGAAATCAATATCTGAGCATTTCTTGCACCAAGTTGTGTTCATTGCAAGTATGTGCTTCTGTTAGCATGTCGAAAATCTTGCTAAAGAAAGTTTAAAAGAAAAAGTTTAACAGATGATCCCAGTGACACAGAAGACCTGGTTAAATGCTTTACACTTATATTTATGACCTTTTGGCCATTTCATAACGTCATTCTCTATTGTCCTGCTGCTGAAGCTTAATTGCTCACATGACATCTAGTCATTTCTATAGTCATTCATTTACAACAGATGCCCTTCCTGATGCAGCTCTTGACATTTCTCTGAGCATGTGTCTTAAACGGTACTAGTCATTTGTCAGGGCTGGACTCACATTCACACATTCTCAGGGAGTGGAGGTGCATCTGGGCTAATCCAATTACAGAATTTGAATAAAGAAGTGGAAATATTCAGTTCCCCACTCGAGCCTCGTCTCTTTGGTTTGGCTTTACATTTTTTCATCTAGGCTCAATTAGTCGCCCCAAAGAAACCAAACTGGATAAGCAAAAAAATTATGAATTTAAAATATGGTATCCTCATTTCACTAATTAGACTTGACAAGTAAAACTCCCAATGGAACAAGACCTTTTATACTTAAAACAGGAAAAACAACTCTTCTCAGTTAAAGGTCCACTTTGTAACGTTTCTGGAGGAGGGTTTACCATCTACCTAAACTAATCTTTATCCATAGAGACAGGTGACACTACAAGGCCAAGGTACAAGTCAGATCTGTGGAGACAGCTTGCTCACAAAAAACTATGTTTTTAATGACAGTTTACCTCAAGTGTTTATTACTACATAGTTAACAATGACTATAACATTTCAACTTCTTTCCATGCATCCTATACTTACAGTATTTATCCAAAACATTTCTATTAAAGCCCCTCATTTGTCTTGCTAGCATAAACATTAGCCTTGTATAGCATTCACCCCACAGCCTCATAGTGTTTACAGGGGCCCTTGGTTGCTCTGAGCTCGGGGCCCCTCTCTCTCCACAGCTCTTCAAAGCCGCGCGGCTGCTGCATGAATAGTAATTATGGCCCTTAACAGGATTGGAGCGTGCCCCCATGATGGCACTTGAGAAGCAGGGCGGGTGGAGTTAAACGGCTGTCAGGCTGTGGAGGTGCTGGTGCTACAGTGGCCCTCCACCACACGGGTCTATACTGGGATTAGACTACTGCAGGGCCTATAGGGTCTATACCGGGATTGGACCACTGCAGGGTCTGTACCAGAATTAGCCTACTGTAGGGTATATAGTGGCATTAGACTACTGCAGGGCGTATAGGATCTATACCAGGATTAGACTACTGCAGGGTCTATAGGATCTATATCAGGATTAGACTACTGCAGGGCCTATAGGGTCTATACCGGGATTAGGCTACTGCAGGGTCTATAGGATCTATATCAGGATTAGACTACTGCAGGGACTATAGGGCCTATACCGGGATTAGACTACTCCAGGGTATATAGGGTTTATAGGGCCTATACAGAGATTAGACTACTCCAGGGAAATTGGGTCTACAGTGGTATTAGACTACTGCAGGATCTCTGGGGTGTATGGTGGGATTAGACTACTGCAGACAACAACTGGTTTGAGCAAGATCAATTTCAAAGACCTTCTAAAACATTCAATGATGGACAAAGTGTGAATAATAATCATAGGGTAAGTGCCCAGTGTTTCTCAAGCAGGGGGGACCTGCTGCATTTTAAGTGTTTGTATAATTTATAAACAAATCTATTCATGTTTTGTCCTCTTTTGGGTCATCTGTGGTTTCGTCTCATTTTAGACCATTTAGCCCTAATGTATTACCAGTGGTTCAAACCAATCACAGGGCAGCATTGTGGTTTGGGCAGAGCCAAAGGTGAAACGCTAAATGAACCAAAACAAACATCACGACCCTGACAGATGAACTTCAGCCTTTTTTAGCAGAAATGCAAACGATTTCAATTTTGAAAAACACGCAGAGGGAAGAGGAGCCTAATGCTTCTATGGACAGGGAAGATGTCTCAGCTAGATTTAACTAAAGTTTAATTTTTCATCGTGTTCCGCTGTTGTGAAGCTTTGATCAGATTCTGACATTACTCATTGCATTCTGGCTTTTCCTGATCGTTAACCTGTGCAGCACTGTTAGGCCTGGTAAACTCTGGGTTTAGATCTGGTGGTAATCAGAAGTCAAACATTATGATTGGTGGAACATGTGAACAGGGTTATGTTGCTAATACAATGTTAATAATTAGCACCTGTATTTTATTGTTTTTAGAAAAATCCAACGACACAAGTGCTCCCCCTGTCCCCATGTGTCCTATTCCCATTTCTCACCACAGCACACAATATTTCCCCAGGTGTGGCTACATGCTAATATACGTCCCAATTAGACAACTATATCGTCTTAACAACCAAAACCACACTTCCACCTGGATAAACCCGCTTCACAAACAAAACCTGGGAGTCGCAGGTCAAACGGAGATCAGGTAATTGGAAGCACCTGATATACCAAGCTCAGCACAGAGTTCCCCTCCCCAGACGCTTCCTCATCGGGCTGTACGGGACCCTCCCCTTTCTCCAGGTTAGCGGCTTTTCCAGGCCATATCCAAGTCCGCCTTCCCCCGAGCAGCTAAAAGAGCCAGCCTAAATAGAGTGGAGTCCTCTTGCGTGACCCTGGTTAAAGCGCTAATTGGATTGTGAGGGGAAACGCATTCATTCAAATAGGGTCGGGGCGGTCTATTCACTGGTGACAAAAACACTCAAAAATACGAGTTCTTTCTTTGGGAAATGGAATTGGGAAGCACAGACAAAAGGCTGTTTGGTTTGTAGAGACAAGATGGATCGCTGCTTCAAAAGTCCAACATGTAAAAGATAGAAGTATTTTTGTGGCTTTGAAACTCTACATTAAAGTCAAAACCTGCAAGTCTCCGTCACAAAGGCCATGGTGCAGGCCTCAAGTGAGACAAAAGTGCTAACCACTTCCACCAAATAGGATGGTTACATTATTCAAGATTTAAAGATGTTTTTTAGATTTTTTAATTTTCCTCTTAGTTCGAAAGGCTTGATCCCACCTCGTGATGTCATCAAGTGATAGTTCAGAAGTGCTTTGTTGTGTGTTGTAAGTCCAGTCATCTTCTAAAGTCTCATTTACCTTCACAAGATACTTCATTGGCAACCTGTACTTTTAGCCAGATTTAAACCTCATAAGTGTTTCAAAGTGTTTCAATAAAGTGCACTTAAACTTTCAAATATTAAGTTTAAGTGCACTTTATTGTCCCCGTAGGCAAATGTGTCCTCTGCATATGACTCATCCTTCAGTGTCTCTGGGTTAAACCTGCATTTGACCCATTCTTCAGTATCTCTGGGTTAAACCTGCATTTGACCCATCCTTCAGTATCTCTGGGTTAAACCTGTATACCCATTTCCAGATCTTGAGCTGGTCTTTCTACTATGTATGTTTTTGAAAATGCTATATTGAAATTATGCTTTTGTCGCTTACTCCCCCTTCAGAGCCTATCAAACACAGCCAGTGTGCTAAGTCACTCCCCCTTCAGAGCGCTATCACAACACAACCAGTGTGCTAAGTCACTCTCCCCTTGAGAGCACGATCACAGCACAACAATCAGCATCCTGCGATTGACACACCTCCTCATCGCATCAGGTTTGCCAAGTTGTAGTGTATTGTTTTGGCATATTTAGGAAAAACGGCCGTGTGGGAGCATCGTGATATAGGCTTTTAGGCGAAGCATTGGACCAACATAAGGAGGGTTTGAATAGACCCTGGGAGAGATCACTAGATTACTCAAACATGCATGGATGACATCTAAAACCTCTCATGCGTGTTTTTGATGAAGGAACAGCGTTTTTACATGGGAGAAGGCTCCAAACAGCCGACTCTGCAGAATATCTCCTTTTAAATGTTTATTAAATTACGATTATTAGAAATAAAGCCGTTGTAAAGTGAACCTTGGCTAAACTAGGCCACGACTGCAGATGAATGCACCAACAGAAGCAGAGCGGCTGGAATTCCTCAACATTTACTCTAATTATAGCAATAAATGGAGCTGTAACAACGACATCAATCACGTCCATTGTGGAAAATAACATAATGACAATAATTAGAATAATATCTCATTAAGAGAGAAGCACAGGCAGGGGAGAATTAATAGCAGACAGGTGTACTACTCCACACCATTACAGGAGCACAAATGAGTGCATCACCCTGGGGCAAGCACACCAACGGAGGCAAAGAGAGAAAGGGGGATGAGGGGGGGAAAACAGACCAATGGAGGCAATGGAGGCTGGGAGAGGGAAAAAGAGAGAGATGGAGAGAAGAAGAGAGGGATGGGGGAGGGAAAGAGAGAAAGAGAGATGGGAGGGGGGCAAAACAACGGAGGCAACAGAGGCTGGGGGAAGGAGAGAAGGAGAGCAGGAGAGAGGGATGGGGAGGGAAAGAGAGATGAAGAAGGAGAGAGAGAGGGAGGAAGGAAGAGAGAAAAGAGAGTAAGAAACAGGAGGAGGGAGAGAGGGATGAAGGAGAGAGCAAGACAGAGAGAAAGAGGTGGGGGGAGTTTGCACACTGCACAAAAGAAGAATTGAAATGACCTGAAAGAATAATGATGACTGTTAGAATAAGTCAAAATATCTATCTCCATGGAAACAAGTAGCTACCAGACTAGTGAGATCTCACAGTAAAAATGTATACATGTATTTAAGCACATCTGTATTTGAATTAATGCAAGAAAGATAAGTTTTATGTCATACTGTGGAACCTTAAACACAGCAACAACATCACCATGGAGACGAATACATGGCAAAATCATTTAGTGCACCTACAGAAGTCGAGTAGTTAACTGGGTTCAAAATACTGACTGGTTCAAGTATTTCACCTATTTTAACTCATATAAGACCCAGACTCATATCATCACATCTCTTAGCATTATTGCTGGGAACATTTTTGATTAAAATAAAAATATGTTATATGTGAAAAACACTGAAACATGTCCAAAAAAAAAAATCTAGACCCAATAAATAGTTATTATTTATTGGGTCCCCACACTTGTCAATGCTGCCTAAATAATATTAATATCCAACCATTCCCCTCTGCGCCAGTTTGAAGCTCACAGTTTGAAGCTCTCAGTCTGAAGCTCACAATCTGAAGCTCACAGAAGCTCACAGTCTGAAGCTCACAGAAGCTTACAGTCTGAAGCACTAAGTCTGAGGCTCACAGTCTGAAGCTCAAAGTTTGAAGCACTCAGTCTGAGGCTCACAGTCTGAAGCTCACAGTCTGAAGCTCACAGTCTGAAGCACTCAGTTTGAAGCTCACAGTCTGAAGCTCACAGAAGCTTACAGTCTGAAGCACTAAGTCTGAGGCTCACAGTCTGAAGCTCAAAGTTTGAAGCACTCAGTCTGAGGCTCACAGTCTGAAGCTCACAGTCTGAAGCACTCAGTTTGAAGCTCACAGTCTGAAGCTCACCAAAGCTCACAGTCTGAAGCTCACAGTCTGAAGCTCACAGTCTGAAGCTCACAGTCTGAAGGTCACTAAAGTTCACAGTCTGAAGCTCACGGTCTGAAGCTCACAGAAGCTCACAGTCTGAAGCTCACAGTCTGAAGCTCACAGATGCTCACAGTGTGAAGCTCACAATCTTGAAGCTCACAGAAGCTCACAGTCTGAAGCTCACAGAAGCTCACAGTGTGAAGCTCACAATCTGAATCTCACAGAAGCTCACAGTCTGAAGCTTACGGTCTGAAGCTCACAGTCTGAATCTCACAGACGTTCACAGTCTGAAGCTTACAGTCTGAAGCTTACGGTCTGAAGCTCACAGTCTGAAGCTCACAGTCTGAAGCTCACAGTCTGAAGCTCTTTTCACTCTGGCAGAGCTGGAGCAGAGCCTGACACCAAACAGAATTGCAAATAAGCAAACAAAAAAGTCTTAAATGTGTAAATGAGGCCCACGAACTAAGAGGCTGCTTTCCCCCAGACTGGAGCTGGAGATGAGAGGGGGGCATCGGCACGTGATCAAGGGGAGCCGCGGTGCACCCAGGCAGGCATCAAATCGTGCACCGGCAGCCTCTCCTCTCCAGTCAATCATCCATTACCCAGCCACCAGCACAGTGCCTCCTCTTCCCCCTCCCCTCTCGTCTTTCTCTCTCTTCCTCCTCACTCTGCCTTCACTTCGTCTTTTCTATTTCTCCTCTCTTCCTCCTCTAGCTCATCTCTCTGCCTCCTCTTTGTACCTCCTCTGCCTCCTCTCTCTGCCTCTTCTTCCTCCTGTCTCTTCCTGGTCTCTCTGCCTCGTCTTCCTTCTCTTTGTTTCTCCTCTCTCTAGCTCCTCTTCTCTATTTCTCCTCTTCATCCTTTCTCTTTCTCCTCTGCCTCCTCTTCCTCCTTTCCCTGCCTCCCCTTTCTTTCTCCTCTTTCCCCACTCTCTTCCTGCTCTCTTTGTCTCCTCTTCCTTCTCTCTTTGCCTCCTCTTCCTCCCCTATCTTCCTCCTCCCTCTGCCTCCTCTTCTTCCTCTCTAGTCTCTGCTTCCCCCTCTCTCTTCGTCCTCTCTGCCTGCTCTTCTTTCTCTCTTTGCCTCCTCTTCCTCCTCTCTCTGCCTCCTCTCTCTTCCTTCTCTATCTGCCTCCTCTCCTTTCTCTCTTTTCCTCCTGTCTCTACTTCCTCTTCCTCTTCTCTATTTCTCCTCTTCGTCCTTTCTTTCTCCTCTTCCTCCTCTTTCCCCACTCTCTTCCTGCTCTCTCTGTCTCCTCTTCCTTCTCTCTCTGCCTCCTCTTCCTCCTCTCTAGTCTCCTCTTCCCCCTCTCTTTCCGCACTCTCTTTCTCCTTTCTGCCTCCTCTTCCTTCTCTCTTTGCCTCCTCTTCCTCCTCTCTCTGCCTCCTCTTCCTCCTCTCTCTGCCTCCTCTTCCTCCTCTCTCTGCCTCCTCTCTCTTTCTTTTCTCTCTGCCTCCTCTTCCTCCTCTCTCTGCCTGCTCTTCCTTCTCTCTATACCTCCTGTCTCTGCCTCCTCTTCCTCTTCTCTATTTCTCCTCTTCGTCCTCTCTCCTGTGCCTCCTCTTTCCCCAATCTCTTCCTCCTCTCTCTGTCTCCCCTGCCTTTTCTCTCTGCCTCCTCTTCCTCCCCTCTCTTTTCCTCCTCTCTTTTCCCCCATAGTTAAATTATGTCAGGAGGCGGCACAGAGCCTCGACCTGCCACACTGAAGCTGAGAAAAGCATTTCTTCTTTTTCACGTGGCTTTTATCGAGCAGAACTGAAGGCGCAATATAAGAGGTGAAAAAGGATAGAATATGAAGGCTTTTATCCTCTAAAAATGAACTGGAAGAGAGAGAGATTATTTTTGACATTTCTTTTTCTTCTTCTTCTTCTTCTTGCTGTGTCTTTTCATTTGTTGTAGGTTTTGTCAAAGTCCCATTTTCACCGAAAAGTCTCAGAATGACCAAAACTAAAACTATGACTAAAGTATTTTCATTGACTTAAAGACACAGTACTTTATAGCCAAAAATAGACTCCAATAAAAGCATGTTTTGTTTTGTTTTTTTCATTTTAGTTAGAAGCACTGAACAACATGCATCCTTATTGTGAGTGGGCTTGCATCTCCACAAACCTGACTCGTAGTTGCCCTGGAAGATGGCCTCCTCCTGCCTGTTTCCATGGAAATGCTGTTCCTTTGGCAATTATCTTCCACAGTAAGGCATAAAACTTATCTATCTCCATGAAGACCTTTCTGAAGTATGGCTTTAACTTTCTGTTTCCAGGGAATAATGCAGGTGACGTGCCACCTCCAGAGGAGTTACACAGTGCGCTTTTAAAATAAAGTATATGTTCTGGTTGAGCAGCTATCATGACTAAGATCCTGCTTGGGTCTGCCTGGGTCTGCCTGGGTCTGGCTGGATCTGCAAGGTAAATACATGTCCTGCTATATTGTCTTTACAAAGAACCTAAGTTGCTAATGGACTATGCGTCTCTCTGATTGTGTGTAAGAGAAATCCACCCTGACACAGGGAGAACATGAAAACTCTGCAGAGAAAGGCCCAGCAGTGGAATTCCAACCCAGAACCTTCTGGTTATGAGGCATGAGTGCTAACCACTCAACTATCGTGCCACGGCAGGTTTGGCAGTCTATTTTCATTTATTTAGTATATTATATTGTATATTTTGTTTAAAGTGGAACTTCTACCAAAATAACTGCAGCCTTTGAGATTTCATAACTGCACCTGCTCAAACTACAGCTTAGATTGAATCCCACCTCCGCTTGTCCCTCCTCTCGTCTCACCTCCTCTCTCTCCTCTCCAGTCCCACTTCCTCTCTCTCTTCCCCCATCCCACATCATCTCTCCTCCCCAGTCCAACCTCTCCTCTCTCTTCCCCCATCCCACCTCCTCTCACCACCTTGGTCCCACCTCCTCTCTTTCCTCCCCATTCCCACGTCCTCTCTCCTCCCCAGTCCCACCTCTTCTCTTTCCTCCCCCGTCCCATCTCCTCTCTCTGATCCTGGCAGAAGCAGCCGTAATGAGCCCCCACAGCAGATGAAGCTCAGCAGGAGCAGACATCTCAGTCCATCTGAGCTCACATGAGGAGAACCAGAACCACCAGCCTCTATGTCAGTGTTGTTCTATAAAGCAGGTAAACAGACGGCCAAGCAGGGACGAGGAGAGGCAGATCACACACGCACAGGCACACACCATCACACATATACATACACACATGCACGCACTCATGCACACATACACACACGCAGGAGACAAAGGTGCAGCCAAAAGTACTTCAGACTATTCTAGTGTAAATACAGACAGATATTCAGTTTGTGCTAAAGGTCCAGAGAGAAGAAGAGCTTTGTGCTTTTGTGGACAGGGAACATGTCTCTGCTTTTGCCTCACTGGGTTTAACTAAAGTTTGATTTGTCGGCTTGTTCTGCTGTTGTGACGCTTCGGCCAATCAGATTCAAGTATTCATCATGCAGTCCCGCCTTTTCCCAGACATCTGGCCAGGTCAGGAAAGTATAAGACACTACAGTCTGTGGAGTTTGCATGTGTAATATTTGCTATTCTGTACAGAATAAAAATTTTAATCCCTGACTGATCCACAGAGGGCGCTGTGCCAGGCTCAGATGTGAGTTGACAGGCACCAGTCAGCAGAAGGGTCGGGGAGGCTGGGGTACGGGGATAGAGGGTATACAGGGGTCTACGGCTCAGCAGTGACAGCCTGCTCCGCTTTTGGAAGTAAGTTTTCCATCCATAAATTAGCTAACCGACAGCTTATTAAGTTCTCCAAATCAACAATTGCTTTGATGTTTTCCAGTCAGGTTTTGGACCTCACCACAGCACTGAGACTCCTCTTATCAAGGTGACAAATGACATCTGCCTGAACACTGATGCAGGCAAAGTCTCAGTCTTGATCCTGTTAGATCTGAGTGCTGCTTTTGACACTGTCGATCATGAGATCCTCTTATAGAGACTAGAGGACTGGGAGGGCATCTCTGGTAAGGCACTAAACTGGTTCAAGAAGACAGGGAGTACTTGGTTGAAATTGGAAAATGTGTCTCAGATAAACTGTCCCTGACCTGTGGGGCGCCCCAGGGGTCAATCCTGGGACCCTGTTGTTCAATCTCTACATGCTGCTGTAAGGCCAGTTAATATGCAGTAATAATGTGTCCTACCAGAACTATGCAGATGACACTCAGATCAAGACTCAGATAAGTCTCACTGGCAGCAGGTGAATATGGACCAGTGGATTCACTGCATCTAACAGATCAGTGTGAGGATGTAAAACAACTTTCTCTAGCTAAACTCAGACAAGAGTGAATTCAGTGTCTTTGGCCCACAGAAACATAGAGAAAGTGTTAGCAGTACCTTCCAGTCTCTCTCCAGAACGCTTCTGCTCGGATCCTGACTAGAACCAGGAAGTGCGAGCACAGTCCTGTGGCTTAGAGAATAGACTTTAAATCAGCTCTGCTTGTGTACAATCTCTCCATGGCCTTGCAACAAAGTACATCTCCGACATGTTACTGCCATATGAACCATCTTGCACTCTGATGATTTCAAGAACCAGCCTCCTGCTGGTGCCCAGAGTGAGGACTAAACATGGGAAATCAGCGTTTCAGTTTTATGCAGCTAAAATCTGGAACAGTCTTCCTGATGATGTGAGTCAGGCCTCTAGTTTGACAATGTTTAAATCCAGGCTCAAAACAGTTCTGTTTAGCTGTGCATACGACTGAAAGGTTTTTATTGTGCCTCTTATTTGTGTTTTCATGTGTTGTATTGTGATTAATGTCTTGACTAGATTAGGAAAAATCAAGAGTTTAACGGCATTGTCAAGGTCAACCAGCTAGGTAAACTAATATCCATAAAGTTTAAGTCCAAAAATCACATTTAAAACACAAGATTCAGTGACCCCTCCCTGAACCGCCACCTTAACGTGGTGGAGGGGTTTGAGTGCCCGAATGATCCTGCGAGCTATGTTGTTGGGGGCTTCATGCCCCTGGTAGGGTCACCCATGGCAAACAGGTCCAGGGAGACGGGACAGACTAAGAGCGGTTCAGAAGCCCCTTATGAAAAGAGTACAATCAAGGCACGCTACGTCGCCCGGACCGGCGTTACCGGGGCCCCTGGGGTGGGTGCTTGACAGCGAGCGCCTGGTAGCCAGGCCTTTCCCCGAAGGAGTGACATGGGGCCGTCCTCATGTGGACCCACCACCCGCAAGAGGATCCGTAAGGGGCCGGTGCATGAAGATCTGGGCGGCAGTCGAAGGTGGGGGCCTGGACGACCGGATCTCTGGACATGGAAACTGGCTCTGGGGACATGGAATGTCACCTCGCTGGGGGGGAAGGAGCCGGAGCTTGGGCGGGAGGTTGAGCGTTACCGACTAGATATAGTTGGCCTCGCCTCCACGCACAGTTTGGGCTCTGGAACCCAACTTCTTGAGAGGGGCTGGACTCTCCATTTCTCTGGCGTTGCCCGCGGGGAGAGGCGGCGAGCTGGTGTGGGCTTGCTCATTGCCCCACAGCTCAGCCGTGCTGGGGTTCACTCTGGTGAACGAGAGGGTCGCGTCCCTGCGCCTTCGGGTCGGGGACAGGTCTCTCACTGTTGTGTCGGCCTACGGGCCAAACAGCAGTGCAGAGTACCCGGCCTTCTTGGAGCCCCTGGGAGGGGTACTAGACAGTGCACCGACTGGGGACTCCATTGTTCTCCTGGGGGACTTCAATGCCCATGTGGGTAACGACAGTGACACCTGGAGGGGCGTGATTGGGAAGAACGGCCTCCCTGATCTGAACCCGAGTGGTGTTTTGTTATTGGACTTCTGTGCTAGTCAAAGTTTGTCCATAACAAACACCATGTTCGAGCACAAGGGTGTCCATCGGTGCACGTGGCACCAGGACACTCTAGGTCTGAGGTCGATGATCGACTTTGTTGTCGTGTCATCTGATCTCTGACCGCGTGTCTTGGTCACTCGGGTGAAGAGAGGGGCTGAGCTGTCAACCGATCACCACCTGGTGGTGAGTTGGATCCGCTGGCGGGGGAGGAAGCCGGACAGATCTGGCAGACCCAAGCGTATCGTAAGGGTCTGTTGGGAACGCCTGGCAGAGCCTTCTGTCAGAGGGGTCTTCAACTCACACCTCCGGGAGAACTTCTCCCTGATCCCGGGGGAGGTTGGAGACATGGACTCCGAGTGGGCCATGTTCTCCACCTCTATTGTCAATGCGGCAGCTCGTAGCTGTGGTCATAAGGTCTGTGGTGCTTGTCATGGCGGCAATCCCCGAACCCGGTGGTGGACACCGGAAGTAAGGGATGCCGTCAAGCTGAAGAAGGAGTCCTATCGAGCCTTGTTGGCTCGTGGGACTCCTGAGGAAGCTGATGAGTACAGGTGGGCCAAGCGTGTCGCGGCTCATGCAGTTGCAGAGGCAAAAACTCGGGGTTGAGAGGAGTTCGGGGAGGTCATGGAGGAGGACCATCAGACGGCCTCAAAGAAATTCTGGCAAACCGACAGTACCTCAGGAGGGGGAAGCAGTGCTTCACCAACACTGTTTACAGTGTGGGTGGAGAGCTGCTGACCTCGACTGGGGATGTTGTCGGGCGGTGGAAGGAATACTTTGAGGATCTCCTCAATCCCCCCCGTCATGTCTTCCGAGGAGGAAGCACAGACTGGGGACTCAGAGGCGGACTCGTCCATCACCCTGGCTGAAGTCACCGAGGTGGTTAGCAAGCTCCTCGGTGGCAAGGCTCCGGGGGTGGACGAGATCCGTCCTGAGTGCCTCAAGTTTCTGGATGCCGTGGGACTGTCTTGGCTGACACGTCTCTGCAACATCGCGTGGCGGTCGGGGACAGTACCTGTGGAGTGGCAGACCGGGGTGGCGGTCCCTCTGTATAAGAAGGGGGACTGGAGGGTGTGTTCCAATTACAGGGGAATCACACTCCTCAGCCTTCCCGGTAAGGTCTACTCCAGGGTACTGGAGAGGAGAATCCGACCGATAGTCGAACCTTGGATTCAGGAGGAGCAGTGTGGTTTTTGTCCCGGTCATGGAACACTGGACCAGCTCTATACTCTCCATCGGGTCCTCGAGGGTTCATGGGAACCAGTCCACATGTGTTTTGTGGATCTGGAGAAGGCATTCGACCGTGTCCCTCGTGGTGTCCTTTGGGGGGTGCTCTGGGAGTATGGGGTCCGGGGCTCTTTGCTAAGGGCTGTCCGGTCCCTGTATGACCGGAGCAGGAGCTGTGTTCGCATTGCCGGCAGTAAGTCAGACCTGTTCCCAGTGCATGTTGGACTTCGCCAGGGCTGCCCTTTGTCACCGGTTCTGTTCATTATATTAATGGACAGAATTTCTAGGCACAGCCAGGGGCCGGAGGGGGTCTGGTTCGGGAACCACAGGATCTCATCTCTGCTGTTTGCGGATGATGATGTCTTGATGGCTTCTTCGAGCCAGGACCTGCAGCAGGCACTGGGGCAGTTTGCAGCCGAGTGTGAAGTGGCTGGGATGAGAATCAGCTCCTCCAAATCCGAGGCCATGGTTCTCGACCGGAAAAAGGTGGTTTGCCCTCTCCGGGTGGGTGGTGAGTCTCTGCCCCAAGTGGAGGAGTTCAAGTATCTCGGGGTCTTGTTCACGAGTGAGGGAAGGATGGAGCGTGAGATTGACAGGCGGATCGGTGCAGCATCTACAGTGATGCGGTCGCTGTATCAGTCCGTTGTGGTGAAGAAGGAGCTGAGCCGGAAGGCGAAGCTCTCGATTTACCGGTCAATCTACGTTCCTACCCTCACCTATGGTCATGAGCTCTGGGTAATGACCAAAAGGACAAGATCGCGGATACAAGCGGCTGAAATGGGTTTCCTCCGCAGAGTGGCTGGGCGCACCCTTAGGGATAGGGTGAGGAGCTCAGTCACACGGGAGGAGCTCGGAGTAGAGCCGCTGCTTCTACACATTGAGAGGAGCCAGCTGAGGTGGCTCGGGCATCTGCTCAGGATGCCTCCTGGACGCCTCCCTAGGGAGGTGTTCTGGGCATGTCCCACCGGGAGGAGGCCCCGGGGAAGACCCAGGACACGCTGGAGGGACTATGTCTCTCGGCTGGCCTGGGAATGCCTTGGGATCCCACCGGAGGTGCTGGAGGACGTGTCTGGGGTGAGGGAAGTTTGGGAGTCCCTGCTTAGACTGCTGCCCCCGTGACCCGGCCCCGGATAAGCGGAAGAAAATGGATGGATGGATGGAAGATTCAATGACATGTTTTAATAACTCAGCTGTTTATTAAGTTTCAGAAACAGATTTTAAATAAAAGTACAAGCCTTGTGTCCATAGAGCTGATCAGTCCTGAGCTTTCACACGTTCAATGTGCATTTTTTGTAAAGTTTAGGCAAGGCAAGATTATTTGTACAGCACAACTGGTACACAAAGTAATTCAAAGTGCTTTACATAATAAGAAAAACATTAAAATCGCAATACAACAAATCAAAACATAAATAATCCTCATGAAATGAACATTAAAAGAGAAGAGTGCAGAATAAAAACCTTTCAGTCATATGCATAGCCTGGATTCAAACATTCTCAAAGTAGAGGCCTATCTCACATCTTCTAGTGCAGGGGTGGCGAACAAGTTAGGTACAAAGAGCCAAAATTTTCAACCGTAAGACTCAAAGAGCCACATGATGCACTGACCTGCCAAGACAGACACACACACACACACACAATTACAACCATATTATTTCCCTTAAAACACTCCTCTCCTTACAAAACAACAGCAAGCATTGTACTTCTGTTCATTTCAAGATAAGTGTCCACCCTCAACACACACATCAAATGCAGCTTAGCCAGAGTTAACACAGCACCTATCCCAGAGGTCAGATACCCCCCACATACACACATACACACACAAACACACATACACACAGGCATCTTTTCCTCTCTCTCTTTTTCTCACTCTGTCAAACACACACACACACACACACACACCCCCCCCCACACACACACACACACCCCCCCACACACACACACACATTTGCTCTTTATCTTCATCTCTGTCTCTCTCTGACACACACAACTACTGAACACACTTCAGAAACACATGTAGGGCCTGTATAATGTAAACTGATGGAATATTTTTAGTTTATTTTTTAAATTATTTTAATATTTGATATTTATATATTATCTTGTTTTATTGCATGTACCATTATCCTTCTGTTCCTTAACTGTGCGGTGCAATGCTGTAATTTCCCCACTGTGGGACTAATAAAGGCTTATCTTATCTTATCTTATTAAAATATTAACACAAGCATAAGTCAGGTGTTGTTTCCAAACTACATCACAGATTTTCTTACCTTATTGGAGTGATGGGATGATAATCTCAGTGGGATTTTTTTTTTTTTTTATTATCTGGAGCCAAGGTTTCAATTACATCCACAAAACACTGTTTTAAAAACTCTCCTTCGTTGTACGTTTTTTTTTTTTTTTTTTTTAGCACGGGCAATCTTCCACGTCACTTTATAGGATGCAAGTGTCACAGTTTCTCCATGCTTGTTCAATTGCTGAAACATTTGAGACTGTCTTTTTATCGGGCTTTTCAAGGTGCTCAGTTTGTGCTTGCGTAGTTCAGAACCTTTGGGGAATTCCTTGTCCATATGAGCCTGGAGAGTGCTAAAATGAGGCTGAAGATTTGAAGCCTTGAAATGTGATATTGTAGTATTGCAGATTAAACAGAGTGATTTGCCATCCCGTTCAATAAAAAAGTAAGCATCTTCCCATTCTTCCAGAAATGAGCTGTGTTCATCCTCATATTTTCTTTTAGTTTTGCATTTTGCCATTTTGACTCGAGGGTATCAGTCTGCACGCGCATGAAATGTTTACTTATTTTCGCGGCATTAGACATAACCCGCGCAGATGACGATCGGTCACGTGTCAGACGCAGTGTAAAAAAAAAGCTGATGAATCAGTTTTTATATATTGTTTATTATTTGTTTTAATAAGCCTTGGTGGATTTGAATGTGTTTTAAGAGAGAAAAAAATAAGTAAAACATGAGACAATGCAAAGAGCCGCAGTATATAGAAAATATTATACGAGGCAAAGAGCCGCATTCCTATTGGCAGAGAGCCACCCCTGTTCTAGTGGGAAATGAATGGGTAATGTACTTATGGACGCAGGGGGTGGTCACTATTGAGCTCCATAGAGGGTCTGTGGAGGTGGGGTTTTTGCGTACGGGGTACGGAGGGGTCTGTGGGTGTGGGCGTGTGGATGCAGCACAGAGTCATACTGTCACAACATATGCCCAGCACATGACTGACAGCCAGCACACTTAATCTCATTCATTTGAGCACATCCATCACAGCAGCAGACACTCAGGGCGGCTCTGAAAATACCAGGCTATATTTGAAAATCTATGTAAATGTGTGAGCAGCTCGGTCAGTTAGACACACCATAACATGCTCTGAGGGACAGTCATTAGCATAGAGAATAAGCCCCACTGTGGCCCAGATGTCCTCATGAGCTGGGACATGAGCTGGGACACGAGCTGGGACATGAGCTGGGACACAAGCTGGGACATGAGCTGGGACATGAGCTGGGCCATGAGCTGGGGTCTGGAGTGGGCCTCAGCTCCAGCATAGCCTCATATGGAGTGGGCCTCAGCTCCAGCACAGCCTCATATGGAGCAGGCCTCATCTTCAGCAGAACTAATGAAAGTCGACAAAATGTCTGTGCTGTCATCTTTGACTCCCATCCTCCCTTCACCTCCACCCCCACCCCCCTCCACTCTGGGGGAGCGTGACAGCAGCGGAAAATGGTGGCTAAATGTGGCTTCCATGTGGCAGAGGGGTGAGGGGAGGAGGGGTAAGTAAGGGCGAGGTGAGCAGAAAGGGAAGGAGAGGAGGGTGAGGAGGGAGAGGAGAGTGAGGAGGGGTGAGGAGACAGGAGGTGGGGGAGTGGGGGATGAGGAGGGAGAGGATGGGTGAAGAGAGGGATGACAGTGCAGAGGAGGATGGTGTTTCCTCTCTGTATGTGACTGTATTTTGAACACAGAGCTCTGACACAAAGGGTGTCAGAGGGTGACACTGGTGCACCCTCAGACCCTCGCTCTCCTCTGCCCTTAGACCCTCGCGCTTCTCAGACCCTCGCTCTCCTCCACCCTCAGAAGATCGCTCGTCTCTGCTCTCAGACCCTCGCTCTCCTCTGCCCTCAGACCCTCACTCTCCTCCCCCCTTAGACCCCCGCTCTCCTCCGCCCTCAGACCCTCACTCTCCTCCCCCCTCAGACCCTCGCTCTCCTCTGCCCTCAGACACTCTTTCTGCTCCACCCTAAGACCCTCACTCTGCTCAGACCCTCACTCTGCTCAGACCCTCACTCTCCTCCGTCCCCAGACCCTCACTCTCCTCCGTCCCCAGACCCTCACTCTCCTCCGCCCTCAGACCCTCGCTCTCCTCAACCCTCAGACCCTCGCCCTGAGACCCTCCCTCTCTTCCGCCCTCAGACCCCCAGTCTCCTCTGCACTCAGACCCTCGCTCTCCTCCGCCCCCAGACCCTCTTAAGTGTGTGAGTTTACCTTTATCACACACAACTCAGATTGTCTGCAGTTTTTTTTAATGTACACTTTTTTCACCTTTCTGCATTTGACCCAGTTTTGGGTAGATGGGGAAAGCAGAGTGCCCAGACACAGGGAGACAGGCCCTGTACCCAATTACAGACAATGTAAAAGCAGCTCTCAAGTTCAAAATAAGGCTGCTGTGTCCTGTCGGCATCTACTTAAAAAGCATTTCTTTGTCCATTAATGAGGAAGTGCGTGTTAGCATGCTAGTTGTGACGGCAAACTCCGTTCTGGTCTCTGAGAGTTGTGAAAAGTGCTTATAAACTCAAAACTGTTTAAACTGTTTAAAATGTACTAGTTCTCTTTTTCACATTTTTAAAACAGTAAAAATCTGGTCCAGACACTTTAAGTAACTGGACTCACAAAAGTGCATTCGTCAGGCTGGGGCCTATAGGCCGAAGCTTCATTAATGTAAATGATGTGTCAATATGGCTAACCTATTCACACGTGTCAGCTGGCCTCTGAACAATGCCTCCTCCAACTTATGAACTCCGCCGCACCACTCCGCCAGTCCATAAAAACCCTGGCCCCTCCCCCCTGGCCCGCCTGACTCCGCCCCCTCCCCTGGACCACCAGATGACACAGATGGGGCGAGCGCAAACAAAGGCAGCCCCTCCTTTGTACACACGGCGCCCTTTCAAAAGCCATTCATGCAACAAATTGGGTAAATGTGGCCAGATCCCCTCCCTGCTAGCATCTCTGCTAGCATCCGTGCTAGCCTCCCTGCTCTTTTTGGGGCGCACCGTACGTCGCAGTAAGTGAAATCGGATTTATGTCTGACCTGGGGCCTCAAGGGGCAGAGCAGGAAAGCACACAAATATTTTATAGACTGGTTAATGCAAAACAGTCCTCCAAAGAAGTTTGGGCACTTCCACAATAACAGCTTGTTTAATAAACAAAAACACAATTTTGCCACAGCTGGGAGAAGATCTTTTTTCTTTTTTTTTTTTTTTTGTGGAAATGTTCATCCAGAATAGCATGATTTACTTGCTAGCTTGAAATGAAAAAGAGGCTAGCCCTGATATCTGATCATGAAGCATAAAGGCCCTTTAGCTTAAACTATTCTACGCAAAATATGTAAAAATGGTTAATCACTTTGAACATACGAAAAAGCAGAGGGCGCAGAAATAAGAAGAGTAAATGAGGCTAAAACCAATAGTTGCATATGAGACTCTATCAGAATGACTTTGGTGAGAGTGACTATATATAGACTTTAAAAACATGGAGGATCAATTTCCATAGCATTACATAACATTAAGATCTGATATGGATTTATTTTCTCAGCCAATATCAATATGTGATATAAGTCTTGTTGTTCCTTGAACCTTGAAGTAATTGATAACCCATATTTGCCTAAGTGGGTATTGAAACATATTTTTATGCCCACAAAAATAAAGTTGTAAGTAACAAAACAAATTCTCTCAGATCTTGCATAATTGTTCTGTTTATAAAATATTGGTATAATATGGTGAGAGATCCCCATCCTGGGTATCAGTGATCTTTGCACAGATTTGACTCTTCTTAAATCAGAAATATATTAATTTTATGAGTTTTCTGATGTAGAATATCAGACCAGCCACTTGATGCCACTTCAGCTCGTTTATCTCTTCCTTTGCTTCCCTGTAGGTCATTAAAGCACAGACCCAGACCCAGCCTCTTGTCTAGACCCTGTAACCTCCCTCCTTCTATAGGCCCTGTACTCTCCCTCCTCTCTGGTTCCTCTTAGCTGCACACTAGTGCTAGCACTGCTACTGCTATCTGCATACAGACACATTTGTCATCATTAGCCTGGTGCTGACACTCCGCACCCTGCTCCTCAGATCCCTACACCCTCCATTATGAACCCTTCAGTCCTTATTTAATCTAACAGTGGCTAATTTTGTCACTGCTAGCTTTGGTGGCAGATATTTTGTAGGACTAGGATGTGGTTTAGCTTCTTCGATTGGACTGGATGCGGGTTTTTGGATTGGTACTACTTTTTGCGATATAGGGAGAAGGATGTGGGGACAGGCAGGGTTGGGGTGGGGTTAAGGGGTCAGTGGGCAGATGATGACGACGCCCACTGGACTTTAGCTGGTGGTCACGGTGCACATATTGAGATTAATTGCAAAGCTAGTGCTAGTACTAGTAGCAGTAGTGGTAGCAGCAGCAGCAGTAGTAGTAGTAGTGGTAGTAGTAGTAGTAGTAGTGGTGATGGTGGTAGTAGTGGTAGTAAAATATGACCACGTTAAAGGTGCACTGTGTAAGTTTGTCCGTGGAAATCCAGAATGACTCCCCAGTATGGGGAGTATGTACCATCTCCATGGAGTCAAGCAGGTGATTCAACCAGGCCAAGTTATAGGTCAGATCTGTGGACTGTCACATCATAGTAGAATGGTCAGGTCTTTTGCGAAATTAAAACACCTTCAGTAACATAATAAATCAGCCATGGTACAATGTTACCTCCTCAAAAACATGCCTGGAGCTGTGTTTTGTTTCATTCACACATGTTTGAGTAACCTCGGTCTAGAAGTCCAAAGCTCAACCTTGTGATGTCATATAGTGGTAGTTTTCAAGTTAACAGCTCCTTTTACCTTTAGTTCAGTAAAGATTGGCAATTCCAGGGCTGAAATCATCCAAATGATTGCAGTGAAGGTGTATGGAGTTTAAAAACACAGTGGAGCACTTCCTATGGACTGGACTTTAGCTGGTGGTCATGCTGCACAGACCAACTTCACAAGGTGGAACAGAGTGTTTTCAGTTTGAGAGAAGAATATGCAGGATTTGTGTGTTGAACATGAGTGAATGAAACAAAACACAACTCCAGGTATGTTTGTAATAAGGAAACAATATTCGCACAGAAAACAGCGCAATAAAAATCTCCATGGAAACATGCTAGTTTCTTCTCCTTGAGCCCCTAAAGTTGTATTTGGAGTGATTCATGTTTGAGGAATCTTTAATCTCTTATTTTCAGGATGCCATTTTGCCAATTTACTGCTGTTTTCACCTCCAACGGTACATGCTCACTGTGATGTGTTTCTTAATCTGTGATACTTGTAGGATTTAGCAGCATCGTATAGCCATTTTGATACAAATGAAAAAACTGGGCTGCTCGCTAGTGTGATGTGCAGCTATCCATAAGGGGTGCATGCAGCGCTGTACACTAAAGGGTCCTGCCCACTAAAGGGTCCTGTACAGTAAAGGGGCCTCTACCCTAAAGACCCTTGTACACTAGAGGGGCCTGTACACTAAAGGGTACTGCCTCTAGCTCAGAGAAGATCTGACTGTGTGTGGTGTAGTATCGTCCTGTAGAACACGCTGCAGTCTGACAGCGGCTCTAGAACATGAGAATGCAACACAAGCACTTTGTGTCAGCACTAAGAGACGCTAATAAACACGGCACCGCTAGCTAGCTCACTCTGCTCTTCTGTACAGTCCAAATGTATGGCAGAGGCTTTACCTGGAATGTTCTACAGTGTGATTAAAAATACTCCCCTAGTCTAAAACTCTCCCCCATAACAACATGAACTAAACACTGTTGCTGTAGGGTTGTTAAAAGTATCGAAAATCAGATCCTAATAAATCTTAAAGCTAGTATTGATACTAAAAAGACCTTGACAGGACAGAAATGAACCTTTCCTGAATAGCTTTAGAATGATCTTGAGCTGTATCAGAACAAGTATAAGACCAAATAGATTAGTATACACCCATGGACCACTATGGAACCTACCTGGACCACTGAGTGATTACACAGATGTAAGGGCACATGGGAATAGAAAGTGCTACCATTTAATGTGGAAAATCACATTCTATTGTCTAAAGAAAGAGCGCTTTTATTACCTGTATGATCAAGTTTGAAATTGAAGTATCGTGACAGTACTAGTATGTCTCTCAGTGTTTTGTCATTCACATAAAAGTAATTAAAATAAAGTATTTGAGCCGTCGCAGTTTGAAGATGGAAATACACAATATACTCGTTCTCTTTTGTCCAATTCCAACATTCCCTGATCTTTCCTTGCATAAACTGAGCCACTGGAATTGTTGCCAAATGGATGCAAATAGATTCCTGTCATTTATCTTGAGTGTGACAGCAGCAGCATATTGTGGAGGGGAGGGGAGAGGGGATGGGGGAGGGGCCACGTACTGCCCAAACAATCAATTATCTCTGATCACTCGCACTCCGCTCTCACTAAGCGCTCCGTCACCACGATAGACAGCAGACGGATGGGGAAGCTAAAGATGCTAATGCTAATGCCCTGTGGAACATGATACAGTGGCTAGCGGAGCGTGCGCTATGAAGTTTGACAGAGAGAGAGAGAAAGGGAGAGAGGGAGAGAGGGAGAGAGAGAGGTCAAAACGAAAGAGGTTAGAGGAAGAATAGAATATTTATAATAATAATAATAATATATTGCTCAATTTTCTGTACTTACTTTTTGTTTTCATATGTCTAAATTGATCAAGTCATTTAAAAATACTAAAATATAAGTGAAAGTGTTCAGAGTTGTGTATATTCTGATGCACACAGATCTGTGTGTGAGAAACAATGAACAGTTCAAGAGATTCATTCTGTTCCTCTTCAGAGTAACTACACTTAAATATTCTTATTAAAACAGGAACTAGGAACCCAGGAAAAAGGAACCCAAACAAACATGGTGCCGCAGACCTCAGCCTGTTTCAGCTGAAATAACAGAGGGAAAGATGTTTGTGCTTTTTTCTCAATTGGATTTAAAGCCTCAATTTTCAGCCAAAAATTTAATGAAAAATGAAAAACATGCAAAATGTTCCAAAGTATGGTTTTCACTTTCTATTTCTATGGAATCATGTAGGTGACGTGCCACCCCCAGAAAGTTACACACTGTAGCTTTAACAGAAGTTCAAGATTTTTCATCTTTTTCCGCTGTTGTGATGCTTTGACCAGTCAGATTCAAGTATTTGTCATGATCCGCGTTTTCCCAATAACTTTCAAAGAGAGCTGTTCCAGACAGATAAATGTGTATACCCTACTTCAGAAAACTGCGCAGATCAGTCTGTCAGGCGTGAGGCAGGCATAAGGGGGGGCATGAGGCAAGAGTGAGGCGGGTGTGAGGCTGGAGCCAAGAGCCGAGCACGGAGCGGGCGTGAGGCGGGTGTGAGTGGTGAGGTAGGTGTGAGGTGTGAGGTGTGAGGCGTGAGGCGGGTGTGACATGGATGCGAGGCAGGAGCCAGGCGTGAGGTGGGTGTGAGACGGGAGTGAGGTGGGTGTGAGGCGGGAGTGAGGTGGGTGTGAGGTGGGTGTGAGCTGGGTGTGAGGTGGGTGTGAGGTGGGTGTGAGGTGGACGTGAGGCAGGCGCCAGGCGTAAGGTGGGCGTGACATCCACAGTATGTGTATTTTCACCTACAGTATAAGCTCTTTTACATGCCCTGCTAATCTGATCCATGAGTCAGGAACATGTTTTAGTTTGACCTTTGAGCCCCGCCCACTTTGTGCTTTTGCCACTGTGATATTGCACCATGACACAGAAACTACAGTCTGGGATAGTGACAGGCAGCTATTTCCTTGGTTCACAAATCTCTGCTACTGTGTAGTTTTCTTGGGTCAGTCTTTAAACTGCTCCTTGACAGAATCATGTGTTTAGGATAGGGTTAGGCAGTTTTTTTCCCATTCTTAGTAACAATGCACCTGATTGGATGAGATGCGGAGCTGCTGTATCAGTTATTACAGGACAAAATACTGTGTAAAATGAATGTATTATATTTCTTATTCAGCAGCTTTTACCAAACATAGCCTGATGTAAAGAGCATTTATCTCAAAAGAACACATTCAAATGATGAACAGACTCTTTCAATGTATTTAAAATAGAAACAAACATTAAAACCCAAACCTCTCTGAGCGTATCTCCAGTAGCTCTTGTGCATTGATCTCATAATATATAGCGTCCCCTGTGGTGCTGTGGACTGACTCATGGCTCTTGGCTCCATTAAACAGCTGAAAATGACCCCATTGAATAGACAGACTCCGGCAGGGGTCCTCCAGGCACCGCGGCCCCCAGCAGAGATGCCATATTGCCTGGAATAATAAAGCCCCCTTATTATTAAAAATCCCAATGATAATTTCATTTTGTGTCAAATGAAATGACAGCAGCGGATCCCCGGAGATGAGGATATGAGGCCGTCCCTCGTCACGTCTCAAGTGTCACAGACTTAATCCAATCCAACCCAAATATGTCAGCGCGTACAAGCACTCTGCCTAATCTGCACATTAGCCCACAAGCTAGTGGCTAAACTCCCTTTGTATGAGGAGCCAAATGAGAGCATTTTTAAAGGTACCACAATGCTTTTTAAAATAAATATTTTTTTTTTTAGCTTTCTCCCATATTATAACATTCCCTCATCAAATACATATCTGAAAAGATTTTATGCCATCCATGGATGTTTGAGTAATCTAGTGATCTCTCCTGGACCCTATTCAAACCGTTCTTACAGTTAGCAGTATGAACCTGTACATGGCTCCACCCACAAGCCTATGTCACACATGCTCCCACACAACAATTATCCATAAATATACAAAAACAATATACAAAAGCACAATGCATGCCATTGTGTTGTGATAGCGCTGTGAAGGGGGAGTGACTTAGCAAAATGAAAGTGAAACTTATAAAACATGTTAATGTATTGTTTTGGCAAATATAGTACTGTATTTTCAAAACAATAAAAGGAACATGGTGATCTAAATATGTTGTGTGTTACAGTTAATAACCCATAGAAGTCAAATACCCCCTTTTAATACACCATAGAAGTCTTTAATTGCAAAACCAGTGGACATGATGGTTGTTTCTGTTATAATCTGGAGTTTTGGTTCAAGACAATTATCCAATCAGAAACCAGAATGAGCCTCACATGACTCTCTCATTTGTGTTGCCAGTTCCAATGCTGAAATCCAGTTGTTTCAAACCTAAAATGCCTCTCTCTGATCTGAACCTAAACGTAGCACCTGCAGCCAATCATGAATCAGTGTTAGTCCGGCCTCGCCAGCTCAGTGAGTGAAGCTGCAGAGGCTGGCTTACACATGAGGCCTGTCCATATACTGAGAATGAGACACACTTGTATGCATCTCTATCTGTAGGTTAAAGCTCTGGACACAGGCTCAGATGTGACTCATCATTGGGATAAGTAGAACAAGATATGTATGTTACTATTCCCATGTGCCCTGCTCTTACTACTACACACAGTCCACATATGCTGGTATAAATCAACAGGATGACCTCCACTTCCCCTGCTCCTTCTGCAGCCTGACCCCACCCTCCCCAGCCCCTCTGCTCAGTTAGAAGACCCTTTGTGCCCCCAGCACCCGGCCACACTCCCCCATTCTTCTCCACAGCTCCGGAGCTCTGTCGGCGGGCACAGGGTACAGGGTCAGCAGCACTTATCCAGGCCTTTGGTGACACCACTCAGGCCTTTGAATGACTCACGCCTGAATGTTCGGATTGTTTGGCAGGGCCCTGAACACGCCACAGTTTTGGGGAGTTACACAGGAGGTTAACTACTGCGTGGATAACATGGCTGGAGAGGTTTACCAGTGTGCATATGTTAAAACATCACCAGGGTAAAGTGAGCGGAGAAAATGTGAAAAGGCATTGCTATGATAACAACTCTGAATTAGTGTAGGAATTAAACTTAGTAAATAAAATGTTATGATGATTTGTTGACGAGGTCTAAACAGAACTCAAATAATCACTGAAGTTTACATAGAACAAGCATTCCTTAGCTGCTCCCATCTGTGTTAAATATGATTGGCCTGTAGAACGTTGTGATGTCATCTGAAACATAGCGATCAGCTCACCCAGGTGCATTCTGGTCTACCTGCACTGGCCCACTGCCCCCTACATGGCCCACGCACTAAACCAACTCCACAAAAATATGTTAAAACATAAACAATTTGAAAAAATTCTAAACCAATTACTTGAAAATATGAACAATGTTAAAATATATACTGAATACTAAAAAACATACAGAAACATGAACACCAAAGAAGTAAATTAATTTGACATACACAAAAATAATAAACAAAACAACAACAACAAAACACCTTGAACATACATTTACTGTTGAGTCACTCCAGGCAGACGCTCAATAAAATATCCCGTTCACTCAGAAACCTTCAGAATGATTTTAAATCTGAATAAAAGTATAAAACTAAACTTTGAACATAACCACACTGAGCTATGCAGGGATCAGTGTTGCTTTTAATCTCTTGATATTTTAATATAATTGATCCAATTTCATCTAAACCTATTCCACAATGGATTCATGTGTTTGTGGACCAGGTTCCATTTGAAATAGTTTTATAGTCAGAAGTATGTTTGTGTCCTCGCTCACAAAGATCAGATCAAGAATTCTGGACCATTTGGAGACTCTTTTGGTTCTAAAGTACATTCGTGGCGAATATTTGCCATCAAACTTATGGTCTCTGGTTCATACCTCACCTGAATTTGAACTACTGTTGTGTCCATGGGCAATGCACTTCATTGACATAAAATGTTGTAAAACCTGCTCATGTGGTTTACTTGCATTTTGATCTCATCCCCAGATATGTTTAGACTGGCACAAGAGCAAAAAACACTTTATAAACTAACCTTTTAATAAGGCCTTAATAATATATGAGCCAATTCAAAATGAACAAATGTGTATTAAGAATGAGCAACTAGCACTGGTGCCTCACAGAAAGAAGGTTCTGGGTTTGATTCCTGGGTCCCCTAAGCCTTTCTGTGTAGAATTTGCATGTTCTTTCTGTATCTATCTGGACTTTGCATGTTCTCCCTGTGTCTGTGCGGAGTTTGCATGTTTTCCCTGTGTCTGTGTGGACTTTACATGTTCTCCCTGTGTCTGTGTGGAGTTTACATGTTCTCCCTGTGCCTTTGTGGACTTTACATGTTCTCCCTGTGTCTGTGTGGACTTTACATGTTCTCCCTGTGTCTGTGTGGAGTTTACATGTTCTCCCTGTGCCTTTGTGGACTTTACATGTTCTCCCTGTCTGTGTGGAGTTTGCGTGTTCTGCCTGTGTCTGGGTGGGATTTGTGTGTTCTCCCTGTGTCTGGGTGGAGTTTGCGTGTTCTCTCTGTGTCTGTGCGGAGTTTGTGTGTTCTCCCTGTGTCTGGGTGGAGTTTGCGTGTTCTCCCTGTGTCTGTGTGGAGTATGTATGTTCTCTCTATGTCTGTGTGGACTTTACATGTTCTCCCTGTGTCTGTGTGGGTTTCCTCCTGTTTCCCCCATCAACCTAAAACATGCACCACAGGTCAAATCCTCCAGCTAAGGTAGCGCTGTCCAAGCCTAGCTCAAGATCTGGAGCTGGGTCCCCGAGTGCTGGGACCTTTATGGGAGAAGTTCAAACCAGTTACCTCTGGTTAGTGGGCAGAAACTTAACCCAATGCACCTCCATCACCCCATATTAATATTCTTCCAGCGATCGATTTTTAAAACGCCTTCACAAAGTGCTACTTCCACGCGCATTCCAGCAACAATTCCCTCTTTTTCCCATTGCAAACCTCCTCATATCCATTACAGTGAACACAGAGGAACACACTGAAGACATGTGGACTGTCCAGACAGTGCTCTGACGGAGGCTGAGTTACTGCAATACCCGCTTGGACATATGCTTCGGATTACGAGGTGATAATCGCAATGAAAATCCCCCTCGCTATCACGCAGCAGACTGTGAGAGGGGCCCAAACGCAGAGCTGAGCCCAGAGACGGAGCTCACCAGGCTGGGGGAGAGGAGAGGGGAAGTGGGGTAGGCCTGGTTCTAATCAGGTGCTCTATACCTGCAGAGAGAGGTAACATCATCAAAGACTTTACATACCAAGAGCCCGGCTTTATGTGGGCATGAAAAAACAGATACGTGAAGGAATGGAAGCCTAAAAATACAAACATAGAATCAAAAACAGAAAAATGTAATGTTGGCTCACAAACTAGAAGGTAACTGGTTTAAATCTCAAACAAGTTTGCTCATCTTTATTGGGTAAACAATTTAGGTGTAAGTTTTGGACAAATTAATATTTTGGGTAGAGTGTCTTCCCACCAACCAGAAGATAACTGGTTCAGAAGTCTACCCATTTTTAGTGAATGAATACAGTCTAGGAAAAACTACAGTGAATAGAAAATTATAATTATAAGGTGGTGATGGTGCAGTAGGTTGAGTGTCTGCCCACCAACCAGAAGGCAAATGGTTCAAACTTTGAATTTCAAGCTGGGCCATGTTTACTGAATCAATGCAATAAAAACAACATAAGAATACACAGAAGAATATTAATATGTGGTTATAGTGGCAGTGGTCGAGTATCAGTTCACCAACTAGATGGTAATAGGTTTGAACCACTCTCATCCAAGTCTGAGACATAATTTCATCAAGTTCATACTGAAATAAAATCAGGACCAGACAAAAGCAGTGTGGTCTTAGGTCGTTCATAGCTTTATGAATAAGTCTCCAGAGGCTCCTGTTGTTTTCTACATTTACAAAAGACGCACAATTTAAAATCCCTCATGGGATCACACGCACATTCCCTCACCATTGTATTCAGATCTGTGAAGGGTCTTGCTCAAGGACACAACAACAGTATCACATGTGGGCAAAATGCTTTTGGTTTATGTGGTCAAATATAATAATAAAAATTATACGGAATGTATTTTTATTTTTATTTATTTATTTTTTTTTTTGTACATAGGTGCTTAGTATGATCTGACTGCGTCTTTCTTTAACAGCCCCGGTTCCAGAGACCAAAACCCGGTGCGTCTTCTGCCTGGTAACAGAGGACTTAATGGGGCTTGGCAGCGGGTGCTGACAGGCTGCGATCATAACGGGAGTCACCCATCTATCAGGACCCTTCCGCAACCTCCACAGCCGTGCACCCGCCTCACCACGTGCACCCCCTCGCCCCCGCGCACTCACCTGACCCCAGCCCCCCCCCGCCTCAGCCCACGTGCACTCTCACCCGTGCGTCAGAAGGCCGTGTGTCTGCTCAGGCCCGGGGCGTCCGCTCGGATGCTCCCTGTGCCCCGTCACAACAGCGCGGTTCACGTGAGCACAGAAGCAGCGCGCGCTGATCGGACGCACGTGTTTTGGAAGAGCGTTTCAAAGCCGACCCTGGTCTGAGCGAGGCCACGGAGTAGACCCGGAGACAGAGCGGTATACGGGCTACAGAAGAGCCAAACTCACGAGGCACCGCGGTGAGAGGAGAGCACTTGAAGAGAAGCACAGGGCACGCGCGGATCGTTTTACTCCAGCTTATTAAAATAATTTACATTGAAATGTATTATTTTTGTACATTCATATTACAGCATTTGGCACCTGGAATCACCCAAATGATGTAAAAATGGCGTTTTGGCAAAACCATTTATTTATCAAAATGTGTAGAATTATAGCAGGCTCGTTATAGAGTTAGAACAATATTAATTGTAACATTTGACTATTTTGATTAAATTAAATCAATCTTCAGTCAATTTACTAAATGGAATAAAGTCTTTTTACAAACTCCAACACATTTTACATGTTAAATGTGCCTTTATTAGACAACCCCGCAGCGTGCGTAAAAGTGCATACAGATAAAGACGGCCTTCCTCTCCCCCGGATATAAACCCATTTCAATATAAGGACAAAATATAGTACAGTAATCAACATGTGTATAAAACCAAAGACATACATTTATCATCATATTCCTTTGAGGAAAGCATATTAAAATAAATCCATAAAACGAGTTTTGTAAAACAGGCCAAACACATGAAGCGGCGCGCGTAAAATCTCTGCATCTTCACGTCCAAAGAAATGGATTTTTACGTTTGAGTTCGCCGCGGTTACATCTGTATTTTTCAAGAAAACTAAAACAAAACAGGACCAAGTCTATATTTGTTTTCTATTGTGGCGCGCGCCCTGCTCCATACACACCGTAGCCGGGTCGTGCACACACAGACGGCAGCATGGCTCCATACAAACGGTGAGCTCGTGCGTTTATCCCGGTCCCGTTGCGGAGGAACACCTCAGCTTCACGCGCTGTCCGTAGTCTCGTACCTGCGCTCAGACCGGGCTATAACGAGAAGGATTTGTTTTGGACAAAGTGGAGCGCGATGACGCAGCGCAGCGCTATTGGCCACACGGCTCCAGCCCCTCCCGTACATAAAGTCTGTCAGAGTGTGTGTAGTGAACACAGCAGCCGGCCCTATCGGGAGCCACACTCCTCCGTGCGCCTTTACGCGCTCCACACTGGCACCAACTCAAAGGAAACACCAGATTTTGGACAGAAATGGACTTTTGAGCAGATATCTGACCGGAGAGGGATGTGCTCCGCGGCACGGCGCGTTTAATGCAGTGATCTGAGCGAGGCACGCAAGCTCAGAGCACAACTTGTAGCCCGTTTTTGGAGCGGACGTTTTTCTTTCTAAATTGTCTTCTTTCTTCTCTAAAATTGGCTCCCGTACAAACAGCCGCGTTGGATCCCACGGCGTACTGCGAGACTCCGGTCTATAACCCGGATCTCTGCCCGAACATGATCGCCGCGCAGGCCAAGCTCGTGTACCATCTCAATAAGTACTACAACGAGAAATGCCAGTCGCGCAAAGCGGCCATCTCCAAAACCATCCGGGAGGTGTGCAAGGTGGTGTCGGACGTGCTGAAGGAGGTGGAGGTGCAGGAGCCGCGCTTCATCAGCTCTCTCAGTGAGATGGACAACCGCTTCGAGGGGCTGGAGGTCATCTCCCCAACGGAATTCGAGGTGGTGCTCTATCTCAACCAGATGGGCGTCTTCAACTTCGTGGATGACGGCTCGCTCCCGGGCTGCGCGGTGCTGAAGCTGAGCGACGGCCGCAAGAGAAGCATGTCTCTTTGGGTAGAGTTCATCACAGCGTCCGGTTACCTCTCTGCGCGGAAGATCCGCTCCCGGTTCCAAACACTGGTGGCGCAGGCCGTGGATAAGTGCAGCTACAGAGACGTGGTCAAAATGGTGGCGGACACGAGCGAGGTCAAGCTGCGCATCAGAGACCGGTACGTGGTCCAGATCACCCCTGCCTTCAAGTGCACCGGGATCTGGCCCCGGAGCGCGGCGCACTGGCCGCTGCCTCACATCCCGTGGCCCGGGCCCAACCGCGTGGCCGAGGTCAAGGCTGAAGGGTTCAACCTGCTGTCCAAAGAGTGCTACTCGCTCAACGGGAAGCAGAGCTCCGCGGAGAGCGATGCCTGGGTGCTCCAGTTCGCGGAGGCCGAGAACAGGCTGCTGCTGGGCGGCTGCAGGAAGAAGTGTTTATCGGTGCTGAAAGCGCTCCGGGACCGGCATCTAGAGCTGCCCGGACAGCCGCTCAACAACTACCACATGAAGACTCTGGTGTCCTACGAGTGCGAGAAGCACCCAAGGGAGTCGGACTGGGACGAAAACTGCCTGGGGGACCGCCTCAACGGGATTCTATTGCAGCTTATTTCGTGTTTGCAGTGCAGGCGCTGCCCGCACTATTTCCTGCCTAACTTAGACCTGTTCCAGGGAAAGCCGCACTCTGCGCTAGAGAACGCGGCCAAACAGACGTGGCGCCTGGCGAGAGAGATTCTGACCAACCCCAAGAGCCTGGAGAAACTCTGAGGTAACTCTAGTCCACACTGCGGGCAGCGGCCTGGACCGGCCTGGCCTTACCCGGAACTGCCCTCATCTCAATCTGTTTTGGCCTGATGCGGACGCTTTTCTAGCCTCAGTTTGAGCGAGCACCTTTGACCCAGTCCGCATAGGAGACGTTAAATTATTGGCCTGTTTTGAAGCGCTGGTTCCACGCGTGTACATGAGCTGTAAATAGCCCTCGCCCTCGTGCCCTGCTGTGTGTCGTGACCTCCGTTCCACAGTGCTCCTGTTTACGTATGTGACGTACAGCATCATTCCATCGGTTTTACTTGAATCTTTATTTAAGCCCTGACTCTGGTGGTTTTGTTGTCCATAGGCCGAAGCTCTCATGAGTCGTATAAATATAGTCTATCTCTATTCCATTCGAAATGAAAACGTGCACTTGAAACACACTGGATTTCACTTCTGTGATCTGATTTTTTATTCTGTCTTTCATCTAATTTAAAGAGCTAATAAAGCAGCTGTTTTATATTTGTGTCCCTACCTGGATTTATTTTTTTTACAAATATTTGAAGAATTCTTAAAAAAATCTGGAAAATATTTTCTATGTTTTCTCTGTGGGCTGACAGGACATAGAGCGGAGGTAATTTCGGAAAATTCGCGTGGTATTATGTGACATCATATGCACGATTCACTGGAGAAATTGTTGCATTTATCTTCGTATTTGAATAAAAATTATCAAATAAGTAGTTACCGTTTGAGGCCAACAATATACGTAAAAGCACGTGTGTAAAACACGTGCGTAAACAAGCAACCAGATACACTATTAGAAAATTCCCAAATGCGTAAAATATTTAAATTATTTTTATATTTTTATTATTATTATTATTATTATTATTATTATTATTATTATTATTATTATTATTATTATTATTATTATTAAAGTTGTATTATCGACAATAATTATAATTTTGATTTGCACTCTGGCTTAAACATGGCAGAGACTAACAGGTTGTCCCAAACCTTGGCGTCTGCCGCTCGGAACACCGGGTCATCTTCATCCGCCTCGAAGTAGATCTCGGTGGAGGTGATGTAGACGGTGCCGTTAGCCACGAGAGCAGGGGCCACGAGCTGCGCCGGGCTGCTCAGAACCACCGACCCTGCGCACAGGAACACGAGACAAGACTATGGGAGCAGTACCAGGCAAATACCATGTGCACACCGCGCGTAAAAAGCGCAATGGGTATTATTTGTATAGACCGCATCTCTAACGCTTATCTGCAGTGGTAGAAAGAGTATTTGTACCAGTACATGCACATTTAAACGGCTACATTTGTACTGAATTACAAGTAACAGTAAAAAGTTGCCTACGCAAGAAAAATACGACAAAATACTATTCAAAGTATCATACTATTTAATTATACACAAGCACAAACTCAAAATCTTAAAGTATCCCCCCAAAAATAACTGCGTGTGTGTGTGTGTGTGTGTGTGTGTGTGTGTGTGTGTGTGTATATATATATATATATATATATATATATATATATATATATATATATATATATATATATATATATATATATATATAGGGTGTGTGATTGTGTGTATCTATCTTATGTTTGCATCATGTGGGGAACACAGCCAATGTTCTGCTTTAACACTTTGAATTATCCGTGTAATAAACACACATGACTCTAATGGTAGACCTGCGCGTAAACACCCGCGCGTCTTGTACGAACGTTTATCCAAACGCATCCAAATGTTTGGGGTTTTTTTTCCTCAATTTGCTCACACTGATGGTAAACAAAACCTCGTGAACACATTTTATGAGCTGATTTTATTTTTATTTTTAGACGTATAAACGGAACTGAAATGATCGACATTTTAGTTTTTTCGTAAAATTTGAACGTTTAATTTGAAAACTGCTTAAATTCTTAACTGTGTAGTGCTCATAATACAAATAAATGAAACATACACTACATACAGTTACATGCATAGATCATTCACTTGTGTTTCATAAGCCAATTAAAATCAAAGTGAAATCAAATAAACAATTGAGGAGAATTCTACTTTTTCATTTAACCTGTGCGTAGAGTCGTGCGTAATGCTTTTTCCTATAGGTTATTTTTTATTTATTTGTATTATTATTATTATGCAAATCCACACGTGTATCAGTCCCTCTTTGTACGCATTGTTCTAACACACGGCTTTGGTCGGCTAACATCTCCTCCGTGTTCCTCCACTGCCCCATTTGTCTCCGCTACGCGAAAACCTCTCCAAATCGGGATATTTATCGATCGCTGAATCTCCAAAGAGCCACTTTAAAGTCTCATCAATCTTAATCAGGGGCCACTCGCTGTTCCTCGGCCGCTTGCAGCCGACAGTGTAACCGGAGCTTCGGGCGGAACAGTCAGGCTCGCTCCCCCGCTCCCAGTGCACCCTCCCCGGCTCTTTCTCTCTCCCTCTCCTTCTCTCCACACGTCTCCATTATCGCTGCTCTGTTCTCGCTCCGTATCTGGGACGACATCAGAAGCCGAGGTTACGCGCGCTATATAGGGACATGATGTTGTTCTAGATAAGTCCTTTTACGCGTATAGAGAGTAGTTAGTTTTATGTACACGGGACTCTGAGTGGGATTTAAAGCGAGACATGCCGTTTTTGGGGCTAAAACATGCAGAATAGTGAGTGAAAGGAGCAGTCTATAATGCAGTCTACTAACAGTTGACGTTAGTGTAGACTTACGTGACCAGCATAAATCAGATAATAATCAGATCACACATAATTACATCTGATTTTTGGGGAAGACAAAGTACAAGGAATTTTAAAATAATTATTTAAATCTTCATTCTTTCCCATTTCATATTTATCTCATTCATTCGCCCTTCTTTTCATCATTTTCATTGTTAAAACCTGCACACGTGAAGGAGCAGAGAGAAATCCGATTACGTCAGATGTAGGCCTGTTTACGTACCATTTCAGTAATCTGATCGCTGGGGTAATCAGATATCAGATTTTTTGTGCACGTGTAAATAAAATGAAACGTCATGATGTCGGTGCGTTGTTAATTAAGGACGCGCTGAGCTCCGCAGACGCCCACACCCGGCTCCAGGAGAACATTTACACATTCATTTTTCCCATAGACTTTTCTGTGTAAAATGTGTATTCAAAGTGTGAACGCTCAAGGCTGATCAGCTTTGAGGAACTTTTATTTAAATCTGTTTATGGAACTTTATAAATCAGCAAGTTATTAAAGCATTTCACAGATTTTTCCACAGATGTTTTAAATTAGAATTTTGGACTTTAAACATTATGGATAATAAGTAGCATGAAGCTGGTTAGCTTTCAGGTCTTAATAATTGAATTTACTTCCGGAAGTGGAGCAGGTGTCACTTTTGAGCTCTATATGACTGAACCTTATTCCGTTTATTTATTTATTTATTTATATATATATATATATATATATATATATATATATATATATATATATATATATATATATATATATATATATATATATATATATATATATATATATATATATATATATATATATATATTTACATTAAAAAAATTGACAGAATGCCTTTAACCTACAGTCTTTAAATAGTACTTTTACCAAGCGCAGTTTTTCACTGTGGCTTACTTCAAAATTAACAGTTTCTGAGTCTGGCTCAAACCACGAGCACAAATCATTATCACAAATCATTATGAACTCTATTTCATCTTTATATTTAAATCTATTCATTTAAGAAGTCCAGTGTTGTGCCATATACCGTATGTAACAGTGAAATGAGGAATGGAACTGTCGGGATTATAAAATAAAGGTGACATTACAGATAGTCTATTGTTAAGAAGTCGTTTCACTTATAACAAAAAATCTAAAGGTTTCATGTTTTTATATAGGAGAGGAATTATAAAAGGAAGAGCATTTATAGAGTAGTTTTCAGTCATGACCCCATAAAAACATTAGCAAATCCAGAGGCATTCACCATGCGAAATCATATCTGGATACATGGGAACTCTGTAGAATAAAATACAACTAGCACACAGTAGAAGAGCCATGATACATAAAAATATTGCAAAGCTGTTTTTATTAATTTCATGTGACTTAAATTTGTGATAATGTGTGTCACAGGCTTATCTTTTCTCAAGTGTGTGTGTGTGTATACACACACACACCCCCACACCCCCCACACACACACAAACACACACATCAGCACATTTGTTTAAGACCACTGCATACATTTAACATTAATTAAACTTTAGGGGGGTATTTTACTTCTATGGGGGTATTAACATAATATATTTCCTTTTACTGTTTTGGAAATGATATATTTGCCCAAAAACAGAGTATTAAGAAGTTCTATAAATTTCACTTTTGTTTTTGATGCTCTGAGCCCCCTCTCCCTAATGAATCAACTGCACATCATATTAGGTTTGTCAAATTGCTGTGTAAAGTTTTGTATCATGTTTTTGAATATTTATGGACGTAGGCTTGTGGGTGGAGCCTTGCACAGAATCTTACAGCTAATATTAAGGAGGGTTCGAATAGGGCCCAGAAGAGATCTCTAGATAACTCAAACATGCATTGATGACATCTAAAACCTCTTCATGTTTTTGATGAGGGAACAGCACTGGAACATGGGAGAAAGATGTTTCGATTTTGCAGAATACCTCCTCTTTAAAAACATTGGTTTACAAACTAGATATTTATTGACAAAATGTGAATGATTAAATCTGAAAATGGCCCACATCAGTTTACTGCTGAGAACTAGTTTCACCATGTAACAGTATATTATTAGGATTATCAGAAGTCCAGTGCTGGTGGAGGGGGAGGGGCTCGTAAATGGGATTATAGGGTGTAATCCCCTGGGTGCTGCCATCATTAGGCCCATGTGGCTTTAGTCTATTTACACTGCAATAATCAAATTAATGACACTTACCCCACAATACACAGACTGAACCAAAGCTTTTATTCAAATGAACACATTAATATGTGATGAGCTGATGGTTGGAGACACATACATATGATGTCAACACTGTAATCTTAAAACAGTTTGATATCGTGGAAAGAGTGAGATAAAACTGAAGGGATTCAGGTGATGGGACTGTGGCTCTCCCTGTCATTATGGGTCTTAGGCAGGGGACACTTAAGTTTGGTGAATATGTTGTGGTTCACTACACTACAAAACTGCATGTTCAGACCATCCTCGGATCAGCTCCCAAAGCCTCATAGAGTGACTCTTTCAGTGTGTGGTGGTTTGATACGCTCACAAAATCCTAGTTTACCTTCTAGGGGTAAAACTATGAATTATGAGAGAAATAGTTTGGATACTTTGGCTTTAAGACTCATGCGTGAACCTTTAATTAAATAACATTTAATTTTATTTAAAAAAAATAAATAAAAAAATACATTCAGCCTTTAGCCAGTTGGAATGTTGAGAATTTTTTTAGATACTTTTTTGAAAAATACATTTTGTGAGCTGCTTTGTTTGTCTTTAGAATGAAAGACTAAACATTTTTGTTAGGAAAGAAACAAAATGATAAAAATCTCACAAAAAGACCTTACGTTTGTTCCTTTGTCTAAACATAAAGTGTCTCTGTGCTAAAAAACATCAGGACCCTGTGGTCTGTTTCACTGCAGCCAACATATTGCTACAAACCCACACCAGGTTAAAAGGCAGGACTCTCCACATTACACTCAATATGTTTATATATATATATATATATATATTAATGTATTTATTTTTTTATTAAGCTTTAAAAAGCTTAATTTCAGTTACTTGTTTGGAAGTTTGTTGTTTATCTTCCCAGTTTATTTAGAAAAATGAGAATATGCCCATGATGAAACTAACCACAGTTATATGGCTAACTGTTCAGAGTACTACTATATTTTGAAATTGCTCTTGAGCCCAAGAGCTGCTCGTTTGAGTCCAAACTACAGCCGAGAACATCTTATTGAACTATTCTCTGCATTCTAACTAGAACTAGAGCTAGCCAGCACAAAATTTAGAGCTAGAACTAGAGTTAGAGCTAGAACTACAATTACAGCTAGAACTGAAGCTAGAACAAGAGCTACAGCTAGAACTAGAGCTACAACTAGTGATAGAGCTAGAACTACAGCTAGAACTAGAGCTAGAATTAGAACTAGAGCTAGTGCTAGAGCTAAAGTAGAACTAGAGCTAGAGTTAGAACTAGAGCTAGAAATAGAACTAGAGCTATAAATAGAGCTAGAATAGAACTAGAGCTAGAGCTAGAACTAGAGTTAGAACTAGAGCTAGAGCTAGAACTAGAGTTAGAACTAGAGCTAGAATTAGAACTAGAGCTAGAATTAGAACTAGTGCTATAAATAGAGCTAGAATAGAACTAGAGCTAGAGCTAGAACTAGAGTTAGAACTAGAGCTAGAGCTGGAATTAGAACTAGTGATATAACAGTGGTTCTTAACCTTGTTGGAGGTACTGAACCCCACCGGTTTCATATGCACATTCATCGAACCCTTGTTTATTGAAAAAAATAAATAAATAAAAATAAATAAATAAATAAATATATATATATATATATATATATATATATATATATATATATATATATATATATATATATATATATATATATATATATATATATATATATATATATATATATATATATATATATAATTATTATTATTATTTTTTTTTATTTTTATTTTTTTATTCAAGACACATGTATGTTTTGCTGGTGCACAAAATGAACCGTGCATTAACATCACTGTGTTCAAAGAATAAAACCAATAAAATGCATGAACTTACAACAAATTACATATATACCTTTTTACAAAGACATGACCTTTTTTAATTAAATAATTAAATAAATTCAGTGTGGTAGACACTGAAATTATTTAAATTTTGAACCTTATGTATTTAAATAATGAACTTATTGTATTTATGCTATTTATTATTTTTAACATTTTAACACACACCCATCACCTAATTTCCATACAGGGTCGACAACCTTTAACACGCAAAGACCCATTTGGACACAGTTTCCACGGAAAATAAAACACTGGGAGCCGCAAATACTTTTTGACATCTAAAATGAAGATAACATAGTATATAATTATAATAATATTGCAACAGAATAATGTAGGTTTTATTTTCATGGACAAGCCTTCGACACGTGGCAGATAAATATGGAAAAAATAAGTTAAGTGCATAAAAAATACAACTCACCAAACCGCTGCTTCAGAGGGAGCCATGCGCTTGTGTCTTTGGGATGAGGTGGACCCATCGAGGAGTGATGAGAGACAATGACACCTGCAGTGTGATTATGTCTAGTCTACTCCACAGTTTCTTTCAAAAACTCTAAAGTCTTATCTTTTAATCCCAGGTACTTAGTCTCCATGTGCCAAAGCAGTTTTGAAGGTTTCATTGCCTCATTTGTTTTTTCCGCATATTACGCAGAGCGGACTCTGCACGTGAGAATCACCTGTGGCGACAAACCCATATTTAAGTAGGACTCCTGGTATTGTCTCTTAAATTTAACTTCCTTTTTCTTGGAGGTCGTAGTCTCCTCTTCTGGCTCCTCAGTTGGCCTTTTCCCCTTTGTTAAAAACTCTCCAAAGACTTTTGTTTTGGCTCATTTTCACTCGCTTGTGGCTCTACTTTTGGGCGACGTGTCTGATGTGTTATACGTGATACGTCATTGCGGAGACAAGAGCAGATCTATCACAGATATAATAAACTTGTTACTACATCAAATAGATTTCTGTGGCGATTTCCTATCAGGATTTTCATTATACATCTACAGACAAGCTTTTTAGCGCGTCATGAGGGACGGGCGAAAGTTACGTCATCCTGATCCTCCTGCTCCTGGACTGTGAGCTGGGTCTGTGAGGCGTGAGCAGTGTTCAAACGGCTCATTTAAGTTGGGCAGGTACTTCGATAGACACATCAAAGGGTACATTTGTTGAATTGGGTCAACGTCTGGAGACGCTCGCAGTCCGCTAATCATATGAGTCGGGTGCGTGTTTTGACCTCCACCGAACCCCTGAGACTGACTCACCGAACCCCTAGGGTTCGATCGAACCCAGGTTAAGAACCACTGTGCTATAAATAGAGCTAGAATAGAACTAGAGCTAGAATTAGAACTAGAACTAGAGCTAGAACTAGAGCTAGAAATAAAACTAGTGCTAGAAATAGAGCTAGAATAGATCTAGAGCTAGAATTAGAACTAGAGCTAGTGCTAGAACTAGAGCTAGAATTAGAACTAGTGCTATAAATAGAGCTAGAATAGAACTAGAGCTAGAGCTAGTGCTAGAACTAGAGTAGAACTAGAGCTAGTGCTAGAATAGGACTAGAGCTAGTGCTAGAACTAGAGCTAGAAAAGAACTAGAACTAGAACTAGAACTAGGACTACAGTGAGAGTTAGAACGAGAGCTAGAACTAAACACTGTTTATTGTTTGAGTAGATTTGGAAGGAGCCGGACTTGGTGACCCGGTCCATGTGTTGACAAGCGCTCCGCTCCCAGAGCTCTCATTATGGTCGCTCATGTTCGAGATGACACATATCTGACTGCACCCCACGGATACGACTACCCACAATGCACCACACAGAGGTCTGCTCTGATTGGCTCATGCATCAGTCATTGTTTAAAAAAAAAGTCCTCCAAGAAAAAATCTGCATGAGATGAAGTGAATTAGTATGTGGATTTTGAGTTTTTACTGAGCTCATTTAGTCTGATGAGGTTTTTAAAGCTCCAATATTACACAAAAGTGACCCTTGCGAGCTTTAATCTATGTTAGAATGATGTTACCTCCTCAAAACATACCTGGAGTTGTGTTTTGTCATGTTCACACGTTTGAGTAACACTTTATTATTAGCCTGTGTACATCTCCAAAGCTCAAAATGCTCTGCTCCACCATGTGATGTCATGAAGTGGCAGTTTTGAAATCCTTTACCTTCAGACTGGACATTCAGGGCTGAGATAATCTTTTGGATATGTTGGGGTCAGTATTTCACATTTTCTACTTGAAATAATGTCTGAATTTGGAAAATACACTTTATAAAATACACTTCTATTTCCAATGAGGTATTTTGGTGTCGGAGCTCCCTTGGGAATTGAAGCATTAAAAAGTAGAAATTGTCTTTATCCCTGTGAATGCTATGTTAACAGAGCCATGTGTTTGCTCTAAACATAGTTTGACCCTAAAATGTGTCCAGTGGTGGTTTATGGACCTAAAAACTGAGCTGGAGATGTCAGATTTTTACCTATGACATCACAATCTGGGAAAAATACTAACAGAGAATTTTTGAGGCGCAGACACACAACTTTGGATGAATAGATTCATGAAACTAGAGTGAATGAAGCAAAGTCCAACTCCAGGAATGTTTTTGACGAGGGTACCACAGTTTAACATGGCCAATTTTATAAGCACAAATATCTGTGTATAAGATTGAGAAGAAGAAGGAAGAGAGGGAGAGGAGGAGGAAGAAAAGATGGAGGGATGGAGGAGAGGAAGAGGAGGAAGAAGAGAGGGAGAGGTGGAGGAAGAGATGGAGGGGAGGAGAAGAAGAGGAGAGGAGGAAGAGAGGGAGTGGAGGTGTAACAGAAGGAGAGGAGGGAAAAGAGAGAATGAAGGGAGAGAGGGACAGGAGGAAGCGAGTGAGAGGAGGAAGAAGAGAGGGAGAGGCGGGGCCAGTCATGTGTGCTGCGAGGGGGATTTCTGAGCTCAGATGTGCCCTGGTTTAACTCCCTGCTGCACGCACACACACGCACACCCCCACACACATACACGCGCACACACAGAGACTTAAGGCTACTTCCTCACAGTACACATGTTGATGAGAGTGCAGTCGATGACATTGTGCTGATTTCAAAAATATCTCTTGGTTTTATTTTTAAACCTCACACAGCAAAAACACAAGACAAGATTTTTAAAGCCACATATTATGGGACATTTGGGTTGTGCATGTCTGTGTATGTGTCCTTACCTCCGACAGTGTCCAGGTCTCTGTCCTGGAGCAGGCCATAGTCGTCCTCTTCTTCCCCCAGGAGCAGCTCTGTGTCGGGGCCTGGGCTGTGCAGAGGCTGGGTCCTCATGATGTTACTCAGCTGGACCACCTTGTCCTTCTCTGGAACTGAGGAGACACAGATATACTACTATGAATACACACTATAGGGACGACAGTGGTGTACTCAGTTAAGAGGAGGACAGAGAATCACAGGCTCAGTTCCCATCACACACTTTACTGTCCATAGGTCACCTGGGATCCAGAACACAAGGAAAAAAGAAAGAAAACATATCACAGGGGGGTGAAAAACATGGAGGATTTTTGCGCTAAGCACTAAACTGTTCATCTGAAGACAGGGAAATGTGATTTTATTCAAAATGACGGTGACCAATGAGCTCCTTCATTTCACATGTGTCTCTGGAATAAACAAATCTGATTGGATAATTGTGTTTTGTTCTAGAGTGACAGACTGATCCCTCTGTATAAAAAAAATAAAAAATACAGAACTCAGTCTGGACACATCAGGCTAGTCCATAGAACTCTTCATCTACACTGCCTGGTTACAGAAAAACAGGGCCATTGTAATAATAATGTCAACTGGAAAACTATTTAGCCTCATTTGATACTTCTGTACTACTGTGTCTTAGAGCCTGCACTGCTGTTCACCTGACAGGTTGTCCTGGGTACACTGAAGAATGGGTCAAATGCAGGTGACAGAATTCAAACAGTAGAATGTGTATATGTAAACAGTTGAAAGAAAACAGTGGAATTTAATGTTTTGAGAAACCCAAGTGATATATTTATCTTCCATTTTTAATTTTGTTGGTGCAGTGTTACCAGAGCACTCCTTCAGGAGGGAGGTGCAGCTTCACTTTCAAACCACACATGTAAACTCACAGGCTCCAACCTGCTTCATCCAAACAGGACAGAAGGGTACACCAAAGCATGCTGGGAAATGTAGGACAGGAGGCAGAAATCAAAGCAGAGGTACAGTTATGATAGATTTAATTACTGTGCACTTATCCAATTGGCAGTAGCTGTGGTAGCAGTAGTAGAAGTACCAGTAGTAATAGTAGTAGTGGCAGTAATAGTAGTAGGATTGAGACTACATATCTGGAGTATAGCCACTTAAAATTAAAGTCTCTGTACCTAAAAACATGAAAAACAGAACTAGTTCATTTTAAACAGTGAGCCAAAGTTATTCCTCACTTACCTTATGCATTCAGAGCATTTTAATTACTCACCATGATGAGTTTATAAGCACACAAGCAGAGCAAGAGAGAGTTTACTGTCATGGTAAAGCTAACAAAAACTAGCATAGTAACGCACACTTCCTGTTGCTTGTACAATAACAAACAGTATAATTAGATGCAGACAGTATAGCATATCTGTACTGGACACATTTTAGTCAAAGGTTAAAAAAAAATGGGTACAGGAGTTTTACAAGAAGTTGGTGGAGCCTGTTAGCTTTGAGGTTTGACAGGCAGATGATTGACAGGTGGAGGGCTGTGTCTGATGGTGGTGAAGGTAGGTAGACCAGATAACTCCAAGCAATACACCATTGCTCCCTATGTATTCCTTGGACTTTACTCGTTCAAGACTTGGATTTCTGGGGAAAGGAGGAAGCCTAAGCCAAGTCTGTGGTTCATTATTCACTGTACTGCTTTTGTAATGATGCTTGTACTGGCTCTTCTACTGTGTGCTAGTTGTATTTTATTCTACAGAGTTCCCATGTATCCAGATATGATTTTGCATGGTGAATGCCTCTGGATTTGCTAATGTTTTTATGGGGTCATGACTGAAATCTATTCTATAAATGCACTTCCTTTTATAATTCCTCTCCTATATAAAACATGAAACCTTTAGATTTTTTGTTATAAGTGAAATGACTTCTTAACAATAGACTATCTGTAATGTCACGTTTATTTTATAATCCCGACAGTTCCATTCAGGAGGGAGGTGCAGCTTCACTTTCAAACCACACATGTAAACTCACATGTAAACTTTACACTGGGATTATGTTTGTTTAAAGCAACAGCAGGGAGTCTATCACACAGAAACACCAGCCCAGAACAGGATTAATATGAACACAAATAGTGTGTACTGCAGGAACAGTACAAGCCTGTGCAGACAACAGAAGAAGAGAGGAGTCCTGCTTGTGTAACGAGACAAGGTCTGACCTGAGGCAGGGTCTGACCTGAGGCAAAGTCTGACCTGAGGCAGGATCTGACCTGAAGCAGAGTCTGACCTGAGGCTATGGTGTTGGTGTTACGGTGAGAGAGTTTAAAGAGGAGAGGGGGAGTGTACAGTATGAGAGGCAGTATGAGAGGGGAGGGGGAGTATACAAGAGGGTGAGTGGACATTATGAGAGGGGAGTGGGAGTGGACAATATGAGAGGGGAGGGGGAGAGGACAGTGTGAGAGGGGAGGGGGAGAGGACAGTGTGAGAGGAGAAAAGGAGTGGACAATATAAGAGGGGAGGGGGAGAGGACAGTGTGAGGGGATGTTCATATGAACACAGAACAGGTCTGAGGCCATGGACTCTGAATGCAGATGAAGACTGATGTAGATGTACTTCGGACAATATAAACACAGGGGAGTCGACAGGGGGAAACCAAGGGCTCTGTTGTCCCGGACCCCAGGTTCTAAGGGGTCCAGAATTGGGAGCTGTGCCTATTTATTACTATTAGAGGATGGCCCATGTGAGGTTTTCTTGCCCCCCAGATTTCTGTCGACGAGCCTGAGTACGCCTATGGACATATAATAAATAAACCTAATCTTTTGGGGAGAAGCACATGAGTAAAAATCTGATCATTAAAAAGCACAGGCCTTTAAAGGTACATTGTGTAACTTTTCATGTGGATATTCGTCACCTTCTCTTCTCCATTTAGATATTATTGCTTTACCTGGGGTAATTATTTACCCAACTCAAGGTTAATAAATATCTTGTCACCTGCTCACCTATATTGAGACAAATGAATTTCCATTACTGTGGAACTACGCAATAAGATTCCACGGAGACACACTACATTAGAGCAGTGCACCTTTTGAATAGAATCATATTTATGAATGGAACAGAACAGCGCCTCCCACCCCGCGTAATGGAAGTACATTTGCCAAGTTTATTTACAGCACAAAAACTTCAAGATTTCACCTTTCTACGAGAACAGACTTGAGCTTTCTTTTATGGCTTTTTATTGTAGCTGTTGCATTGTGGGTAGGTTAAAAAACTCAAAACAAACAAGAGACAGCTGTAAGCATGTTTGAATTCAACTTTACACTCATGTCTTCATTTAGTGCTTAGAACCAAATTGTATTGAATTATTTAACTAGAGATTTTTTTTACATTTGTTTTGACCAGTGCAAAATCAAAGCAATATTTTTAATGATCCTTTTACATAATCCTGCATTTTAAATATTTTAGCAGAACATTTACCAAACACATGAAGAGTGTCACTTTTTAAGAACAGAAGTCACATTTCTACATTTCAACAATATTTTTTATATTTGTACAAGTGCATCAAAGATAACCATGTATGTCCTCCTCCTCTTCCTCCTCCTGACCACCCTCCTACTGTTCCTTCTCCTCCTCACTGCTCCCCCTCCTCACCACCCTTCTTCTCTTCATCGCCCTCCTCCTCCTCATCGCCCTCCTCCTTCTCCTCATCACCCTCATCCTCCTCCTCCTCACTGCCCTCCTCCTCTTCATTCTCCTCCTCACCTTTCTCCTTCTCCTCACTGCTCTCCTCCTCCTCATCATCGCCGTTCTCCTCCTCCTCATCACCCTCCTCCTCCTTATCGCCCTCCTCCTTCTCCTTCTCACCGCCCTCCTCATCACTGGCCGTCTATCTCACCAGTGCATTTGTTTGAGGTTTTTGCACTTTGTATGAGCTGTGTCCCAGTTCGACATCTGCATCTCCTCCACGGGCCACAAAGGCCATGCCGAAATAGGACAGGCCTACGCAGAGTCTTTGCGCTTACATTATATCACTTACTTTACGTCGCTTACGTTATGTCGCTTATGTTATGTTGCCTAGCAACTGTGACAGCTGCTGACTTAAGTGATGTGTGGTGCATGATGGGATATAGAAGTGAGTGAAGTCTTCTTGGATGTGCACTTCGGCCAATCTCCATGGAAACACAAGGCACATTTGTCGGCCGCATTTGTGGGGTGCATGAAATGGGACAGGCCTTATCGCGTCGGAAGTGACGTAAGGGCCCTTTAAATGCAGCAGTCAAAGTGTGCAGCCAATGACTGGAACACCGCTATGGTTTGAATTGAGAGAAGTCCATCTCTTTATTTGTTCCTGGTGGGAACAAACTCATTAGAGAATTGGTTCCACCTGGGTGCAGCTGAAAGGAGGGGCGAGCAGGAGGCAAAAAAGCACAACATTTTTCTCAGAGAAAAAATGTACTGTATATTAAAAGTTTGAAAGCTCTAATGAGCGCAAGACCTATACTTTTATTTAAAACAATTTCTGAAACTTTGTAAACAAAGTTATTAAAACATTTCACAAATTCTTGCTTTTTGGCCTTAAAATAAGTGTGCTATGGATATTAGTTAGCACATAGCTGGTCAGCCGCTGCGTTGGCTTTGAACTCTTAATATTTGAATTTTTCTATAGGAAAAAATTAATGGAAAATTTACTTTCAGAACTGACGTGGACTTGGAGGTGGGCAGGGCTGTTGAGTCTCATACAGGTTATCATGTTGTTGTTGTTGTTGTCATATTAAATGAGAAAAAGTTGGAAATATGTCATTTTGAACTAAAACTTTGAATTTCCATTTGGATTAGTTTAAGCAGGTCTGTAGAATGACAGCATTGAGAGAAAAATGTCTCTTAAATAGCAATGCATGGAACACACATTTTATAGCTTCTGAAAACCTTTTGCTTTTTTAGCTTCAAAAACAGATCCATAGATGTGTTGCGTCTGAGCATGTGTGAGTGTGAGTGAGTGTGTGAAGTAATATGGGACCTTTAACACAGTCTGAAGAGAAGCTGTCCAAGTCTGCTCTGACACAACTACACAACAGCTCCGTACTCCAGAGTTATTCAGGCCTCACACAACGACTCCATACAGCAAAGATATTCAGGTCTCACACTGCATCAGGAACTGAAGATGAAGATGTTTGAAGTTCTGAACAGCCTCCACCTGTCTGACATCTGCTCCCTCTCTCTCTCTCTCACTCTGTCTCTCTCTCTACTCCAGCTCTCTTTATTTCCCCTTCTCTCTCTGCCTACTCCAGGGTTCTCTTCCCCCCTCTCTGCCTACTCCTAGTCTTTCTCCTTCAGCTCCTCTCTATTCATGTGTTCTCTCTCTTCCTCTCTCTTCCTACTCTCGTCCTCTCGCCTTCTCTTTTTCTCTCTCCTTTACATCACATATCTTGTAGGGGCTCCAACCTGCTTCATCCAAACAGGACAGAAGGGTACACCAAAGCATGCTGGGAAATGTAGGACAGGAGGCAGAAGTCGAATCAGAGGTACAGTTATGATAGATTTAATTACTGTGCACTTATCCAATTGGCAGTAGCTGTGGTAGCAGTAGTAGAAGTACCAGTAGTAATAGTAGTAGTGGCAATAATAGTAGTAGGACTGAGACTACATATCTGGAGTATAGCCAAAGTCTCTGTACCTAAAAACGTGAAAAACAGAACTAGTTCATTTAAAACAGTGAGCCAAAGTTATTCCTCACTTACCTTATGCATTCAGAGCATTTTAATTACTCACCATGATAAGTTTATAAGCACACAAGCAGAGCAAGAGAGAGTTTACTGTCATGGTAAAGCTAACAAAAACGGTAACGCACACTTCCTGTTGCTTGTACAATAACAAACAGTATAATTAGATGCAGACGGTATAGCATATCTGTACTGGACACATTTTAGTCAAAGGTTAAAACAAAAATGGGTACAGGAGTTTTACAAGAAGTTGGTGGAGCCTGTTAGCTTTGAGGTTTGACAGGCAGATGATTGACAGGTGGAGGGCTGTGTCTGATGGTGGTGAAGGTAGGTAGACCAGATAACTCCAAGCAATACACCATTGCTCCCTATGTATTCCTTGGACTTTACTCGTTCAAGACTTCTGGGGAAAGGAGGAAGCCTAAGCCAAGTCTGTGGTTTCATTATTCACTGTACTGCTTTTGTAATGATGCTTGTACTTTACCCCATACAACTGACTCATGTCACTGCAGGGGGTGTGGTCTATAGATATATCTACTATACGGCCAACATTATCTTCAATTATAACATGTCAAATATCAATCGTAACTTATTATTCAATGCTTAAAATGCAAAAACAGAGAAATTCAAGTGTTTGAGTCTGACCAGGCTCTGCTGGGTGAGAGGCTTCTGCTATTGTGAACAAAAATATTGTTAACATTATTAAGTAACGTAGACACTCTGACACCAAGACTACAAGCTTTTACAGTACTTTAAAAACGGTTCTAAAGGAACACATGCTGCTGATCCAGGAAGAGCCAAGAGATCTGCAAATACTAGATACACCCAAAATTGGACGCTCTATGATCCGGTTTCAGAGCCTCCTGCATCAAACAGGAAGAAAAGGGACTGACTCACAGGCAAAACAAGCAGATGGAACTATGCAGAACATGATCTCTGACAGCACTGTGGCTAAAACTTTCATCTCACCAAGAAGCTCCTGGCTTTGACTTCTGAGGAGATGCAGGCCTTTCTATTTAGAGTTTGCATGTTCTCCCTGTGTCTGTGTGGAGTTTACATGTTTTCTCTGTGTCTGTGTGAGGTTCTCACTGTGTCTGTGTGGAGTTTGCACGTTCTCACTATATCTGAGTGGAGTTTGCATTTTCTCCCTGTATCTAAGTGGAGTTTGCATGTTCTTGCTGTTTCTCTGTGGGTTTCCCCCAGATTTCATCGACCCAAATCACTCACTAGAATAAACCTTAACCTCAGCCCCACTTCAGACTTCCAAACTTGTCCTGTGGCCTTCACTGAATAAAGGGTTTTATTTCTCTCTCCTTTTCTCAGAAGAAACATTCATGAACCTCTTTCAGTCTCTGCAGCTCAAATACAAAACACAGCACATCTCAATACAAAACAAAGCACATTTTCTGGGAGCAATTTTACAGCCAAAACTATAAATGTTCCGTGTGATCATTTCCATATCCTTCCAACTTCCAACCTTCCAATCTTTGAAGTCCATCTGCCATGTTTGTCCGTCTGTCTGCCCTAAGACCCGCCTCCACATGTCCATAAGTCCCGCCCCCTCTTTGCTCTCCCCAGGATCCACATTCCACACAGACTACAGCAGATCCGTACTAGCTTACTGTAGCTCATGACTCTGTTAGCCCCGTTCTGAGAGGAGGAGGAAGAAGGAGGAGACAATGGCTTCATATTTGTCCTGATATTAACCATCTGTTGGAAAGAATGTGATTCTGGTCCATGGAAGTCATTTTTTATTTTAAATTTCATGTGACTCAACTATCTCCCCAAATACGACCTGTTTAAGTCATGTATAGTTTAACTGATAACAACTCTAATACCAAGTTATTCTTAATTACAAAACAGGTGTTCATGTTATAATTTGTTGTTTTGGTACAAGACAATTATCCAATCAGAAAGCAAAATGAGCCTCACATGACTCTCTCATTTGGGTTGTGTGTTTGAATGCTGATATCCAGTTAGACTAGAACTAAATACTGAATCAACTTTTTTGCTACTAAACTGTGTATAAGGCATTTATGACTTTAGTACAAACTAGGTCAATTTGCAGCTCGAAAACTGTCAAAAAGACACCTGGCAGTAGGGGCGGAGTTTGAAATGTGGATAGACCAATCACACTGCTCCTCATATGTCCAGACCCTACACTTCCTCCTGCTCCCCTTTAGTCCTCCAGGCCCCGCCCAGTTTAGTACCTGTATTTGTAATGTGGTTATGGGCGGAGTTTATGTGCTCAGGCCGACTTTAACATGACTATATGACTGGCTTAGGAGATAATGGAAGGTATACAGTAGTGAGTCTACCTGGTTGAATTTTGGTTGTTATTATGAACATTTGTGGGCTGAAGGTGTAGGCAGATGGTTCCATGCATGCCCTCTCTGCTCCAGTGCACAGGAGAAGGTCTTTGTTCTTCTGTGCAGCTAGTGTTGGCACTGGTACTTTGTAGTTTTGTTCTAAATGTGCTCCGACAGTTCTGGATTTCATGAATATTCAGTTCTAATTAGAATGGGAAACAGTGTCTTTGGGGAGGATCAAGGGTTGGGCATTCGTTTCAGCAAAAAAATAAATATTGTAGAAATTTAAAAAAGAAAAAGTCATTTGGCGTCTTTTGAAGATTTTGTTTCTGACAGCTGCTGGCAAACCTGAGCCTGTGAAAATTCATTCTGGCAAAACAAACTTGGCCCTGCCTAAGATGGCGACCAAAGTGACAGAAGTGATTTCAACAGAACACACTACGCACTACACAGGAACTTTACACAGAGAGAAAGTATTTCACATAATGACCCCATTCTAAAAATAAGACAGGGTTTGACTAAACCAGGACTAACTCAGGTCCAAATCAGAATGAAACTAAAAAGAAATCCGGACTAAAGCAGGGTATACATAATCCAGTGCTTTAAAAAAAGGAGAACAAGGGCTAGGAATGAGCTGTATCAGGTATTGTTCCATGTTATTGGATCAGGTGATATCCTGGTTGGGCCTTTAACTGAATGTACTATTTACAGGCTGATATTGGCCCAGAGCATCTCATAATGTATGAAATTTTTTTTATCCAAAGCTTTAGTCTGATGTGAAGGAGAAGTAACAGTTACAGAACACTATTGGATCTGTGTGAAAGAAATGAACTATACTATTGAAGGAAATAAGAGCCATTCTCTCTCGCTACTTAAAGTTAAAGTTAAAGTATTGACATCGGTATTGGAACTGAAAAGCTGGATTGTGCATCTCTAGATCCAATACTGGAATTGTCTTGGTTTGACAAAGTCAAAAGACAAAGACAAAGTCCACCACTGCCCACCCTCAAGATCACACCTTAAAGACATCACCATGTAACATGTTTTATAAGTTTCACTTTCGTTTTTGATGCTCTGAATCTCCCCTCCTTTTGCTCTCTGCGCTAAGTTACTCCCCCTTCAGAGCACTATCACAACACAAATTGCATGCCTCCCACTAATGAAACTACTACACATCACATCAGGTTTGTCAAGTTGCTGTGTACAGTTTTGTACCATGTTTTTGTATATTTATGGAGAATTTCATGTGGGAGCATGGGTGACAGGCTTGTGGGAGGAGCCTTGTACAGGCTCATACTGTAAGTAGGGATTGAATGCGGACCAGGGGAGATCGCTACATTACTAATTTTTTTGATGAGGGAACATTATAACATGGTAGAAAGCTCAGAAAAGTTGATTTAGCAGAATACCTCTTCTTTAAACTGTGGATGAAGGAAAACCAGGTCTGTGAGCACCTTTAGCAGGTCCTTTCACTGCTCTATCCATTTTTTTTTTTTACATTTTGGAGATCAGCATCTTTGCTATGAACCTCATATTTACACTGTAACTGCTACTTGTTCTCATTAATAAGCCTGAATCAATCAGGTTTGAGTATGACAGCTTCCCATGGCCATTTTACACTTCTCAAAGTGAAAAACAAAACACTCAGATATATATTTCAACATGACCCTGACAAATGATTACCATACTGATACAGAACAGTGAGCCGCGATGGGTTTGACAGGCAGTAATGACAGCAGTGAAGGGGCCATGCTAACTGAAAATATATAAATAAAATATAAAATCAAACAGAGTCGTCAGGAAGTGAGCGGCCTGCTTCAGCTCTGACAGCCTCCCCCGAGAAGTCTAACCGTCGGCAACAGTCTACATAATCAGAAATATAAAAATAACGCTCATGACAGCTGATATTTATACTTCCGACACGTCTTACTCGTCTTTTTCTGCTTTTGAAAATGAAGCTTAAGATGAAATGCTAATTAAGAGACAGTAATATTTTATCCTGGTTCAAGCTTTATTTCTTTGATTAATTGTATTTTTTATTTTATTTTTTACATTCATTATGAAATACTGCCAATAATTTGAGCTATTTCACCCAAGAACAGAGACTATAACAGACAAATGTGCTGAAATAAAGACAAAAAAAAAAAAAAAAACGCTGTATATAAACAATGATTCATTTATATAATATCTCACCAACACTGTTTACAGAGCGGGGGCGGAGCTCTGACCTGGACTGTTTATAAAGTGGGACGGGGCTCTGACCTGGTTTACAGAGAAACGGCGGAGCTCTGACCTGGACTGTTTATAAAGTGGGGTGGGGCTCTGACGTGGTTTACAGAGAAAGGACGGAGCTCTGACCTGGACTGTTTATAAAGCGGGGGAGGAGATCTGACCTTGACTGGGGACGTTGTTGGACAGCGGAAGGTGGAAGCAAAGACTGAGACCTCATCTATCACCTTCACCGAGGTGGTTAAAACTCCACGGTGACTCCAGATGAGATGAGACACGTCGTAAGTGTCTTAAGTCTCTGGATGTTGTGGGTCTTGGCTGACACATCGTGGGACAGTATCGCTGGACTGGCAGACCAGGGTGGTGATCCCTCTGTTTAAGAAAGGGGACTTGAGGGTGTGTACAAACCACAGGGGAATTACACTCCTCAGCGTCACCGGTAAGGTCTGTTTCAGAGACTGGAGAGGAGAATCTGACGGACAGTCTAAGCTTGTATTCAGGAGGAACCGTGTGTTTTCATCCCATTCACAGAACACTAGACCAGCTTTATACTTTGCATTTATTTCACGATTGTGTCTGTAAATTAAGATATAAACATTAATAACAGACAAATGAGGTGCCTGCTTTCCCCAACTCCCGCTATAGCTGCTAGCCTCGATGAGCTTCATTTGATTGGAGCAGAACGCTATGGCTGACGTCCTACTTCCTTAGTCCACTTCTATTATACAGTCTGTGGAGTATTTGAATGGTTTGAGAGGAGATTGGTTTAGCGAGAGCCTGACAAAACAGTAATAAATGAAAGGAAAACCATTATTTGAACCAAGGAGTGTGCCGATATCATGCTAGTTGTTGTTAGCATTACTATGAAGGCAAAACTCTGATCTGCCCTCTGACAGTTGTGACAAGCACTTATACGGGGATTACTAGTGTTGGCCTAATACAAAAATTTCAAACTCTATTTCGATACTAAGAAATAGGCTTGATACTTAATACCAATTTCAAAACCACAATGCTAATAGAAACACTCTTTATTTAAATTATAGAATGTGTTTTTCCACATGTTCTGTTACAGCTCAAAATCATTCTAAAGCTATTCTGGAAAAGTTCACTTCTGTCCTGTCAATGGGACTTCTTTAGTACTGATACCTGCTCAAATGAGTATCTAGTTTTGATACTAGTTTTATTATCGATGAGTATCTGATTTTCGACACTTGATAACCCTAATGAGCAAATCTGTAGCTTTTTATTCCTCAACAGTTCAGCCTGACCTTGGGGACATTATTACCCATCCTAATCCCTGCTGCTCTTATCTTCTGTTCAGTGGACATGTGTGAACCAGGTTAACTCACTCTACACTCTGCTCTGTCTGTTAGCACTAGCTCCTGACAGCTGAGCCAGCACTTCCACGACCTACCCCACCCTACTGTGACCGCCTGCCCTGTTACCACTGCCCCGGCCTAGGCTCAGCCTGATTGGGAGCGGGCAAGCATGAAATGGAAGTCAGGTTAATATTGATCCAAGTGTTTAAGGCTGTTTTAGGTTCTGTGTCCTCTCATTGTCTCCAGGTCAGAACCAGCACTGAGCTGAGTAAGGACAGAGCTCTGTTTCTTCTTCATGGTGTGGTTTAAATATGGACCAGAACTAAAACATTTAAAATCACACGTTTCCATTTAAATAGTACTTTGCATTAAATCCAGTTGATTATTTCCACGTGTGTCTTGTGTGTGTGATGAGTTTTCGGTTTCTCACAAAGCAAACAGCATAATGAAATGAAATGGAGAATGTTTGAGAGGCTGAAATGCTACATGCAGGCTGTTTATGTTCTATAGCTTTATAACACATGTTTTGCATTTATACTCCCAAGGGAACTAAAATTGCCATATATACATATATTTGTTTTTACATAACCAGGATTAATAAGCAATAAGCAATAGTTAAACAACAAGTACTGTGATGTATGAGGATGTGCAGGAGGTTGAGAGGTACTGGCTAGATGTGGAGAGGTAGCTGAGCAGTGGGGCTATAAGCAAGCCCACATGAGCTTGCTGTCTCTGCCCGCAAGCAACACCAGAAAAGTGGAGGGTCCAACCCTTCTCGAGGAGTTGGGTACCAGAAACCAAGCTGTGTGTGGAGGTATGGTATGCTTTTTTTTTTTTTTACAGGAACAGTGCACAACATTACATTGACCTTAAACCCCCCCAAAAACCAAGAAAGATGTATGGTGCCAGGTTATAGCAAAAGTACTAATTTCCACCTGTAGTCCCTGAACAGGCTGATATTTAAATGAAAGAAACAGTTTGGTGTAGATGGATGAAAGACCTGTAAACATATTGTATATACATCTAGTACAGGGGTCGGCAACCTTTAACATCCAAAGAGCCATTTGGACCCGGTTTCCATGAAAAAAAAACCAAAAAAAAAACCAAAAAAAACACTGGGAGCCGCAAATATTTTTTGACATCTAAAATGAAGATAACACTGTATATATTGTTTTGTTTTTTTGTTTTTTACCTTTACGCTCTGTGTAAACAACTATAGTGTGCTTATGACAGGGGTCCAAAACCTTTTTTGCACCACGGACCGGAATAATGTAGGTTTTATTTTCACAGACCAGCCTTCTACGCATGGCAGATAAATATGGCAAAAATAAGATAAGTGCATAAAAAATACAACTCACTATACTGCTGAATCAGTGGGAGCCCTGCACTTGTTCCTTTGCGATGAGATGGTCCCATCCAGGAGTGATGGGACACAATGACTCCCGCATTGTGTTTATGTCCAGTCTGCTCCGCAATTTCTTTCCAAAAACTGTAAAAGCTTATCTTTTAATCCAGGGTATTTAGTCTCCATGTACCGAAGCAGTTCTGAAGGTTCCATTGTCTCGTTCACTTTTCCCGTACATTACGCAGAGTGGACTCTGCGCGTGAGACTCACCTGTAGCGACAAACCCATATTTTAAGTAGGACTCCTGGTATTGTCTGTTAAATTTAGCTTTCTTTTTCTTGGAGGTCGTAGGCTCCTCTTCTGACTCCTTAGTTGGCCTTTTCCCCTCTGCAAACAACTTCTGCAAAGACTTTTGTTTTTGCTCATTTTCACTTGCTTGTGGACAACTCTACTTTTGGACAATGTGTCTGATACATTATACGTGAATACGTCATCACAGAGGACAACAGCAGATCTAGCACAGATGTAATATACTCACCATTATATTAAATAGATTTCTGTGGTGATTTCCTCTCAGGATTTTCATTATATATCTACGTACAAGCTTATTAGTGCGTCATGAGGGACGGGCGAAAGTTACATCGGAGAAGATCCTCCTGCTCCTGAACCTCTACAGAGCGCCTGGAAATCGTTGCTGTGTCTTTATGCAGGACTGTGAGCTGTGTCTATGAGGCGTGAGCAGTGTTTGTTTTTAACATTTTTCACCAAGTGTGACACTTATTTTAATCAGCGAAATATACAAAAATATATTATTTATAAAATATATATTTCAAAATCACAATAATCTTCCAATTTCAATTACAATAAAAAAGAACTAACACAAATAAAAAAACACTTCAGTTAAATACTTAAAATGTATTTTCCCAAGCCACGCAGAGCTAAGGATAAGGATGAAAGAGCCGCATGTGGCTCTGGAGCCGCAGGTTGCCGACCCCTGATCTAGTACAACACAATATTTATGCCTGTTTGTAAAATACATTGCTGTCTTAACTGTCTTTTGTAGATTTAATGTGAGACAGGAATTCTGCAGCCAGGCAGCAATCTTTTACAATTCCCCTGTTAATTTCATAGCCACTTCTACAGCGTTTTTCCCATGAGTGAACAGAACTGTATCGTCCGCACACATGATGCCATTTATATTGCACACTGAGGGGAGATCATCGATGTACATACTGAAAAGCAGATACCCTAATATAGAGCCTTGCGGAACTCCCATGGTGCAGTCTTTAATGGGGGACAGTGTGTGATTTACTCAAACACACACTGTTTCCTGCCACTCAGTTATGATATAATCTAATTAACTGTTTGATTAGACAGTCCAAAATTTGATAGTTTCCTTAACAGGATACTATGAGAGACAGTATCAAAGGCCTTTTATAGGTCGCAAAAGACCGCTCCTACCACCCCTCTTAGGTCTATATTTGATTTAATTTCTACAAGGAAGTAGGAACAAGCTGTCTCTGTTGAGTATTTTTTCCTGAACCCAAATTACAAAGGATTTTTTAAAAGTTTTGGTTTCGAGATGTTCTATTAGCTGTTCTGCTACGGCCTTTTCATAAACTTTAGAGATGGCAGGGAGGATCGTTATGGGCTGATAATTACTGATTTCTCATTTGTCTCCTGACTTAAATACTGGTGTTACGATGCCAGTTTTTAATGCACTGGGAAATATACTATCATTTATTGGCTGATTTATATGGAATAAAAAACACATTTTGATGATTATTATTTTGTTGTTGTTCCCTAAATCTTGTTTTATTGAACTTTCTTGCAACTAATGTAAAGTTATGATCTGACAATCTAGTTACCAAGTTATATGTTTTGACTATCCTTTCAGGTTTATTCGTATTGGTATTGGTAGATTTATTTATTATTTGTCTCATTTGGAATGATTTCATTGTTTCTTTGAGTTTTTTCTTTCGTGCTTTATCGAGCCAATTTATACTGAAATCGCCCATAAGTGGGACCTCTTTTCCTTCAAACATTTTAAGCATTTTAAATAATAAAAATGTATTTGTGACATTTGGGGGGTGGTAAATAGTAATTACAACAAAGGACATTTCAGAAAATAGTGTAATTGTAACTCCTACACATTCTAATGCATTGTTCTTTAGATAAATTTCTTTACTTTGGATGTTGTTCTTCTAAATCAAAACCCCTTTCCCCCTACCCTTCCCCCTGTTGCGTCTGTATGTTTTATATCCAGAAACAGTGAACACAGATAACGGAGTTGTTGGTCAAATCCACGTTTCTAAGAGACAAAGGTAGTCCAGGTTTGAGTCCGTTAGTAGATGCTCAAACTGTTCAGTTTTTGATATTAGGCTCCCTATGTTTATGTGTCCTCCAAAAATTCCTTTCGGTTTATTGATAGGATTCCACAGGATGTGGGCGTGATTAACAGTTTGAAATAGTTTAGTCTGTTGTTGTTTCAGTGACATGTTAGACTGTAGTGCGTTTGTGGGTTGCAGCTGTAGCGAGATCATGTTTGTCTGTGTTTTATCAAACTGTTTATCTCTCCTTCGAGGTATTCCTGAGAGGAGAGCGTCATGTAATAGTGTCGACAAAGTGGAGTCTACCTGGGGTTGTTCCTGTAGAATCACAGGTGAATCCACAGGTCCAGGGTTTAGGTGTATGTCTCCACATCAGAAGAATCATGCTAGCTTTGTTGTGTGTCTGCAACATCCTCTGTCTGCTCTGGCGCTGTGTGTACGGGGCAAACGCCTTTCCTCTGTGCAAAACGTGGGTGAATAAAATGGAACCTTCCCAAGAAGCCAGCCAGCTACCATACATTGGTGTGGTGAGAATGACCACCATATACAGAATCAAGTTCAGAACACGAGATAGGTGCAGCACATGGAGAGAAAGGCTTTATTTTAAAGTGTCCATTCAAAGCAATGTAATCAGGTGTCTTCCTAGGCGTTTTTTGGAAAACAGGGGCAGGTGCACCTGCTAAGCTGCCACACCTTGCTGCCATCTTGTCTCAAAAACACATACCTCCTCGAGGTGAGCCCACTATATTTAGCTACTAGTGGCTGCTCGTAGCTGTGGTCAGAAGGTCTTTTGTGCCTGTCGTGGTGGCAATCCCCACACCCGGTGGTGGCCTTGTTGGCTTGTCGGACTCCTGAGGCAGCTGACAGGTGCTGTCCGGCCAAGCGTGCCACAGCTCGTGCGGTCGCAGAGACAAAAACTCAGGGTTGAGTGGGTGGAAAGAATAATTTAAGGATCTCCTCAATCCCACCATCACATCTTCCAATGAGGAAGAAGAGGCTAGGGACCTGGAGGCGAACTCATCCACCCTGGCCGAAGTCACTGAGGTGTTTAAAGCTCCTCAATCTCATCCAGGGGTGAATGAGATCCGTCTCGAGTATCTTAGGTCTCTGGATGTTGTGGGACTGTCTTGGCTGGCACACCTCTATAACATTGCGTGGCGGTTGAGGACAGTGTCTGTGGAATGCAGACTGGGGTGGCGGCCCCTCTGTTTAAGAGAGGGGCCAGAGGGTGTTCCAACAACAGGGAAATTACACTTCTCAGCCTCCCTGGTAAGCTCTATTCTAGGGTACTGGAGAGGAGACTGATAGTCGAACCTCGGATCCAGGAGCAGTGTGGTTTTCGTGCGGGTCACGGAACACTGAACCAACTATATATTCTCCATCGGGTCCTTGAGGGTTCAACCAGTCCACATGTGCTTTGTGGATCTGGAGAAGGCATTTGACCGAGTCCCTCGTGGTGTCCTATGGGGTGCTCCGGGGCCCCTAGCTAAGGGCTGCAGGTGGTGGGGTTCAGGTAGTGACCATTCAAATCAGAGAGAATACTTCTAGGTTTAAACCAGCTGGATTTCAGCACTGAAACTTGCAATCCAAAATTGTCACGTGAAGCTCAGCTAGCCATTTTATCAGTATTAGCCTTGTTACCTGATTTGAACAAGTTTACCTTGTACCTGGGGACAGAGATAGGCCACAGTTACATACAGGCCCCTGTCACTGTTATAATGTTTATTCATTTATTTATTTGACAGGGACAAATAATACATAAAATATAAATGTGATTGAGTCATTTGAATACCTTTGCTTTGAGATCACACTGCCCTTTAACCAGTAAACCTTAACTTTACATTTGTTAGTGCTACCACAATGACTGTGCAAAGTGGTTGACCCCTACATGTATCATTGATTAAGAAAATAAAACGTGAGTATGTCTCCGTGGGCGTGTACCGGTAGAGGCAAAAACTGTTGTAGATTGGAGCAATGATGTTTTCAAAACAGGAGAATAAATATTAAACAAACATGAATCAGTCCAAATACAATTTCAGAGGCTCAAAGAGAAGGAAACAAGTCAATTTTGCACAATATGTCTTCAACCACCATCCACGACTGACCAGAATTAAACCCTGAGCAAAGTCCAATGCTCCCATTGGCTGTTCCAGGACTGGCCCAGTGGTGGTTAATATCAAGAGCTGGTTCTCTGTTAAAGTTGGTGTTGCATGACATTAGACAAAATGGACACACGTTTAAAGCCATCTATGAACCTTATACGAGGCTGCCCTAGCCAATCAGCAGAAGGCCCAGTAAAACTGAAGGCTCATTTAGCTGTGGATATGTGCGGAGAGCTCATAAAACAGCCAGGTAAAGTGCACGTGTCATGTTAAGTTCACTGCGCTCATAAATAACTCTGATCATAAAAACGTCAATTAGCTCGTGCTCTGCTACATGCTAACATCCAAGCTAACGTCCACACACAGCTTTTATAGAATGTTCTACTGGCAGTGCTCGGCGTGTGGGAATCGTGTACTGGGATTTTCACAACTAGCGCTGCACAAATGAAAAGCAGCTATGCTAATTTGGGCGCTAGTGTGGTTTATATAAAACAGCAGGGTCACATGGAAAATGCTACAAATACAGTTCTCACAAAGCAGGACCATTACTGAACTATTATTTCAAAACACATGGTTGTGTCTGGTTCAAATTGTTGTTTTATTGATTCTATTTGAGCATAGCAAACCATGAGACATTATATGTTTATATAAGATGATGTAATGTGAGGCCAATTTTGTATCCACTAAATGTTAATGTTAATTGTGGATAATTATTTTTGTGCGACTGCATAAAACGTCTGTTTCACATTCTTCAAAAATAAATATGAAATCAAAATCAAATACAGTGGTCCCTCGTTTATCATGTTTGTTACGTCCTAAAAATAAGCCGCAAAAGGCAAAATCTGCAAAGTCAGCTTTATTTTTTATAATTATTGTATATGTTTTAAGGCTGTAAAACCCCTCACCACACACTTTATACACTTTACTCAGACGGGCATAAACATTTTCTTACATTTTTATCTTGTTTAAAGACTCTCAAAGTTCAAACCTTCATAGGTGTCTTTGTTGGTGCAGAACATTTCATCGACATTGTGGGTTTTGTCTCGGAGAAAACTTGCAAACATAGAGCTCTTCAGAGTCACAATGATAGTGATTGAACATTTAAGTAAATTTGGCAAGCTGAACGCATTCTGTACTGTACAGGAAACATAGCACGCCTTGCCTTGGTCAAAGTGTTGAACATCTGAGGAATGCACAACAGACTCGACAAGCCGCGTTTGAAATACACAAGTGAAAAAGAGTCTAAATTCATAATAACCTTTAAACCTTTAACCTTTTCACCCTCAGCATAAAAACAGAGATTATAAAGACAATTAGGGTGCAGCAGTACTTGTGAAAGTGCTTTAGTGCATCTCTGTATGGAATCATGGACCTGAGAGCAAAGCTCTGTTTGAAATTGCTGCTTTGAAATCTGAGATCTCTGTACTTTGATGGAAGAAGCTCTGTACGCTGATGGGAGGGGCTCTGTACTCTGATGGGAGGAGCTCTGTACCCTGATGGGAGGCGCCCATACTCTGAGAAAAGTGCACGAATCTGATAGAATCCTGTGAGCTGGCTTAAATTAAAAAAACACATATACAGATAACATGATACATAGGGAAAGATTAATCAAACCCCTGTATATCCTGTCTAGTCTTAAACTGCGTTAAAGATTGACCGGATCTGACAGGCAGCGGGCGCTGTTCCATAGTCTGGGCACTGCCACTGAAAAGGCTCTGTCACCTCTGGTCTTGAGCCTGGCTTTGGGCACAGCCAGCAGAAGCTGGTCAGCTGACCTCAAGGCTCTGGGTATAGTATAGGGTTGCAGTAACTGCCTCAAATAAAGAGTACCCATAGAGTGCACACATTTAAACACAATAATAACATTTTGGATTGACCCGATATGAAACAGGAGCCAGTGCAGGTTACACAACAGAGGCCTGGTCTGTCTTGTCTTTTTTGGACCCTGAGCCTTCAGAGCGAAGAGAAGAAATGTCTTTAATGTTTATACGTTTTCTTCACTGTCTTAACCATCTTCTGCAGATGTTGATGAACCCATACAATGTGACCATCCCATAGATAAATCCAGTTACAGTAATTTAGAGTTGTCCAAAATTATTGAAATCAGATACTAATTGTTACTAAAATGAGTATTAAAACTAGATCCTCATTTTTGGCAAGTATCGATACTAAAAAAGTCCCAAAGGACAGGATGAAAATGAACCTTTCCTATTATTAGTATTGAGTATCGAGTCCTTTTGTATCATGATAAACAATAAGCAATATTGCCGTTTTTGTCCCATCCCTGCCACCGGGGGCAGTACAGGTGTATGTGAACAGATAGTACAGTGTAAATGACATGAGTGTCTCACCATTGTCGTACAAGCTCCTACAGGGTATGTCCAGGTATGTGGAGCCAAAGGGGTTTCTAATGAACCTCCTCCTCCTCCTCAGGTCGTCCTCCCAGTAATCCAACCTCCAGAAGTCCTGCATGTGGCTGAGGAAAAAGAACTCAAGTGAGCACCGTGTTTGAGTAATCATTTATTATTTAGTCTGTCTACATCTCCAAAGCTGAAAATGCTCAGTTCCACCTTGGGGAAGCAGTCATTTTCAAGTTAAAAACTCCAAATGATTCCAGTGAAGGTGTCTGGAGTTTAAAACACAGTGGAGCACTTCCTGTATTACCACATGACATCACAAAGTAGAACAGTGCTTTCTGTTTGAGAGAAGAACTCAGCCTAAATATGCAGGCTTTGTGTGTTAAACATGTGTGAATGACACAAAACACAACTCAAAACACAAAGTATGTTTTTGATTAAGAAACATTATAACACAGATCAGAAAACAGACGAATATTCATGAGTTTCAGATAAACATTTCCTTCCTGATTTGAAGGACTTTGTGAGGACCCATACAGGACTTTTTCCCATTCAAAAGATACTATTCTCATTTTAATTGCTTAATTGCTATGACTATGGAGGAGGGTTGTCATAGGTTGAAACCCATGAATAGGCCTTTTAAACATGTTAAAACAAATTTCACCTGTTTCACTTGTATTCATGTAAAAAATGTCTTCAGGGGCATTTGAACAATTCTGCCACAGAGATAACCTGTGCCCAGCTATCTAGTGTTTTAATAGCATTATTAACTGTTCATAGTCGTTCTTTTGGTAGTTTCAGTTCAAAATAGGTTTTGCTGCTTTCTGGTCAAAAATGCCTCCAGCTATTTTGAGCTTTTTAGGAACAAACATCAAGACCTCATGGTAACATAAACAAAGTCCTATTATTTTGTGTATGAAAAATACATTCCATTTTTATTACAATGTTTGCTGTGGATTTGAACCACAGCAATAATCAGCCACACCGTAGCACTGGACCTCTTCCAGATGTTAGGGTCAGGATCAAAGTGAGCGCTACCTGTTGGTTAAACAGGAAGACCTAGAGAAAACCTACCCAGACACATAAAGACCCCACAAAATCCAACAATCAAACCACGTACCATCCAGTGATCTTGAACCTATACCACTAATCCACCTGAAGACTCCATTAAAACATCTACCATGACCCCTCTCCAACCCCATACTCCGACTACAGTAGCAGCCCTTTACCAGCGGCATAATGAGCTGAATCCAGGGCATGTTCAGCACATTTCTGTCCGCCTGTGGAGCCCTCTGCATCGGGCTGGAGTGCGAGCGCCGCCCCTTCTCGCATAAATCCTCCACATGCCCCCATTTTACAAACCCAGAATCACATTACGAGCACAAATGGCACAGCGAGCCTACTTTTTTACTATGTTTTTTAACAAGTGTTGTAAATCACTACTGCTAGAGACCCGGAGCAGACAGCGTGGGGTTTAAGAGCCAGGGGCCCGTGGCGGTAGAGGCAGGGGCCAATAAAAATGCCCCCCCCCCCTCTCTCCCCGCTCCACAGATGTATTAAAATAATGTGTTGAAATATTCATACAAATGATTCCCACAAGTCAGTAAGGAAAAGAGCGTTCTTATTCATTATTAATAAGGTGGAATTATGGAGATTTAAAAGAGCATGTGGTGTAAGGCCTGTGTAAGTGATGAGAGGGGCCTGACAGAGGGGCCTGAGAGGGGGGACCAGTCACTTTAAGACCCTCAGATGAATGTGCAGCAGTAAGAGGAGGGTCAGTGAGAGGAAGGCCAGTGAGAGGAGGACCAGAGAGAGGAGGGCCAGTGAGAGGAGGACCAGAGAGAAGAGGGCCAGTGAGAGGAGGGCCAGTGAGAGGAGGACCAGAGAGAGGAGGGCCAGTGAGAGGAGGACCAGAGAGAGGAGGGCCAGTGAGAGGAGGACCAAAGAGAGGAGGACCAGTGAGAAGAGGACCAGAGAGAGGAGGACCAGTGAGAGGAGGACCAGAGAGAAGAGAGCCAGTGAGAGGAGGACCAGTGAGAAGAGGGCCAGTGAGAGGAGGACCAGTGAGAGGAGGACCAGAGAGAGGAGGGCCAGTGAGAGGAGGACCAAAGAGAGGAGGACCAGTGACAAGAGGACCAGAGAGAGGAGGGCCAGTGAGAGGAGGACCAGAGAGAGGAAGGCCAGTGAGAGGAGGACCAGAGAGAGGAGGGCCAGTGAGAGGAGGACCAGAGAGAGGAAGGCTAGTGAGAGGAGGACCAATGAGATGAAGGCCAGTGAGAGGAGGACCAATGAGAGGAGGGACAGTGAGAGGAGAACCAGTGCGAGCTGGTAACTTGGCCTAAGTATACTGTGGAACATATCAGGTAAAAACAACGAGACGTTTCCACCAGAGGAGTTACATACACATCTCTCTCACTTATGTGGAGGACGGAGAGCGAGAGAGTGGATGAAGGAGAGAGCACGCAAGAGAGAGAGTGGAGAAAGGAGAGAGGGAGAGAGCAGGAGATAAGAGAACTGGAAAGAGAGAGAGGGTGATGGACAAAGGCAGAGAGAGCATACAAGAGGGAGGGAAGAGGAAGAAACAGAGAGAGGAGGACAAGGAGGTGAGGGCAGGAAGGAGAGATAAAGAGATTTAACAAGAGACCAGAGAAAGAGAGGAGGGGAAAACAGAGATTTAGCAAAGACACCAGAGGATGGAGGGGGAAAAAAGGTACATAAATGCTAGTGTAAACCAGAGATTAGGGGCTGTGAAGAGGGGAAACCCAGATTACAGATTATAGGATTAATGCTGCTGTGAACATGCAGAAGAGACAGACAGAGGAGAGAGAGAGAGAGAGAGAGAGAGAGAGAGAGAGAGGAGAGACAAAGGAAGGAGACAGAGAAGGAGAGATGAGATTGGTGAAGTGAAGTGCCCTGCCCAAGAGCACAACAACAGCATCACATGGGGAGAGAGGAGAGAGATATCAGCAAATGTTAATGACATCTACTGCAAAATATTAACATGCTCCAACATCCTTGATATGAAAACATTGATACGATTTAAAAAACTTTGAGTTTTGGTGATGGTTAGGAGAAACTAGCTGGAGGAGAGTACCTATAAACCACAGAAACAGGAAAAATGTGCAAATTCCATACAGATATTTTACATGCATTCTGGAAATTGAACATGGTACCCTCTGGCTGTGAGTTGATCGTCCCAACTACTACACCACCATTTTATGTTCTTCTTTTGATGAAGTGAAATGTTGACTTATTTAAATCCATATTATGTTATTTTTGATGTTTTAAAGTTGCACTGCGTACATTTTTTTGTGAAGGTCTGGCACCTGCTTGTCTCCATGGTAAAATTATTGCTTGGAATGTTTCATAATATTGCATTAAACTTACCTATCTCAATGGAGACACGCAGGTGCACCACCAGGGCAAGTTACGGGTCAGATCTGTGGAAAGGAGACCTCCGCTTATGTTTTTTACTTGAGCCATAAAAATATATCATATAAAATAAAATAATGAATTCAATGTTAGAGCGAAACATGAAATACTATGGACGATTCCAGGCAAAGCAATAACATCTCCATAGAGACAAGCAGGTGGAGAGATTACACAGTGCACCTTTAAAATGACATTAACACTGATTTAATACAAATATCGAAATGGGAAACAATGGCATCGTTTTCAAGTTAACAGCTCCTTTTTCCTTTAGTTCAGTAGAGATTGGCAAGGTCTGAAATAATCCAAATTATTCTAGTGAAGGTGTATGGAGTTTAAAAACACAGTGGAGCACTTCCTGTAAATCAATTTCCCTCATATTTAAAATGTTATCAAGTAAATTAAAATGATAATTATTATTTACATGTAGAGATTTTAAACTTTACATAATTTATATTGTTATAAACTACAGTGAGAGAGGTGGAGAGGAGTGGACTGCTCTGCTATGGACATGTCCCGTGGGAGGGCATCTGGACAGGTCCCCAGAGACACACCCTCACACACATCCACAGCACACTCCACACACTGTCAATCAGATGCATCAGCTCTGTATGCTGTAGGGGAGGTGTCTGGGGAGGCGGAAGTCTAGCTGTCTGTGCTATATCTTTACAACAGCACCAAATAAAAACATTGGCTCCAGTCATTTATCAACAGTGTTAGAGACGGAGTGAATTATGGGAGACTGGAGACACCAGACCATCACGTCTCTAAATAAGTCGAGCTAAACCTGTGTATGAATTATTAACAAACCAGTTTAAACAGTGTTTGTACCAACAGTCCCATAACTGTCTTTATTAACCCGGCTCTCCATCAAACCCACGCCCCCCTGAGGGAAGATGACAAGAGGATTCAAATGAACAGAGAGAAGAAAGAAAGGATACATGGGATGTTGTATATGATAGAGAGAAGGAGAGAGGGAGAGAGAGAGAAGGAAAGATAGAGGAGGGTGGGGGGGGGGGCTGACAGGAGGTTTTTAAATGAAAAAAGGAGACACCCCTCCCCTCTGTCTTTCATATGGAGAGAGTGAGAGAGAGAGACAGAGAAGGAGAGAGCGCTGACAAATGAACAGAGAGAAAAAAGAAAGGATTTATGTTTCATATGAAAGAGAAAGAACGATTCCCCATTATTTATAGAAGCATTCAGAGATGTTAAGTGAAATCTGTCTGTTTTCTTTTGGGGTTTTTTGAGTCTTTAAACAAAAGAGAGGAGAGGGACTTTATGCTGTGGGTTTATTCTGGTAACATGCAGCTCTATGGGGACTGGAGCAGAGACGAGAGAGAGAGAGATGACGGGAGGAGAGAGAGAAGGACGGAGAGGGAAAAAATTAGGGGGGGGGAGCTGACAGGAGGATTTCAAATGGAGAGGAGAGGAGAGAGAGAGAGAGAGGGAGGGACAGAGGAGATTATATTAGACGTTCAAATAAAGGAAGAGCAAAGAGGAGAGGAAAGAAAGGATACGATTTTTATATGAGAGAGACGGGTGGGGAGAGAGGGAGAAAGATAGAGAGATTCAATAGTTTTAAAATGAAAAAAATACAAAGGAAAGAAGGGATGAGAGTCAGGGAGAGAGAGAGATAGAAAGAGACAGAGAGAGAAACATATTTTTGTATTTTTTTAGGATTTGAGAGGGATGGAAAGAGAGAGAGTGGTTACAGCGTTCAGAGCCTGATCACATGACTGTACAGATGTATTAGTCTTTATATTCGTGTCACAGTTTATTCAAAAGGAAACAGCTGTGTCAGGTATCACTGTAGTCTTTATATTAATACTGACAAAACCCAAAATATAGAGCAACAGTGGCACAGTCGGAAAAGCATGTGCCCACCTACTGCATGGTAATCAGTTCACATTTTTATATAGAGCTTTTCCACCATCAAGGAACCATTCACCCATTCACACAGTGTCTTGCACAGATGAATGCCAATAATGCTTGTTTTTTTTTTTTTTTATGTCGAGAGTGGGTTTTAAACCACCAACCTTTGGATCAGTGAACAAACTCTCTACCAACTGAGCTGCTGTCTCCCCTCATCTTGCAGGTGATGTTTGACTCTGGGTGCAATACATACTCAGGAAGGGCATCTGTTATGTTTTGTGACAGTGTGAATCTGCAGGTTAAAGGAGAAAATGCAAAAAGTATAATGCAAAAAAGACTTAACCATTGTTTAACCATCTAAAAACTGGTTCACTAACTGTTCAAATTTGCATTCAAAACTAAATATTTGCAGTAAGTACAGAGCAGTGGGTGGGGATAAGGGGTAGGTGAAAATAACAATTTTCTGCGCACTGAAAATTCAAATGCTGCTCAATACAGCGTTAGTGAAACATGCATGACTCAAACTACAACGGAGTAAGGTCACGATGAGGGGCACTGTCAAGTTCAAAAGAGTTCATTATACAGGGAGTAGTGCTGAGTTCTAAAAATGAACCCCTCTATGTCCTCACAAATGCAGGGACAATTAACCCACAATTTACACCAAAATGATTAAACAAGACAAAACAAAATCTGGAAATCTTTATAAAATTACATTTATTTATACCAAAAGAAAAATAAAAACTGGATAGATCGTTGATGAGTGATTTCACAAAACATCTTCACTCCAACGATTTGACTAGTTGACAAACCTGGATGAATGAGGGATTACACGGATACATTTATTTATGTTCATTTTGTTGATGTAAAATGAGTTGTCTGAGTTATACACAGATTTCAACTTGACAACACATTCCGCCCTTCTCTCTGCTGCCGATGCCCTGGTCAGTTTTTCAGACAGCCGTGTGCTCCCTGATAGCACACTTCCTCTGTATTGTCCTGGCTCCTCTGTGCAGTGGTCAGAGGAAGAACAGGCCTCTATAATCGAATAATACCCCATCTGACCCCGCGAAGCCCTCCCATGTGCAGACACTCATCTTTATTAATACCATCCGCACTGACCGCTCATTGACACGCACACACACACACACACACATATGCAAACACACGCTGGTTTGTATCACACGCAGAGCACAAGGAGGCACGACTGTCAAATCAACTATAGATCTTCAGTGTAAACAGGAAGGCAACAGATCTCACATGGTCTGTTCATACTGCATATATATATATATATATATATATATATATATATATATATATATATATATATATATATATATATATATTATTTATTTATTTATTTTTTTTTTTTTTTTTTTTTTTTTTTTTTTTTACAGTATTTCATTCTTTAAATTAAAGGAGATGAGCAGGTGGTGGATCCAGCTGTGAAAGGCCACTGTGCACCTGAAACTGAGCTGTCACCAATATACTGCAATATTAATCCTATGTGGTTTGTATCTTGGCTCATGTTGTGTTCTCATATCCAGCTGTTTATGATGGAGTAATGAACTTTAACAGCCACATCAAATCAAGAACAACTGCAGCTTTTTAACATCCAAAAGACATCACAGCCTTTCTAAACTTTCTAACCCACTAGAGACAAATGCATGGATAAGTCTCTCCAAGTCTGATTTAGACTGTAATGGCCTGCTCACTGGCCTCTCTAAATGAGCCTCACAACGCTGCTACTTGGGTCCTGACTAGAACCAGGAAGTACGAGCACATAAGTCCTGTGCTCAGGCTCCTGTGGCTCAGAGAATAGACTTTAAAGCAGCTCTGCTTGTGTACAAGTCTCTCCATGACCTAGCACCACAGTACATCTCCATATTGTGTTCACACTTGTACATTTTCCTTTGTTTTGCAGTGCGGTCAAACAGTGGGACAGTGATGCAGATAAAAACAGCTCAGTAATGCCCTCATGATGTTTGGTCAGAAGCAGGCTGTTTATACAATATCCCAGACTACATGTGAAGTGATGTGCTCTGGAAACTGCTTTGAACACAGTGGTTTGCGTCATCTGAAGAGCCCTCACTAAAGACGCACTGTGGGACTTTCTTCTGGTGCACAGCAGTAGAAAACATACAAACATAAAGAGTATAGGATGTAGAGTTGGAGACTTAAGGTTTGTGGTTTGGGATCTCTGTCATTAAATCTCCACATGTGTCTGCATATACAGCATTCAAAGCAGTTACAACTTGTCCCATTTACAAGCACATGTTCAGTGTTAGGACTGATGGATAGAAGTGTTCACATTCTATCATAGAACAATGAATGTTTGTTTGGGAGCTGCATGACATAAGGCAAACCTGTGTAAAGTGAATTTAAAACCTGGTATTGTGTAAAATCTGCTTTTGGTTTTCTACCATGTTATAACATCATTTCCTTATCAACTTATCATCAATATGGCAGAACCTCCTGATTCTGCAGGCCCCATATCTCCTCAGAGGAGCTCCACATGACTCTGCTACTCATGTTCAAGAGATGATCAGCACAAGGTTAAAAGAACGCCCAGAGGAATGACTTTAGACAGAAAGGAGGGAGGAGAAGCGAGACAGAGAGAGAAAAAAGAGAGAGAGAGAGAGAGAAAGAGTGAGAGAAAGAGACAGAGAAAAGACAGAGACAGAGGAAAGAAGAGAGACAGAGAGGAAGAGGAGAAACAGAGGCAGAAGAAGAGAGATAGGAGAGACAAAGGCAGAGAGGAAGAGGAGAGACAGAGAGGGAGAGGAGAGACAGAGGCAGAGAGGGAGAGGAGAGACAGAGAGGGAGAGGAGAGACAGAGACAGAGAGGGAAAGGAGAGACAGAGCGAGAGGGGAGGGAGAGACAGAGAGAGAGAAGAGGCAGTGAGGGAGAGGAGAGACAGAGGCAGAGAGGGAGAGGAGAGACGGTGAGGAGAAACAGAGACAGAAAGGAAGAGGAGAGACAGAGAGGGAGAGGAGAGACAGAGGCAGAGAGGGAGAGGAGAGACAGAGGCAAAGAGGGAGAGAAGAGACAAAGACAGAGAAGGAGAGGAGAGGGACAGACAGAGAGAGAGGAGAGACAGAGGCAGAGAGGGAGAGGAAAGACAGAGGCAGAGAGGGAGAGAAGAGACAGAGAGGGAGAGAAGAGATAGAGAGGAAGAGGAGGGGGAGAGACCGAGAGAGGAGAGACAGAGGCAGAGTGGGAGAGGAGAGACAGAAAGAGGAGAGGCAGAGGCAGAGAGAGAAAGGAGACAGAGATGGAGATGAGAGACAGGGAGAGAGACAGAGGAGAGAAGAGAGAGAGAGAGAGAGAGAGAGGAGAGAGAGAGAACACACAGAGTACACCCAGAGGAACGACTGGAGACAAAGAGGAGCAGAGAAAAGGAGGAGGAGCGAAAGAAAGAAAAAGACAAACACACAGAGGAAGGAGAGAGGGAAGAGAGAGGAGCAGAGAGAGAATGTACAGAGGAATGACTGGCTGCTGGAAACAGAGAGAAGAGAGAGAGAAAGAAATAGAGACAGCGAGACCAAGAGAGAGCGGACAAACAGATGTCTTTCCCAACCAGGAAGGGCAGCTTTAAAAACAAAGGATGCTAAATGTTTTATAGCTAATAGAATGGATCACCATGTTTTAGCGGCGCTAGCACTCCTGCACAAGCCAGCATCCTCTCGCTAACAACAAGGTAACATCATCCCGCTAGCAAAAAGCTAACATACTCCCGCTAACAATAAGCTAGCATCCTCCCATTAACAACAAGCTAACATCCTCCCGCTAACAAGGAGCTAACATCCTCCCGCTAACAACAAGCTAACATCCTCTCACTAACAATGAGCTAACATTCTATCGCTAACAACAAGCTAGCATCCTCCCGTTAACAACAAGCTAACATCCTCTTGCTAACAATGAGCTAACATCCTCCTGTTAATAACAAGCTAACATCCGCTCACTAGCAAAAATCTAACATCTTCCTGTTAACAACAAGCTAAGATCTTCCCGCTAACAACAAGCTAACATTCTCCTGCTAACAACAACCTAACATCCTCCCGCTCCATCACTGAGCTATTACCCAGATACTGACTGTTACTATTCATCACATGTGAGGGATGAAACTCAGTGTTAGCCAAGGGAAAGCTCCCCCTTCTCTCCATCCTCTCCCCTCTCTTCCTCCTCTCCCTCTCCTCTCCTCTGCCGTACCACGGATCAATACATGCCACCATGCTCCCGCTCCCAAAGAGTAATTATAAACCAGAAATGTGTCGGATCGATGGCGTCGTCAGGTGAGGGCAAGGTGTGCTGTGGTGTGGGGCCCATTTAGAAGAGCTGAAAATTCCATCTTCACTAAACAGACTTAAAGGAGCTCTATGTAACCTGCACTCTGGCAGTTTAAAAGTACTACAGGCACATCTGAACCTGGGCTGCCAGAGCCTTAAAGGGCCTGTATTACACTATTTGCTGATCTCTGTTCTAATGTTTCCTCATCACAAACATACCTGGAACTGTGTTTTGTTTCATTCACACACAACACACACAAACCATTTACACACACACCTTGCATACTTAGGCTGAGTTCTTCTCTTAAACTGAAAACACTCTGTTCGACCTTGTGATGTCATGTGTGTTTCTAAACTCCATGCACATTCACTAGAATCGTTTAGACGATATGCCAGTCTCTACTGAACTAAAGGTAAAAGGAGCTATTAACTTGAAAACTACCAATTCATGACATCACAAGGTGGAACAGAGCAATTTGAGCTTTGAAGATGTAGACAGACTAATAATAAAGGGTTACTCAAACATGTGTGAATGAAACAACAACGCCAGGTATGTTTCTGAGGAGGCAACAGCATTATAACATGGCTTAAAGCTCAGAAGAGTCAAGTTTGTGTAATGTAGGACCTTTAACCTGCAGATAGAGGACACAAGTGCATCTCATTCCTCCTGAAGATGTGAGACAGGCCTCTACTTTGACAATGTTTAATTCCAGGCTCCAAACAGTTCTGTTTAGCTGTGCATATGACTGAAATGTTAAATGAAATGTTAAATGAAACACTGAAATGTGTTTATTCTGGACTTTTCTCCTTTAATGTTAATTTTATGATGATTATTTGTGATTATTTATGTTTTGATTTATTGTATTGTGATTTTAATGTATTTTTTCTGTAAAGCATTTATCTTGTGTATGACTTGTGCTATACAAATAAACTTGCCTTGCCTAAAATGAACTAGTTCAGTTTTTCATCTATTTAAAACAGTAAAAATCATTCATTGTTTCATTTGGCCTGGTAGGTTCAACACATACTATACCACTAGTCTCTAAAAAGTTGTAGTGGTGAAGGTGTGCTGTGGTGTGGTCGCCCCTGTGTCAGCTGTCAGGGGTCCCCATAGAACAAAAGCATGGTTGTGTAACAGCAATTAGCGCAGGCTGAATGAAAGCTAATGAGGAGGCAGTGCAATTATGAAGAGCCTTGTCAGTGTGCCAGTCATAGGCAAAAGGCTAATTATCAAAGGTCATGGGTCATGCAAAATACTCTTTTATAAATGATTTTTTCTCATCACAAAAGGACACAGGTTAAAAGAGTTTTGTTTCATTCACGTCATTTCATTCATGGCTAACCTGATCTGCTCCTCTGGGATGTTAAAGTACAGATATTGAGTCCAGGACCATTTTGGCGCTACAGTGAAACAAAATTCAGCTTTAACATGTGCTTTTCAAAACTTTAAGAGTAACAGTGCACTTCCAGACTCTAAAAGTTCTATTTTAAGTGCTGAATTTAGTTGTTATTGTGCTTTGTGGTGCATACTGTTTAGACCACTACAAATATGTCTGCAATGTCATCAATATGACACCAAGATAAACCACTGAAGACGGACCAGGACCACAGGGGACGTTTTGTTGCTTTATTTTCCTTCTCCAAACGGTAAAAACTGTAAGGGTACAATAACATGCTCTTAGTGAATGAACCACATATGACACAAATGTAAAGTACATTCATCTTTGAACAAACTTCATATTTTTCCTAAATAATACAAAAATATAACTCTCTAGACATCAATTAACATATTTACAATTTACGGCATTGCCATGTGCGAGTTTCAAGGTGGATGGCGACAGATTGTGACTAGCCCCATGCCAGATGACACGCGCTCTCGTTTTCCATTAGACCGGAAACCGGAAGTGGTGCGGTAAACTGGAAGTGGAAACGTCCCGCAATATATATATATGTGTTTTTTTTAATCTAAACTACAGTTAATCATAAAATAATAATGCAAAACATTTATACAGTATTACAGACCCTTATTTTAGCTTCTTAATACATTTTACATTTATAAACTTATTTAACTTATTCATTAAACCAAATGCCTGAAAGACAACACAATGTCCATAAATGTGTGGGTGGATTATGGATGGGCTTCAGACTTCAGAGCATGATGATGTCATACTCCCAGAAGGACCAAGAGCCAGATTTACCAATTGATTACGCTGTATAACAACTATTTAAAAAGGTAAATTCACAAATGCTCCCTCTTATCTATCCATGGGTTTCACTTGGGCGAAACTGCTCAGAATATTGCATATATCGGGAACCTGAAACCCAGAACTGGATATGTTAGTAGAAGAATCTGCATTTGAACATTCTTTCTAGCTGCCCACGTCTGTGTTAAATGTGATTGGCCTGTAGAATGTGGTGATGTCATCTGCCATCATAGACTCTATAAAGAAGTGGAGTAAGTGAGTGTGACGTCACCCACAGCATTCGGTTCCATCAGCATTCAAATTATCATAGCAACCAAAGAGCCAATCTGGAGCGAGGCTGCTGAAGGTAATGCCCCATCCAGCCTGCACTGCTGTATTAGAAAGAAGAGGGCACTTGGTAACGCTGTCAATCAAACCTGTTGCTACCGTTAGCGAGAGCACCCTCTGGGAAAGAAGGTGCCTGATTTGTCTATTAATATTCATATCTTGATTTACGGAAACAATAGCAAAATAAAAATACCAGGATCATGTAGATCGGGTTAATACAAACCATTTAAGACCAAAATGTCTAGCCTGGCAGCAGCAGTTATAGAGGGAGGGGCCACAGTTTTTCAGTGTAAAGTGAATTGGAGCCAAAGCCAACGTAGAAGTGTCATAGACATATTAAATGTTTTTTCCCCAGGTACTGAAAACTATAACATAACATTTGTTCATTTTAAATTGTAATATTGGTCTAAAATAGCTAATAATAGAACCAAGGTCTATTGGCTTCCTGTTAAAAACTGTAGAAACGATAGCCTCCAACTCTTCATAGTTGCCTCAAATTAAAAATGTCAAACATTCAAAAATAAGAAGAAGTAAAATAAGTACAGAGCTGTAGGTGGGGATAGCGGATAGGTGAAAATGTATTTTTGGGGCACTAAATCATCATATGCAAGACAATACCAATGTGGCCAGACCTTCTTGTCAAAGTCTGATCCGAGCTAAGCAGGGCTGGGCCTTGTTGCCTTGACTACAACTCAGCTCACAAAAATAAGGAACATAATAACAAAATCTCATCTCAAACATAACTTAATACTCCCCTTTAATGTACTATAACTTTGCATAATACTTTTCTTTAATGTAACATAACTTTACATAAAAACCCCTTTAACATAACATAACTTTAAATAACACCCCACCCCACCCTTTAATGTATTGTACTAATATAAAACAGTCCATTATGTTGTAGTAAACTCCATGTTCCTCATTATCAGACTGATGAAACTAAACAGAGTCGGTGACATTTAGCGCCCGCTGCCTCTTCGCCTTGACGTGTGCTTTGACTGGAGACGAGGCTGAACTTTATAATCCAGCATGTGGGGTCAAAGGTCAACGGTGCGGGGTCTGAGGGGGCAGGGGCAAGCACCCCCTCCTGGAAAGAAGTCTGACATCCAATTTTCAACTTGATTTATCCGTGTAAAGTGAAAATTGATAGTGTGTCATTACAGCAGGAGGGAGGGGGCTGGGGGGGCTGTCTGGACTGGACTCGGCTGAACGATCGATGCTAGCCTATACTGTTTCAATCTGAGCACTATTGATTTTGTGATGCCACAGTCTATACAAGGCACATTCATCACCAGGCAAGCATGTACGATGCAGCCACTGCAGCCACCTACTCAACAAGAGAACACAGAGAACACAGAGCTCAGCTGATCCTCACACAGGCATTTAAGAGGAGGTACTACACCTCTATGGGGTTTTAAAGAGTAGGTACTACACCTTTATGGGGTTTTAAAGAGGAGGTACTACGCTTCTATGGGGTATTAAAGAGGAGGTATACCTGTATGGGGTATTAAAGATGGGGCATTACACCTCTATGGGGTATTAAAGAGGGGACACTACAATTATATGGGGTATTAAAGAGGGGGTACTACACCTCTATGGGGTTAATAAAGAGGGGGTACTACACTTCTATAGGGTATTTGAAACTGCCAAGATTTGAATGAAATCCAAAATTCCCTCATAAATCTTAAACTGTTTTTGAAAGCAAATAAAACTAAGTAAATATAAAAAAAAAAAAAAAAAAAAAAAAAACATTTAAGTAGCCTGTAAGCCACAAATCTGTATAGGCTAAATGGTACATCCATTGAAAGAGCGGATTTTGGCTGGATGAAAACTTACCCTTTAAAAACCATATCTCAGAATTATGTTACAGTTTAAAATCTAAATTATCATTTTATTACAGAAACAAATATTGTATCCCAATACATTACAGAGAAGAGATAGTGCAAGCAGCCTTCCTCTCCGTGCTGGATTATGGGAATGTGGTGTCCCTGCAGATTTCAGCCTCTGCTTTGAAACCATTGGATCCTTTCACTCTGTCCTTCATTTCATTACAGGTGATGCACTGTATGAAATGTATGTATAAGGGACTATCTTATAGATAACTGCCTGAATATCTCACCTGCTTGTTAATCACTGATACTGGAACATTTAATACCAGATCACATGACTGTATAAGTCTAAGAACTAGCCACACCAAAACTGGGATGAGAAAGAAGCTTTGGCTGCTTTGCTTCACAAAATGGAATGCACTCCAGGGAAAGGCAAAACTAAATACGTTGGTGACACAGTCCCAATTTAATAACCCGGTAACAAAGTTTTGTACACACACCTGCTCCTGTTTTTAATGTTTTATATGAACTTATATACTTTGTTTGTTTATACTTGTTTGTTTTTATTTGTTTTTTCCTGCTTGTATTGTATTTTAAACAGGGCACCCATGAAAAAAGCCAAAGTGCCCTCATTGGGTTCCCCTGTATGAAGATAAATACATAAATAAATATATATTCATGAAAAAGAAACTACACTTCTGTGAGGTATTAAAGAATGGGTATTTTACTTCTATGAGGTATTAACTGCTAACACAAAACATATGTTAACTTTTATTGTTTTGAAAATACTAAATTCACCCAAAGCAACCTATTAACAGGTTTTCACTTTTGTCTTTGACACTCTGAGTCTCCACTCCCTTTGCTTTCTGTGCTAAATCACTCCCTCTTCAGAGCACTATCACATTACAATCAGTGTGCATCCCACTAATGAAACAACTGCACATCACATCAGGTTTGTCAAGTTGTTGTGTACAGTTTTGTATCATGTTTTTGTATATTTTTAGAGAATTGTGGTGTGGGAGCATGGGTGACAGGCTTGTGGGCGAAGCCTTGTACAATCTCGTACTGCTAACTCTAAAAAGGGTTAAAATAGCACTTGGAAGAGATCACTAGATTACTTAAACACACATGGATGATATCAAAAAACCTCTTAGGGGTGTTTTTGATGAGGGAACAATGTTATAACATGGGAGAAAGATCCAGTCGATTTTGCATAACACACCCTCTTTAAGCATTTTAAGCTGATATTACACAATTTTACCTGAGCCGTTTGGTGTTACAGCACATGATCAGACTTCTGCATGTGTCAGCACTACAGGTCACTGTGGGTCACGACAGGTCACTACAGATCATGGTGAAAGAAAAACAATATCAATATATCAATGCTAATCAATTATATTAGAGGATTCTGAATCCAAATAAGTATCAAATTGATATTTTTTCTTTTAAATTTTATCTGGAAATAAAAGCCTACATACACAAACAGAATATTAGATATTGAATGTAAGTTTTTACACAAGTTTGAGGAATTTATACAACTTCATTTTAAAATGTGGTCCTTGCTGTTTGACCTATACCAATATTTTTAATCCTACTACAAGTCACATAGTGGACATCAGTGTCAGACCACCCCACAATAACAGTCCAGGGCTGTAATCCAAAAACACTCTTAGTCGACTAAAAAAGGAGGGCGTGGCCAAAGCTCTCAAAACTATTCTGTAAATCTGTATCAGAACGCACTTGTAGGGGGAGTTCATGCAAAAGCTTTATTTATACATAAAAGTACGCGTGAACAATGTTTATATAAAGACAGATTAAATCTGTTTATCATGAATTTAATCTAATTTTTTACAGATAAATACCAAAGATAGGGTGAGTAAATACTCTCACTTCTTCTTTCTGCTGTTATTTCAAAGAAATCCTCATCATCTAAATTACATGATTATTACACATTTAGTGTCTTTAGTTAAGAGCACTGTTCCCTCTAAGCTGCGTGTGTGCGTAATTGGTACCCATCGTTTTGAATATATTTTATATACAAATACACATTATATATTTTCTTTTGATATGGTATGTAAATGTACAGTAATAGAGCAGCTTGGTGTGCAGATACAGATTCCTCTCAGTGTATATTGGTCATTGATACTGTCACTAGTTTATGAGTTGCAAAAATCAAATGATCGTGTCATATACTGAAAAAGAGTTAACGGACTGTCTCCCAGACCACAGTAGGACAATCTCACTCAGTGCACAGCAAAAGCTTCACACAATGGCTTATACTCATAATACAAGTCAGAGCTTTATCATAAAAATGTTAAGTGTGTTTTCAGCATTGGAGTTTACAGTTGGCTTAGTTTAAGATAAGATAAGATATGCCTTTATTAGTCCCACAGTGGGGAAATTCCAGTATTGCACCGCACAGAAGGAAAATGGTACATGCAATAAAACAAGATAATAGATAAATAGTTTAAAATAATTTAAAAAATATACTTAAAAATAAACTAAAAATAGACTCTAATAGTAGTATTGCACATAGGTATGGATGAATGACACATGTTCAGTGTTAACAGTGTTCATTGTACAGTCTGACAGCAGCAGGAAGGAAAGACCTGCGAAACCTCTCCTTCACACAGCGAGGGTGAATCACTCTGTCAATGAAGCTGCTCTCCAGGGCAGACAGAGCGTCCTGCAGGGGGTGAGACTCAGTTTGGTTGGAAGCTCATGTTTTGCCATAGTTAAAATAAAATATGTATAATTCCAATAGCATTAACATACTACACAGGTCATGAGCAAGATTTTTGTCATTTTCATTGTATAAGTGGGCTAAAGCACTTAATTAAAAGTCTTATAACAGAAATGTAAATGCGGCAATTTGATTCTTTTAATAAACCATTTAACTTGGATAGATGCCAACATGACCAAAGTGTGCACATCTGATGTTGCTCACAGTGGTCCATGGGACCGCTCAGGGAGTTTGTGTGTTTGCTCAGACTCGTGAAAAATTAGAGGGAACATTGGTTAAGAGTCAATTGATTGATTCTTGACTAAACAACTAAAGGCCCACAGCCGTAGAAATGAACCTTGTTAACTCTATAAATGAAACATAGCCCCCAGTCTAACATATATGTACATACAGTCTAAAATATATGTACATACAGTCTAACATATATTCACAGACTTGTGTTCAGTCATGAGTTTATACTTAATCAGTGACAATGTTACCTGTGGTAAAAAAACAACAACATAGATTTAGAATATGGTTTTGAAGATACTAAACATTATTATCTTATAATATTTCTAGTGTAAAATTATAATGAAGCTAATAACCAGCCTAAATGTTTAACTTCCCTAATGGGTGGATCTGGACAGAGCCCACGGTACAACAGCAGAAGAAGCCTTCCAATAATAACCATGTTTGTGCAGTGTCCAAATTATAAAGATATTCTGGCCCGTCTCCAGAACCAAGACCAAAGCACAGCACAGCGATTCAAGATTATGTGAGGAAAACACACGCATGCACATATACATGCACATACACACACACACACATACACACACACACACGTTGGGTTTTCCATGCTTCTTGGGGACATGACATTGAATTTCCCTCAGTTGTCCAGGTCTGATCCACAGTAAAAGTCAAAGTTAAATCTGTCAACAAGCCGCGTTTTCAGTTCTGGTCAGATTGTTTTCTGGTCAGATAGATGCACTGCCTTGCATCTTTCTGAAGGGATGAGCTGAAACTGTAAACAGCTATTGTTTACAGGAAGAGGCCAAGGAGAACAAAGTGGACTTCTTAGATTGTGCAGTAACTACAGGAGAGGTCCGGGGTCTCCAGGTAGAAGTCTTCAGTAAACCCACACACACTGACCAATACCTGCTGTCTGATTCACACCATCCACTGCAGCACAAACTCGGAGTTATCCCTACTCCAAAACAAAGAGTTCAATTGATGTCCACAAACACAGAGGGAAAAGTGAAGGACGAACAATATGTGGATATCCAAAATGGGCCTTCAATAGATCTAAGAGAACTAAAAAACAGGACAACAGGGAATCTGAACCTAGAAGGAAAGACGTAACTATTCCTTACACAGCTGGTGTGTCAATAAAAGGATTCTGATTCTGATTCTGATTCTGAAACGTCTTCACTCTTGCAACGTTTTGTCCAGTTGTCAGATTTAACTTTTGCTTTTACTATTTACTATCTTCGAGACAACTGTTGTTGTGATTTTGGGCGTTACAAAAATAAAAGAATTGAATTGAAAATTGAATTGAATTGAACTATTTCTATTTCAAATTTGGTTGTGGGCAGAGTTTAGGCATTTACTGACACCATGACCATGAACACCTGTGTAATACTTAAAGTGGGACTAATCATGAATAATCAATAATTTGTGATGTATTTCTAACAATCCTCCAGCTCATTTTTAAACTATAGAGATTCTAGAATATTGTGCACATAGCCTATTGAATGAGTGATTTTAGTCCCCACGATGTGATAAACACCCACACACACATGTTCGCTCATATCAGCCCCTCCCCTCCCTATGCTCCCGGGCATTATTTTTTACAAGGGGTGCATAAATGGGAAAGTTAATGTAGCATTGAATGGGCTGCGCGCTGGTGGAGAGCTGCACGCCTGGAGCTGGGAGCATATTGCATCATTTTTCTAACGTTAGCAGATTAGCGTTAGCAGGTTAGCGTTACATTTGAATTTGTTGGAAGTTCCTGCGGTATCATTTACAATGCACCCACGCTTGCTCCATAACCTTTTGTTTCGATGCAAATGTGTGCCTCTATAAATATTTGAACGCCAGCCCAGAATTGGCGCGAGGTGCGGTTTGTCATGGGTGAGTTTTAAAATGGCGTTTCAGAGAGGGCCATAAGGTTTAAAGCCTCATCTACACTGTATAGTTTAAATATTACATGATGCAGGTCTGGCGGCAGAGCTACAGTAATAAATGTTTTACAATTAGGAATAATGTGATGTTGTTAATCCAGAAACGGCTTGTGCAGACACAGAAACAGAGCTTTAGGAAATACAGAAAGAGAGCTGTAGATAAAGAAAAACAAAAAGAATGTGCTAAATGTGCTGTATGAAGAATAATGTTACGACACAGTGTTTTAGCAAGGGACGCTGGTTTCTATCAACAATGTGCAAACACTGCCAAGGTCAGATCAGAAAAAATACAAAAAGGCTACATTCACACATCACATAAAACTGGAACTAGACCAGGACTTGTTATTCCAGGAACACACAGGTTTGCAGTTCAATCCCAGCTCTGATGACTGCACACTGTTGTTGTGTCATCAGGCATGTCAGCTGGCCGGACTGTGTCTGTGGTGTGAGCTCTGATAGATGCTCTGGGGCAGCTGTGGCTACAGAAGTGACTTACCACCACTGAGAGTACAGTGCTAAAGTGCTATACAAAACAAATGCATTGTTATTTGAACCATTATGTGATTATATTATATTTGTAGTATTAATATGGGCTGCCGCCTCTTGGTCTTGGAGGTTCTAGCAGTACATTTTCCATTCATTTTGACAGTTTATAGGCATGATGGAGGCTAATGCTACGTATGTGGTAACACAAAAAAACACATTGTATTCAAACATGTGAGTTTATAAAGTCTCAGAAACAGACATAAAATGACAGGTCTTGTGGTCAGTTGTTAACACAGAGCTGATGAGCTTTCAAACTTTTAATATTATTATTTTTATTTTTCAAAAAGTCTATTATGGGTAAGTTTGTAATGTCAGAGTGAAATCTGTCTATGTGATACTGCACATATACTGCTCGGTGAACCAAACATGACAATGGACAATTATGTAAAAATAGTATATACACAGCTTAAGCAAAAAGTGTCTGGTTCACACATAGCCTGTATCTATAATAGGGCATAGCTAACCTGCTAGCCACCACGTTCCAAATAGGAAGTGATCATGGGCATGCTTCTGGCTCCACTGACTCTGGCTCCAATTCTCTTTACATTGAAAAACCATTGCCCCTCTCTCTGTAGCTGCTGCTGTTAGGCTCATCATTTTGGTCTTAAAATGGTCGTATTAACTTGCTCTACATGATCCTGTGATTTTTATTTCACTATTGTGTCTGTTATCAGGATATGAGTATTAATAACAGACAAATCAGGCACCTTCTTTCCCTGAGGTTGCTCCCACTAGCGTTAGCAACAGGTCTGATTGACAGTGTTGCTAAGTGCCTACCCGCTCCCTGCTAAACAAGCGGTGCAGGTGAGGAGAGGCGATACCTTCAACAGCCTCGCTCCAGATTGGCTCTTTGGCTGCTTCCACATATGGAACTCTAAAGTGGTCCCTATAACTGCTGGCCTCGATGAGCTTCATTTGACTGGAGCCGAACATTGTGGATGACGTCACAGTCACTTAGTCCACTTCTTTATACAGGCTATGGGTTCACATCTGTCTGATACATTCCTCAAACTCCGCTAACTAGCTAACACTCAGCTCAACTGTTCCACTATAACCCTTCTAACAGCTCTGTCAGCCTCTTGACCCTCGTCTTTCTCTCGACCGCTGGACTTTGGAAAGCTTATGGTTATTTTCACAGTCCCCGTGGGGAGGTCTAGCACGTACCACCTCCTGTGTGCCTGCAGGGGTCAGCGAATACCCCCCCCCCCCCCCTCCATCACTCCCTCGTCACTCTCTCTCCTCCCTCCAGCTCCGGCCTGTCCGAATACCAGCCAATCAACCCGTCCCGTGAGGATTAAGCCACTCCAACTGTAATTGTGTTTGCTGACCCTCCTGCTGACCCCCTGTGAAAATGACATAAAGCACTGGTCCTATCCCATCATGCTTTGACTTTGGAGCAGGTAACTTTGCTCCAAGCGGGTGACATTCTTTTTAAAGGACTTAATGCAAAATTGACTTTTTGAGCTTTTAACCATGTTATAACTAGTGATGGGCAATATTTAAATAGCTGAACGAGCCAGTATTGTTCCAGATTCATCTATACAGATATTCAATATTTTTTTTGGCAGTGCCACATTTCATGTGCACCCGTGTCATTCTAAGTTTGTTGTTTATCTTTTTGAAAAGACTCATGAGGAAGAGTTAGTGTTTATGGTTTAGGGTTTAGTGTTTGTGTCACATACAGTTGTATGCGATGTAATAAATGACTATATATCCCAGATAAATACATTTTATCATTTTACAAAAGTGAAAAGTTCATTAGTGATCTTTTCTTCAATTTAAAAAGTGAAATACTTTCCTCATGAAAAACAAACCTGGAGTTGTATTTAGCTTTGTTCATGCTAGTTTCACTAATCCTTTGGAAATAAAAAACTATCCTCAGATAATACACAGTTTGAATTTTCCCAGTATTGTTGCATCACAGGTAGAGAGACTGTGTCACGATCCACTCCGTTCCTGTCCTTGTTTTGTCTCCGGCCCTGTTCCTTCCCTCTCCCTCCTGCCAGAGCCGGAGCTGGGCTGAGCATCTTGCTCCTCCCGGGCGCACCTGCAGCTGATCAGCGCAATCACCACTACCTGCCGGGAATAAGAGGAGTCGGGACCAGACACTCAGTGCCAGATCGTCCGCGTGTTCACATCTGGTTCCCTGGACCCTCCCGGCTCCCACGCACCCGGCTCTGCTCCTACCTCGCCTCTCCACCCTGGTAAAGTCTTGTCTCCTCTTGTTCGTTGCACTCTACGCCACTGGACCCCGCTCCGTTACCTGCTCCTGGTTCTGTCACTGGTTGTCCTGTCTCCGTTCCTACACCCCACGTTCCCGGACCCCGGCTTGCTCTCGGATTCCCACTTTGGTGCTGTCCGCTCTGTCAGCTCCGCAGCACCATCCGCTTCGCCCCTGAACCCTGAACCCTGACCCGCACCCCGTCTCCTGTTCCCCACCTGAACTATTAACTTTGTTGAACTATTATTCACAACCTGTAAATAAACACTGTAACTCATTCCTGAGTCTCACATTGTTTGGTCCAATTAGCCTGCCATTACGACAGACTGTCCCATTTTTAAATCCATAAATCAATGACAGACTCGCTCAAAGTATTTCTGTCATCAAATTGCGTTCATTACAACTGCGAAGGCATGCAAGGTATCAGCTAGTTTAATTTTTTTTCTTCATGGTAGTTCCCTTGGATGTCAGTAGATGGAGCCCTACACCAGACTCTAGTATAGGCAGTGCCCAAGCTGGGAATTAATATTTGGTTGTATACATGATCATTAATTAAATTTTTAATGAAATTACAAAGAGAAGATACTCAAGAGCATGTTTAAAGGCCACAACAATGCAAAGAAAACATAATACAAGTTCTACAAAAGACTGTAGTACCTGTGTGCCGGCGTCACCCAGGCCCCCTGCTGGTTGGTGTGCGTGCTGATGATCTTCTGCCTGAGCTGGTCAGCTGTGACGTGGTTGCGTTGATGGGCGGCATTCAGAAGATGGTGGCGTAGCTTCTCCTCCTCTCTCCTCTCTGCAGCGTACTGGGAACAGCTGGACTGGTTTAGGAAAAAAAAAAAGTGTTTTAATACCGCTTATAGATAACATTCAGTTCAAGTTTAGTCTCTTCGCAATAAGCGTTCATGTGGAAACAACAAAACGGTCCACTCTGTGCAGAAACGTGTTTTAATATTTAATTGAATCAACTTGGAGTTTATCCATATTCTATTGTTTCCTCAGCCTAAATATGCAGCAACTTCAGGACTATCGTGCTGTCTCCCTGTCTAGAGCACAAAGCCTTCAGTACCCCCTTGTGATGTCATTAGGTGGCAATCAAACAACTAGCATAATAACAGCTCACCAGCCTTACTTTGTGGTTTGCAGAAGATAAAGCAGCTTTATAGTTGGATGTAGGCAGCACACAGCAGTTTCATTTTCAGTTTCATTGTTAGAGCTGCTTTTACGATATATCTTTAACATTAGCACATGAAAATGCCAGTACAACCCCTTTAAAGGTGCTTTATTTTTGTGTAAGGATCCCAGGAAACCATTTTTATACCTGCCTGCTAAACATATGACCTTGTTCTACCAATCGTACAACTTCTCCCTCCTTTCCCTATCCTTGCAGTGATATAGCAGTTTATAATGGCCTAAGCACTTAAGACCTCTGTGGCTCTACAAAGGCCTGTATTCTCCAAAGAGACATCCATCACTGGGTGGAACATCACAGCTTCATCCACCACACTCCAGTGCCTACACATATTAGCAGACAGTTCACATATATCCTCGCTGCCTCATCACGCGCGCCTTAAATCACTCCGCCTCCTGAGAGCGGGGCATTAGAGCGTGGACGAAATAGGTCCAGTACATTGTGTCAAGGTTAGCAGTGGTGTTAAATCAGACAGGCTCATTGTGGCACTGTCATACTGGTGAACCCACCATAAACAGTGTAAAAGAACAAGGGCGAGCGTGTCCCAGGGATGGATGTTTGTAACAGGATACGGCAAAGGGCTTTGGGCTGGAGGTCTTAATCTCAGGCCCAATGGGGACTGGGTCTATATTCTGTTAAAGATGTATTTTTGTGCTTTTAAAATTAGGGTATGGAGATGTTTTATTTCAAATTTCATAAACATGACCTCTCTGTGTCCCCGGATATGAGGTAAACAGGTTCAATTCAAATATAGTTTTACTGATAATTATGTTGATTTATTCTTAATTACAAAACACTGGACATGGACATGTTTGTTTTAATTCAGTGTTTTGGTCCAAGACAATTATCTAATCAGAAAGCAAAATAAGCCTCACATGAGTCTCTCATTGCCAGTTTCAGTGCTGAAATCCAGCTGGTTTAAACCTAAAAGGACTCTCTCTGATCTGAATGGTCACTAACTAAACTCCAGCACCTGCAGCCAATCATGAATCAGTGCTATTGCAGCCTCTTCAGCTCAGTGAGCGAATTCTAGAGGTTCTTACACATGAGGCCTATCCATATATATTTGAGGGGCGACATGTGTTGTATTTGATGTATGTCCTCTATCTGCAGGTTAAGGCTCTGGACACAGGGTCACATGGGACTGTGGTAGTAAAGCACAGACTACATACCCTGTAACAAAGTTATAATGCTATTATCAGTCTGCTGCATAGAATAATGTGTTGTTTACGTTAACTGGGCAGTTCAATGTAAACTACCATTGTGTCCAAGAGCAAGACACTATGACTTCATCAGAAATGAGGGGCGACAGAAGGAGCTGATCTGTCTCTTTTGACCTCTCAAAAAAGATTCATCCACCAAGCTTTTTCTTCATTACCGGTGCACACATATGCACTTGGGAAGTAAAACTAAAGTGAAAATTATAAAACATGTTAATACATTGTTTTGGGCGAATATAGCATTTTTAAAACAATAAAAGGGAACGTGGAGATATAAATATGTTATGTACTACAGTTAATAGGCCCATAGAAGTAAAATACCCCCTCTTTAATACCTCATAGAAATGTAATACCCCCTCTTCAAACATTCACGCTGCCAGTACCTTCTCCATACCTTCTCGCACTACAAACCAAGATGGATGCCGGGAACTAACTAGAAACCGAATCCACGGGAACGCAATCTGTCTGGGAATACTTTATGAACTGCCAGGCTAATTCATAAATCCAATATGCCTCCATCGCGTCTTCACTGTTCCAGGTGCTAAGAGTCATTTCTGCTGTGATCCACCCGCGGGACTCGCTCTAATGTCCCAATCTCATTTACTAACAGTAGCTGGAAGTTAATTTAATTTCCCAGCTTCAAATTTGAATTCTGTCAGAGATCATACTTGGGTTTATTTTTCATGACACCGGATAACTTAATCTGGACCTGTCAGACTGCGTTTACGGCGTCACGCTCAGAGGAGGAGGAGGACAGCAAATATCAAACCTTATTTATCACTTCAAACCCGAGTGGCGGTTTTGGGTTGACGTCTACTTAATTGTGAAAATGTCGTATCTGCTTTTCAATCTGAGAAAGGGGAAGTAGAAAGAGGAGAGGGGAGGAGGGGGGGGGGGGGGGGGTGGTAGGTTAGCCTTGGTCCTTGTTGCTATGACGATGTTTATATTAGCGGGTCAAGGATGTGACAGAGGGGTAGTACATGAGGCAGTGGTTTGATGGAGGCTGCGTTCTGGAGATAAGAATGTCAGGTGCATGCTGGGAGCAAGATGGATGAGAGGGCAGAGATGAGAGTAGCCAAAAACTGTACTCAAGTAAGAGTACTGTATAAAGTAATATTACTCAAGGAGAAGAATAATGTAGTGGTACAAGAAATTACTCAAGTTCGAGCAGAGTAGGGGCAAGGTATGACACGTAAAGGCTAAAAGATCTAATAGGTTAGTTTTGTTTTCTTCCATAGATGTTCATAAGCACACATACACTCCTACATGTTCACAATATAAGAATAAATGTAGTTCAAAAGGGCAGAAGAAAAGTGTATACCCTCCCACCTGTACCTCAGTTCCATTGTGTATTTTATACTTCCACAGTTTGTGAAGTTTAATTGTATTTGAAAGTCTGCTTTGAGCCAACCACAGCAGAATAAGATCAATCTCAGTCTGTCTTTCCTCATTCTGTACTTTGTATTTTTACAAATACTAATTTTACATACACTACCTTTAAGGAACCCCTCATCAATTCATACAATTCAATTCACAGACACTGAGGTCAAGGTGTCTTGCCCAAGGACACAATGACAGTACACACTGGTGGGAGCACGAGTGTGTAAAGGCACCTGGTCTGAACACATCTGATGAGCTTCTATATTTTTTTTCCATTTTATCTGTTATAAGTTTTATGCATGTTTCAGAACATGTATATTCTCTGTCAGTGTTGTTAAGTTCATTGTTCGTTAGTTTAAACGCATTTAAATATTTCATAAAATACTGATCAAATTATGTGTTTGGCTCATTACAGTAGATTCATTTTGTAAAGTTCTGTAAGCTAAAGGCAGAATGCTAAGACCAACTGGTGCTGGAGGGCAGGGACCAGAGAACAGAATATTCAGTTATTATGGATGTAAAATAAACTGAATGAAATTAAATCAAATATTTACAGATGCTGCAGCTCAAAATAAAACTGGCAAATAAAACTTAAATAATCATTGATCGAGAGTTCGAGAGATCGAGAACCCAAAAAAAACCCTCTTTCATTCTGATATGACAACAATGCAGTACTCCACACCAGTGTCTGTGTTTACTGTTCAGCTGAACTGTGCAGACACAGTAGAGCCGGGGGTTTTTTTATTATAGAGGGGTAGTGAACGCTTCGAGGAGTGGAGATAAACAGGGACAACACTTAAAAAATTGGATATACCAGCTTCATTACTGGCAGAAATCTCAAAAGAAAATACAGAAATGAAAATTAAATAAATCTCTATCTGAATCCTATTTTGTCTTTGCTAATTCACCAGTCGATGCAAATGACCTGAAGCCCACAGCGTACACATAAAGGGTCTATCTGGATCCCGCTCTGCTCTTTCTGTGCCGTAATGACTCCTTTGAAGGAATTATTAGCAGCTAATCCCCAGCAGGCCACACCGGGACACAAAGAACTGAGCTTTATGCTAATAGGATCTTAGCGTTCATTAGCACTTAGCCTGTTCTCTGGGCGCATGGTTGGATCCACAGCTAAAGTAGTGCTTCTACACAAGATTATCATGTAGACTGTTCATTTACATGTGGTTTAAAGAGCAAACAGCAGGGTTTTAGGTTCATTTAATCTGACTTGGTTTTGTGGATAGAACATGTGCTTAGTATTTACTGGAGTTTTACATCAGTTCAGTGTCAGTTTGTGAATAAAGTTGAAAGTTACAGAAAATGTCGTCTCTGTGTGTCATCAGCACACAAAACTCCATCCAAAATGTAGGGACAATGTAAACAACATGTTTCTCCTCACTGTTTAAACTTCTATTTAAGAAAGGTAATATAGGCGCTCTCATCTTATTTTTCTCTTAAATAGTACATATTGTGTACATGTAGAGCATTGACCCTTGTTTACAATATGGTTGCTAGGTAACAGTTATAGAATTACCTCTACATATATCTCATTTACTGCCTGTGTCTGACCAGGAAGCAACATTATAAACTTCACTAAAATTATCTAACTTTGCAAAAGTAGGCAAGAGTTTGAGCTTTTAAATTTTAAAGATTGATTTTTTGAAGCTTTTTATCATGTTATAACATTCTGTCATCATAAATGCATGAAGTAGTTTTAGCTGTCATCCATGTATGTATGAGTAATCTAGCGATCTCTTATGGTTAGCGGTAAGATTCTGTACAAGTCTCCGCCCACAAGCTTACGTCACCCAAGCGCCCACATGACAATTCTCCATAAATATACAAAAACGAGATAAAACTGTACATAGCAACTTGACAAACCTGATGTGACGTGCAGTAGTTTCATTAGTGGGATGCACGCTGAGTGTTTTGTGATAGCGCTCTGAAGGGGGAGTGACTTAGCATGGAGCGCAAAGGGAGGGGAGACTCAGAGGATCAAAAACAATAACAATAAAAGGAAACACGGCGATCTATGTTTGGAGTGTCATACCCTCTCATTAAATGTGAAATGTGAAGTGAAATGAGTAGGTTCCATGTTTACTGTAGGACCAGGCTCTCACTTCAAACTGGGCATGTTTGTGAGCATCTTCAGCTCTCTGTCTCTTCAGGATGAACTCTGCTTCATTGGCCACCTGCACGATGTGGTCCTTCATGGCGTGGCACAGCACCCTGGGGAGACAGGAGCTGGTTCAGACACTACACTATGCACAGGGAGAACATGCAATCAGGACAGGACAGATTCATTACAGACAGATCCTTGTTTTACATTTTGTTCATTGGCAAAAACGAATGCCAAAACTGTTTAAAAACATCAAAGTAAATAAGGGTTGAAAAAGGCTTATTATAGAAATGTATCTGCCCAGATAAACGGGAAGAAAATTGATCGGCTCTTTCGTATGTAATACTTTAAAGGGGATGTACAGTGTTCTGACCCATTCTGCTTTTACTGATAACAGTCACCATGTTGTTTATGTTATGCGCCTTAAAAACATACCTGCAGTTGTGTTTTGTTTCATTCACACATGTTTGAGTAACCCTTTATTATTAGTCTGTCTACATCTCCAAAGCTCAAAGTGCTCTGTTCCACCTTGTGATGTCATGAAGTAGTAGTTTTGAAATTAACAGCTCCTTTTACCTTTAGTTCAGTAGAGATTGGAAATTCCAGGGCTGAAATCATCCAAATGATTCTAGTGAAGGTGTATGGAGTTTAAAAACACAGTGGAGCACTTCCTGTATTACCACATGACATCACAAGGTGGAAGGTGGAGTGTTTTCAGTTTGAGAGAAAAACTCAGCCTAAAGATGCAGGATTTATTTGTTAAACATGTGTGAATGAAACGCAATTCCAGGGACGTTTGTGATGAGGAAAAAGCATTAGAACATAGAAATAAGAAAATAGTGTGATATGGGACCTATAAAAATTGTAAATTATTAATAAATGTATAATTTTTAACAAGACACCAAATCAAAGCCAGTGAAAAACATCAAGACCTTCATTTTATTTTGATCCTACAGTGTAACTGCTAGAAAAATCAATAGAGCAGAATTGAACAGTGGTCATGACAACAAAAGCCTTTTGTGTGCCTCCCCCTGGACAGCCCCTGTGTCCAGAGCCACCAGAGCATCACTAAACCTGACCGTAGCATCACCCGACCACCCGAGCGTGTCCACCGCTGTCCTAATGAACCCCGAGTGCCGCCAAGCCTGACCAATCAGCTGGCAGATCCACCCCGCTGCCCCCACAAGCCCCACCCACTCTCACAAGGTTGCTATGTCTTTAATGAATGTAATAAACAGCCAAGCTATATTACATGTTATTATATGGACCATTAGTCTAGCATTGTTTTAATTAAAGACAGTTATTAAAGTGAATAATCATTTCATTAAAACTCAGTTAGCATCATTAGATTCAAGATTTGACAAAAAGTATTTTGTCTATCTTTTATTTAATTTTATTTTTTGTGAAGTTTATAATTTAACTTCCTGATTTTATGTGGGCATCAGACATAGCAGACGCAGTGCAATGCTCATGCTATCGTCTGTCTCTTTTTGCACACACCAGTGCCAGTCCTCTATGTGTTTCCCAATAGCCATTAGCATTAGCCGGCTAATTATGAATAATCCAGAGCGTGTCAGCTGTTACCGACCCATCTACCATATTTACATGAAATGAAAGGGTCATTTAAAGTCATGTACAGCGTGTAAACCTTTTGAGTTTTATTTTAGATCATAAAGAGCGTCAGTTTCAGTTGAGACGGCTGCACTTGGGTGGATCTGGTGAACATCTAGTGCCTCTAAACCTTGTCTTTTACATGTGACTGTGAGGAGAGCAGATACAGGATGTGACTGTGAGGAGAGCAGATACAGGACACAAACATCAAGAAATAAACATTTATATAGTTAAATATAAGGACATCACCATTCTTCTGTCTGTGAGTGAGCGTTTGAGGTGTAGCAACAGCCAGTGAGATATGACATCATGCTTGTATATATAAATGGACATAGCTTACATTGAAAAACTGTCCCCTCTCTCTCTGTAACTGCTGCTGTCAGGCTCGTCATTTCTGTCTTAAATTTTTGTATTAACTTGCTCTACATGATCCTGCTAAATCAGCATTGCAGGTGGGAAGTTGCATTACTTTCCAGATTAGCTCTTTGGTTGCTATGATACTCCAATTCAAAATATAGAATTCTGCTCCAAATTAGTCCCTATAACCACTAGCCTCAATGAGCTTCATTTGGAGCTTCTTTATGCGGTCTATGGATATGACATACCTAGAGGTAATTCCATAACTGTTACTTACCAATCCTAATGTTAACGAGGGACAAAATTTATTTCACTTAACTAACCCCATGGAAGCTAATTACAGGTCAAATCTGTGGAGAGGCTCACAACAAAAATGCATATTTTTCAAGATGATTTTTTGTAAAACTTTCACCTTGAGCTCCATTATATTTTTCAGTGTAAAACTATGTGTTTTATTTTTTGTACTAATATTGTGCAGTTACAAAACATACAAAGGTATTCCTATGATCTTTGGAAACTAACTGTAGTCTGAATACTACCAAATGAAAACAATATTCTGAATAAATGTGTTTGCTACATGTATTTAGCTACTTCACAACACTGACCATGTTACAGTCAACTGATGGTCCGTAAAGCCCAGATTTCAGCGTACAAAGAGACACTGGGTGTGTCCAGTTTGGGGCGTGCTCCTCCTCAGCACCTTGGACAGCACCACACAGATCAGACGCTTTGTGCTCCAGAGCCAGCAGGGGGCAGAGCTTAGCTCAGGCCACAGTCTGGACCAGAGTCTGGGCCATAGGCCATATTACCCATCACTGTACACTCTACCCATCTGTACACAAGTAGGTTGGCCATTGCTATCTGTCAGAAGAAAGCAACGCTGTATAAATGTATTTATAAAATGTATTTCTATATGTATTTATAAGTGCATTTATAAATGTATTTATGGGACTACAATGACAGACTGACTAGGTATTTCACTTGTTAGTTTAACTTGTAAGATCTCATGATTGTCTCAATTTAAAAACTGGCCGATCTAGAACTGAAATGGGGAAAAAAGCTTTTGGTTATTTTGTTTACCAAAAATTTTATGCATTTGTAAAATGCATAAAATTTGTAGGACATGTAAAACTGGATAGACTGGTGCCACTGCAGCACTAATAATCTGGTGATAAACATTTATAATCACACCTGCTTCTGTTTTTAATGTTTTAAATTGATTTGGCTTGGTTTTGTTTGTACTGTTCTGTATTTTAACAGGGCACTCACAAAACAGAGTGTGGTACAAATAAAGATACATGTAAAACAAAATAAAATAAAATAAAATAATAATAATAATAATAATAATAATAATAATAATAATAATAATAATAGGTGAGAGCATAATGCAGTTTTCAGGTATGTGTGACCCCTGGAGACCTCAATTGACCCCCGGTGTGCTCTGAGGAGTGCTGTCCCTGAAGGTTGGCTGTAGAGGCCTTTGAGGCCTTCGAGGTCTTGGAGAGTGCGGCTCAGGCCCACAGACGAGCCCCTCGGTGGATTATACAATTTTTACTTCAGTATATGAGCCAATATGAGCTGAAGTCACTTTCACACTATACTTTTCAGTCGATTCAAAAAAATGCTGGTCCATTGTTTATAAAGTTTATTGAGACTAAACAGTATCAAAATGGCACATTCAATTCTACCATCCAGGAGCCCAAATGTGAGGATGATTCAAAGTAAATTAATATCACCCTTAAATAATATTTATATAACACATTTGAATGTCAGCGCATGCTTAGTACTGAAGTGTAGCCCACATACAGGTGACTGAAGCTCTCATACCTTCCTTCACTGATTAGCTCGACAAACGCCAGGCCAGCATTCGTCTGGATGGTATTCTGCCACTCCTGAAACGGAACAAATAAAACGTATGAATTCATTCAAAATATGTTTATAGATATGCCATTATTGGACCAACTGCACCATTCCTCACAAGTAAAAAGTAAAACTGCCCCATACCTCTGCAGTGTACACGCGATGCCAAGCAGCTAGCCCCCTTTGGCCGTGCAGCTAAGCACATTGTGAATGAATTATTACACTCAACGGAAACTCTCAACACAATTTGCATATATTATTTCAAAGTAACCAAAACAAAAGCTCCAGAATGTTGCTTTAATCACATCCTTAAACTGCTATTACACATGCCTGGTCAGGATTTGAATTTCTGTAACCACTCAAAAGCTCCCAGTGTCTTTCTACGGCACATGTGCAAAAAACCCAGGCCAACACCGCACTTTGATCCACAGGACATGGAGATCTATGGATTACACTGAGGCTCAGATTAAGTTCCCTCCGAACGACATATTTCAACTATCATTTAGACTCCTCATGATAGTGGGTAACTCGACCCGTTTAGTGCGCCTGTCCTTCAAGAAAACGCTGTATAAAAAGTGCGTATGCGTAAACACACAGAGGACGTGTATTTGTGGTTTGTAACTATATCCTGGCTCTTAAATACTGCAGTTTCCTGTAGAGTCCATCCACTGATAGATGAGGGAGGGGTAAGTGAGGGGAAGCGAGGGGGGAGGGGAGGGCGAGGAGGGACGTAGGGAGAGAGGGGGAGGGCGGGATGGCAGAGTGAGGGAGGGAGGGGTTGCCAGGTTTCTTCGTCTCACATCGCTTTCTGGAAGTCATTAAAAAGCAGTTGGAGAAAGAGAGAGAGGGAGCAGGGGACTGTGGGAAATGTGTCTTAGGATGTACAGTATGAGCAGAGCAAAGGGGCCCAAGCACGACAGAATACTAGAGTTTGTTTATGAACGGTGGACAGTAATCTGTTTCAGTCAATACAGTTTGGTTGTCATAGTCTGTATGGAGTTTGCATGTTTTCTCTGTGTCTGGGTGGGTTTCTTCCAGTTTCCGCCATCAACCCAAAACATGCACAATGGGTAAAATCCTCCAACTCAAGACTCTAGATGAATCCCAGGGTGCAGTACTGCAGTGTGCTGTCCCAGCAGTATTGAAGGATGGGTCAAATGCAAAGGAAATATTTCCTTCTGAGGACAATAATGTGTATCTTAACCTAATTTAGTTTTGTTTACATGTTACGTTTTGTTTTTTTTGTAAAGTAATGGGAAAGTTCTTAAACTGAGCAAGGCAGTGTTTAAAGAGTGCAAGAGAGAGTTTTTAAAGGGTGCAAACGAGTGGATGAGAGAGTTGCAGATTGGGTGATTATTTATGTTTTGATTTGTGTGATTTTAATGTCTTTCTTATTCTGTAAAGCACTTTGAATTACCTTGTGTACGAATTGTGCTATACAAATAAACTTGCCTTGCCTTGCCTTACAACATGGGCAGGTCACATGGTAACCAGCCCAGGTCACATGGTAACCAGCCCTGCATTTAAACACAATACTTTTGTACGTGGTATTCTACCATAGGGGTTATTATACTGTTTGTGTGAATGGTCATGTATGTTAGCTTTCTCTCTTTCTAAACACAGAAGTGTCCTCTGGTGAAGTATACATTTTACTTGTGTAGTATCAGTGACATCCACCCACAGCTCTTTGTCCTCCATGTTTTTCAGTCCCCTGTGAGGTTTTTTTTTTTTTTTTTTTTTTTTTGCTTTCTTGTTTCCTTGTAAGAAGCCATATTAGCTTTGATACAGACCATATGTGTCTCTGATTGGCCACCCATCAATCACACCCATAAGAACTTCACCAGTGACCAGACTCACATCTTCATAAAGTATTGAAGTGTGTGCATATTTATTACTAAAACACTGAAGGGAGGAGCTAGCTGCACTGAAGGTAACACACCTGTTTGTTTACAGTTTCTGTTTGTTGGCTAGATCTACAACGCTAAGTGTGAACTGTGCCTGAATCATACTTAGCATAATCATTCAAGCCCCTAATGGGTACTCTCACACCTATTAGCGGTTAGTGGTTTTGAGATGAAGATGGACAGCAGACTGGGGTTCTCTTATGGAGTTGCTGTTAAGTTTCTCCAATATTATTTTTCTTTTAATATAACAGAAGAATAAAAACTGCACACTGAATTTACTGAAAAATGTCTGAACTTTTCATTCCAGATCTATGATAATATTTTGACAGTCACAAGATTTTCACTTCAAATCATCAGCTCACATACATGCCATATTAAACTGGTATTACTATATAAACCTTCTGCTTCTGTTAGCTCTCATGTCTATATAACTGTTGTTTGTGTGTTAGCGCTCGTGTCTCTTCAGATGTTGTCAGGACTTAGAGCTTGCGCTCCACGTGGGCCTTGTTCTACTGGCATATGTGACGGTGACATTATTATGTATGGGAGTGTGTTTTTGTGTCTCTTGACCTCAGAGTGCAATACTCAGGCAGAGATAGTCCTGACAAACTGTGTAGCATCTGCTCTCAAAATGCCTGCCAGCCTCCCCCCTCTCCCCCCTCCTGGTACACTGCAAAAATATATCCCTAACCCCAATGCCACTGATGGGAAGAGTACTTTGAGAATGTATTCAGTTACTTCCCAACACAATCTATCAGTTATATGAGGTACAGTATAAACATAAAAAAAACAAAACATTATGGAGCTGTGTCCATAGAAATGTGCTGTACTCATTTAATTTAAATACATAGTGTAGCTGAAAATTTTTATGGTTTTGGTTTCCCATGGTTACCACTTCTCCATGTGCAAAGGTGGGTAAATGAAGAGAAGCCAAAAAGTGTACTAAAGTAAGAGTAATGTTACTTCCGAATATTATTACTATTACTATTATTATTATTCAAGTAAGAGTAAAAAAGTACTTGGGAAAAGTAGGCCTACTACTCAAGTAAGAGTAACTTACAGAGTAACTATTCTGATTTATATGTTGAAGTTACTAAACATGAAATAATGCACAAAATGTGGTATTTTCAAACCGACACAAAAATGAACCAAATTAAATTATACCTGAAGGAGCTCTAGGAAACACAATTTTTCAAATAATTTTAAGTCACTTACTCACAGTGAACCACAAGCTTTACTCAAGTAATAGTACTGTTACTTCAATACAAATATTACTCAAGTAGGAGTAAAAACTGTGTCTGAATAAATGTATCTGTGTAAATGTACATGAGTTCTACCCAAATCAGTTCTTGTGAGGTTGAATCTTGAAAGGTTGAAACCTGCTGAATAATCTGCCTAGTGACTGAAAAGCTTAAACAGCTCAATCAAGTGTAATAACTCATGTATACTATATAGTCTTTCTTTTTGCAGTGCATTGGCCTACCCCCTCCTGGTACAGTGTCTGGCCTGAGTAAGCTGTTCTGAATTTGGACAGCTCCCCTCTGGAGAAGGCCTCACATGACTAAGATAAATACGGCAGGTGCAGTTTAGGGCAGGAGCAACAGCAGGAGCAACGGCAAGAGCAACGGTGCAGTAATGGCAGAAGCCTTGGCAGGAGGTTTGGCAGGGGCAGAAATTGTCATCTGAGAAGGATGTGTGCTGACAGCTGAGGGCACTTCACCGGAGGAGCACTTCACAGGTCTCAGGAGACGTTATGGTTCAAAAACAGAAAGTAAAGGCATTTGAGGTGAATTAGCTTTGACATAAAAACAGACCACACTACAAGCACCAAATATAGTTCTTTAAAGGGGGACTAGACATCTAAACTCCGCCCACAACCATTTTTCAAATAGAGCTGCTAAACTGGGCAGGACTAAAGGGACGAGTGAGGGGATATGAGGGGCAGGGCCTGGAGGACTAAAGGGGAGAGTGAGGGAGGAGGAGGGAGCGGGACCTGGAGGACTAAAGGTGAGGGTAAGGGAGGAGGAGGGATGGGGACTGGGGGACTAAAGGTGAGAATGAGATTAGAAGAGGGGCGGGGTCAGCTCCCACTGGACACCACAGTTTTCTTTCAGCAGACTTGTTTGTTTTATTAAGTTGTTTTAGATGAATATGGGATTTAAAATGTGCAAATTATAACATAATGATCCACGGGTGTCAAGAGATTTAAACTATAGAGCACATACAAGCACAATAAGGCTGAATGTAATAACTCTGTCAAGGATTGTTTTAAATGCTTATTTTCACTGCTGATCTCACAGTACTAAACTTGCAGATGGAAACACTTTGAGCTATTGTGGAAGATGTCTGTTTTTTTCTCTTACTGGATTTAATCAGTTAAAGTTTGAGTCCAAACACTCTTTCTTAAGACAGTATACTGTGATTTTCAATATTAAATGGTAGTACTTTCTTTTATATTTCCATGTGGCCTTATGTCTGTATAATCCCTTAGTGGTTCAGGTAGGTTCCATAGTGGTGCATGGGCATATACTAGTCTATACACTTATATCTTTGTTCTGATACAGCTCAAGATCATTCTAAAGCTATTCAGGAAAAGTTCACCTTTTTAGTATCGATACCTGCTCAAATGAGTACCTAGTTTTGATACTATATTTAATATCAATTAATATCTGACTTTTGATTCTTTTGACAGCCCTATATCAGACCTGCGTATACGTGGGAACCTTCTCCACATAACAACACATGGGTCGTATCCAAATGGCTTTGTGTTAGTGACACAAAGGAGCTGGAGGCTAAGCTATCACTCTTCATCCATTTGAAGAAAAGCACCGCGTTTTAAGACTCCCCAAACCCCCATGCTATGTTTTACCTGTGTCACGATGCCTGTTTTGCCTGTCCTCCTGTGTCCTCTCCCCCTCCCCTACCTGTCTGCCTGGAGCTGGGAGGAGTCCCTGACTCCTCCTGCACGCACCTGGAGCGCATCACCGCAATCACCGTCACCTGCTGCCGAGTATTTGAGGGCTCGGCAGAATACACTCGGAGCCAGATTGTCCGCGTGTAAACGTGAATGCTCCAGTTTAAGTCTTTGTATTTTTTTACCTGCTTGCTTGCCTCTGACCGGATTTTTGCCACTCCTCAGATGCCTGTTCTCCCGCTCGTTCCTGTTCCCGCCTCTGCGCCCCAGCTCCGGTAAAGTTCACCCTTTGTCTTCGCCTCCTGTCCTGTCTGGGTTCCCGGCTCGTCTCCCGTCCTCCGCCTTGGCTCTCACCTGTTGGATTATTCCTGCTCGGTCTCTCCTGGTCCTGTTCCTGGTCCCGTCTTGTCCCGGTTCTGGTTATCTCCGCTCCCGCTCCGGTTCTGGTCTGTCCTACCTTGTCCCGTCCTGCGCCTGCCCGCTCTGCCTCCGGCACCTTGCCCCCAGTTGTGACTATTACTATTGACTTTGAATCCGACACCTTGTAAATAAAACACTGTAAATCTGTCCCGAGATCTGCATCCTTTGGTCCGCACCTACACCCACCGTTACGACAACCTGCTAGCGTGGCTAACTGCTCCCTACCTCCACCCACTCCTCCTCCTCCTGCAACCCACCCGGGATCCAGACATTTGTGGGCTTTCAGTTGGAGCTGTCAGGAAGAAGAGAGCGCTGCTTTTCATCTCCCGTTGAACACATCTGTGAATTCTGGAGAGTGTTTAAGCTCGTAGAAAAAGCAGAGGAGCCGAGCCTCTCGGTCACTTACAGGGACACGGATATGGGCCCTGACTGCAGAAGAAAAACGGTAAAACCATCTCAGTGATTCGTTTGGGAAAATAAGATTAGGTGCATTAATCTATTCAGAGACAGGATGCAGAATGTAAAAGGTTAAAGGTCAGGGGGGTACTGCTCTGATGAACTCAGACACAACATAGGTGACTGTAAGATGCTGTCAATGCAATCAAACACACAACTATATATATATATATATATATATATATATATATATACACACTGGTTGTTGAGAAAAACATAATTTTTAATTTTGGGACACAGGAAGAAGGTGAATACCTGCATTTCCGTAGACTATAGAATGGAACTCACAGTTACTGTTACCAAGGAATAGACTCGATACTCGATACTGATTCCAATACCACAATCATAATAAACCTTCTTTCTTTAGACAAAAAAAGTGGTTTTCAGCATTAAATGGCAGTTATATTCCCATGTGGCCTTATTTCTGTGTAATCCCTCAGTGGTCCAGATAGGTTCCATAGTGGTCCATGGACATATACTAGTCAATGTGGGCTTGTCTATACTTGTTCTGATACAGCTCAAGATCATTCTAAAGCTATTCAAGAAAGGTTCATTACCGTTTTGTCAATGGGATTTTCTTTTGTATTCATACCTGTGAAAAATGAGTATCTAGTTTCAATACTAGCTTTAGTAGCAATTAGTATCTAATTTCACAACCCACTGAGAATAAACTCAATTTTTCAGTTTTATCCAGCTTAACCCCACGTTAGCGGTTAGCTTAGCTTCATTGTCTAATCTACAATGTCTTTTCTTGAGCCGACTCTGTAAACATAACAGTGGCTCATCTGAGTGAACAAATCCTTCACTCCTTCTGGTCTTCTGGTCCATATCTGCTTCTGCCTGGTTTTCATGCCCTAATCCTCCATCATATCAGCCTAACTTTGTCAACAGAGTCTACAGTATCCACCAAGTCCCTGAACGGCACTATACCGCTCTCTTCTGCAGTAAATCAGGCAAGAACAACTAAAACCACTCCTTCAAACCCACCATAACTCATACTCAGTGGACCTATTTATGTGTATTTTTGAAGATAGCTTGAATAATATGTCTGTTCTGCAGACAGGGCCCTTGGTAATGCGTTCCGTATGGGCTGTGTATCTGGGAGTGATGGGCCCACAGCAGCTATGTTAAATATCTGCTCCTCTAACTGCTACATCGGGGTCTGACCCTCACCAAAGCAGAGGTCAGAGAGCCTGTGATTAGTCAACAACCAGACAGGAAGTGCAAGACAGGTCCAACCAGCAGGGGGCGGGAGAGGCGGTGGGGTGGAAATGGTAGTGTCTTTGTTCTGTACTTTGAAGATAAAATGTTGGTAATCTGGAGTTATCAGATTATGGATATCAGTTCCATCTGATCTGAGTAATCTGATTTCTGAGGGTTCACACCTATGCAGGTTTGGACAAGCACAATAATGTAAAAAGGATAACCTAAAGAGGCAAAGAGAGAAATGAAACAGAGCGTGTTAAATTTTGAAAGAGATATTTTAAAAATCATTGTACTTGTTGTTGAAATCCAACTGTTAAAAATCCACTGATTCACCTACACGTGTCCCCAGGTGTTTGTGATGATCAGAGTACTGGTGTTATCTGATTATTCTAGTTATAAATATTGTGTCTAGTGTTTGAGTCTTTCTAATGAGATGTCTCTGAAGCTCCAGAGGTCACCACAGAGAAGCGTCTGTTTAGCGAGCAGTGATCTGTGAGGACATTAAAGATGGGTATCACTGTAAACCACAGACTGCGCTCGGCTCCAGTCCAATAAAGCTCATCAAGGCTAGGAGTTACAGGGGCCAATTTGGTGCTGAGTTCCATATTAGGAATTCTGACTGCGAGTATCAGCAACCAAAGAGCCAATCCAGAGCAAGGCTGTTGAAGGTAACATCCCTTACTGTCCGCACAGCTGGTTTAGCAGGGAGTGGGCACTTAGCAAAGCTGTCAATCAAACCGGTTGCTAACACCAGCAGGAGCAATCTTAGAGAAACAAAGTGCCTGATTTGTCTGTTACTAATGTTCATATCTTGATTTACAGACACAATAGCAAAATTAAAAGCCCAGGATCATGTAGAGTGGGTTAATACGAACATTAACCCAAAATGACGAGTCTGACAGCAGCACTTACAGAAAGAGAAGCCATGCCAAGACATGTTTCACAGTTGTTCTTTAAAGCTGCAGTATGTAACTTTTTTGGTGATGGGGCCCCCACCACACAGACGTTTTTGCCTTGTCTGAAATGTTCCATAAACTTTGTATCTTAGGTTTATTCAATTACAGGTGTCTTTGTAGTTAAACCATATGTGAAGTTGTGCTGTGAGCAGACTAGGCTCTTCACAGATCTGACCTGTAACTGATAATGCTTCCTACTTGTTACCATGGAGATAGATAAGTTAAATGTTCATTGTACCACTGTGGAAGATTCTAGCAAAGCAACAACATCTGAAAAACAAGACGTTTAAAGAAATTTTAAATATGAAAATAGAACTGTCCGAGGACAGGGCTGAAAGGATCTTTAGATACACATGTAGACATAATTTGTTGAACTTTTACTAAAAACTAGCCGCACTAGAACTGAACTAGAACTAGAACGCACTAGAACTTCTAAAAATGGAATACATTTCAAGGACATGTAAAACTAGATAGACTGGTGCCACTAATGCACTTTAATAATCTGGTGATAAACATTTATATTCACACCTGCTCTGTTTTTAATGTTTTAAAATGACCTATGCAGGTATTTGGCTTATTTTTGTGTTCTATATTTTGACAGGGCGCTGTTAAGGAGGAGGAGCCAAACTCACCTGAGAACATAAGAGCATAACCAGTTCCACCACCGACGTGCTGGACTTCATACACACCAGACCTGCAACACACAAGCAAACACACAAGTCCAACAGGATAGCTCTCTGTCACTAAAGGTGCAGTACCCAAATGTTCTCTGGACACTTTTAGTTTTTACTTTCTTAAAATGTGTTAACAGTCTAGTGCAAGGGTCACCAACATGGTGCCCGCGGGTCACCCCCAAAACCTAATGGAGTCGCCCACAGGCCGGTTCTAAAAATAGTAATCACCGTTGCATTTATATATAGAATATGTTCATTACACATGAAGTTTAGGTAAGTTATAGTGAACTACTCAGTTCAAAGGTTAATATAGTGTGCGTGACAAAACCAGTGCTCAGCTCGCGAGCACTGTGAAGATGCGTACTGAATACAGTTTCCACATACCCCAAAAACATGGCAGAAAAAAAAAAAAGATCACTTTCACAAAAAATTTTACGACTGTAAAAGAAACCTGCATGTGTCTCATCTGCAGGGCGACTGTGGCAACGGCAAAGCCTTTTGCTCAGGCAGAAAAAGCCTGAGCTAAATAAATTTTTATTGTTTTGGATAAACAAGTCTTTTTTCACAAGACCGACGAAAAGCAACCAAGATTTATTTAAAAATATGTAAATAGATTTTTCTTTAACATTACATAATTGATAACTTTTTGATAACATGGTGCACTTTTTGATAACATGGTGCAACATAGTTCATGTTTTGTTAAAAAGGTTTGTCAGTGGCTCGTGAATATGGGACACTTTTCCTATGAGATGTAGTGATGTAAGTGATCATCTGAAAATTTAACAATTATAAAGATTAAAAAAGTTAAAGTGCTGAATATTGACATCTGTTTCCCACCTTGCTCATTGTTGATAATTGTGAGAAATAATTAACATGATCAGTGTCTCCATCCATCCATTTTCTTCCGCTTATCCGGGGCCGGGTCGCGGTGGCAGCAGTCTAAGCAGGGACTCCCAAACTTCCCTCACCCCAGACACGTCCTCCAGCTCCTCCGGTGGGATCCCAAGGTGTTCCTAGGCCAGCCGAGAGACATAGTCCCTCCAGCGTGTCCTGGGTCTTCCCCGGGGCCTCCTCCCGGTGGGACATGCCCAGAACACCTCCCTAGGGGAGGCATCCTGAGCAGATGCCCGAGCCACCTCAGCTGGCTCCTCTCAATGTGTAAGAGCAGCGGCTCTACTCCGAGCTCCTCCCGTGTGACTGAGCTCCTCACCCTATCCCTAAGGGTGCGCCCAGCCACTCTGCGGAGGAAACCCATTTTGGCCGCTTGTATCTGCGATCTTGTCCTTTCGGTCATTACCCAGAGCTCATGACCATAGGTGAGGGTAGGAACGTAGATTGACCGGTAAATCAAGAGCTTCGCCTTCCGGCTCAGCTCCTTCTTCACCACAACGGACCAATACAGCGACCGCATCACTGCAGACGCTGCACCGATCTGCCTGTCAATCTCACGCTCCATCCTTCCCTTACTCGTGAACAAGACCCCGAGATACTTGAACTCCTCCACTTGGTGCAGAGACTCACCACCCACCTGGAGAGGGCAAACCACCTTTTTCCGGTCGAGAACCATGGCCTCGGATTTAGAGGAGCTGATTCTCATCCCAGCCACTTCACACTCGGCTGCAAACCGCCCCAGTGCCTGCTGCAGATCCTGGCTCGATGAAGCTGTAACCCGCATATTTTTCTGCTCCCGGTTCGTCTCTGCCTTGGGTTTTGCCCCAAGACTAAGTCGCAAATATCACGAGACTTCGTACATGTACTGCGAGATTTGGTGCGCACTGTCTCTTTAAATATGGCGCTGCGACACGGCTCGCGAGTGTTGTGGGTCTCGGGAGTGGTTGAGCTGCTGCAGGTAGGCATTTAGCCCTTTAAAACTCACTGATCTCGGCTTAAAACGATCTCTAAGTAACTGTTATGCTGCCAACCTTTCTAGATGCCTCTTGCTGCGTGACGGTGCACTGTGAGTGACTGCATTAAGTGGAACTGGTGAGTGCTGACTTGTTATTGGTTTGGAGCTACCATGTTAATGCTAGCACTCCTTTGTATTAAGATAAGGACCCGTCAGCTGGTGCTGGCGCTAGCTGCACTTGGTCCTATGAAGATAAAGACAATTATTTCTTAAAATGATATATTTATTCTGTACTGTTTGAAATGCATTAATATATATATATATATATATATATATATATATATATTGCACAGAATTATATATATATTGCACAGAATTATTGACACTTCCTACATAATGTTAGCACTGAAACAATTGAGTAATGTTTACTATTTAAAGCTTGATGCACTTTGAATTATTGTGCTAATGATATGACCTTTATACAAAGAGTACTCTGTGACGAAACAAATATTTATACATGTACATGGATTTGAATTATGATCATTATGATGATTTATTGTGACATTGTTGCACTGTCAGTTACTTTTTGTAACTTAGCTGTGATACATGGTTTATGATATTACTTATTGCTGGTCCTGTTTTGTACAGGCCAGGTTCCAGGGTTCCAGAACTGGATGGCGAGCTAGAAGGCCTCAAGCCTGGACAAATATTGAGTGCGCCCATCCGCCAGTGCGGTAGGAGGCGCTGAAGCCGCTCCCCACACACACACTTGCACGCACACCAACAATCTCTGCTGGTGATAGTGTTCTGGACTTGGCAAGTATTGCACAGACCGACAACTGGTTCACCGATCCTCCAAATCTGAACTCTTTTTGCGCCAATGTGGATTTATGGACCCTTTTTGCGCTTACGTGGATTATGAACTCTTTTTATGAACCGTGGGGGAAAATCTCAGCTTGCGCACTCAACCTAAATAACTCCTTCAATGCATTGGATCCATTTTTGTTCTGCATCACACACACATCTTGTAAATTGTTGTACATAATGTCTGTTTGTCTATGGCACTTTTGTAAATAACATTACAACTGAGCTCAACTCCAATATTTGAGTTTGGTTTTCATTGAGCACCCAATTTTCCTCCGAGCCGACCTATATCTTCTGATCCTAGCCTATTTTATTGAACTATTATTATCATTGGTAGTTATTATATGATTATCATATTGCAACATTATACATGCTACAAAGCCATCAGGACAACATCATCTGCAAACAGCAGAGATGAAATCCTGTGGTTCCCGAACCAGACCCCCTCCGGCCCCTGGCTGCGCCTAGAAATTCTGTCCATAAATATAATGAACAGAACCGGTGACAAAGGGCAGCCCTTGCAACATGCACCGGGAACAGGTCTGACTTACTGCCGGCAATGCGAACACAGCTCCTGCTCCGGTCATACAGGGACTGGACAGCCCTTAGCAAAGGGCCCCGGACCCCATACTCCCGGAGCACCCCCCAAAGGACACCACGAGGGACACGGTCGAATGCCTTCTCCAAATCCACAAAACACATGTGGACTGGTTGGGCAAACTCCCATGAACCCTCGAGGACCCGATGGAGAGTATAAAGCTGGTCCAGTGCTCCACGACCGGGACGAAAACCACACTGCTCCTCCTGAATCCGAGGTTCGACTATCGGTTGGATTCTCCTCTCCAGTACCCTGGAGTAGACCTTACCGGGAAGGCTGAGTGTGATTCCCCTGTAATTGGAACACAGTCTCAGGTCCCCCTTCTTATACAGAGGGACCACCACCCCGGTCTGCCACTCCAGTGGTACTGTCCCTGACCGCCACGCGATGTTGCAGAGATGTGTCAGCCAAGACAGTCCCACAACATCCAGAGACTTGAGGTACTCGGGACAGATCTCGTCCACCCTCGGAGCCTTGCCACCGAAGAGCTTGCTAACCACCTCAATGACTTCAGCCAGGGTGATGGACGAGTCCGCCTCCGGGTCCCCAGTCTCTGCTTCCTCCTCGGAAGACATGACGGGGGGATTGAGGAGATCGTCAAAGTATTCCTTCCACCGCCCGACAACATCCCCAGTCGAGGTCAGCAGCTCTCCACCCGCACTGTAAACAGTGTTGGTAAAGCACTACTTCCCCCTCCTGAGGTGTCGGACGGTTTGCCAGAATTTCTTTGAGGCCGTCCGATAGTCCTTCTCCATGGCCTCCCCGAACTCCTCCCAACCCCGAGTTTTTGCCTCTGCAACCGCACGAGCTGTGGCATGCTTGGCCCGCCCATACTAATCGGCTGCCTCAGGAGTCCCACGAGCCAACAAGGCTCAATAGGACTCCTTCTTCAGCTTGACGGCATCCCTTACTTCCGGGGTCCACCACCGGGTTTGGGGATTGCCGCCGCGACAAGCACCACAGACCTTACGACCACAGCTACGAGTGGCCGCATTGACAATAGAGGTGGAGAACATGGCCCACTCGGAGTCCATGTCTCCAACCTCCCCCGGGATCAGGGAGAAGTTCTCCCGGAGGTGTGAGTTGAAGACCCCCCTGACAGAGGGCTCTGCCAGGCGTTCCCAACAGACCCTTACAATACGCTTGGGTCTGCCAGGTCTGTCTGGCTTCCTCCTTCGCCAGCGGATCCAACTCACCACCAGGTGGTGATCGGTTGACAGCTCAGCCCCTCTCTTCACCTGAGTGTCCAAGACACGCGGTTGGAGGTCAGATGACACGACAACAAAGTCGATCATCGACCTCCGACCTAGAGTGTCCTGGTGCCACGTGCACCGATGGACACCCTTGTGCTTGAACATGGTGTTTGTTATGGACAAACTGAGTCCAATAACAAAACACCGCTTGGGTTCAGATCAGGGAGGCCGTTCTTCCCAATCATGCACCTCCAGGTGTCGCTGTCGTTACCCACATGGGCGTTGAAGTCCCCCAGGAGAACAACGGAGTCCCCGGTTGGTGCACTGTCTAGTACCCCTCCCAGGGACTCCAAGAAGGCCGGGTACTCTGCACTGCTGTTTGGCCCATAGGTCGACACAACAGTGAGACCTGTCCCCGACCCGAAGGCGCAGGGACGCGACCCTCTCGTTCACCGGAGTGAACCCCAACACGAAGCGGCTGAGCTGTGGGGCAATGAGCAAGCCCACACCAGCTCGCCGCCTCTCCCCGCGGGCAACGCCAGAGAAATGGAGAGTCCAGCCCCTCTCAAGAAGTTGGGTTCCAGAGCCCAAACTGTGCGTGGAGGTGAGGCCGACTATATCTAGTTGGTAACGCTCAACCTCCCGCACAAGCTCAGGCTCCTTCCCCCCCAGCGAGGTGACATTCCATGTCCCCAGAGCCAGTCTCCATGTCCAGAGATCCGGTCGTCGAGGCCCCCGCCTTCGACTGCAGCCCAGATCTTCAAGCACCGGCCCCTTACGGATCCTCTTGCGGGTGGTGGGTCCACATGAGGACGGCCCCACGTCACTCCTTCGGGCCCCGTGGGGAAAGGCCCGGCCACCAGGCGCTCGCTGTCGAGCACCCACCCCAGGCCTGGCTCCAGGGTGGGGCCCCGGTAATGCCGGTCCGGGCGACGTAAACGGCCTTGTTTTTACACTCGTCATAAGGGGCTTCTGAACCACTCTTCATCTGACCCGTCCCCCTGGACCTGTTTGCCATGGGTGACACTACCAGGGGCATGAAGCCCCCGACAACATAGCTCCCAGGATCATTCGGGCACTCAAACCCCTCCACCACGTTAAGGTGGCGGTTCAGGGAGGGGCAGTGTCTTCATATAGATGATTATCATTTATCATTGTTAACAATGTATAACTAAAGGCAAACTGAGCAAATTTGTTATTTCAGAAAAGCGTATCAAGCTGATAGTTATGAAATGCTCCCTCCATGTACATATGTGCACTTATTCTGTGTCAAATCAAATGTGTATTTACTGTTTGCCAAATGAAATTTTTTCACCCATGAATATTAAAAATCAAATTAACTATTGAAACGTTTGGCACAAAAGGGTGAAGCGTGTTCACGTTTGCAGCATGAGGAGAATCTGAGTCCAAATGAAGCCTTGTACTTCATCCCCGAGATCAACTTCCAGTTTTGTCTTCACCTCCACACAATAATTTACATCTGCTGAGACAGACATGGTGTTAACAAGCACACACTCACACCTCCTCCCCCCTCTCTGTCTCTCTCCTCTCTCCCTATCGCTCTCTTTTCCTCCTCTTCTTGTCTCTATTCCCCAATTCTTGCTCCTCTTCTCTCTCGCGCCTCCTCTCTCTATCCCCCATCTCTTTCTCCTCCTCTGTCTCTCTCCTCCACCTTCTCTTCCTCTCTCTATCCCCTATCTCTCTCTCTACCTCTTCTCTCTATGCCCTCTCCTCCTCTCTTTCTCATCCACTCCACTTTTCTCATCTACTCTTCCTTTCTCTATCCCCATCTCTCTCCTCCTGTCTTTCTCTCACTCTCCTCCTCTGTCTCTTTTCCCTCTCTCCTCCTATCTCTCCCTCACTCCTTTTCTAACTCATCTTCTATCTCTTTTCTTCTTTCTCTCCATCCCTCCCTCTCTCACACAGATACAAAAGAGATCTGAAAAAAATCTTTCGCTCACCTCTCTTCTCATCTTTGTCTCTCTCTCAATTCTCCTCTCTCTCTCTGTCTCATTGTCTCTTTCTCTCTCCTTCCCTCCCTCCCTCTCTCTCTCCTCTTACTCTTTCTCTTTGCTCATTTGCAGAAACAATGGCTGACACTGGGCTCTGCTTCTTCTCTTCTCTGCTTCCATCCCTTCACTCCTGACTGTGAGAGAGGAAGAGACAGAGAAAGAGAGCAATGCTGTCAATGAAACCTGTTGCTAACACTAGTGGGAGCGACCTCGGGAAAAGAAGGCACCAGATTTGTCCGTTATTACTGTTCATATCTTGATTTATGGACAAAATAGTGAACTAAAAATACCAGGATCATACAGAGCATTAATTATAATAATGCATTGTAATATTCGAATTTCTACTCATTTTACCTGCTGTTGGTTTTCATTTTTGCAGTGTAAACCTCTTCAGGAACTCCTCCTGCCCCTCCTGCCCCCTCCTGCCCCGCGTTTAGCCTCATAACACCCCACTCTGGCTTAAGCATGGTCAAACCCAGTGTGTTCAGTTTGTCCACAGTACATGGGGCGGGTGGAGGGGTGGGCAGGTGCAGGGGTGGGCGGGTCGGCGGAGCATCTGACTCTTATGTCTGGCTGGGCTAACCCGTGGACCGATCGCTCAGTACTGTAACAAAAGGTCAGCCCTGGGCCGCTGTGTAAACATGGGGTCACACATCACATACTGTCCACAATCTGGTCCCAGGACGCTTAGCTGCTAACACTGCAACAGACAACAGGGTGGCGCTGGAGAGGTCAAAGCTTTGTTCAAGACGTGTACAAACTCAACACACATGTTAGAGGGCGATTCTCACATAAAATGTACTTAAAGGGTCAGTACCTGATTTCTAACCATGAGTCAGGAACATGTAGTTTGAAGCCCCACGCACTTAGTCCTCTCTGCCACTGTGATGCCTGGGATAGTGTCAGGCAGTTTTCCCATAATTCTTAGTAACAATGTGCCTGATTGGACAAAAAGACGTGACGCTGCCGTGACCCTTAATATTTTTCTGTGTACCAAGATACACAGTTTTGTAGTTTACATGACCAACCAATCAAATTTACTCCTGTTGATGAGGTGGAGATTACCTCAGTCATCATGTCGTCAAAACCATCAACCTGTTTGCTCGACCCTATTCCAATCAGACTCCTCAAAGAAGCCCTCCCCCTAATAATAGATTCCATCCATAACATATTAAATATGTCGTTAGAAAATGGCTACGTTCCTCAGTCCTTTAAGTATGCTGTGATTAAACCCCTTTTGAAAAAACCTAACCTAAATCCTGATGAATTAGTCAACTATAGACCTATCTCTAATCTTCCCTTCCTCTCAAAAATTCTAGAACGAGTTGTGGTGAAACAGCTCTGCCGCCACCTGCAGGACAATAATATATTTGAAAAATTTCAATCTGGATTCAGAGCTCACCACAGCACAGAGACTGCACTGCTTAAAGTAACAAATGATTTACTACTAGCTGCTGATAACGGGCTGGCTTCAGTCCTGGTCCTACTGGACCTCAGTGCAGCGTTTGACACCATTGATCACAACATTCTACTGCAGAGGTTAGAATGTGACATTGGAATCAGAGGGACCGCCCTCAAATGGTTTAAATCCTATCTATCAGATAGGTACCAGTTTGTTAGTATAAACCAGAGCACCTCTCCCTGTTCTAAAGTAGCCTGTGGTGTTCCACAAGGATCTGTGCTTGGTCCAATCCTATTTACTCTGTATATGTTGCCATTGGGTAACATTATCAGAAAACATGGCATTAATTTTCACTGCTACGCTGATGACACTCAGCTGTACTTATCAATGAAACCAAATCAGACTGATCAAATAGATAAACTCAGTGCCTGTGTGAAGGACATCAAAACCTGGATGACCTTGAATTACCTGCTCTTAAATCCTGAAAAAACAGAGGTCATTGTCGTTGGTCCCAAAGGTCAAAGAGATTCTCTGTCAGACCAGATATTCTCACTCGACAATGTGAATATAGCTTCTAGCCCTACTGTAAAAAATCTTGGAGTCCTATTTGATCATAATCTCTCATTCACAGCCCATATAAACCTAGCTTGTAAAACCGCATACTTTCACCTGCGAAATATAACTAAAATTAGAAATATTTTACCTAAAAACGATGCTGAAAAACTCATCCATGCATTTGTTACTTCCAGACTTGATTACTGTAATTCCCTGCTTGCCGCCTGCCCCAAAAGTACTATAAGGAGCCTCCAGTTGGTCCAAAATGCAGCGGCCAGAGTCCTAACAGGAACTAAAAGAAGAGACCACATCAGTCCTGTACTAAAATATCTGCACTGGCTTCCTGTCGAATCAAATTCAAAGTCCTCCTCCTGACATACAAAGCCCTAAACGGTATGGCCCCATCCTATCTGCAAGATGCTATTGTCCCGTACCAGCCAAACAGAGCACTCCGCTCTCAGAATGCAGGACTATTAGTGGTTCCTAGAGTGTCCAAAAGTACAGTGGGAGGGAGAGCATTCAGTTACCAAGCTCCTGTGCTATGGAATCAACTCCCTGCTGATGTTAAACAGGCCCCCACAGTCTCTGTATTTAAGACCAGGCTTAAAACCTTCCTCTTCGGTATAGCGTATGACCAGGTTACTTAGTGAGGGAGTTAGGGTTATTAAAACCCGGGATAAGATAAGCTGCAGTAGGAGTAACTAGCTGGGGGAAGTATGGCAACCTGAGCACTATCCTCTACTTTGCCCTATTTTCTCATCAGCAATGCTATTCACATGTTGTCCCCTGTCCCACTCCCCCTGTGGAGTGTATCTCTTTCAGATGCCCCGATGACAGTTGGACCTCCTCCTTGCCTGGCTCTCCTCCTCCTCGCCCGGCTCTCCTCCTCCTCGTCTGGTCTCCTGGCCGATTTCTTATGTTGTCTGATTTTTCCTGTTGTGTCTGATTTTTCCTGTTGTGTCTGATTTTTCTTGTTGTGTCTGATTCTTCCTGTTGTTTTGTTTTTTGTGTCTTGGCGGCACGGTGACTGAGTGCCATCACTCATGTCTCACAGCAAGAAGGTTGGTTCGATCCCCGGGTCACCAGGCCTTTCTGTGTGGAGTTTTTCATGTTTCTCCCCGTGTCTGGATGGGTTTCCTCCGGGTACTCCGGTTTCCCCCATCAACCAAAACATGAACGCCCTTCGAGACAACTGTTGTTGTGATTTTGGGCGTTACAAAAATAAATGAACCAATCAGAAAAGGAGAACCAATAGCAGGATACTACATACGTTTAAATAAAAGGTACTTACTTATTTTGCATATACACCAGATGTCACAACCAGCCACATTAGCATTACTATCTGGAAGGGTCAACACCACATGTTTGAGCAGAAATTAAACTTACAGCCCTCAACCCTCTAGTTCAAAGTCAAACTCTTATCCCACTTCTCCACGGCTGCCTTAAGCCTGTATAACTGTTTCCTTTTTGCAGTGTATCTGACCCGCTCCGAGTGCAAAGTCCAGGGTGCTGTACATAATGGCTGCAGTGACCAGTGTGTTAGGAGGAGGGGTGGAGGAGAGGTGAGGGGGGTCAGAGAGGTGACCCGAGGGGGGGCGGGGGCACAACGGGGGGCACGGCGGGCTTGACCTCAGCCCATTGACCCGCTGATGGATGGCTGGTAATTACTGGTAAATGGAACGCCTTTGCACCACAGTACAGTGTTTCAAGTGTGAGCGAGCAAGCTGCAGGGAGACAGCGGAGAGAGAGGGACGACTAGGGTGTCACATACAGGAAGTTAGCACAAAACTAAAAAGAAAATGTAGCTAATGTACTAAAGTGTATAGTAATCCAGAAAAAAATACTAATCTTCTATTTTGCTTTTCATAAAATTGTATTTTAAAGAGGGGGTATTATACAAAATGTATGGTTATACAGTTGAACATGCCTGAAAAGGTTTTAGATGTCATTCATGCATGTTTGAGTAATCCAACGATCTCTCCCAGGCCCTATTCGAACCCTTATTTTGCAGTACGATTCTGTCCAAGGCTCCGCCCAGAAGCCTACATCAAGCATGCTCCTATGCATGATGCGTTTATGGACAATTCTCCATAAACAAAAACATGATACAAATCTATACACAGCAATTTGACAGACCTGATGTGATGTGCAGTAGTTTCATTAGTGGGATGAACGCTGATTGTGTTGTGATAGCACTCTGCAGGGGGAGTGACTTAGTGAGGAGAGCAAAAAGGAAGGGGAGACTGAGAGCATCAAAAACCATAGCCATGGGCGAGCATAGCCATTTCAAAAAACATAAAAGGAACATGGTGATCTAAATATGTTATGTGTTACAGTTAATACCCCATAGAAGTAAAATACCCCTTCTTGAATACCACATAGATGTAAAATACCCCGTCTTTAATACAACATAGAAGTCAAATACCCCCTTTTTAATACCCCATATAAGTGTAATACCCCATCTTTAATTGTTTACTTGCTGTAGTGTAATTTCTAAGGACTTATGTTACATATTGTATACGATCTTTACACTTCAGATATTTAAAATAACTAAATGCTATATAACTACCCCCCAAATTTAAAATGCTCTATATTTTCTTCACAAATGGTGAAATTCCAGAACTCGATCCCTGAAAATGTGTGCTGGCTGAAAGGCCCAATTTTTTAGCAAAATATGAATTAAAAATAAATAAAAATAACTCATTAGTTATAGCACATATGATAGTGTAAATATGCCAGAGAATAGTTCTGAACCAAAATCTGTACAAAAACTCACTTTGAAACTGGGTCAGTGGTGCTTTTGACGAGCATAAGATGAGCTCAGATGAATACTGTAAAGAATGACCTGATAGGCGCAGGTGAAGAAGGAGGTTGACCCCGGTGATGTTGAAGATGAGGGTGAAGAGGACGAGGAGGCTGATGTTTCTGCTGTTGCGTTGGAGATGCGTTGAAGGATGAATGAGGGATGTGGCTGAGATGGCAAAAGAAGATTACTAAGAGGTGATTGGTCAAGAGGTAAAGGAAGTTTAAGCTAAGGGAAATTTTTCTGCATTTGACCCATGCCTCAGTGCCACTGGCCTTTGGGAGCAGTGGAGCAGTGGGCACCCGGGGACCCTTCATCCGAATGAGTTCAGCTTGGACAAAACTAACAGGGTTCCCACACTTTGCTTAACATAATTTTCCAGGACTTTTCCGGGACATTTTTAGTTATGTGATCACAACGTCTATAAACATATGACCTCCCTGTTTATACAGTTTTAATAATTAAAGGTGTTTTTATAGTTTTAATAATGAAAGATGTGCTCTGAATCTAAGGTTCCAATCCAAGTTTTTTTTAAACCCAGCTGCTTTAACAGGTGGGAGTAAAAGTGTCTATTCATCTGCTGTCAAATAAACAGTAAAGCAAAGTGTGGAGACATTTTCAAGGACAAAATATAGTACAGGGGGAAGAAAAGTGCAGTGCAACCTTGCAAAAACATACCTCCAGTTATATTTAGCTTCATTCACACTTATTTCAATAATCCCATTGATAATGTCTTGACTTGTTCAACCACTCAAACAGTTCCATATCTCTGTGGTCAAACTGTTCACAGCTAAAAAAAAATAGTAAGCAGAATTAGCCTAGCAGCTGAATGGGCTCATTTTTGTCATTGTTCTAACGCTGACAGAAGAAGGTGCTCTGACATCTAAGTACCCAGCAATAGACAGAAGTGTAGTTAGTGTAGTGTAGTTCATTTAGTTTATAAAGCCTGTTTTCCAAATTCAGACATTATTTTAAGTTAGAAAATGTGACATACTAATCCCAAGTTGACCAAAAGCATGTTTAAAGGGAATTAAAGCCATAAAAATGCCTGATGGGTCCACTTTATTACAACATGGTTTCCAATTCGAAGGAAATAATATTGTATCTAAATAATTATTAGCATGTTTGTTCTGATTTCTGTTTTATGTATTATAACATTTATTTATTTATTTTTTATGGAGTCACTGTTGTCGTCTGTACTGTCTCCTCGCCTCTCCAAGCTAACCTCTGCTAAACGGTTCTAGTGCCTTGGGTCAGGATGGTAGCGTTTATCTGGCATATTTATCCAGTGCAGTCTTTGGAGCCTGTCAGGGCAGACTCAGGGTTAAGCAGGTGTGCAGAGGGGTGGACAGACAGGTACAGGGGCCTGTCGGTCCTGCCTCTGCCCCTGTCTGTGGCCTCCTCTCTGGGTTGTCAGCTGTGAGTGAAAGGCTAACGCATTCACACTTGTCAGGCTCCTTCATTGTGTTCTCCGGAGCAGCAGACAGGAGTCGGGCCACGGGCTGCTGTTTACATGCACTGGGCAGGGGAAGGGGGGTTTGTTCTGGAATACTACCATACTATATACAGAGGGGCTCAAACAGTCTGGAAAAAATATCTACAAATCATGTTTTTAATGTGCTTCAACACATTGAAGATTTCTGTTAAGTTCCGGGGCTTGTCCAATAAAATCTAAAATTAATGTGTCAAAATTATAATTAAATAATTTTAATATACATTCAAATAATCCCATTTTCCCTTCACTTCTGTCTGTTTGAGTCACAATGTCCTTTTAGTACACACTACTGTTTACTGAGCACACTGCAGCAACAGCGATTCCAAACGTCTCATTAACTTGTGTCCTGTGCTACGGAGGTCGTACGATGCCACACTCTCTACATGTGCTTTTACCACCAGAGGCTTGTTTTAGAGGCTTGAGCATGTGTACGTGCCTGCAGCTCAAACAGCTCTGAATAAGCTCATGTTATAGATTCATGAGATCCATGGGAATCGGACATCTGCAGATATTTCTAGTGAGTGAGCATGTGCAGCAGGTGACAACAACAGCAACGCCAACTTTTAAGTGACTAAAATAACTGTCTTTTAACTTTATGTTTATAGTGAGTTGATGCTAGTTATTTATTCAAACATGAGCTAGTTTCAGGGCTCGTTTGTGTGAAATGGAGGATCTTGACGGAGAAGGAGCTGTTTTATATTCTGTGTTAAACCAGAGTGAAAGTATGTTGTTTAAATCATGTTTTAAAGTACGAGAAAGACAGAGCAGTACCTTCTATGAGCAGCTCCTGTCCATGGCTCCCCAGAAGAGTGCGCGACAGGAACGGAGCAAAGTCCACCAAGATCTCCCTGAGCAGAGGAGCTCCCTTTTGTAGCACCCTCTCCAGCTGAGCACTCAGACTGTACACACACACACACACACACACACACACACACACACGCACACACACAACCACACATGTATAAAGTATATATGTTATATATGTAACTATGCAGCAAAGATATATATTTTCAAAACTTTTAACATGTTTTATATCTTAGTTTCAGATTCCTCAAAGCAGCTTTGCTTTTGTCAGATTCATTAGTTGAATCCAGCAGAGCAATGGGTAAAGGCTGTTTAGAGGAATCATGAGACATGATTGGAGTTTAGTTTACTACATGTGTCATTCATAGTTTTGATGCCTTCAGTCTGAACCTGCATTGTAAATAATCATGAAACTAAAAACACTGTAATAAATCAAATCTAATTTAAAGAGAGAAATTCAATCACACTACCTCTCAGCTCAAAGGACAATAGAGTATAGAATGTCACAGATATTATAGGTTTATTATAGATGAGACTCTCTAACCCAAACCCTTCCGCACATCTCCACAACAAAACACAAATGAGGGTCCCGCACTGTTGTTTTTAATTATGTAATCACAGCATCTACAGATACATGACCCCCTAAAGTCTGTAAAGAAATGTGTTGTTTCCTGCATCTGAGCTTTAACTGCTCTTTTTGACTGTGATGTCTCTAACAGTCTAATTCTTGCCCATAATGCAGCAAAGCAAAGGGGGAGAAATATTCAAGGCTAAACACAAACCCTTGGCCCTTTTTCTAAATTTTCATGTTTGGAAAGCATTTTCTAGAATTTGCAGGATGTGTGGGAACCCTGCACATTGTGACTTTATACATTTTTCTATGTATCGCTTACTCCCCTTTAGCTCTGAGGAGATCTGGAGGTCTGGAGTCCCCAGCCTTCTCAGTTTGATCAAACCAAACACAGGCTCTGTCATCTCCCTGGTGTTTCCATGGGAGTGGAATGTTCCACACTGTGATTGGACTGCGGGCGGACTGCTGTGCTGTACTAAAGGCCTGTAAGCTAACAATGTAAGCTAAGCTCCAGCGAGCGCCGCACACGCTAACAGCTAACTTGATCATGAAGTGGAGACTGACTAACTATTGATGTGGCTGCTGACGGCTGCCATGGCAACAGCACCTCTCCTCCATTCACAGAGAGATAGAAGAGAGGGAAGAGGTGATGAGAGGAGAGTGAGGGAAAGGGAGGAAGGGGCAGAGTAAAAAGAGAGGGTGAGACAGGATAGTGGAAAGAGGAGGGATAGAGAGAAAGAAAGGGAGGGAGACAGGAGAGTTGAAAGAAAAGAGTGAGAGAGAAAAAGAAAGAGGAGAAAGTGATGAGAGAGAAGAGAAGCAGGCAGTAGAAGGGGCTAACAGTATATAGAGAAAACAAGAGGAGGGAGAAAAAGGGGGAGACAGAGGAGTGGAAAGAGACTGGAGAGTGAGAAGGTAAAGAGAGGAGGAAGAAAGAAGAAAGAGATGTTCACACAGAGCCAAGAGTGGAAGGGGAGATGGCTCTGGGGAAGAGGAGGAGCCTGAATGAAAGAACTTTGGCTCATTGTGTTTAATGTATTTTTAAAGACAGTATCAAATAGCCCCAGTGTTGATCTATCGTGAACTCATCTTCTTTCTAATGACTCCAGTGAGACCACGGCCGTGCCAGTCTGAAGGGTCTGTGCTCTGAGGATTCATAAAGTCTACTATTATTTCATACAAATCACAACCAAAGACTGTGTAGATTAGAATTATGTAAGAAAAGCAGAAAACTCAACACTGAGGCATCTTTAGCTCATCAGCTTCAAAGCTTCATATAAAACTGGACCAAATGGATTTGGTTACTTGGATTTACATGAAGGAGTTTCTTGTTTGAAATCTTTCTGACATATTTCACTATTGGACTTTTTTTATTTCAAGTCAAATACTGTGCTGAGGAATTTTGTATACCACATAATGAAGCTTCATCTTGTCAACATAACTCAAATTTAGGCATGGAACAATATTGAAATTATGTGTGAAGATTATTGTGGCCAAAATAATTGCGATGAATAATTATATCACAATAATGATTAAAGTTGTTATTGATATGAATAATTATAACTTAAACAGAGAATATTATGGATAAGCAGGGCCATCGACTAAAATTTGGGGGCCCGGGGCAATAAGTCTCACATGGCCTCCCTGTAATACAACTTAACAAGAAGAGGTTCCAATTCTGGGCCCCTAAGACCCTAAGACTCTGGGGTCTTAGGGCCTGCCCCCTCCACCCCTTTCGACTCCCCTGTGGACAAGTCGTTAATTTCATGCATTCAGGTGATTTAATGGCAATTATCTTTGTTGGCGATTATCACGATTATATAAAATGTCTCATCAACGATTATTGTCGACCCTTTTTATCACGATAAACAATATTATTGTTTATTGTCCCGTCCCTACTCAAATCCAGACTGAAAGTACCTGTCCTCCAGGATGGGCCGCAGGGTCTGAGAGGAGCCTCCATTCATCAGACTGGACGAGGAGGAGGAGGAGGAGGAGGAGGAGGAAGAGGAAGAGCAGGAAGAGGCTGCTACAGAGGGACCTGGAACATATTTATTTTACTTTAATAATAATCCAAAACCATCAATATACAATTTATTAAAAATGTCCTCCCATTAGAATTTAAGTCCTGTGTTGTTTGCATCTACTCTAACTTCTGTACACTTTGTTCAAGATTTTGTAGGGTTTGGTAAAGGTTTATAAGAGCAAAACACATTGTGCTCTGTGAGTGGTCAGAACCTTAAACCTTAAGGTCCTATATTACACAAAATGGACTCTTGTGAGCGCCATATTATAATGCTGTTACCTCCTCAGAAACATACCTGGTGTTATGTTTTGTGTCATTCACACAACTCCAGGCATGTTTGTGATGAGGAAAAAACATAAAAACAGAGACCAGAAGATAGAGTCATTTCATATTTCACAGTTGCCCATATTCTAGGTAGGAGATTATAATTGTATATAATATAACAATTTGATATATACATTTTACCAGTTTTACCAAATAATAACAAAAGGGATTGTATTTTAATAATTCTACACAGATTCAGGCCCAAGAGGAGTTTAAGGAGTTTGTCCAGTCAGAAGTCCATCATGATCTAAGTGATGCATCTGGACTACAACACAGGGTCCACCAATGAGAGCTCTGTTTCACACACCACTGTTAAACTGTGAGCAGACCCCCACAACAAGAGCCCTCATACAACACCAGCAGAGATTAGAAGGGATAAGCGGGCCATCTAGTGGAGATGCAGAGGAATGCAGCGTGAGTGAGCAAAATAATGATTCAATCAGCATTTTTGTTTGTTAAAAATGATCTGCCATTTTATCCAAATATTGTAAATACCTCTGTAACAATGGAGTCCACTTTATTCACATCAATTTTCTACAGTAAACGTTCATTTGGCTCAAACCGTGTGCACACGATCTCATCCAAATCACCTAGAGTTCATAATGGACAGCTGAAATTCTTTGTAGGGATGTCACAATAATCACTATATCCTCTTATCATTCAGTATATGTTAGATGGAATTATATTTATATGGGGTCAATTTATTGTGTGTACATTTTCTTTGCACTACCGGAGAATATGTTTGTTTTTGTTTTTTGTATGTATGAAAAGATTTGAGCTGTGGAAGATTGAATTAATAACTCAATACAGATGCAAACTAACAACTAAAGTGTTTTAATCTGCTGGGGTTTTTTTTTATTATTATTATTATTACAGCTCAGGTTTTTAAAAAATATTGTAGACTTAGAATATTTTCTGGTTTAAATCTGCTCTTGAGTTATTGTGTCAGTGGGATAAATTAATTTCAATCTTATCGTGTATTGTCTATATTTACTTAATAAATAATCATTTGTTATAGTGACAGGCTGACTTCTTTGCCATTTTGATTATATTTTCAAATGATAATATTACATGATACGAAAGTTACTGATGTAAATAAAATATAAAGTAATATAAGGAGACGTCAGCTCCCATTGTTCACCGCAGTTTTCTAACACGGAAGTCATCGGAGTGGTTTATTTTATTTAAGTTGTTTTAGATGAGTAATGTGATTTAAAATGTGCAAATTATAACAATGATCCACGGGTGTCAGAGATTTGAACTGTAGAGCACACAAAAACACAAAACAGCTGGTTTAACAGACCGTAGCTCATTGTGTCTAACTCTAACCTGTGGTGTTGATGATACTCTTGGACACAGAGGAGCCACAGAAGAGATGTGGAGTGTTCACACCAGAAGGCCTGCAGGCAGGGTCAGAAGAGCCAGAGCCAGGCACAGAGCTAGGGTCAGAGCCAGCGTCAGAACCAGAGCCAGGGCCAGAGCCCTGACTGGTGGTGCCATAGGAGGGTCTCTTTACCGGCACCACCACACTCCTGTATAACACACAAGCACATATCTGTATTACAGAAAATGTTACTAAAATTAAAGAAAAACATACACACATACACACACACAAACACCCCGACAGACACATGCACACACACACACACGCACACACACACACACCCCACACACACAGTCCCTCAATCCTCTCCTGTCCTCTGATTGGTTCTGAGCTCAGATGATGCACTGCGCACTGCTACTTCCAGTCCTCAGGGTCATCTGGTTGGGGTTTGGCCTATGGCTGTGTGAGATGTGTGAGGCTGTCTCCTGTGTGTGTGTCTGTGTATGGGTGTGTGGGGGGGTGTGTGTGCATGCGTGTGCGTGCTGTGTGGGTGTGTGTGTGCATGTGTGTGTCTCCGTGTGTGTATGTGTGTGTGTGTCTCTGCAAGCAGCCTGGAGGAGGAGACATAATCCAGGCCTGTGTCATGAGATCAGGTCCACAGCACTGGTCCCATCACCACAACAACAGCACATGTGTAGTTGTGCTCCTCAGTCACGGGTCAGTCATCTATCATTATAGTTATTATTATATAGTTTTAATCATGGCTGCACAACATTATGTTTGTGTGATATTTACATACACTTCAGTTAAACAGACACATGACAACACGCACTGGTCACTGGTCACACTTTGTCAAAAACACCATAGGACTGGCACTGGTATTTCCTACATAATCAGGGAGGCACAGCTCTGATCCTGGTACATCAGTTTATAAGACGGGACATATGAATCCATGTAATAAGACTTTTTACTGGTCGTATTCGGCCCAGAAAGTCTCACAATTTTTGAACTTTTATTTATACAAAATTGTTCTGTCGTTACAGGAGAAATTAATAACAGCTACTGAACACATTTGGATCAGTTTTACTTTTATATTTGTGGATATAAATGCTGTTTTCAGTCAGGTGATATTGGGGATACTTAAATCCATAAAATCAGATACTTAAATCTATAAAATCGGTATTGGTATCAGAATGCTGGATCGGTGCTTCCCTCTACATTATGTACATGATTTTTCTTAAATGTGTTGAGACCAGTGCATGTAAATGAACGTCATGTCCATGTTGATTCTAGTAATGTGCTAATGTGCTAATGTTTCATCTGTCCCACTTTCACAAACATTCATACACCAACGTATTTCCATATGCATTGTACAACAACACAACATTATGTCTACAGCTGTGTAGTTAATTTCAATAAAGATTTGATTTGGGACTTTTTAATAGAGAGGTCACAGTCCCGTCAGTGAAAGACTGTGATTTGAAAAATAATTCAGACTTTGAAGGAAAAAAAAAACTCTTTTTGTGTTAAATGGCAGTAATTAAAGTCACAGTATGTAGCTTTTAGCGAAATAAAAATCACGTATTTCATTTTGGTTTTGCATGGAAAACCTTCCTTACTGTGAGTGACCTCTTATTGGGCTGAAGTAGGGCCTCCTCCTGCTTGTTTTCATGGAAATGTTGTTCCATTGGTTATATTATAGCATATTATAACACAGTATAGCATAAAACAGTGGTCCCCAACCACCGGGCCGCGGACCGGTACCGGTCCGTGGATCAATTGGTACCGGGCTGCGGGCCATCCAAGAAATAATTAATTATTTCTGTTGTATTTATTATCTGAGTCTGAACAATCGTTTATTTTGAAAAATCTTTTATTTTGAAAAATGTCCGGATTCTCTCGGTTATATTTCTGTCACTTGAGCGCCGACAACTTAACCACTTAGCGTTCCGATGGCCCGCGCGCATAATTGCGTAATTTTACGCACTGTTTTGCAGCACTTTTGCTTTTTAAACATGACGAAACGGACAAAACAAAGGAAGTACGCGACCGAGGACACTGTGGATGTTTGTACAAGTTAAACTAGAGGCATCTCGGACCCGGAGCGGTTCATGGAACCGAGTGAAGATCTCATGGTGGAGTCAGGAGCAGAGGACCTTATGTTTTGAAGGACTGGATGCTGTTCCTGATCGGTAAGCGTGGTTTATTCTGCTATTGTGGGTCAAATGTGTATCATGTGTAATCATTAGCATTAGCTAATGCCAATCTGCGCCCCAAAGTGTATAAATGCTCAGCAGACAAACTTACAGTGATTCTGACACCTGTGGGTAAAACTATAGGTCCGCGGTGAAATTTTCAAGCGTTGGCCGGTCCGCGGTGATAAAAAGGTTGGGGACCACTGGCATAAAACATATCTATCTCCATGGAGAATGTTCCATGTTGCATAGACTAGTAGTAACAATACACTGTAAAGAGGAGAAGTGAGTGTGACATCACCCAATCACCCATAGTGTTCTGCTCCAGTCAAATTAAGCTCATCGTGGCTAGTATTTATAGGGGCCAATTGGGAGCCAAGTTCCATATTTGGAATTCCGACTGGGAGTATCATAGCAACCAAAAAGCCAATTTGTAGTGAGATCGTTGAAGGTAATGCCCCTTTTAGCCCGCACCACTGAATTAGCAGGGAGTGGGCGCTGAGCAACACTGTCAGTCCAACTTGTTGCTAACGCTAGTGGAAGTGACTTCGGGGAAAGAAGGCGACTGATTTGCCTTTTATTAATGTTCATATCTTGATTTATGGAAACAATAGCGAAATAATACCAGGATTGTGTAGAGCGGGTTAATACAAACATTTTATGATTTGGAGCCAACTTGTCGATGGAGCCAGAAGTGCGCCCAATGCTACGTCCATTTCTATATACAGTTTATGGTAGTAATTCAACATATATACATACACAATATACACACACACTTTGCAGAGTACTAATACAATTCCTCATTAGTGTATACAGCCATCTGTATCCCCCTAAGTCCACACAGCACTATATACACACACACACAGTATACACACACAACACTGAGTACACACACTCACAACACTGAGTATACACACTCACAACACTGAGTATAAATACACACAACACTGAGTATACACACACACAACACTGAGTACACACACACACGACACTGAGTATACACACTCACTACACTGAGTATACACACACAAGAGAGTATACACACACACAAGACTGAGTATACAGACACACACAACACTGAGTATACATACTCACAACAGAGTATACACACAACACTGAGTACACACACACTCACAACACACTGATTATACACACACACCCCCGCACGCACACAAACACAAACACACACACACACACACAATACTAAGTATATACACATCTGTTCTCCCCCTGTGCTCTCCACACAGCACTGAGCAAACACAGCTCTGGTGTATGATTAAGGCACAGCCCCGGTCCTCAAGAGTCCTCACAAGTTTTCACAAGTCTTCACGAGTCCTCACGAGTCCTCATAAATCCTCTTGAATCCTCAGGGCTCATGTACACACCAGCTTACATAAATTCTTAATAGTCTTAATTGAGTGGTGCAGATAAAGCAGGGATTAATCTGGGCTTGAATATCAATGTGGTGAGGGGCTATGGGGGACCAGAGCTGCAGAAGAAATAGTCCCTTTACAAGTGCTATGGAGAGGAGGGGTATAATCTAACACAGCTGTACTACACAGACAGAGAGCTAATTTAATAAAACACAATTAGTATTTAGGAAGGGTTTTAGAGAGTTGAGAGGAAAAGAGGGAGGGCACCTTATTATGTGGGATTTTATGGATTTGTAACACAGAATACAATTGATTTATGCAATATTAGGGTTATAGATTATAGATAGCAGTCATTTCTAACTGCTAATGATCAGCTGAGATCTTTTTAATGGCGAAGTCTACAGCCAGTCATCAGTAAAAACATGAGGTTTGGAGCAGAAGGAAGAAATTTGCTCTGCTAATGGCACTGTTTAAAAATATGTATTGTTAGTATTTTGCAAAATAGACTTTTTGGAGCTTTCTACCATGTTATAACTTTCTTCCCTTATAACATCCATCCCTGGTCAGAGCTCCACCCACAAGCCTACGTCACCCATGCTCCCACATGATAATTCCCCATATATATACAAAAAAATTATACAAAACAATACATTACAACTTCACAAACCTGATGTGATGTGCAGAAGTTTCATTAGTGGGCATGCTGATTATTATAAAACGTTGTTAATATGTTATTTTGGGTGAATATAGCATTTTCAAAACAATAAGGCAATATGGTGATCTAAATCTGCTATGTGTTACAGTTAATACCCCATAGAAGTAAACTACCCCTTCTTTAATACCCCACAGATGTAAAATACCCCCTCTTTAATACCCTATAGACGTAAAATACCCCCTCTTTAAGGAAACAGCATTGTGATATGGGAACTTCTTATTCATAACAGGACTAAAAGCTCATATAAGTATGTAAGTCTCTCCATTAATCCGCTCTGACACTTTTGCCGTTGATATGACAACAAGGCTAAACATGACAAATGTGCAAACACCTTGAAATAACTACTATTTTTGAATTTCAACCCAATCTCCGGTCCAATAGCTCCCTGACGCTCCCTTGTCCCCTGCACTTTGAGCCTACTCCATTTGCTGTTTTGATGTTGTCAGTCTTGATCAGGACTCGCCCGGATCACAATCTGAGGGGCTGTCTGCGATGCCAGTTCATTCATCGCAGCGAGCAAACAATTAGACACACAAAATCAAAGTGGGAGCAGGAGGCGGACATTTTGTGCGAAAACCATCAAAAAGACTAGGGCGGACGGGGCGTTTGATTGGAGCTGCCAGGTTCCATTAGGGGGTTGAGGGCTGAGGACGACGGGGAGACAGAGTGTGGCGTCTGGGTAATCTGTCATCAACACCCAAGAGACCCCCACCCACAGAGACCCCCGCCACATCCAAGAGTCCCCCACTCACAGAGAACCCCACCTTGTCCAAGAGTCCCCCACTCACAGAGACCCCCTCCATGTCCAAGAGACCCCCACTCACAGAGACCCCCCGCCTCATCTTCCTCACTTACCTTATGCATTCTGAGCATCCTAATTATTCACCACAGTGAGTTTATAAGCACGTTTCACAATTTTCAAATACTAGGGCCAAGTTTTACTATCTAGGTGTCACGATGCCTGTTTTTCCTGTCCTCCTGTGTCCTCTCCCCCTCCCCTACTTGTCTGCCTGGAGCTGGGAGGAGTCCCTGACTCTGAATCCTGCCGTACCTGGAGCGCATCACCGCAATCACCGTCACCTGCTGCCGAGTATTTGAGGGCTCGGCAGAATACACTCGGAGCCAGATCGTCCGCGTGTAAACATGCCTGTTCTCCCGCTTGTTTCTGCTCCTGCCTCTGCGCGCCAGCTCCGGTAAAGTTCACCCTTTGTCTTTGCCTCCTGTCTGGGTTCCCGGCTCGTCTGCCGTCCTCCGCCTTGGCTCTCACCTGTTGGATTATTCCTGCTCGGTCTCTCCTGGTCCTGTTCCTGGTTCCATCTTGTCCCGGTTCTGGCTATCTCTGCTCCCGCTCCGGTTCTGGTCTGTCCTACCTTGTCCCGTCCTGCGCCCGCCCGCTCTGCCTCCTGCACCTTGCCCCCAGTTGTGACTATTACTATTGACTTTGAATCCCACACCTTGTAAATAAAACACTGTAAATCTGTCCCGAGATCTGCATCCTTTGGTCCACACCTACACCCACCGTTACGACACTAGGTAAAGTTAACAATAACTATCATTCTAACAGTGCACTTCCTGATTCTTTATAATTATTCTCATATCAATAGATCATGACAGAAATATGTTCTGTCTTATCTAATGTTATTCCAAAAACACTACTATATTCTCACCTGTCAAATGAGTGGAACTGCATGGGCAACGAAGCTGTAGTCTTTGAAGCATGCTCAGTACAGAACAGAGGCTCTTGTCCTGTGTCCACTTCGTCCACAGGGGACGCCACCAGGCTCCTGAGGATTTCCTTTACACTGGGGCCTCTGACGCTGGAGACAAAGGAGGAGGGGGGGGGGCCTTGAGAGGAGAGGGAGGAGATGGGGGACACGGAGGAGAGGGGGGAGAGGGAGAAAAGAGAGGAGAAGGTGGAGACAGGGGAGAGGAGGTCACATAAAGGCACTGTCCCATTCAGGAGTCTGGGCCCCTGCTCCTCTCTGCTCCCAGGGGCCAAGGGCTGGAGGAGGGGTACGTGATGGGTGGACTGAGAGGATCCAGGCAGCTCCCTCTCACACGCTGTAAAACAACAGTAGTTGTTTCAAACAGGTTAGATGAATAGTGCCAGCGCAAAAAAAAGGTTAATAAAAAAAAACAAAACAAAATATAAATACAAAAAAAAAAAATATATATATATATATATATATATATATATATATATATATATATATATATATATATATATATATATATATATATATATATATATATATATATATATATATATATATATATATATATATAAATGTAAAATGTGAAATATATTGTGTTTGTATTTGTTAGTAATTTAGAAATGTCCAGAATCTGCAAATGTTTAATGCTACAGTTCTCCTCATGAACTCATTAGGTCCAAACAGTTAGACCTAAGGACTGTCACAAACACACTGATCTTCTGACCTGATACTTTCTTCTTCTTTTACTTTTGTCCTACTGTTATGTCCATGACAGAATAAATGGTTGCAATATAACATTATATAATTTATTATTATTATTATTAATATTATTATTGTTGTTGTTGTTGTTATTATTATTATTATTATTATTATTACTATTGATGTTGGTGTTGTTGTTGTTATTATTAGGTCCAAGTTTAGGACAATATCCCGGTGAGGGATTAATTAAAACCGCGCCTGGAGCCAGTTTTCACCATCTGGAGTTGCCGTCTGCACACACTGTCTACAGTCGCTGTCTGCACACACTGTCTGCAGTTGCCATCTGCACACAGTGTCTGTAGTCGCTGTATGCTCACACTGTCTGCAGTTGCCGTCTGCACGCGCTGTCTGCACGCGCTGTCTGCACGCGCTGTCTGCACGCGCTGTCTGCACGCGCTGTCTGCACGCGCTGTCTGCACGCATTGTCTGCACGCGCTGTCTTGAGAAATCCCCTGTTGTGTCGTGACATTTATGAATAGGACAGTGTTGCTCTTTTCTATAGTCCCTTTCTGTGCTCTGGGTTTGGTGGATTGCCTGTCTAATGCGCTCTGACACATGAGGACCAGAATAGCATCTGACTCCACTGGACCAAAAACATGATTCTGCTGCTGTGAAACACAACACATACACTTAAAGGTCCTCCTATGAACCCAAATCTGCATTTTTATTTGTAGAATTGGAAGTTTGCAATAGGACGAATAATTACAGAAGAAGAGGGGGGCAGAGGGGATATATTGAGTATTTAGAGCTAATAACCAAACCAAAAAACTTTGAAGATGTTTTATCAATATTTAAGTTGAGGCATGAGCTCAGCATTTTGTTTTAGTACGTTTAGTATGTATGTATGTTTTAGTAATCCTGTAAGTAATCCTGTAAAAACATGAAATAAATGGTACAAATGGTGTAAAAAAAAGTGTGAGGTGAAATGTGAGTACAGCCAAACTGTGAATATAAAATACAGTTTTGGAATTATATGTAAGTTGATGCAATGTAAAATACAAAATATGCAACAAAAACATTTTAGAAAAAAAACACAAATTTTATGTGTAAAATATATTTTGTTTGTATTTGTTCATAATTTAGAAATGCCCAGAATCCGCAAATGTTTATTGCTAATGTTCTTCTAATTAATGTGTTATGCCCAAACAGTACTGCAATCGAGGGGTCAGAGAATCATTTTTTACAGACTTCAAATGGTTAAAAAATATTGTATGTATATGTATATACATATGTATACATATACGTATACATATACGAATATGTAAATGCAATGTTCTGGTTGTTCCTGTGCAGTGCCGGGGTCTGTCAGTGCTGCAGGTTTGAACAGAAAACGAATGAAACTTTTTTTTTTCAGTTTTAGATCAACATTTGCATCAGCTTAATATTAAAATACAATACTGTAAGTACTCTAAGTGCAGATTGGTAGCCAAGGTTCCAACCCCAGAGTTAGACTTTTTTATAGGTTGGGAGTATAAATTAATGTAGTTTGGACATCAAATCAAAGTAAGATTTTTTAAAAACATCCATCCATCCATCCATTTTCTTCCGGGGGTTGGGTCGCGGGGGCAGCAGTCTAAGCAGGGACTCCCAAACTTCCTTCACCCCAGACACATCCTCCAGCTCCTCCAGTGGGATCCCAAGGCGTTCCCAGGCCAGCCGAGAGACATAGTCCCTCCAGCGTGTCCTGGGTCTTCCCCGGGGCCTCCTCCCGGTGGGACATGCCCAGAACACCTCCCTAGGGAGGCGTCCAGGAGGCATCCTGAGCAGATGCCCGAGCCACCTCAGCTGGCTCCTCTCAACGTGTAGGAGCAGCGGCTCTACTCCGAGCTCCTCCCGTGTGACTGAGCTCCTCACCCTATCCCTAAGAGTGCGCCCAGCCACTCTGCGGAGGAAACCCATTTCGGCCGCTTGTATCCGCGACCTTGTCCTTTTGGTCATTACCCAGAGCTCATGACCATAGGTGAGGGTAGGAACGTAGATTGACCGGTAAATCGAGAGCTTCGCCTTCCGGCTCAGCTCCTTCTTCACCACAAGGGACCGATACAGCGACCGCATCACTGCAGACGCTGCACCGATCCGCCTGTCAATCTCACGCTCCATCCTTCCCTCACTCGTGAACAAGACCCCGAGATACTTGAACTCCTCCACTTGGGGCAGAGACTCACCACCCACCCGGAGAGGGCAAACCACCTTTTTCCGGTCGAGAACCATGGCCTCAGATTTGGAGGAGCTGATTCTCATCCCAGCCGCTTCACACTCGGCTGCAAATCACCACAGTGCCTGCTGCAGGTCCTGGCTTGATGAAGCCATCGAGCCAGGACCTGGACGTTTTCAATATAAAATGTTTAAAAAACATTTTATATTGAAAACGTCAAAGTAGCCACCCTCAAAACATTTAATAGCTCTTTAACTTTTTTTTTTTTGTTCAATTCAATATATCTTGCTTCATATATTTGATGTTTTCTGTTTGTATATAAAATGTAGAAAGTAGTAAAAATTAAGAAAAAAAAATGAATGAGAGGGCGTGTCCAAACTCTTTACTGGTCGTGTATATTTCTATTTTTTGGCACTTATTAATTAAATTTAAAATTGCTGCTGTTTGTTAGCAGATCTTAATGTTATCGTCTTTTATAAGTAGTAAAAAAAATAAAAAATAAAAATAAAATAAAACATTGAATGCGAGTGTCCAAACTTTTGCCGGATCGTGAATAACTGTCAGATGTGGCATGGAGCGAAATCATGATAGAAAAATATGACAAGTGAGAAGATGCCGAGGTAAACAATACAAAGTCTAAATAATAATAATAATAATAATATTGAAAACATAAACATATCAGGGGACTATTTCGTGAATTAGGTCCACCTGAGTTAGCGTGAGACTTGACTTCCTGTCTGCTGAGCCCCAGTTGGCTGCTGTTCCTGTCCGTTTCTCGTCGCGGCTCCAGGATTTCCCGGTACTTGGACACCATGAGGACAGACAGGAAGTAGACCACAGCCAGGGCCAAGAATTGGGCCTGTTTACTGTCGTCCTACAGGAGAAGACCAGGGAGAGGTGACGAAGAGGAGGGGATGGAGAGGCTGAGGAGGCTGGTGGTTCTGCTGTTGTGGACACTTACTACGTCTCTGAAGACCACAGCCCGAAGGCGGTTTATGTCCTCGTCCTGCAGGAGGCACTCTGAGTCCCAGAGAGGAGATGTGTGACCAGGGAGAGCCTCTGAAGAAACCTGGAGATGAAATAGACACAGGACTAGCATCATCATTCAAAATAATATTACACAAGTAGAAGTACCAAGTAGTGGTGCAAGAAATGACTCAAGTAAGAGTAAGAAAGTAGTGGGAAGCTCAACTTTTACTCAAGTGAGAGTACTGTTACTTCAATATAAATTGTACTCAAGGAGGAGTAAAAGTATGCTGAAAAGTACTCTGAAAACTACAATTTCTTTAAAAAGTTACTCAAGTAAATGTAACTGAGCCCTACACACCTTTGGTCACATTAAAATAATACATTATTTGAATGAGTAAAAAAAAAGTGCATTTATTTAACCTCCTCATGAAACAGAAATGAGCATATGAGTCGGTTTGGTGGGAGAGTATCTGTGGTAAATATTCACCATAGTTTGAGGTCAGTGTCAGTTTGTGAAGAAAAGTTCACAAAAGTTGAAAATACAGGAAGTAGAGTTCTACAAAGGAATCCTCTACCTTTGTTTTCAATTCATAAAATTCAACACAAAATTAGTACATTTTACACACATTTTTCTAGTTTGGCCTTGGTTATGTTAAAACATTTAAACAAATCTGTGTTTTAAATGAGTTCATTGGAACCAGAGTGGACTTGGCGAAATGGGCAGCACTGTTGAGCTCCATTGCACATTAAAGTGGAACTGAACTCCGCCCACAACCACATTTCAAATAGAGCTTCTAAACTGGGCAGGATCTGGAGGACTAAAGGGGAGAATGAGGGAGACGGGGGCAGGGTCTAGGGTACTAAAGGGGAGAGTGAGGGAGGAGGAAGGGCAGAGTCTCGAAGACTAAAGGGATTGGCCTTGTGTGATGTCACATAGTACCTGAAATTGGCAGTGGCCACTGGAGCAAGGACAAGCTCATTTTTAATACATTTTTTAGCACAAAGCTGTAAATATACGCTCGAAAAAAGGACTTGGAACAGTAGACAGTGATCATTGCTGTTTTTCTACACAGTAGCATTGGATTCCAGAATGAGCAGAAGGCTCACATGGATTAAGTCCAGAGGCGGACTAACTATCTGCTCTCCCTGCAGAGAGCACGAGGTGCTGTTGAAGATGGGCTTAGAAGGCTCTCCACCCTTACCCCAATGACCACTGACATGTGAGAGACGCTCAGACATGCACAGCCTCTGTGCAGACAGCCACCCCGGAGAGGGATGGGGTCCAGCTTCAGGGCAGACAGCCGCACTCCAGTGGAGCTGAGGACAGTGCCCCCATGGAGCCCTCAGAACAGCCCAAGTCCCCCTGGTCCAGAACAGACTCCACCCCGGCAAGGGATGGGCTCCAGCCTCAGAGCGGACAGTCGCACCCCAGAGGAGCTCTGGAGGGCATCTCGCCTTCCCACTCTGATTACAAAAGGAAAAAGTGCGTTCACTGTTTTTAAAAAGGTTCAGTATCCTTAATTCTTTTGTAAAATCTAAGTTTGTTTTTCTAATGTCTGTGTGTCACTGAATCCACCCAGCAACGCCAAAGAGACCGGAAGCTCAAATTAAAATGTAAATTGGTGTTTTTACTAAAGTTCAGTATTCTTCATTTCTTTAGTAAAGCACAGATCTTGTTGTACTCACACGTATTTGCTTCCACAGATTAAATAGTGGCTGGTCAGATGCTGCACACAGCCAAACACCAAATAGAGGACCTGGTGGAGTTAATGCAGAGAATCGAATGCCCTGATACTGTGCCCGTGGAGTTCCCTGCCCCAGGAATTCAGGCAGGAGCCTGGCAGGTGATATGTTCATTATATCCCTGATAAAGTTTTTGGCGCTCCAGCTCCCACTGCCCCAAGAGCCCACCCAGGGCCCGCAGAAGTAGAATGGAGTTATATATGTTATGCAGCAAGAGGACCAAGCATTTGGTTTAAAGCCCCTCCCAAGAATTGGGATGACCCATGAACAAACTTTAATTTAGTCCAATGTTAAACCAGTGGAGATTTCCATCCATTTCTTTCGCTTGTTTGGGGCCTGGTCGTGGGAGCAGCACCTGTGGACTCAGCTTCTTCTTCTCCACAATACTCAATACAGCGACTGCATCACTGCAGACACTGCATCAAACCACCTGTCAATCAAAGGACACCGGACCATACTTCTGGAGCATCCCCCAAAGGGCCCTGGACCAGTGGAGATTTGAAGATGCTGAATACTACATAATAATAATAATAGTAATATTCAAAATAATTCCGCTATAAAATGATAAATGTATGTACCAGTAGTGACCATGCAGTTCAGTGGGCTGCTCTTTCTAACATGGTAAATGGTAAAAAATATAAAATCCGTAATCTGGACAAAAAGTTGTAGTAGTGAAGACGTTTCGCTGCTCAGCCAAGCCGCTTCTTCAGTTCTGGTCAGATAAGCTAAAAATGTAAAGTACTGAATGAGTCAGGGTTATGCAGGTCATGGAGTCCTGGAGTCTGTGAAGTACACTTAACTGTAAAACTCGGGATGTGAGTCAATGTACTGAAGTATTTTCACTGACAATAACAATAAAGCTTCTTCTGATTCAAATCTATTTTGTATGTTTTTTTATATGTGTTAGTGAAGAGGAGACATGACACAGTCCCAGTAGTTCTGTAGTGTGGCATTCATAAGTCAAGCTCACTTTGTTTACTGTTGGGTCTTTAAAGAGGGGGTATTATGCAAAATCACCTTTTTTTTTTTTTTTTTTTAGCTTTCTATCATGTTATAATGTTGTTCCCTCATCAAAAACATGCCTGAAGAGGTTTTAGATGTCATCCATGCATGTTTAACTATTTTAGTGATCTCTCCTGGGCCCTATTCGAGCCCTCCTTATGGTTAACAGTATGAGCCTGTACAAGGCTCCGCCCACAAGCTTACCTGTCATCCATGCTCCCATATCACGATTTTCCATAAATATACAAAAACATGATAGGAAACTGTACACAGCAACTTGACAAACCTGATGTGATGTGCAGCAGTTTCATTAGTGGGATGCACACTGATTGTGTTGTGAAAAGTGAAACTTGGGCGAATATAGCATTTTCAAAACAATAAAAGGTAACATGGTGCTCTAAATATGTTATGTGTTACAGTTAATACCCCATAGAAGTAAAATACCCCCTCTTTAATGTCCCCATGGAAGTCAAATACCCTCTCTTTAGATCTAATATTGCTCATTAGATGTGTAGTCTAACCTGTTGTATGCTCCGTATATGTCTATGATTCTCAGCTCTCGAGTTAGCACACACCTGGCTGGAGTTTAGTGCTGCGTCCTGGGTGCTGGGGGGTGGAACCTGGCTGCGGTTCACACACTTCCTCACGGCCACACAGCAAACTGAGCACAAAAACACACAGCAAACTGAGCACACAAAAACACACAGCAAACTGAGCACACAAAAACACACAGCAAACTGAGCACACAAAAACCCACAGCAAACTGAACACACAAACACGCAGCAAACTGAACAAACAGAAACTGAACACACAAAAACACACAAGAAACTGAGCACACAAAAACGCACAGCAAACAATAAAACATTTGTCTTGAAATATGAAACATTACAAAATGCTGAAATTTCAAACTCGATTTAGGCACCAACGAATTGACTTAATACTGTTCTTCGTTCTTTAGACAACAGAATGTGATTTTCCACATTAAATGGTAGTACTTTCTTTTATATTCCCATGTGGCCTTGTATCTGTATAATCCCTCAGTCGGCCAGGTAAGTTCCATAGTGTTCACGTACCTTGCAAAAGTGTTTAACCCATTAACTGTATAAAGAAGTGGACTAAGTGAGTGTGGCATCACCCATAGCATTTGGCTCCAGTCAAATGAAGCTATTCGAGGCTAACAGTTATAGGGGCAAATTTGGAGCCGAGTTCCATATTTGGAATTCAGATTTGGAGCCAGGCTGTTGAAGGTAATGCGTCTTCCCATCCACTCCACTGGTTTATCAGGGAGCGGGCCCTTAGTTACACTCCCTGCTAAACCAGTGGAGTGGTTAGTCAATCAACCCTGTTGCTAACCTCGGGGAAAGAAGGCGCCTCATTGGTCTGTTATTAATGTTCATATCTTGATTTACTGAACAAACAGGAAACTGAACACACAAAAACAATAGTGGAATGAAGATGCCAGGATCATGTAAAGCGGGTTAAGGAAAATTTTAAGACCAAAATGATGAGCCTGACAGCAGCAGTCACAGAGAGAGGGGCCATAGTTTTCTAATGTAAAGTGAATTGGAGTTGATGAAGCCGGAAGCGCGCACTTGATCACTTCCTATTCCTATTTTCCTACGTGACAGCTAGCAGGTTAGCTACTTCACTTATATATACAGTGTATCCATGCATTTGTCTCCAGTAGGTTAGACTACTGTAACGACCTGTTCACTGGCCTCTCCAAAGGAGCGTTAAGACAGCTGCAGTACATCCAGCATGGTGCTGCTCGGGTCCTGACTAGAACAGTAAGTTCTTTGCTCATGTCTCTGCACTGGCTTCCTGTAGCTCAAAGAATAGACTTTACAGCAGCTTGGTTTGTGTATAAGTCTCTCCATGGCCTAGCACCAAAGTACATCTCCGACATGTTAGTGCCATATGAACCATCTCACACTCTGAGGACTTCAGGGACCAGTCTCCTGCTGCTGCCCAGAGTCAGGACTAAACATGGGGAATCAACGTTTCAGTTTTATGTGACTAAAACCTCAAGAAATCTTCCTGAAGATGTCAGACAGGCCTGAAATTTGACAATATTTAAATCCAGGCTCAAAACAGTTCTGTTAAGATGCGCATATGACTGAAAGGTTTTTATTGTGCACTCTTCTGTTTTAATGTAAATTTTATGATGATTATTTGTGATTATTTATGTTTTGATTTGTGTGATTTTAATGTCCTTCTTATTTTGTAAAGCACTTTGAATTACTTTGTGTATGAATTGTGCTATACAAATAAACTTGCCTTGCCATATGGTTTAACCTCAAACTATATCAAATATGTAAATAAGTAATAATCTTGCATAACATAGAATTATCAGTGTGTATATCTCGCTAACTACTGTCACCGCTAATACTAGCTAGCCTAGCCTCCCTCGTACATTTTCTGTCACAGCAAAAGAAAAAAATTAAATCTGTCAACTGACAAAACGTTGTAGGAGTGAAGACTTTTCGCTGCTCATCCAAGCCGCTTCCTCAGTTCTGGTCAGATTACTGGTGGACACAACCTTATATCTATCTGAAGGGAGGAGCTAGCTACACTGAAACTAAAAACAGGTTGTAGGCTAAGTCTATTGTGCTACCCCAAGTGTGCACTGTGCCTGAGTCCTACTTAGCATAGTCATTCAATCCCCTAATAAGTGATTTCACACCTATTAGCATGCTGACTAGCCCTATTGTTTTCTTTGTTTGCTTTTGGGTCTGAGCATGGAGTTGTATATGGGGGATAGATGATGGCTAAGGCCCCCATTCCTGTTCAAAGATGGATTGTTGTTCCTAACAAAAACTGCCTCGTTAACTCCCCTTTCAAACCATTTTTGGCTAAGACCTGTACCTCAGTATCTTCAAAGGAGTGGTTAGCGTCTTTGAGATGAAGATGTACGGCAATGTCCCCAGGAGCTCTCGTAACGGTATTGGTACATTCTCCTATGGAGTGGCTGTTTAGTTTCTGCTCACTGCAGTCTTGACTACACAGAATGGAATAGACCACACTGCTTTGTTTATGGGTCAGGGTTTTGTCCTTGAAACTGTTTCTATCTTAAAGTGTTTGTAGGTTTGAAATAGACTGGAATTTCATACTGTCTAAACTTCTCTGAAGCTTTTCAGACACACCAGCTGTGTAAGGAATGTTTACACCCTTCCGTCTAAGTTCAGATTCCCTGTTGTCCTGTTTTATAGCTCTCTTACATTTATTGAAGGGCCATTTTGGATATCCACAAGCCTAGAGGGCTTTCTCCACCTGTTGTTCCTCCTTCACTTTTCTCCCCTGTGTTTGTGGGAACCACTTGAGCTCTATGTTGAAGCGTATGGATAACTCAGAGTTTGTGCAGCAATGGATGGTGTGAATTAAATAGCAGGTATTGGTCACTGTGTGTGGGTTTACTGAAGACTTCTACCTAGAGTCCCCAGTCCTCTCCTATAGTTACTGCACAATCTAAGAAGGCCAATTTGTTCTCCTTGGCCTCTTCCCATGTGATGTTTGGATCCACAGCATTAATATGTTCAGTAGAGGGTTCCAGATGTTGAGTTTTGATTTTAGTCCAGTTGTCATCCACGTATCGTTACCAATGCGTGGGTGAAGTGTCTGGAAATGAGGCCAATGCATCTTATTCAAATTGTTCCATATATTAATTAGCCATAATAGGTCTAGTCTTCAGATGTTTGGCCTCAGTGTATGTGATGGAGTCTGATACAATGGGTCACAACGTCTTCACTCCTACAACATTTTGTCTAGTTGACAGATTTTATCATTTTCTTTTGCTATCAGACCTGGATGACTAAGGGATTACACAGATACTTTCTGTGAGTTATAACCACAGATTCATGTTTATGGGTTAGCTTTCTTTATGTGAGATTTGTTGTCACTAAAAATTGAAAACAATTCATATGTTTATATTTTCTATCAGCTGATGAACCTGGAAGTAACGTCACACTTAACTCTATAGAGTGACATGAATCATAAGAACCGCTGTTAAAAGTGTCTGAACCTCAGTGGGATGTTGCTGCTCACATAAACTCTAACTCTAACGCAACAACCCTGACAAGTATTAGCATGTAAATTACCAAGCACATTAAAAGATCTGAGACCAAACATAAACAAATGCAATGAAAGCAAACTGCATTATTTCTCCAGTCAGTATTGATATACAGTGGCGTGCAAAATTCCCCTGGAAATTTTTCAAATTTTGTCAAGTCAAAACCACAAATTTAAATATTTTTTTATTTGTATTTTATGTGAATAAGTAACAAAAATGGTAAATAAGTGTGAAGTAGAAAGAAAATTATACATAATTTCCAGATAAAAAAAAAAAAAATACAAAACTGAAAAGTGCAGCGTGCAAAAGTATTCAATACTTTGTGGAACGGGAAGTCAATACTTTGTGGAACTGCCTTTTGCTGCAATTACAGCTGCAAGTCTTTTGGGATATGTCTCCACCAGCTTTGCACACCTACGGACTGAAATTTTTGCCCATTCCTCCTGGCAAAACAGTTCAAGCTCTGTCAGATTTGATGGAGACCGTTTGTGAACTTGTCTTAACCAGCGGGGCGTAGGGACCAAAGGTGCGAGACTCACGAAATTTTAACAATGTTTTTATTCACAATAAGTGTTCATAGAAACCACAGTTCATTAATCCACTAGGCCGGGGAACAAGGGTGCTTCATAGCATAGTGTCCGAAATAACATAGTTCATAAATCCAGAGAAGCTGGGGAGCGTGGGTGCGGGTCCGTGAGCACGGAGAGACACAGGTGCACGACAAGGTAAGACACAAGACCATACCAGGGCGGAGTCCGGAGCTGGTTCTCAGGCGGAGATCTGGAGCAGAGCAAAAAGGTTCCAATAAGACAAGAGTGTACAACAAAGGATCAAAGTACTAAGCCATGAGCATAATCACGTGAAACACGCGGACGTTCCGGCGCCGAGTGTCTGGTCCTGACTCCTTTTATCCACGGCGGGTGGTGTTGATTGCGTTGATGGAAAGCAGGTGTGTGCAGGAGGAGTCAGGACTCCGCCCAGCTCCGGAGACAGGCAGGTGAGGGAGGGGGGAGCGAGAACACAAGGACAGCAAAACAGGGATCACGACAGAACTGCAGTTTTCAGGTCTTGCCACAGATTCTCAGTTGGATTTAGGTCCAGACTTTGACTGGGCCATTCTAACACATGAATATGTTTTGCTTTAAATCATTCCATTGTTGCTTTGGCTTTATGATTAGGATCATTGTCCTGCTGGAAGGTAAACCTCCGCCCCAGTCTCAAGTCTTTTACAGAATCCAACAGGTTTTCATTCAAGATTGCCCTGTATTTAGCCCCATCCATCTTCCCATCAACTCAGTTTCCCTGTTACAGCTGCAGAAAAGCCCCCCCACAGCATGATGCTGCCACCACCGTGTTTGACTGTGGAGATGGTGTGTTCAGAGTGATGTGCAGTGTTAGTTTTCCTCGAAATGTAGCGTTTTTTCTTTTTAGGCCAAAAAGTTTGATTTTGGTCTGTGAGATTAATGTTACTTATATATACTTCATATTACGAATATTGTGCCATTACTTGTTTTGCCTCCTGTGAGCTCCACTGTGGTATGTTTGCTATAAGAACTTTGAATTGTTATGTGTATGTCTGAACTCAGAGAACCAGCTAAGTATACATGCTATGTTTGCGCTGACCTGATGTAAACCAAAGGGACCTGTTTATGTCGGGACATACTGAGTTAATCATTAAGAGGATGTTACATGTTATACCAGTATAAGAGCTCACGTAGGAGAGGTGATCTTTGGGAGATTGTATTGAATCAGTGTGAATTACTGTCTGTGCCGGAATAAACATCTGGATTGGATTATACACGCGCCTTCTGGATTTTATTCTTAGGTGTTCCACCAGGTAAAAGCTGACAGGTCCCATCAGACCAGAGCAACTGCCACATGTTTGCTGTGTCCTCCAAATGACTTCTAGCGAACTCTAAACGAGACTTCTTATGGATGGTTTCCAACAATGGCTTTCTTCTTGCCACTCTTCCATGATGACCAGATTTGTGTAGTGCATGACTAATAGTCCTGTGAACAGATTCCCCCACCTGAGCTGTAGATCTCTGCAGCTCTTCCAGAGTCAGCATGGGCCTCCTGGATGCATCTCTGATGAATGCTCTTCTTGTTCATTCTTTAAGTTTTGGTGGACGGCCATGTCTAGGTAGGTTTGCAGTTGTGCCATACTCTTTCCATTTCCAGATGATGGATTGAACAGTGCTCCTTGAGATGTTCAACACTTGGGAAATCTTTTTAGATCCAAGCCCTGCTTTAAACTTCACCACAACTTTTTCTCTGACCTGTCTGGTGTGCTCCTTTGACTTCATTTTGTTGTTTGCTCCCCAACACTCTCTTAACAAACTTTTGTGGCCTTCACAGCACAGCTGCATTTGCACAAGATTACACACAGATGGACTCTTTTTAGTCATTAGGTCAACGTTCAATCTTTCCAAAATCATCAGGCAACTTCTAAAAGCAATTGTTTGCATTCAAGAAAAAGGGAGCTGAATACTTTTACACGCTGCACTTTTAAGTTTTTTATTTAAAAAAAAATTGGAAATCTTGTAAAATATTTCCTTCCACTTCACACTTGTGTGCCATTTTTTGTTGCTCATTCACATAAAATGTGTAATGTGACAATATGTGAAAAAGTTCCAGGGCGATGAATACTTTTGCAAGCCACTGTACAGATAGATCCACTATCATATAATTCATATAATGCACTTTTACTGAGAGTCCCTGGAGGAACCAGTGCCAGAATAATGTTCTACTTTGAACACCATGATAAAGAACTCTGTTAATATACTCTATATAAATGTATGAAGCACCTTGAAATGATAAGTGTTTGAACAATGCCTGAGCAGAGCAGTGTCAGGTTCCCCCCAACCTCTGGAGGGCCCTGTAGGGTCTAGTTATTTGGACTACAGATATATGGGCTACTATTGTTATTGTGTTTGTCCTCTGTCTGTTTTAAATGTTCTATGTGCAGATATATAAAGACTGATTGATTCTACATGTGAAGTCATTTCCACTTACAATATTCTACTTAATACACAAATCTTAATCAGAACCAAAATAAGCTACTTTTCTCTTATATGTTTAGCCTTTAAATATTGTACTAGTGTTGTCACAATACTAACATTTTGATACTAAGGAAAAGACTTAAGAAGGAAAAGACATGATGAGTAATGAGTCCAATACCACGATGATAATAAAAACACTTTCTTTAGACAATAGAATGTGATTTTCCACATTAAATGGTAGTACTTTATTTAATATTCCGATGTGGCCTTATATCTGTGTAATCCCTCAGTGGTCCAGGTAGGTTCCATAGTGGTCCATGGGCGTATACTAGTCTATGTGGTCTTATACTTCTGTAACTAACACTACATAAGCGACCTCAGGAAAAAAGGCGCCTGATTTGTCTGTTATTAATATTCATATCTTGAGTTACAGACAAAATAGCAAAATGACATCAGGATCATGTAAAGCAGGTTAATATGAACATTTTAAGACCAAAATGACGAGCCTGACAACAGCAGTTACAGAGAGAAGGGCCACAGATTTTCAATGTAAAGTGAATTAGTCAATGGAGCCAGAAGTGGGCCCATGATCACTTCCTATTTGGAACACGGAGGATAAGTTAGCTATGTGCATTTATATATACAGGATATGGATTACACAGAAGTATGAAATAACATGTAATCTTTACCAGGGAAAACGTACAAGGGAAAGGGTCCCCCACCTGCTTGTCTCCATGGAGATCTTGATTTGTCCAGAATACTCCATGGAGACTTGTGTATCCAAGCAGGTTAGGCCACCAGCCCTAGTAGCACGTCAATTTAAAAAAATATATATATTTTTGAACAATAAAAAGACCTGTAATTGAGTGAGGCAAAACAGATATGAATAACATCTCCATGGAGACAAGAAAAGAGCACGACCTATAAAATGCTGATAAATCAGTTTGAAAATTCTTTTGTAAATGACTCACATGAAAGTAATAAAAATGTGACACAGACCAGACCCTCCAAATGACCTAACCCGGCCCACAGCCCGACTTCAAATATTCAGATATTTTCTCTTCTTTATTGGTTTTATCAGTCCTGGTTTTGTCCTGGCCATTTTAATGCAGTGTTGGTGAATCCTTATGCATTTTATTTTCATAGAAATCTTATCGAGCAGTTGTTGTTATTATGGATGTGTATGGGTTTATTAAATGAAATTATAAACATCTTTAGGTGCAGACTGGGCAGTGCTGCTGTTTTCATGTGAACGCCTATATGTCGAAAGAGCAAATTGACCAAACACAAAAGAATGAAAAATTGTTTTACCTTTGATGTCTGGCTGTAATCTCGTTTGAAAGTTTGGTCTGTGTGTAGGGGTGTGTGTGTGTGTGTGTGTGTGTGGGGGGGGGGGGTATGTGTGTCCTCCTCACCCAGCCTGAGGCACTGTCGCAGCAGTCCTCCAGGAGCCATGTTCTTCTCCGCCTCCATCTCACTGAAGTTAAGGGAGCTGGAAAAGACCAGGACGTCCACCACAACCAGGAGACGAGACAGCAGGGACAGAGCCACATGTGGCAACAAACCCTGAGGAGGCTCCAGGCCCTGAGGAGGCTCCAGGCCCTGAGGAGGTTCCAGGCCCTGAGCAGGCTCCAGGCTCTGCTCTGACCGAGACTATGATGGAAAGAGCAACAAGGGACAAAAAGAGACAGTTCAGAGGACATCAGCACAAACACTGTGCTTGTGTGTTCTATATCCACACCCGTGGATCATTATGTTTGCACATTCTTTTAAAACGACTTAATAAAAGAAACGAGTCTGCTGTGGTGCCCAATGGAAGCTGACATCACCGTAAACATCATCACAACAAAGCGCCGCATGCTGTTGGTGCCCCCTACGGATAGCTAAACATCACACTAGCGAGCAGCCCATTTTTTTTTTCATTTGTACCAAAATGACTACGCAACGTTGTTGAATCCTACGAGTATCACCGATTAAGAAAATAAAACTAGAAAAACTGTTTACATCTAATTAGAAAGCATTTTATTGTCTGTTTAGCAGGAAGTGACCATTAGCATGCTAGTTGTTAGCTTTACCAACATGACAAAACTCATCTCTGAATGTTGTGAAAAGTGTTATAATTAGGATGTTCTGAATGCATAAGGTAAGTGAGGAATAACCATTATAAAGTGTTTAAAATGAATTACTGTATTTTCCGGACTTTACATTTTTAAGTGATTTGAAAACTAGAGCCAGGACGTCATCACACTCGGAAAGGTGTTCTTAATGGACCTACCTGGTAACACATGAATGAATTAAAGAATAATAAATAAATATATAAAGGACTTGTTTCCTGAATGTGTTTGCTAATTATGGGATGTATAATGTAAAAACAACAGTAGCCCTAGTATAGTATCTGACTGTTTGAAAAGGTGAATCCAAAGAAAAAGCAAACAGAATCTAAAATGGAAGAGACCAGAATGCTCAAAGTTAATAATACAGCTTTTAGCACAATCTTAAAGGTGCACTGTGTAACTTTTCTGGAGGAGGGTCTGTCATATGGTTGTCTTCATGAAGATCTTATTGTTGTGCCTGGAATGTTCCACAATGTGTTATTAAACTTATCTATCTCCATGTAGACAAAATTAGACCAAGTTAGAGGTCAGATCTGTGGAGAGAAGACCTTGCTTACAGAAGGAATGGATGTTTTTCAATATATTTTCAAGCAATAAAAACACTTGCAACTGAATAAATGTAAGAAAGTTAAATTTAATGCCACAGTTGTGAACATTTCAGGCGAAGCAATAACATCTCCATGGAGACAGACACACTAAATGTAGAATTCATTCATTCAAAATTAGTCATGGGGACAGAAAAACCTTTGGAATCTAAAGGTGATTTGCAAAAGTGAGGAAAAATATTCAAATATGCAGCAATAAATTTAGGGTGCGCTCATACACACTAGAGTATGTACTAAAGTACTCTAGTACTATACTAGTATTAAGACTATACAAGGAACTTATCCTGGACTAGAACAGAACCATACCAAGTCTACGTCAGGACTAGACATTCCCCAAACCAGTCAAGGTGGCATAAAACTGATTCAGTGAAGCATCTCTCATCTTGGTGTAGTGATGTAGATCTTGTAGTAAGAGTGTGGGGCCACTAGATGTTGCCATTGCAGTACACAGACTTACAACAGCAGGAGTAGCAGCAGCAGAGAGCAGAGGTAGGATCCCTCCACAGCATGTGATCAGGTTGTCCACCAGCTGACAGAGCACGTGCATCGTGTTATGTACAAAGATGAGGTTCTCACTGCTGTTCACAAACTCTATCACCGATTTCGACGAATGACTAAAGACAACAAGGAAAAAAAATATGTAAAACACAAGTCCTATGAGGGTCCTGTTTCTGAATACTGTGTGCAGTAAATCAGCATTCTACAGATACAGAGAAGTTTAAAAAGGGGCTATTTTACTTCTATGGTATCTTAAAGAGGGAGTATTTTACTTCTATAGGGTGTTAACTGTAACACCCTATTTCCTTTTATTGTTTTGAAAATCCTATATTCGCCCAAAACAGCGTATTAACAAGTTTCTCTTTCGGTATATTTTTGATGAGGGAATAACGTTATAACATGGGAGAAAGCTCCTAAAAAATAAATTTTGCAGACTACCCCCTCTTTAAATAGTCCAAAAAAAACGAAATTATTTCAATGCTGCTTTTAATTCATACTTTTGATTATTTTAATGAGATTTTGTCACTGTTCTAAGTCTTTCATACCTCCTCCAGGCACACACGTCCCTCTCCAGTGCACACAGCAGGTCTGTCAGCAGTCTCTGGTGCAGGGGGGACCAGGTGAATTCTGGAATACGGAACATGGCGGTGCGAGGTCCCGGGCTGAACTCGCACCTCTGCTCCTCGGTCATGTATGTTCCCTAAAAACCAAGCTACGTGTGAGTTTCTCCCTTTGATGGGCTACTCTGATGGTTGTACAGAGTCTGGAGAAAAATCAAATCCAATAATACTTAAGCTAAGGTTTGTTTCATTACAAATGTTACAGTGGGGAAGTGTGTTGACCCATCAGTACTGCAGGACAGAACGAGCTACAGCATCTGTGCATTGTGATTTAAAGTGTGTCTGATGATTCTCACATTTTGACTTAATCTGAAGGATAAAACCTGTTGTAAATTTAAATTATAGTTTTACACAAATCAAAAAAAGTAAAAGAAAATTAAAGTAAAAAATAAAAGAAAATTAAAGCCGCAAGCGGCATCGAACAGCCCTCGCGGGCCGTGCTTCACACTCGGCTGACCCCCGCACTCCCTGTGGGAGTCCCTTTTTTATTGCAGCTTTGGGCTGCACTTGTCACCAAACAAGTGAAAACACATTGGAAGTGCCGATGCACAAAATGCAAAAACATGGGTTTTCCAGGCATCGCCATGGCAACACCGTGCAAAATACAAACTTGGCCCCCAGACTTTTTTGACAGGGACGACCTGAAGAATCACTGTGCCAAATTTCACATTCCTCAATGAAGCGAATAAGTCGTTATAAGATTTTGAAATGTACGAAAATTTGGAAATTTTCCCATTAGGATAACATGGGCGCTTTCGCGCATCGCCATGGCAACCCAGTGAAAAATATGACATGGCTCCCATTGACTTTTTTGATCAGGATGACATGAAGAGTCATGGTGCCAAATTTCACATTATTCCATGAAACTAATATTTTTCTGATGAATGGTAAAATTTGGGAGGATTCCGATTAGGATAACATTGGCAGTTTGGCGCATGTCCATGGCAAAAGACGACATAGGTCTGATTGACTTTATTGATTGGGATGAGACAATGGAATTTTGTGTCAAATTTGGTAACATTTGGGAAAACTAAATTTTTGGTCCTCCATACAAATATATTAGATATTCTGTAGGGGGCACTGTCGCACCAATGTAATTTCTATCATAATGAGTAGCTTTAGGCCCGAAAGTTTTACAACTGATTCAAATTTGAGCAAAATCGGACTTTGCATGCACAAACAGCAGCAAATTTTGACTTTTGAAAATTGCAAAAATTCTGATAGAATTTTGTGGCTTCGCCGCACGGAAACCGTAAAAGGGATCATCATGAATTGAATAACTTTTGATGCCCCACTTGTCTAGATGATGTACAGTGATTTTCAGCCCTGCAGGTGAAGTGCCTTCAGAGGAGTTGATTAAAATGTGAGGTCAGCGAAAACGCTGACTTTGCATTTTGGAATTTTCAATCCAAGATGGCTGACTTCCGGTTTGTCAGCGTGGCCATAATAATCTTTTTTGTTTGGCATTAGTGGAAGAATGCGTGTACTGAATTTCGTGGCTCTATGCCAAAGTTGACGTCGGGACGTCTCCCATTGACGCAATGTATTTTGACTTTTGCAGGGGGCGCTGTCGCGCCATTTTTTTATGCCCAATGATGCACCACATAAAAAAAAAAAATTTTCAGCAGACCTGAATTTTGGGCAAAATTTGGTGAGTTTTTGAATATGTTCAGGGGGTCAAAATCCTGCTCAAAGAGCAGAAGAAATAAAAATTAAAGCTGCAAGCGGCATCGAACGGCCCTCGCGGGCCATGCTTCGCACTCGGCCGACCCGGCACTCCCTGTGGGTGGCGCTGACGCACCACTTGCCTCTGCTTTGGGCTGCACTTGTCACCAAACAAGTCAAAACACATTGGAAGTGCTGATGCACAAAATGCAACAACATGGGTTTTCCAGGCATCGCCATGGCAACACCGTGCAAAATACAAACTTGGCCCCCTGGACTTTGTTGACGGGGACGACCTGAAGAATCACTGTGCCAAATTTTATGTACGTCGTTGACGGTAATAAGTCGTTATAAAACTCAATGTTGATGCTGACATGCTAGCAAGAACAAATATGCATGTCCCATGCCTATGGCATGGGTTGCTAGGATACAGGAGTCTGTGCAGGGGGTGGTGCTGCCACGAAGTTGCGCGTGAAGACAGTCTGCAACAATCGTTGCGGAAGCAATAGGCCCTACGCCCTGTATGGGCTCAGGCCTAAAAATAATAAAAATAATAATATTTTTAGCAAAAACAATATATTCGATGGCGGAATACATTCGATTCCGCCATTGACCTCCCATTGACTTCCATTCATTTTAGCAGTAACAAAGATGACCCATGCCTGCGGCATGGGGCCTTGGATAGGGCTCGATGCCAGGAGTGTGTTTGGGGACATGAGCGCTTCGCGCTGCGTGCGTCAACATTGAGTCAATGGGCGAAGCCCATTGACTCAATGTTGACGCTGCCATGCTAGCAAGAACAAATATGCATGTCCCATGCCTATGGCATGGGTTGCTAGGACACAGGAGTCTGTGCAAGGTGCGGTGCTGCCACGAAGTTGCGCGCTTCACGCGCAACTTCATGAAGACAGTCTGCAACGATGAGTGCATGGGCAAAGCCCATGCACTCATCGTTGCGGAAGCAATAGGCCCTACACCCTGTATGGGCTCAGGCCTAAAAATGCTAAAAATGACAGGAAGTAGAGAGTTATATTTTAGATCATAATCAGAATCTCTGTGAGGAGAGACATTAGAAAAGTTGGCCCCCACTGGGCCCTTGCAAGCCACTGCAAGGGCCCAGTGTACTACATGGTTGCTAAGCAACAGTTATGGATTTCCCTAGTGTGATGTCATGATTTCCAACCAGGAAATACAATTTTAGATCTAAAAAAAATGACCAAACTGGGGGAAAAAGTTTAAATTTTGTAGTAAAATTAGTTTAAGTGTAGTGTAAACTGTCACAGTTAGATATGATTTAGTTTGGCTCATTTTTGTCTCATTGAAAATACCACATTTTGCGTTTCATTTCATTTTCACACACATTCACCAAAATTATAAATGTTACATCCTAAATGTTACTCTTTAAGTTACTCCAAATTGAGAACTACATTTCATATGTACTTTCTACTTAAATAATTTAAACTGCTTTGTACTTCTACTTGAGATATATATTATTAATATTATTTTGATGTAACGTTACTTTTTGGCTACCACCACCTCTGATTAAAACTAACTAAAAAAGTTGCACAGTGCAGCTTTAACTCCCTCATGTCACTCACCTGTCTTCCTGTGGTCTGTCTTGTCTTCACCTCCTGCTCTCTCTCTTCTACTGCATCCCCGCCCCCTGCTCTCCTCTCATACCCTGCCCTCCCATCACCCCTGTCCCAAGGGCTTTGGGTGTGCTCAGACCCAGCCTTGTTCTTATCAGCCCCAGTTTCCCCAAATGTCGCCTGGAAGTCAAATTCATCCTTTTCCAGAATAATCGGCAAAGATCGCAGTGGAGATCGGATTTGGATCAAAGATGTCTGCACGTTTTTGGACACTACCAGAGCCTTGGAAGGAGTCAATATTTTGTCATTGATATTTTTAAAAATAAAATTAGTTGTAACGTGATCCTTGTCATCTTCTAAAGTTATCAGTGCTGGTATCTTCGGCTCTTCTGTGCTAGGGAAATTAGCATTTAGCTCCCCTGAATAAAAATTATCTAACAGCGCATTCATTTCAACTCTTGTGGGTAAGTCTAGATTGTTGGTTTGTGTTTCTGTTTTATCATCTTTAAGATCAACCAACACTTCCTGGACTACAACTTTGACCCCGCCCCCTACTTCCTGGATAGGAGGCAGATGTGGTTTTCCATTGGTTAAAAAGCTGGTGCCTTTGTAGTCCATGTTACTGTTAGCTGTGTGGATGCCAGATGGTTGGCTTGAGGTTTGTGAGATCTTCTGCTTTGTGACGTCGACTCCTTCTCCATCCTGGTGAACTTCATATACTTGGTCCAGGTACTCCTTATGTGCCTCATAGGTCACCTGTGTCAAGACAAGAGCCATTACTGGAGAGGGAACATTATGCTAAATGGTCACATTTGAATATAGCGCCTTTTCAGTTTCAAGGCTCAACGCTCTTTACAAGGAACCACCCACCAGTGTAGGCAGCCCATAGACTGTATATATATTTAACCTGCTAGCCACCGTGTTCCACAAAGGACGTGATCATGGATGTGACTCCGGCTCCAATTCACTTTCCATTGAAAAACTGTGGCCCCTCTCTCTGTAACTGCTGCAGTGAGCCTCGTTATTTTGGTTTTAAAATGTTCATATTAAACCCTCAGTGTATTTCAACCTTTTTTGAGCACAGAGCTGATATCCTGGCAGAAATTGAAGAAAGACACACATGAAGCTCAACAGCTCTCAGTCTCTCTGTTTTTAGTTTTTATAGCAGTCAGGCTTGAAAAGCTCACCTCACACAGATATGTCGTGGAAAATGGAAGCAATGTCAAAATAGCTTTGTTTGCCAGAATGGGGAACTCCTTGGCAGTAGCTAACCAAAAACTGTCCAAAGGTAAATCAGCAAAGCTTAGCTTTAAACCACGATTTGTCTCAGTTCAGTTAGTTCCTCTTGCTCCTGTAAAGTCATGTCCTTTCCACCAACTGATGCTGAGCTATATGGGTCCCTAACCCAGTCAAGGCATTCAGTGAAGGCTCTTCTCCTCAAGAGTTTTTAAATGTTTAACTATTATCTCACACAATGCAGCAGTGTTAACATCTTGCCATTGCTTGGTGAATGTAAACATTTCAAGATTGCCATTTTCCACATGTTGTTACCAGAGTTTTACCTTTGATCGGAATCCATTTATTTTATCTGTACTTGTAAGCAGGTTTTCATTTCGGCCTTGCATTCGTGTATTCAGTTCATTCAGATGAAGAAAAATATCTGCCAGGTATGCCAGTCTTGTACACCACTCATCACTTGCAAGCAGCTTTGTGTAATCGGACCTCTCATTTGTCAGAAACACTTTAAGTTCCTCCCGCAGCTCATACACACGGGCCAAGACCTTGCCACACGACAACCACCGGACCTCCGTATGAAACAGCAAGGCTTTATGCTCCGCTCCCATTTCCTCACACAAGGACGCAAATATGCGGCTTTTCACGGGTCGCGACTTTACAAAGTTTATGATGCGCACAACATCATCCAACACAGGAACTGGGTCTGCTGGTAAAGTCTTGGCTACAAGCGCCTCGCGGTGTAAAAAACAGTGCGTAACAATCGCATCTGGGTTTCTTTCCTTCACTCTGCTTACAAAGCCTTTGGTGCGCCTGACCATAGCTGCAGCTCCATCAGTGCAAACACTCGTGCAGTTTTCTCACTTAAGTCCTCCTTGTTTAAGATACTCTGATGTGACCCGAAAAATTTCACCTCCTGTTGTTTTTTCGGGTAATGCCTTGCACAAAAAGAAGTTTTCTCTGATTGCGTCTCCATCCACAAAACGCACATTGGCTAAGAGTTGAGTGTGCCCACTAATATCAGTAGACTCATCAACCTGCAATGCAAATTTCTTACTGATACGGATCTTTTCCAAAACCACTTTCGATATCTGCAGACATGTCATCAATACGTCTGGAAATTGTGTTATCTGAGAGAGGAACTTTGGCTATTTCTTTAGCTGCTTCAGAACCGAGCATCTCATTTACAATGGCTTTGCAGGCGGGAAGTATTAATGTCTCTGCCACAGTGTGTGCCTTTTTTGACTTAGCTACAAGTTCAGCAATGTGGTAGCTAGCTTTAAGGGCTCTCTCGTTTACCTTTGTGGTTTCTCCGTGTGTTCACGCAGGCGAACAAAATAGTCCACATTCTTGTTTTGAAGTGAAGGGTGTTTCGTTTGAAGATGCCGTTTAAGCTTACTTGGGACCATAGCACTGTTGGATAACTTTTCACCACACACCAAGCACAACGGAGTCGGTTTCATTGGATTTCCAGTGAAAGTAAATCCAAATGAAATATAGCTTTCGCTGTATTGCCTTGCGCCAGAGGTTTTGCTTGAGCTAACCGTCTTTGCTTTCTTTTGATCTCCACTCATACTTGGGCCTTCATCTGGGTCTGAGTTTTGCCCAGGGTCCGGTTCGGAGTTAGCATCTTTCCTTTTCAAAAACTTCTCCATCACTCTCACCATATAGTCTCGCTAGCCACAATGCCACTGTCACCTGACTCATCCACGTATCACTTATTCTCTTGTCTCAAATTGAAATCAATTAGCAGCTACTTATTAGCTGCATGCTACCACCTACTGATATGGAAGAGTATTACATGGTTACTCTGCCAGTCGCTAGACAGCGCAGACATCAACAACGGCACATTATTTGTGGATAATAATTAATTTGTTTTCAAAAAATATTTTTAAGACCAGTTAGGTGTAATTGGATAATTTCCTATGGCACACCAGACAATATCTCATGGCACACTAGTGTGCCGCGGCACAGTGGTTGAAAAACACTGCTCTAGATGATCCTGGGGTTTGTATTTTGCTATTTCGTCAGTAAATCAAGATATGAATATTAATAACAGATTGGCTCTTTGGTTACTATGATATTCGCAGTCAGAATTCCAAGTATGGAATTCGGCTCCAAGTTTGCCCCTATAAACCTTAATGATCTTCATGATCTTCATTTGACCAGAGCCGAATGCTATGGTTAACGTCACACTAACTTAGCCCACTTCTTTATACAGTCTATGACGCAGACACTGGGGGCGAGGTGGGTTAAGTGTCTTGCCAAAGGACACAATTACAGCATTCATCTGTGGGTCAGCGGATCTGACCAATCTACCAAAATGATGTCTTAGCCTGGTGTCCAAACTGGTGTTCTCTGCATATTCCATACAAAGGCTGAGTTTTGTCACCATTCCCTCCTCTCTGTCTAAGAGCAGACTCATAGGTCATCATGGTTTAAAACTAAATGAAACTCACACTGCAGACTGCACTCATTCACTCTGCTTTAAGGGCCCATACTGCACTAGCAGAACAAGATCATCGATTAACCAACAGAAAGTCAGAAAATCCAACAGAAACAGACACAGGTCAATAATAGACAGATTCACCAATATTCATAGAAAACAAGCACATGGAGAAGTGTCCCAGAGTGCCCCCAGTCCTCAGACCTTCCTTCTGCAGGAACAACTCACAAATAAACTGGCTCAGAGGTGCCCCTGTCCTCAGACAACCCTCTTCAGCAAAGAAAAGTGACTACTTATAATGTTGTTTCCTCATCATAAACATACATGGCGTTGTGTTTTGTTTCATTCACACATTTAACACACAAATCCGGCATATTTAGGCTAAATTCTTCTCTGAAACTGAAAACTGTTTGAAAAGTAAAGCAGTTCAAATGAGGCTAAAACTAGCTGTTAATTTATACTACAGACCAGGGCATTTTGAGCTTTGGTTGACAGACTAATAATAAAGGGTTGCTCAAACATGTGTGAATGAAACAAAACATAACTCCAATGTTTATGAGGAGGTAACAACTTTATAACATGGCTTAAAGCTCATAAGAGTCAATTTTGGATAATAAAGGAGCTTTAAGTTCACAATGTTTTTCATGTTTTTCAGTCTTTCATTTTTACATGTGAGCAGTCATGTTTGTATTGATACAGACAGCTAGGTGTTTCACTGACTGGCTAATCCACCTGTCAATAGCAGTCATCTGGATTTGGTAGATAAACTGGTCCAGACGACATGTATAGAAGACCAGTGGTCAAGCCTGAAAGGTTTGTTTCACTAAATCAGGTCAAACGTAACTAGATAACTTTTGCAAAACAAAAAACTGCAGTGGAAATGAAAACTAAAGAGACTTGCATCTATCATAATAAGAGCCAGTTACAGCCGCAAGCGACAGTGAAGGGCCTTGACCCCACTAAACCGATTGTTTGGTCATGTACATTTACCTCAAACTGGTGATATGAGTCTGTGTGATCCCATGCCTCAGCTAAACACCCAAGAACACTGCATTATAATGGACCTGGAGGGACTGGACTGGACCCAGACCCACCTTGGCGTGTGCTATGGAGAGAGTGTCCACCCACACCCTCCAGCCGCCCCACTCATGTTTGACAGCATGGTACAGCAGGATCCTGAAGATGCTGTAGACCATCTCCATCATCTTGTGCTCCTCTGAGGTCCTGGGCTGGAAGAAGCCCAAGGAAAACATCCAGTCCTGCCACACGGAGCACTGAAGGAGGCACCTGGCAAACACAGATTTTACTTAAAAAATATTGAGATCCTTTTGTCAACTTAAATACAGAACAAACAGAATACATTTCAGTTTTTAATAAATCAGACCTATTTGGCAAAATCGACTTTTCAGAGCTTTTAAAGATTCTACGGTTGTTTACTCTCACCATTGACCCTCTGAAGTTGTATTTGGAGTGATTCATGTTTGAGTAATCACTTATTTTCAAGACGCCATATATTGCCGATCACATGGCCACTGCTTACTTTGTTACAAAATCCGTTCTCTCCGTTTCTTTTATTAAGTCATTTTTAGATGAATATTGTGATTTAAAATGTGCAAATTATAACATAATCATCCACAGACGTCTTAGATTATAACTATAGCACACCACACTGTGTTGCTAATTAGCTGCTCTCATTTTCAAAATTTCAACTTTGTTCAGACCCACTTGTTGAAATGATGTGAGGCAAGCATTTAACAGGAAAACATATAGGATTACTTAAACATGCAAATGAAAAAAGACACCAGGAAACAACTTTAAAAATACCTGTGTAAAACTGTATTCACATATTGTTAAAATAACATGTCTCTTTAAAATGGCTACCCACTTTAAAGGTGCCGTACTTGTTTTAAAAACATGATAAACAGAACTAGTTAATTTTAAACCATATGCAGCAGTCCAAAGTTATTCGTCACTTACCTTATGCATTCAGAGCATCCAAATTATTTAAATGTGCTTTTTACACTTTTACACCGCCAGAGCGGAGTTTTGGCATCATGCTAACAACACACTTCCTGATTCTCAGATAATAATGTTTTATAATTAGATGCAGTACATACAGTACACAGTGATTTTATGTTGACCCATAAAGCTGCTTTTAGATGCTCTGAATGTGCAATATAAGTGAGGGGTAACTTTGGACCTCTGCAAACTTTAAATTGACCTATTTCTGTTTTTCATGTTTTTAAAAACAGTAAAAATCAGTTAGGACACCTTTAAACTCTGCTATTAAGAAAGTCCAAGTGTAATCACAGGCCCATAATCACCATCTTCACATATGTGGCCTGTGAAGACCTCTCTTTGCTCACTGCTGTTTGAAACTCTGACTGAGTTTGAATACACACACAATCAGAGCTGCTCGCTGTGTGAGTGATGCTGATGTTGATGGGGCTGTTTACAATGTGTCCAGTGTATGAGAATGTGCTGCTAACACTGCAACAGCTGCTCTATTGTTGTGCTGTGACAATTAGGCGTTATGTTCACACCTCATGGGTTTAAGAGGAAGATCTATGAATATAGTACACAAATAAAACAACTCTGATTCAAAAAAAGAATGCCAGTATACAATGTAATATAAAGAATGAACACAAAACATATGGTTCCAAGAAGAATATGAGCCTTAATTTGCCTTAATAAACAAGAGCAGACGTACGCCATAATGAAAAAACAAAAAAGTTTATTAAGAAAGATTCACGCCTGGTAACTAATTAAATTAAGAGGTTAGGAGCATAGACTGTAGATATATGGAAATATTTAACATGTTATCTGGTGTGTTCCAAATAGGAAGTGAGCATGGGCCCTCTTCCGGCCCATGCTCACTTCTTGCTGTAACTCACTTTACATTGAAAAACTCTGGCCCTTCTCTCTGTAACTGCTGCTGTCAGGTTTGTCATTTTGGTCTTAAAATGTTCACATTAACCCGCTCTACATGATCCTAGGGTTTTTATTTCACTATTGTCTCTGTAAATCAAGATATGAACATTAATAACAGACAAATCAGGCGCCTTCTTTCCCCAAGGCACTCCTGTTAGCAATAGCAACAAGATTGATTGACAGCTAAACCAGTGGTGTGGGGGCTTTACCTTCAACAGCTTCACTCTGAATTACACTTCACTTCACAGCTGTGCCTCAGGGGTCAAGAAATGACAAAAAACAGGGTTCAACTCAAAAGGTAAAGGCTATTTTTAATTTTAAATGAGTGAAATTGGATCTTTCCTGAACAGTTTCATCCTGAGTCTTTAGTATTGTGACAACACTACTATAGAAAGTCTCAGCACATATATTAACTGGGAAACTCAGGTAAAAGTCTAGTATTGAATTTATAAACATGATTTGTGTTTTATGGATCTAGAAACAATGACATCCAGGCTCATAAGGCTCAACATAACACCCAGGATCATTAGTAGACCATGAATTATTTTATAAGGTCCCCAGTACTATTCACATAAAGGAGCTTTTCAAAATGTCAGATTTGGTGATGAAGGTCCCATCTTTCTTCTGTCCTCACCTTCTGTTTTCACGACTGCTGCTAAGGAGTTTGAGCAGATCAGACAGGAAGAGTGTCTGGACTTCCATGAGCTCTGAACATGGGGCTGCGTTTTTCAGCAGAGTGGCCACCACCTTCAGAATCACTAACACACAAAAACATCTCAGCGCTTATCTGCAGATAAAACTGTAAAGATGCTGCATTCAGTAATCACACTTGGGTTCTGAATTTTGACTGTTGAATCCGGGTCTGGGTGAGGTTTGTGGACCACCTCAGTGCACATCTGCTCAGTCAGGATCTGGAGAGGTAGAAGAAGCAACAGTGATAACTGATTGAGCAGCTAAATGATCAGCTATCAGAGATCCATTCTTATTTGTTTTGCTTTATCCAGAGCCGGGTCATGGAGGCAGCAGTCTGAGCAGGGAAGCCCAAACTTCCCTTTCCACACACACCTCCTCAAGCTCTTTCAGTGAGATCCCAAGGCATTCCCAGGCCAAGCGAGACCCATAGCCCACCCTCTAGGAGAACTGTTCTTCAAAGCCAGAGATGTCAAAATCACAGTTCAAATGGACTCTATTGGCAAAACGCAAGTCTTCATATAAGCTGTTAACCTTGCAGTTTAGATCTGTGCAAACATGTTCTGAAATGTGATTCTTATGTTAGTTTGTCAGTTCAAAATTCAGTCTTCTTGTCGATTCTTCAGGACGAGTTTAAAAAGTGAACTTTGAACAGGATCCTGTTATTAAAAGATAAATCCCAAATTGAATCAGAGTGCTCATCAGAAAAATTACATATTATTCCCAAATTGTTCCGTATATATAGCTGTGTTCTCATTGCCAGCAGTAAGTCAGATCTGTTCTCGGTACATATTACACACTGCCAGGGCTGCCCTTTATAATTTCTCGGCGCAGCCAGGGTCCGGAGTGGGTCCGGTTTGGGAACCACAGGATCTCATCTCTGCTGTTTGCAGATGGTGTTGTCCTGATGGTTTCATCGAGCCAGGACCTACAGCAGGCGCTGGGGCGGTTTGCAGCCGAGTGTGAAGTGGCTGGGATGATTATCAGCTCCTCCAAATCTGAGGCCATGGTTCTCGACAGGAAAAAGGTGGCTTGCCCTCTCCGGGTGAGTCGGGAGTCTCTGCCTAAAGTGGAGGAGTTCGAAAATCTCGGGGTCTTGTTCATGAGTGAGTTAAGGATGGAACGTGATATTGACAGGCGGATTGGTGCATTGTCGGAAGTGATGCAGTCGCTGTATTGTCTGTTGTGGTAAAGAAGGAGCTGAGTCGAAAGGCGAAGCTCTTGATTTACCGGTCAATCTACGTTCCTACCCTCACCTATGGTCATGAGCTCTGGGTAATGACCAAAAGGACAAGATCACGGACACAAGCAGCTGAAATGGGTTTCCTCCGCAGGGTGGCTGGGCGCTCCCTTAGAGATAGGATGAGGAGCTCAGTCACTGGGGAGGAGCTCGGAGTAGAGCTGCTGCTCCTCCATGTCGAGCGGAGCCAGCTGAGGTGGCTCGGGCATCTGTTCCGGATGCCCCCTGGACGCCCCCCTCAGGAAGTGTTCCGGGCATGTCCCACCGGAAGGAGGTCCCAGGGAAGACCCAGGGCACGCTTGAGGGACTATGTCTCTCGGCTGGCCTGGGAATGCCTTGGGGTCCCACTGGACAAGGTGGAGGACGTTTCTGTGGTGAGGGAAGTCTGAGAGTCCCTGCTTAGACTGCTGCCCCCATCACCCAGTTCCAGGTAAGCGGAAGAAGATGGATGGATGTCTCTGTATATCAATGAGTGAGTTTGTACCTCGTAGAGCGTGTTGTAGGTCATCATGGAGACAGTGCAGGAGTGACCCATGAGCTTGACCCCCAGTAGAGTGAAGAGACTGTGGCCCTGCATCAGCTCTGCCTTCCTCCTGTATGGATACAAAGATGAGAGCGACAGAAATGCTGCTAGATACCAAGTACTTTAACTACTAATGAATGAATGAATCTGAAGCAATTTGAAGTGGTCAAAGTTATTCCTCACTTTCTTTATAAGCGCGTAAACTCAGCAGATCAGAGCAACGTTAGCCTGTCACGGAAAGGTAACTACAACTGGCATACTCGCAGCACACTAGCCTTACTTCCCGATTCTCCAAGGATAAAACGCTTTATAATTGGAGGCATACAGTACACAGTAGTCTTATTTACGCAAAAGCCCAGCATGTGCCACTGTAGCCCAGGACTTCTGCAGATTAAGTATTTTATTTTTTTATGTTTTTGTCTTTTTTTGGGATTGTACGTGCTTAGACCTACTTAAATGATGATGTAGTTCTATTTTAGACCAAATTTAAAACTAGATTAGACCTGGAAATAGTCCTGGTTTAGATCTGGTGTTACTGGTACTCGGAAGGCCAAATATTTCCTTAGGTGGTGAAAAGTTTGAGATCCACTACTCTAAAATAGCAAAAACAAATCTTAAAAAGGAGGCAGACTGAATACAGAGACACGGATACACAGATTACTCAAACATGACTGAATGAAACAAAATACCACTCCAGTTCTGATTTTGACAGCTGTACCACGGTTAAAAGCTTAAGTGTGTCATTTTAGGCACTTAAACAGCAGAAAGAAGCCAGGACTGAGATGGAATACACAATATTGTTTCTTGTATACCACTTCTACCCCTTCCTCTCCTTCACTCTCCATGTAATCACAGCCTTACTCACTTGTGTCCCAAATGCTGCAGGAAATAGCCAAGCGCTTTCAGGGAGTGGACTTGAATGTTCTGGCTTTCGGACGACAGCAGTTTGTAGATCACTCTGAAACACAAACACACACACATCACAAACAAGAACTGGCACAAGCATACGGGGTGATAGGCTAATCTATGCTGCGCTAACAGCCACTTTACCCCCGAGCAGGACACATTAGGGCTGAATGAATGTGCTAATGACTGCAGCCCACTACCAGGGTAAGAAAGTGGTGACCAGGGAATTTCTGGGTACTAGATTTCACAATAATGTTTCATATTAAAGGAATCATGATGAAATCATAAAACTGCACAAAAATCTATGGAGCTCAACAGTGACCGCCCGCCCCAAGGTTCTGTAAGTACATTTCCAATTCATTTTTCTCATAGATTTAAAGGTCTTATAATAAACAACGTGGACTCTTGTGAGCTTTAAGCCATGTTATGATGCCGTTTCCCCCTCAAAAACATACCTTAAGCTGTGTTTTGTTACATTCACACATGTTTGAGAAACCCTTTATTATTAGTCTGTCTACATCTCCAAACCTCAAAATGCTCTGTTCCACCTTGTAATGTCATGAAGTGGCTCCTTAGTAGCTCCTTTAACCTTTTGTTCAATAGAGACTAGCAATTCCAGGGTTAAAATCATCCATCCATCCATTTTCTTCCACCCGGAGCCGGGTTGCAGGTTAAGCAGGGACTCCTAGACTTTCCTCACCGTAGACAGATCCTCCAGCTCCTCCGGTGGGATCTTAAGACGTTCCCAGGCCTGCTGAGAGACATAGTCCCTCCAGTGTGTCCTGGGTGTTCCCCGGGGCCTCCATGCACGGAACATCTTCCTGGGATTGATCCAGGAGGCATCCTGAGCAGATGCCCGTGCCACCTCAGCTGGCTCCGCTCAACGTGAAGGAGCAGCGGCTCTACTCCGAGCTCCTCCTGTGTGACCGAGCTCCTCACGCTATCTCTCAGGGAGCGGCCACCCACCCTGCGGAGGAAGCCGATTTTGGCCGCTTGTATCCGAGATCTTGTCCTTTTGATCATTACCCAGCGATATACCATAGGTGAGGATAGGAACGTAGATTGACCGGTAAATCAAGCGATTCGCCTTTCGACTTCCCTCACTCCTGAACAAGACCCCGAGATACTTGATCTCCTCCACTTGAGGCAGAAACTCCCCACCCACCTGAAGAGGGCAAGCCACCTTTTTCCGGTCGAGAACCATGGCCTCGGATTCGGAGGAGCTGATTCTCATCCCAGCCGCTTCACACTTGGCTAAAAACCGCCCCAGTGCCTGCTGCAGATCCTGGCTCGAAGAGGCCATTAGGACAACATTAGCAGCGATGACATCTTGTGGTTCCGAACCGGACCCACTCCAGCCCCTGACTGCGTCTAGAAATTCTGTCCATAAATATAATGAACAGAACCAGTGACAAAAGGCAGCTCTGGCAGAGTCCAACATGCGCTGGGAACAGGTCTGACCTACTGTCGGCAATGCGAACACAGCTCCTGCTCCGGTCATACAGGTACTGGACAGCCCTTAGCAAAGAGCCCCGGATCCTATACTCCCGGAGCACCCCCCAAATGACATCATGAGGGACGCGGTTGAATGCCTTCTCCAGATCCACAAAACACATGCGGACTGGTTGGGCAAACTCCCATGAACCCTTGAGGACCCAGTGGAGAGTATAGAGCTGGTCCAGTATTCCACAACCAGGACGAAAACCACACTGCTCCTCCTGAATGTGAGGTTCGACTATTGGACGGATTTTCCTCTCCAGTACCCTGGAATAGACCTTACCGGGAAGGAGGAGGAGTGTGATTCCTCTCTTCCTCTGTAATTGGAACACACCCTCTTATACAGAGAGACCACCACCCTGGTCTGCCAGTCCAGTGGTACCGTCTCCGACCGCCACGCGATGTTGCAGAGACGTGTCAGCCAAGACAGCCCCACAACATCCAGAGACTTAAGGTATTCGGGACTCGTCCACCCCCGGGACCTTGCCACCGAGGAGCTTGCTAACCACCTCAGTGTCTTCAGCCAGGGTGATGGACGAGTCCCTAGTCTTCCTCCTCGGAAGACGTGATGGTGGGATTGAGAAGATCCTCAAAGTATTCCTTCTACTGTCGGGTTAAAATCATCAAAATGATTTTAGTGAAGGTCTATGGAGTTGAAATACACAGTGGAGCACTTCCTGTATTATCATATGACATTACAAGGTGGAACAGAGCATTTTCTGTTTGGGAGAAGAACTGAGCCTAAATATGGAGGGTTTGTGTGGTTTGTGTGTTAAACATGTGTGAATGAAACAAAATACAACCTCAGGTATGTTTGATGAGGAAACAACATTATAACACAGGTTAGAAAATAGTGTAATATCAGCCTTTGAATAAATAACATTTTAAAGTAGTGGTTGCTTCAATACCTTTTTTTATCTAATCTGATACCAAGGCCAAGTATTGGACCTTAGTGTACTCACCGATACAATTACCAATCCAATACCACAGAGTGTGAAGAAATAGACAGAAGCTACTCAATTTTGTTACAGTACAAAAATAAAAGTCTGTCTCTAAAGAACATCTAGAAGAATAAATAAGATCTTGAGACTAGTGTCAGAGTCAGATGTATAATGGTTCTGATGATGAGTGCTGATTTAAGCACTTTTACTTTCAAATTGAGCACATGGATAATTATGCAGAGTAAACAAAGTTTGTGTTATTTGTTTGTGTTTGCGCTATTATAGTGTTAGCGCTGTTATGGTGTTAGCTCTGTTGTCGTGTTAGCGCTGTTGTCGCGTTAGCGCAGTTGTAGTGTTAGCGCAGTTGTCAGGCTGCATTTGCCGTAGTTATTTTACTTAAGTTCAGCGTCCACTCCAAAGGCTAAATGAAGGTATCAAAGAGGACACACACGCCTTTTCTGTCATTAGAGTGTTTTAATACGCTAATGACAGAAATCACTAAATCACTAAATTACTCAATTACCCAGAGTGCAGCATTCCAGCAATCACATCTCCATGAAGCAGGTGATGGACTCATCAGAAAAGTTAAAGTGCCCCTTTAACTTTTTGAGCGTCATTTGAATCTGAATCAAAAATATTTACTAACAGCACATTTATGATGACTACAAAATATGATCTGAAGGGCTGCAGAAAACAAGATCATTTAGTGAACTTCAGCCACTCAAAAGCTGACAGTGACAAACCCTGTAAGTGTAAAGAATGTATGCCACTTACCTGATCCCATGTGTGTGGTCAAATGCAGGGACCATAGAGGCTGGATGCTCTGACATGAGGGCTACCACCATCTGCAGAACGTCCAGCAGATTATCATCCTGCAGATATGAATACAAACTGGAATACATCAATACTACACAATACTGTAACATGTATACATCAGAAATTGGGCCAACAGTGACCATCTGTGCCCATGGTCCCTCAGACCCTCAGAAGTAACTATTGAAATAAAGAAACATAAATGAAAAAGGGTGTCCAAACCACAGACTGTATAAATCTCTGGACATAGCTAACCTATTAGCCGCTATGTTCCATATAGGAAGTGAGCATGGGCACGCTTTTGGCTCCATCAACTGGCTCCAATTCACAAAACACGGTCACAATTCACAATTGTCCCTCCCTGTAACTGCTGCAGTGAGCCTCATCATTTTGGTCTTAAAATATTTGCATTACCCCGCTCTACATGATCCTGGCATTTTTATTTCACTATTGTGTTTGTAAATCAAGATATGAACATTAGTAACAGACAAATCCGGTGCCTTCTTTCCCCCAAGGTCACACCCGCTAGCATTAGCAACAGGTTTGATTGACAGCGTTGCTAAGCGCCCACTTCCTCCTAAACCAGTGGTGCAGGTGGAAACGGGCATTACCTTCAACAGCCTGGCTCCGGATTGGCTCTTTGGTTGCTATGATACTCACGGTCAGAATTCCAAATATGGAACTGGCACCAAACTGGCCTCTATAACTGCTAGTCTCAATGAGCTTCATTTGACTGGAACTGAACTCTGTGGGTGACTGACATCACACTCACTTAATCCATTTTTGTAAACAGACTATGGTCCAAACTTTTGACTGGTCGTGTGAGTGTAATGCCACAGAATACAGGCAGCCCAAAGAAAGGCATGCTTATATTTCTGTCCTGTTTTTAACTGCCACTGTCTTTATTGTCAGCCAAATACAAGAATAACCTCATAGTAACTTGATTGGACCCAGGAGAGACACATATTTGGCTTATCAGCTGAGAAAACCTAAATGACCCAAGGGTTATCATCACTGTGGCTCCAGTCTCCCCTGAAGTGAACAGAGGGCAGACAAACATGGACCATGACTGAACCTGGGGCCTACCTCCTGCATCGTTAAAAGATAGTTCACAAGGCACTGCACCTCGTCCTCCTTTACTCCACCGTCCTGAAAAAAGACAAAGATAAGTATTCAACAGGGAATGAAACCTTACAAAAAAGGTAAAGAGGGGTTATTACACTTCTAGGGTATTAAAGAAGGTTTTTTTTTTTTACTTCTATGGGCTATTAAAGAGGGGGTATTTGACTTCTATTTGGTATTACAGAGGGGGTATTTTACTTCTATGTGGTATTAACTGCTACCACATAACATTTAAATCACCATGTTACCTTTTCTTATCTTAAAAATGCTATATTCACCAAAATTGAATTGTTGTATGGGAGCATGGGTGACGATGGCATCTAAAGCATGTTTTTGATGAAGGAACAACGTTGTAGCATGGTAAAAAGCTCCATCGATTTTGCATAATACCCCTCTTTAAAAAATACAATTGGGCTTTGAATAAAACATAATTTATATGAGACTAGATTAATTTTCCTCAGAAGTGATAATAAATTTAGTAGAGACCTTTTAGGACCTGCTGAAAAATCTCTTCATGACAAAAAGAGCAGCACTTTATTTTTTCATAAATTACCCTGCAAATTGTTGCTTAAAAGTTTTAAAGGGGCAGCAGAAGGGGCGTTTGCAGTTATGTATACGCATTAAAGGTGCACTGTGTACATATTCTCCTGATCTCCATGGAGATGTTATGGCTTTGTCTTTCTATTTTCCACAGTGTGACATTAAACCGATTTAGCTTGCACTGATCCAATTAGTTTAATGCCATACTGTGGAGCATTACAAAAAAAAAAAGCAGGCATCTCCCTAGATCCAAGTAGGTTGTTTACTCTTTTCCAGAAAGTTTAAATTTAAACCCTTATTACACTTTGGTAAGACTATGGTTAAAAGCTGACCAAAAACAAAACCCTGACAGTATTCTGGAGTATTCCAGTGATGACCTTTAGGAGGAGCTGTTTAAGAAAGAGCAGCATGGATGCCCGCAGACACATGACTTCCTTCTGGGTAGGTCTGGGTCCATCTGCAGAAGAGAGGAGAATGACAGAGCAAACATTTAGGTAAATCATTTTAAATGTCTAGACACTTGCTGTAAAATGTAGTTTGTAAATGAAAGTACTGGTGACGTCTTAAAGCCCAAATATATGAATAAAAAGATGGCAGGAGACACATTAATGCCATCAAACATAAACTGATCACATTCTATTCAAATACACTATACACATATACATTCTATACAAGTAAATAATGCCTTTAGTAGAGAATAATGAGCTGAGAGGGGTTTATTGCCTGAAATTGCCTTTGTTCTGACCTCTCCAAATTAAAATCATCACCACTATTGAACCCTCAGTAGTAAATGCACTAGTTTGGGGTCTTTGTAAAGATATAGTATTATCTTTACATAGTTTTACCCACAGGTGTCAGAATAACTGTAAGTTTGTCTGCTGAGCATTTATACACTTTGGAACACACATTAAAAAAAAAAAATCTCATCCTCGTCAAAACATTTTTGTGAAAATGAAGGTGTAGAAAGCTGCAGTAGGGAGCTGGGGCCAAAAATACACTATATCTCAACTGACAAGATTGTTGACCACTTACATTTCAAATTTGAGGTCAATACCTATAAAAATGAGAGTTTTACAATCATTTTATCATGAGTAAGTCCAGGCCTCTCCAAACCTATCCGAATGAAGACATTTGGAGAACGTTTGGAAAAAGTGCAATAACTTTTGATGTTTCAACCCACAGACATCAGTTAGGCTCTACTGAAAACTCACACTGAGAGGAATCTGTATCTGCACACCCAGCTGCTCTATTACTGTACATTTATATATCATATCAAAACACAATATAAAATGTATATTTGTATATAAAATACAGTCAAAACAAGTGCTATGGGTCAAAATAAATATATATTTACAAACCACACACTGCAAACAATCAACAAACACACACACACACGTCAAAATGTAAACAAACACAAACTGTAAACTAAGAAAACACTGTACATGATTGTACAGTGAGACAGTCATTCTGCAACAGTGGCTCAGTGGTTAGAGCTTTCTGTCATTGTGTCCTTAGTTCTGTCATTGTGTCCTTAGGCAAGACTCTTCACCCAAGTGGTGTGTGCGTGATGATTGGTGCTAATGCTAATGATTACACATGATACACATTTGACCCACAATTAAGTTAATAGCAGAATAAACCACGCTTACTGATCAGGAACAGCATCCAGTCCATCAAATCATAAGGTCCTCTGCTCCTCAGTCCATCATGAGATCTTCACTCGGTTCCACGAACCGCTCCGGGTCCGAGATGCCTCTAGTTTAACTTGTACAAACATCCACAGTGTCCTCAGTCGCGTACTTCCTTTGTTTTGTCCTTTTCGTCATGTTTAAAACGCAAAACCTCTGCGTAAAATTACGCAATACGCGCGCGTAATTTTATGCGCTTATCTTTATATCCAGTCTTGTCTTTTTACGCGGGCAGAAAACTCCGTCTGTTTACAGTAAACCACTGCATGTCATGTATCAGCGTGTTCCGCAGTTCATGGGCTTTAACAGGAAAACATCACTAAACGTGTGTAATGTAAGAGCTTGATTCTACAAGGGGGACAGTGGGGCATACTCTTCCACTCATCTGTAGCTCTCATTCACTGTCCGCGGCTCCAGTAACCCACAGCCCCCACCTTATTGGCCAACTTTGGTGTCAATCACAAGCTAACAAGTTTGTTTTGCACTGAGGAATAAAGTTGGCACTGTCAGAAGTTTATTATGCCTGAAACTGACAAAAGAAATGCAGAGAAGTGACGGAACAGATTTCACTTTCCTGCAGCAGATTGGACATGGAGGCTCTACATAATTTCTTCACTGGATTATATTCTCTGGACCTTTATGGAACGAATGAGACCAACTTTGTGTGAATATGTTTATGTTTGACAGAACCAGAGCTCTCAATGGTAAGTGAAGTCCAAATCCACATTTCTGACTTCTCTGTAAAAACGGCTTTCCTGTCAGCACTGTGGTGATTAGGGGTCCGCCCGCGGGCCGTCGGAACGTTCAGTGGTTAAGTTGTCGGCGCTCAAGAATAATGCTTCAAAATAAACGATTGTTCAGACTCAGATAATAAATACAACGGAAATAATTAATTATTTCTTGGACGGCCGGTGGCCCGGTACCAATTGATCCACGGACCGGTACCGGTCCACGGCCCGGTGGTTGGGGACCACTGGTATAGATAATATACATGCAAAAGTAGACCAAACAGCAATGGCTAATTCAACCCCTTGACCTAGACTTTTAACAATAAATATTAGTGTATCAAAAATCAGATACCCATTGATACTAAAATGAATATTGAAACTAGAGCAGGTATTGATACTAAAAAGTCTCAGTGACAGGACAGCAATGAACATTTCCTGAATATCTTTCGAATGATCTTGAGCTGTATCAGAACAACTATAAGACCACATAGACTAGTATATGTCCATAGACCACTATGGAACCTACCTGGACGACTGAGGGATTACACAGATATAAGTCCACATGGGAATGTAAAAGAAAGAACTACCATTTAATGCTGAAAATCACATTCTATTGTCTAAAGAAAGAGTATCACGTCTGTTCCTTAGTATTGCAATAGAGAAACATTTTAGTATCATGAAAACACTCGTTCTTAGAGGTTTGTTACTTTTTTTTTCAATTTATTTGTCTTTTTTTTTTTTTTTTTTTTAAACAAATAAAAATGTACTTTGTCATTTAAGACACACAAAAAACATTAGAACTCTGCTCCAAACCACATGCTGTGACGTTTTACTGAGAATTGGCTGTAGACTTTGTATTAAAAAGACCCGAGTGTTTTGCATTGTTCAAGAAAACGTTTTGAATCAGTTGCTGTATGCCCTGTAAGTGTACTGGAGCAGAGAGGGGCCATTGTTGAGCTGAAGAGCTGTGGACCTGTCAGTATATAGGTGTAAACAGCACATGAGCTGCACCCTTTGTGATGGTGCAGTCTGTGTAATTGGCCTGGTGCAGAGTGAAGAAATGCAGACCAGGAAGAATAAAAAGGAACAAAAGTATTTGGTCTCCTCCAGTGCATTCTTACAGAGAGTATAAATGTGCATATATACATGTACATGTATAATATATACTGTGATGTCCAGTCTCACAGTACCAAATGATTAACAAATATCAGCCACACTGAAAATCTTTTATGACCTACTGTCCTTTATCTTTATCTATAAGCTTAGATTTCCCGAGTCCATCCTAGAGACTGTATATATACGTAAGTGGACATAGCTAACTTGCTAGCCAGCCTGTTCCAAATAGGAAGTGATCCTGGGCACACTTTCCGTTCCATTCACTCCAATTCAGTTTACACTGAAAAACCATCACCCCTCTCTCTGTAACTGCTGCTGTCAGGCTCATTATTTTGGTCTTAAAATGTTTGTATTAACCTGCTCTACATGATCCTGGGGGTTTCATTTAGCTATTATGTTCATAAATCAAGATATGAAGATTAAAGTTGCTCCTGCTAGCGTTAGCGTTGACTGATAGCGTTGGTACAAGAAGGGGCGTCAACAGCTTCGCTCCAGATTGGCTCTTTGGTTGCAATGAATTCCAAATGTGGAACTCAGATGCAAATTCACCCCTATAACTGCTAGAATGAGTTTCATTTGCCTGGAGCTGAACACTATGGGTTACGTCACACTCACTTAGTCCACTTTATACAGTATGTGGTCTGCCTCATGTCCCACCTTAACTTCAACAGGTATCAATACTGAAAAATATAAATATGTTGGCCTATATATCGGGCCAATATTTAATATCAGCTGTCGGCCTTAAATCTCGAGCAGAGAGAGATATTTAGTTTGGGTGGATCAGCTGTCTAAATAATATACATAAAGCTTTATTTGAGTTTGTAGTAAATTTAAATTTGATCATTTTGGGGAAATAATAAAAATCGTCCCTACATATCGGCAGAGCTCATCAGCCATTGGTCTCTCTGGAACTAAACTAAACTAAATCATATCTAAAGGAGTGCTGCAAGAAGCATAAATGTTCAAATCAAATCATGACTCCAGTGTCCTCTCTAGAGTTAACACGCCTGGACTCCACAGTGTCCTCTCTAGAGTTAACATGCCTGGACTCCACACTGTCCTCTCTAGAGTCAAACCACCTGGACTCCATAGTGTCCTCTCTAGAGTTAACATGCCTGGACTCCACAGTGTCCTCTCTAGAGTTAACATGCCTGGACTCCACACTGTCCTCTCTAGAGTCAAACCACCTGGACTCCATAGTGTCCTCTCTAGAGTTTAAGAGTCTGGACTCCGAACTGTCCTCTCTAGAGTTAATGCATCTGGACGAGTGCACTGTATAAATTTAAATTGCAAATCAAATTTAAATTGTAAATTCAAAAATGCTAATTTAAAGTGCTAGCTCTAGTTCATCGGAGTTCTTGGAGTTCCTCTGCTTATAGTCTCTCAAACCTCAGGAGAGATAAGTGCACATACCTCTCCTTATTTAATTACTACACCAGCTTGGTACGAACACACAGAATCTCTAATGAAACACATACATTCACTCTACAAACTTGCTCAAGGTAACTTACTCCAAATGCCCTGAGTAGACTGACAGAAGTGAGGCAGGTCATATTAGCAGCCTTGCTTTCTTCAGCTGTGGCTACAGAAATGGTAACAGTAGTGTCCAAAAAGCACAAAAATTACATGCATTATTTTATTATTATTAGTAGTAGTAGTGGTAGTAGTAGTAGTAACAGTAGTAGTAGTAGTAGTAGTAGTAGTAGTAGTAGTAGTAATAGTAGTAGTAGTAGCAATGGTAACGGTAGCAGTAGTACTAGTAGTAGCAGTAGTAGTAGCAGTAGTACTAGTAGTAGTAGTAGCAGCAGCAGTAGTACTAGTAGTAGTAGTAGCAGTAGTACTAGTAGTAGTAGCAGTAGTAGCAGACAGAAGTGTACCGTGAGGGAGGGCGTGGGACAGAGGAAGATAAGGTGAAGAGTTATGACCACTGCGCAGTGAGGACCCTTAGACTCAGTGATGCATGACTTTAATTCTGTTGCATTTGTTTACGAGTGGACTAAGAATATCGTCTAATGAGATATAACATGTCAGAGGAGACATATTAGTTTAGTTTAGCTGTGAGCTTTTTTTAAACTTTGAAAATCTTGTGCCTTCTAGTTTTAAAATCCAGAAGTATGTAGTATTAAGAACAGAAGATTGAAAACAAAAACAGTCCTCTAAGTGGTATGATTGAACACGTGTATGTCTGCATGCATGTGTGTGTCTGCTTGTGTGTGCGAGCATGTGTGTGTGTGCCTGAGAGTATGTGTGTGATGGAGGACAAAGACAAAGATGAGCTGCCACACCACTGCTGATGAATGCAGAGGCCCTGGTGGAATTACCTCCCACAGGGGCATTTATTTTAGAGAGGGACCTGACAGAGTTTGGGCTCCTCACAAACTCTGGGAAAGGAGGAGATTACAACTGACCTTTATAGTTTTAAGAATTAATTGGTTCAGAGATGGGTACAGGTAACTGCAGCTGTACAAAGTCTTGTATTCACCTTATTCTCCAAGTTTTTGTGAGAGCCACCATCGTCATTGGAGTTGTGTTATTTTGCATGGGGCTGCCAATCTTGACAGCAAATTGATACTTTGCAGCTGTTGTCATCACCATTCCTTGGGGGTGTGATGCTGCTCTGTCTGAGGTTTGTTAGACTTGAATCTGAGCTTGGTTTACCACAATACCAGAAAAGCTGCTTTAGTTGGAACTACAACAGGTGAGATGATTTGCTCTCTTAAAAAATTAGTCACAAGCTAGCTAGCATTAGCTAACAGGACCATGGATGCTGGGACTGATCACAGGCTCCTGAAAATGTGCCCTTTTCTATTTTTTCTTGAGTTTTCATCTAATCTCATCTCATCATCTTTTTCATCTTAAAACTTATTTGACAGTGTCTGCCAATTTCTCCATCATTGTGTCATCATGGTAACTACAGAACATTCCACCACAGAGGTACATGCAGCCCCTTATGTAACGTTTCTGGGCATCTCCATGCTATTAAGAAAGATAACCACAGCCTAAACTCCAAGCCCAATTTAAACTTGATATTAATTCCATGAACCTAGCTCAAGATGTAGAGATGTTATACCTACAATATGTAATAATGCCATACTGTGGAACATTTGGAGCAAAGCAATAACATATCCATAGAGACGTGCATCACACTAATGAAAGAAAAGTGACAGCTTTAGCAGAGCACTCCTCTCAAATGTACCCAGACGTCTGTTTAGATTGATTTAGTGTAGGCCTGATCATGTGACTGAACTCACCGAGCCCCTTGGCTGTAATGGCGCTGGTGAGCGTGGGATCACAGGCCCAGTAGTAAAACATGAGAGCATGCATGAGCTGCTGTACCGTGCCCAGCCTACGGATGGAGCTAGAGAGGGAGTAGAAGCCCATGAACTCAGAGGACAGGTAGGTGTAGAGAGACTGCTGCACCTGGGGAGGAAACACAAATACGATTACTGTGATTATTTTAGTATCATTTATCCACTCTGCAAACTGTAGCCAAAGTCACCCTGAGGCAGACTGTGGGAGTGACTCTTGTGTGCTGACTCAGATCACCACCAAAACCACAAACATCCATCCATCCATTTTCTTCCGCTTATCTGGGGCCAGGTCGCGTGGGCAGCAGTCTAAGCAGGGACTCTCAGACTTCCCTCACCCTGGACACGTCCTCCAGCTCCTCCGGTGGGACCCCAAGGTGTTCCCAGGCCAGCCGAGAGACATAGTCCCTTCAGCGTGTCCTGGGTCTTCCCCGGGGCCTCCTCCTGGTGGGACATGCCCAGAACACCTCCCTAGGGAGGCATCTAGGAGGCATCCTGAGCAAATGCCCGAGCCACCTCAACTGGTTCCTCTCGACGTGAAGGAGCAGCGGCTCTACTCCGAGCTCCTCCCATGTGACCGAGCTCCTCACCCTATCCCTAAGGGTGGGCCTGGCCAACCTACGCAGGAAACCCATTTCAGCCGCTTGTATCCGCGACCTTGTCCTTTCGGTCATTTGCCTTTGGACTCAGCTCCTTCTTTACCACAACGGACCGATACAGCAACCGCATCACTGCAGACGCTGCACCGATCCACCGGTCAATCTCACGTTCCATCCTTCCCTCACTCGTGAACAAGACCCTGAGATACTTGAACTCCTCCACTTGAGGCAGAGACTCACCACCCACCCGGAGAGGGCAAACCACCTTTTTCCAGTCGAGAACCATGGCCTCAGATTTGGAGGAGCTGATTCTCATCCCAGCCGCTTCACACACGGCTGCAAACCGCCCCAGTGCCTGCTGCAGGGCCTGGCTTGAAGAAGCCATCAGGACAACATCATCTGCAAACAGCAGAGATGAAATCCTGTGGTTCCCAAACCAGACCCCCTCCGGCCCCTGGCTGCACCTAGAAAATCTGTCCATAAATATAATGAACAGGACCGGTGACAAAGGGCAGCCCTGGCAGATCCAACATGCACTGGGAACAGGTCTGACTTACTGCCGGCAATGTGAACACAGCTCCTGCTCCGGTCATACAGGGACCAGAAAGCCCTTAGCAAAGAGCCCCGGACTCCATACTCCCAGAGCACCCCCCAAAGGACACCACGAGGGACACGGTCGAATGCCTTCTCCAGATCCACAAAACACATGTGGACTGATTGGGCAAACTCCCATGAACCCTCAAGGACCCGATGGAGAGTATAGAGCTGGTCCAGTGTTCCGCGACCAGGACGAAAACCACACTGCTCCTCCTGAATCCGAGGTTCGACTATCAGTCGGATTCTCCTCTCCAGTACCCTGGAATAGACCTTACCGGGAAGGCTGAGGAGTATGATTCCCCTGTAATTGGAACACACCCTCCGGTCCCCCTTTTTATACAGAGGGACCACCACCCCGGTCTGTGATTCAACAGGTACTGTCCCCGACCACCACGCGATGTTGCAGAGACGTGTCAGCCAAGACAGTCCAACAACATCCAGAGACTTGAGGTACTCAGGACGGATCTCGTCTACCCCCGGAGCCTTGCCACCGAGGAGCTTGCCAACCACCTCGGTGACTTCAGCCAGGGTGATGGACGAGTCCGCCTCCAGGTCCCCAGTTTCTGCTTCCTCCTCGGAAGACGTGACAGTGGGATTGAGAAGATCCTCAAAGTATTCCTTCCACCACCGACAACATCCCGTCGAGGTCAGCAGCTCTCCACCCGCACTGTAAACAGTGTTGGTGAAGCACTGCTTCCCCCTCCTGAGGCGTCGAACGGTTTGCCAGAATCTCTTTGTCCGATAGTCCTCCTCCATGGCCTCCCCGAACTCCTCCCAACCCCGAGTTTTTGCCTCTGTGACTGCCCGAGCCGCGGCCCGCTTGGCCCATCGGTACTCATTAGCTGCCTCAGGAGTCCCACGAGCCAACAAGGCTCGATAGGACTCCTTCTTCAGCCTGACAGCATCCCTTACTTCCGGTGTCCACCACCGGGTTCAGGGATTGCCGCCGCGACAAGCACCGCAGACCTTACGACCACAACTACGAGCAGCCGCATCGACAATAGAGGTAGAGAACATGGCCCTCTCAGACTCCATGTCCCCAGCCTCCCCCGGGATCAGGGAGAAACTCTCCCGGAGGTGTGAGTTGAAGACCCCCCTGACAGAGGGCTCAGCCAGATGTTCCCAGCAGACCCTCACAATGCGCTTGGGCCTGCCAGGTCTGTCCGGCTTCCTCCTCCGCCAGCGGATCCAACTCACCACCAGGTGCTGATCAGTTGACAGTTCAGCCCCTCTCTTCACCCGAGTGTCCAAGACACGTGGCCGGAGATCAGATGACACGACAACAAAGTCGATCATCGACCTCTGACCTAGAGTTTCCTGGTGCTACGTGCACCGATGGACACCCTTGTGCTTGAACATGGTGTTTGTTATGGACAAACTGTGACTAGCACAGAACTCCAATAACAAAGCACCACTCGGGTTCAGATCGGGGAGACCATTCCTCCCAATCACGCCACTCCAAGTGTCACTGTCATTACCCACGTGGGCATTGAAGTCCCCCAGGAGAACAACGGAGTCCCCGATTGGTGCACTGTCTAGTACCCCTCCCAGGGACTCCAAGAAGGCCGGGTATTCCGCACTGCTGTTTGGCCCGTAGGCCGACACAACAGTGAGAGACCTGTCCCCGACCCGAAGGCGCAGGGACGCGACCCTCTCGTTCACCGGGGTGAACTCCAACACGTGGCGGCTGAGCTGTGGGGCAATGAGCAAGCCCACACCAGCTCGCCGCCACTTCCCGCGGGCAACGCCAGAGAAATGGAGAGTCCAACCCCTCTCAAGGAGTTGGGTTCCAGAGCCCAAGCTGTGCATGGAGGTGCGGCCGACTATATCTAGCCGGCAATGCTCAACCTCCCGCACAAGCTCAGGCTCCTTCCCCCCCAGCAAGGTGACATTCCATGTCCCCAGAGCTAGTCTCCATGTCCGGAGATCCGGTCGTCGAGGTTCCCGCCTTCGACTGCCGCCCGGATCTCTCTGCACCCGCCCCTCATGGCTCCTCCCGCAGGTGGTGGGTCCACGGGAGGATGGCCCCACGTCGTTCCTTCGGTCAGACCCGTCTCCAAGGACCTGTTTGCCATGGGTGACCCTACCAGGGGCATGACGCCCCCGACAACATAGCTCCCAGGATCATTCGGGTGCTCAAACCCCTCCACCACGTTAAGGTGGTGGGTCAGGGAGGGGAAAACCACAAACAACTTCACACAATATAGGTGGGCTATGTGTCTTCACCAGGCACAAAGACAGGCTCAAGTGCAGACCAAACTGATGGCGAACTGAGGGTGAACTGAGGGTTCACTCAAGTTTTAAAGGGGAGCAAAGATAATACGCAAACATTAAGTGTCATATTTAGGTGCGTTACCGGGGCCCCACCCTGGAGCCAGGCCTGGGGTGGGTGCTCGGCAGCGAGCGCCTGGTGGCCGGGCCTTTCCCCACGGGGCCCGGTCGGGCCCAGCCCGAAGAAACGACGTGGGGCCATCCTCCCGTGGACCCACCACCTGCGGGAGGAGCCATGAGGGGCGGGTGCGGAGAGATCCGGGCAGCAGTCGAAGGCGGGGACCTCGACGACCGGATCTCCGGACATGGAGACTAGCTCTGGGGACATGGAATGTCACCTCGCAGGGGGGGAAGGAGCCTGAGCTTGTGCGGGAGGTTGAGCATTACCGGCTAGATATAGTCGGCCTCACCTCCACGCACAGCTCGGGCTCTGGAACCCAACTTCTTGAGAGGGGTTGGACTCTCCATTTCTCTGGCGTTGCCCGTGGGGAGCGGCGGCGAGCTGGTGTGGGCTTGCTCATTGCCCCACAGCTCAGCCGCTGTGTGTTGGGGTTCACTCCGGTGAACGAGAGGGTCGCGTCCCTGCGCCTTCGGGTCGGGGACAGGTCTCTCACTGTTGTGTCGGCCTACGGGCCTAACAGCAGTGCAGAGTACCCGGCCTTCTTGGAGTCCCTGGGAGGGGTACTAGACAGTGCACCAACCGGGGACTCCGTTGTTCTCCTGGGGGACTTCAACGCCCATGTGGGTAACGACAGTGACACTTGGAGGGGCGTGATTGGGAGGAACGGCCTCCCCGATCTGAACCCGAGCGGTGTTTTGTTATTGGACTTCTGTGCTAGTCACAGCTTGTCCATAACAAACACCATGTTCGAGCACAAGGGTGTCCATCGGTGCACATGGCACCAGGACACTCTAGGTCGGAGGTCGATGATCGACTTTGTTGTCGTGTCATCTGACCTCCGACCACGTGTCTTGGACACTCGGGTGAAGAGAGGGGCTGAGCTGTCAACTGATCACCACCTGGTGGTGAGTTGGATCCGCTGGCGGAGGAGGAAGCCGGACAGACCTGGCAGGCCCAAGCGCATTGTGAGGGTCTGCTGGGAACGTCTGGCGGAGCCCTCTGTCAGGGGGGTCTTCAACTCCCACCTCCGGGAGAGCTTCTCCTTGATCCCGGGGGAGGTTGGAGACATGGACTCCGAGTGGGCCATGTTCTCCACCTCTATTGTCGATGCGGCTGCTCGTAGCTGTGGTCGTAAGGTCTGTGGTGCTTGTCGCGGCGGCAATCCCCGAACCCGGTGGTGGACACCGGAAGTAAGGGATGCCGTCAAGCTGAAGAAGGAGTCCTATCGAGCCTTGTTGGCTCGTGGGACTCCTGAGGCAGCTGATGAGTACCGGCTGGCCAAGCGTGCCGCGGCTCGGGCAGTCACAGAGGCAAAAACTCGGGGTTGGGAGGAGTTCGGGGAGGCCATGGAGGAGGACTATCGGACGGCCTCAAAGAGATTCTGGCAAACCGTCCGACGCCTCAGGAGGGGAAAGCAGTGCTTCACCAACACTGTTTACAGTGCGGGTGGAGAGCTGCTGACTTCGACTGGGGATGTTGTCAGGCGATGGAAGGAATACTTTGAGGATCTCCTCAATCCCACTGTCACGTCTTCCGAGGAGGAAGACGTGAGTCCGCCTCTGGGTCCGCCTCTGGGACCCAGAGGCGGACTCATCCATCACCCTGGCTGAAGTCACTGAGGTGGTTGGCAAGCTCCTCGGTGGCAAGGCGAGATCCGTCCTGAGTACCTCAAGTCTCTGGATGTTGTGGGACTGTCTTGGCTGACACGTCTCTGCAACATCGCGTGACGGTCGGGGACAGTACCTGTGGAATGGCAGACCGGGGTGGTGGTCCCTCTGTATAAGAAGGGGGACCGGAGGGTGTGTTCCAATTACAGGGGAATCACACTCCTCAGCCTTCCCGGTAAGGTCTATTCCAGGGTACTGGAGAGGAGAATCCGACCGATAGTCGAACCTCGGATCCAGGAGGAGCAGTGTGGTTTTCGTCCTGGTCGTGGAACACTGGACCAGCTCTATACTCTCCATCGGGTCCTCGAGGGCTCATGGGAGTATGCTCAACCAGTCCACATGTGTTTTGTGGATCTGGAGAAGGCATTCGACCGTGTCCCTCGTGGTGTCCTTTGGGGGGTGCTCTGGGAGTATGGGGTCCGGGGCTCTTTGCTAAGGGCTGTCCGGTCCCTGTATGACCGGAGCAGGAGCTGTGTTCGCATTGCCGGCAGTAAGTCAGACCTGTTCCCAGTGCATGTTGGACTCCGCCAGGGCTGCCCTTTGTCACCGGTTCTGTTCATTATATTTATGGACAGAATTTCTAGGCGCAGCCAGGGGCCGGAGGGGGCCTGGTTTGGGAACCACAGGATTTCATCTCTGCTGTTTGCAGATGATGTTGTCCTGATGGCTTCTTCGAGCCAGGACCTGCAGCAGGCACTGGGGCGGTTTGCAGCCGAGTGTGAAGCGGCTGGGATGAGAATCAGCTCCTCCAAATCCGAGGCCATGGTTCTCGACCGGAAAAAGGTGGTTTGCTCTCTCCGGGTGGGTGGTGAGTCTCTGCCCCAAGTGGAGGAGTTCAAGTATCTCGGGGTCTTGTTCACGAGTGAGGGAAGGATGGAGCGTGAGATTGACAGGCGGATCGGTGCAGCGTCTGCAGTGATGCGGTCGCTGTATCGGTCCGATGTGGTAAAGAAGGAGCTGAGCCGGAAGGCGAAGCTCTCGATTTACCGGTCAATCTACGTTCCTACCCTCACCTATGGTCATGAGCTTTGGGTAATGACCGAAAGGACAAGATCGCGGATACAAGCGGCTGAAATGGGCTTCCTCCGCAGAATGGCCGGGCGCACCCTTAGGGATAGGGTGAGGAGCTCAGTCACACGGGAGGAGCTCGGAGTAGAGCCGCTGCTCCTACACGTTGAGAGGAACCAGCTGAGGTGGCTCGGGCATCTGCTCAGGATGCCTCCTGGACGCCTCCCTAGGGAGGTGTTCTGGGCATGTCCCACCGGGAGGAGGCCCCGGGGAAGACCCAGGACACGTTGGAGGGACTATGTCTCTCGGCTGGCCTGGGAACGCCTTGGGGTCCCACCGGAGGAGCTGGAGGACGTGTCCGGGGTGAGGGAAGTCTGGGAGTCCCTGCTTAGACTGCTGCCCTCGCGACCCGGCCCCGGATGAGCGGAAGAAAATGGATGGATGGATGGATTTAGGTGCCTGAAATGAAGAGCGAACACTTTTAATTGAGGCTGTTCTACACTCTTCTGCCCCCTGTAGACCCGGACCTGCATAAACAAAGTATGCAATGCCAGTAAGAAGAATCAAACCATCAACTCCTGGGTCAGTGGGCAAAATTTTTACCAAGCTGAGGAAAGGGTTGTCTTGTCCCAGGACACAACAACAGCATTCATCTGTTTCATCTGGGACTGAACTGCCAACCTGTGGGTCAGTGGGACTAACCACTTTATCAATGATGTTTATGCCGTGAGCAGGATTTGAACCACCAACCTTCAGATCAGAAGATGAAAACTCTGCTACTGTCACCTCACAGTACAGATGTGCTCCACCTTGTGGTGTCATTAAGTGGTAGTTTTCAAGTTGACAGCTCCTTTTACCTTTAGTCCAGTAGAGATTGGCAGTTCCAAGGCTGAAATCAACCAAATGATTCTAGTGACGGTGTATGAAGTTTAAAAAGCACAGTGGGGCACTTCCTGTATACCACATGACATCACAAGGTGGAACACAGTGTTTTCTGTTTGAGAAAAGAACTCAACCTAAATATGCAATTGCATTATTATTATTATTATTATTATTATTATTATTATTATTATACCTGTCAATACTGGTATCAGATATCGGTGCTGATACAAAAAAAATTAGCTACACCAGATATCAGCTTCCAAATATTGGTTCAGTTAATATCTTGGTTGGACATATACACTGATGTAATACGACTATTTACTGGTTGTAGTTGGCTCAGAAAGTCTTACAATGTTTGAACTTTTATTTATACAAACTTGTTATGCCATTACTTGAGAGTAACATATAGACGCTTCAGGCATTAGGATAAGCGTTGCAGTTTTGTAATTTTTAGTAAGCAGTTATATTGAAATTGTATCAAAATTGAAAAAGGGGGATGGGTGCATCACTAAAACGCCAAACACTAACAAGCCCGTTCATATAACACTCTTTATTGAATGCAGTGCAGTAGCTCCCCTTAGAAGCAATCTTTATCCCTGGCCGGTGCAGATGGTGCCATGTTCTGTAGAGGGCAGAGCTAATGGAGATGGTTCCCTTGGCCCCAGGCAGGAGTGCCCACTGACCCCACATGAGTCACCCCATAACTGCTACTCTGTTCAGCCCACAGAAGTAATTACCACAGACCTGAACAGAATGCTAAACCAGCGCTTCACTGTGCAGCCTATAGCATATTACATCGTACACTCATGATGAGCGGAGATGACGGGGATGAAAGAGGCTGGGGTCACTGCGAGGAACAAGGCTGTGAGACACCTTCATTAAGTCATAGTAAAAACAGCCCAGTCTAAGTAAAATTAGACACTGGATCTGGTTTGAAATGTTTGATGTGATAATCTCCACACTCTATTACTGTAGCCACAGGTGTCCTGGGACAGACTGATGGAAGTGAGGCTGTCAATATGCGCTATCAGACCGTCCACCAATACATATGCATGCACACACACATCACACATATGCACACACACATGCACGGGGACACACATCACACGCACGCACACACACACATTCATACTGGACAAGGTGAGTAAAGTGTCTTGCCAAAGGACACAACAAAACCCTGCTGCCCCACTGTGTCACCTGGTATTCCTAAAGGTCTTCCATCCAATTACTGACCAGGCCCCATCCTATTTAGTCATAACAGAACACTTATATTCAGATGTACTTATCATGTGTTTGAGTTTTGGATGGGTCACACAACCTAACCGTGTCCCCAGTGACAAGGTAAAAATGTTCAAATCAAATAGATTTCACTCATAATTATTGTAATGCTAATTTATTTGTAATTTCAAAAAACATGTTTGGTGTTTTGGTTCTCAGAAAATAGAATGAGCCTCACATGAGTCTCTCAATTGGTTTGCCAGTTGCTAATCTCCAGTTGGTTAAACCTAAAATAACGATGATGATGATCTGAATGGTCACTACCTAAACCCCATCACCTGCAGCCAATCATGAATCAGTGCTAGTGCAGCCTCTGCAGCTCAGTGAGTGAATTCTGGAGGTTCTTTCACATGAGGCCTGTCCATATACTGAGAATGAGACACATTTGTTTACCTTTTTAGAACATTAAGAGCACAGCCTATATACAGTTCCTTTTAAAATTGAAAATAATAAACTGTGTAAATTCGGTACACAGCCATCCAGACAAAAAAATAGTTGAATAGTAAAGAGTACACTATTAAACAGTGATACCAGCTCTGTCCAGCATTCAGTCTCCAGCAGTAAAAGCAGCACTAGCCGTCTTCAAAGCTGATTCACAGACCCACTGTCCCTCATCCTGCTCCGGGTTCAGGGCTCTCCACAGACACTTAAACTTATGTGGTTCTGTTATTTATTCATGGGGAGTCCAGCCCATCCTGCGCTCTCTGCCACACTGCACACTGATCCTGTGAGAGCCCAGACCCTTTGCCCATGCTTCATTATGTAAAGTACAGAGGGATTCTGAAGTAGAAAAGCAGCTGGCAAAATGAGAGCAAGAAATGAACTGGAAGCAGTGTGAAAGTCAAAGACTACAACATGACATCTATGTATCGGTACAACATTAACAAACATAGACCTTTTAAAAGTGATTCAAATTCTGTAATGAAGGAAAAAGTGAAGCATGAAACTTAAAAGGGGAGTATTATGCATTTCTCCGACGTTCTAACGCTGTTCCCTCACCTGTGATGATAAGATAAGATAATGCTGTTATGTAACTCGCCCTATAATGACACAAGTGCATTTGATTTACCGGATTTTCTCTGACCTGAGCTGGTGTGTGTATCCAGAGGGCGCTGTTGAGCAGGATATGGTCACACAGCTGTTTGAGGAGAGCAGCTCCATGTGGAAGAGTGTCCAGGTACTTGGCAAAGGACAGGAAGTACTCCAGAATGGAAATGCTGAGGTGCTCACGGGAGGACTGCAGGAGATGAGGAGATGAGGAGACAAGGAAGCACAGAGGCAAGGGGGCAAGGAGACAAGGAGATGGGGAGGCAAGGAGGCAAGGGAGGCAAGGAGATAAGTGGAAGGGGAGACAGGAAGGCAAGGGGATGAGGGATAGAGGAGACCAGGAGGCCAGGAAGCAGAGAGGCAAGGGGACAAGGAGAGAAGGAGACAAGGAGTTAGGGCTTTTAGTAGCAGTACTTAGCAGCAGCACGCGGGGGCAGCAGTCTAAGCAGGGACTACCAGACTCCTCCCACCCCAGACATGTGCTCCAGCTCCTCCGGTGGGACCCCAAAGCGTTCCCAGGCCAGCCGAGAGACAGAGTCCCTCCAGCGTTTACTGGGTCTTCACTGGGGCCTCCGCGATCTTGTCCTTTCGGTCATGAACCAGAGCGCAAGATGATAGGTGAGGGTAGGAACGTAGATTGACCGGTAAATCGAGAGCTTTGCCTTTCGACTCAGCTCCTTCTTTATCACAACATACTGATACACCGACAGCATCACTGCAGACACTGCACCGATCCGCCTGCCAATCTCACACTCCATCCTTCCCTCACTTGTGAACAAGACCCTGAGATACTTGAACTCCTCCACTTGAGGCAGAGAATCACCACTCACCCAGAGAAGGCAAACCACCTTTTTCCGGTCAAGAACCATGCCCTCGGATTTTAAGGAGATGATTCTCATCCCAGCCTCTTCACACTCGGCTGCAAACCGCCCCAGTTCCTGTTGCAGGTCTTGGCTCGACGCAGCCATCAGGACAACATCATCTGCAAACAGCAGAGATGAAATCCTGTGGTTCCCAAACCAGACCCACTCTGGCCCCACTTTGGCCCCTGGCTGCGCCAAGAAATTACAAAGGGCAACCTGGTTGGGCAAACTCCCATGAACCCTGACCATGGACCCGATGGAGAGTATAGAGCTGGTCCACTGTTCCACGACCGGAACGAAAACCACACTGCTCCTTCTGAATATGAGAGTCAACTATCAGCCGGATTCTCGGCTCCAGTACCCTGGAATAGATCTTGCCGGGAACGCTGAGGAGTGTGATTCCCCTGTAATTTGAAAACACCCTCCAGTCCCCCTTCTTGTAATGAGGGATCACCACACTGGTCTGCCAGTGCAGAGGCACTGTCCCCAACTGCCACGCCATGTTGCAGAGATGTGTCAGCCAAAACCACCCCACAACATCCAGAGACTTGAGGTACCCCGGAGCCTTGCCACTGAGGAGCTTGCCAACCACCTCGGTGACTTCAGCCAGGGTGATGGACGAGTCCGCCTCCGGGTCCCCAATCTCTGCTTCCTATTCGGAAGACATGACGGTGGGATTGAGGATATCCTCCAGTTGAGGTCAACAGCTCTCTGCCCGCACTGTAAACAGTCCCAAAATCTCTTTGAGGCCGTCCGATAGTCCTCCTCCATGGCCTCCCAGAACTCCTCCCAACCCCGAGTTTTTTCCTCTGTGACTGCACAAGCCCTGGCACGCTTGGCCCACCGATACTTGTCGGCTGCCTCAGGAGTTCCACGAGCCAACAAGGCTCGATAGGACTCCTTCTTCAGCCTGACGGTTCGGGGGTTGTCGCCACGACAAGCACCGTAGACCTTACAAACACAGATTCGAGCAGCTGCATCGCAATAGAGGTGGAGAACATATAAATTCATCCCTCCATTTTCTTCCGCTTATCCAGAACCGGGTCGCGGGTTCAGCAGTATAAGCAGGGAGTCCAAGATGTCCCTTACCCCAGACATGTCCTCCAGCTCCTCCGGTGGGATCCCAAGGCGTTCCCAGGCCAGCCGAGAGTCCCTCCAGCATGTCCTGGGTCTTTCCCGGAGCCTCCTCCCGGTGGGACATGCCCGGAACACCTCCCTAGGGAGGCGTCCAGGAGGCATCCTGAGCAGATGGGTAGGAACGTAGATTGACCGGAGAGCTTTGCCTTCTGGCTCAGCTCCTTCTTTACCACAATGGACCGGTACAGCGACCAAGAACACAACAACAGCATTCATCTGTGGGGGCTGGAAGCACACCAGCAACCTGTGGGTCAGTGGATCTGACCACTATACCAATGAAGTTTATGTTGAGAGTGGGATTAGAACCACTAACCCATCAGTGACTGAACACTCTACCAACTGAGCTAAAATAATATATTAATATTTGTCCCAGAATAAGAGAATGATCAGTTGTCTGTCCTATCTGGGTACAGCAGACTTGGTTCATCATCTGTCCTGAGCAGATGATGAGCAGATGGGACAATAAGAGGATCGTGCAGTGGGACAGGCGCCAAAGTGCTCCCTGTGGTCGTCTGACTGCTCCTCTGTGAAAAGAAATGTTTTTTAATGGAATTTCGTCAAATATTATAATACCTTGCATTGGTGTTCATGTTTTATAATTCAAAATAATGAAGGTTATCTAAAAAGTGCTCTTGTACAGTAAATGTCTTTCACTGTCAGTGTGAACTCTTGGATGAGGTTTTCAATTATCACATTTTTATACAGCACTTTTCCACCTTCAAGGCTCAGAACGCGTTACATCAAGGAACCACTGACCCATTCACACATTCATATTACATCAAACAAAAGATGGAGCCGCAGATAAGATGAGCAGGAAAAATGTGACAGATGAACTAGCATGTTCTATATTCTTTTAGATATGTTTTTGTGTTTTAAGATAAAGTACAAACACTAAAGATAAATGTGTATGATACAGTTTACTGTTTTAAAAATGAGACAAATATAATTAGTTAATTTTAGAGTGTGCAGCCGCACAAAGTTATTCCTCAGAGTTTTGCCATCATGGTAATGCTAACAACATTTTGTTAGCATGCTAACATCCCACCAGCGTTACTACCTGGTCTGCAGAAAAATGCAGACAACATACAGGAGATACGTCACCTGCAAAGTCTCCAGAGTCTGTGTTCATGGTGTATGAATCTATGAATGTGCACGACCAGGCAAAAGTATTTAATTAATTTCTTTTTTATTAAATAAAAATTATTCATTTAATTTATTTATTTATTTTTTACTACTTTCTACACTGTATACACACACAGAAGAAATTATATGCTACATAATTCCATATATTACGTAAAATATATGGAATTATGTAGCAAAGGAAAAAAATTAAATAACTACAATTTATATATTGTAGAAATTTTATATTCAGATCCTCAAAGTATTTGCCCTTTACTTTGTCGAAAAATACTGTATTTACCGGTAGTTATTTAACTTTTTCTTACTTCAAATATTTGATGTCTTCTGAGTGTATATAAAATGTAGAAAGCAGTAAACAAAGAAAGAAAAACTTTTGACTGGCTGTGTGAATAGGAAATACTTGGATATTTGAGGCCATTTGCACATAATAAATCATATTTGTGTTAGATGAGGTTGAACTGTTGGACCTTGGATCTCACCTTCTCCAGCAGATACCCGATCACCAGAAAACCCTTCACACCCAACATCTGCTCCTGCATCGACACAGAGCTCCTGAGGAGGTCGAAGAGGAGGGACAGAAGAGAGGCACTACAACACACAGATTCTGCCATCACTAAACAAATCACATCTGAAAAAATGATGTACAAATGTACTTGCAAAAAATATCATACCAGATACCAGAGACTGAAAATAGATTTAATTTTTTTTTAAACACAAATGGCATATTACCCAAATGTGTTTTGTAACTGTTTTATCATATAAACTACAGAACAGCTTTGAAAAAATACAAGTTCAATAGATATTTTGGGCCATAATTGGTTAATAAATAATCTTATTACACCAGTTTATAAACAAAAATGTGATATCGACTGAACCGATATCCGATCCATCAATATTTTCATTATCTGTATCAATATCCGACACCGTATCGTGTGTCCCTGATTATATTTTGTAAATCAAATAGATTCCATACAAACCTTATTAACTCTTCTCTTCAGTGGCATCCACCCGAGAGCAACCATCACAGGGGCCTAATGACTCTGTCATAACAGACAGGTGCATACAAACTCTCCACATCTCCAGTCTCTAGTTACTTAATGCAACCCGAATTCTATGAGTGTGCAGGCCAAGGTCGGGTCGGCTCTCGCTAACAGTGTTTGGGAAAAGGTGACAAATATTTGCATCTGACTGAAGTTGAGAAATCAAACTTTTGTTGCATCTAGTTCAGAGAAAAGTACAGACATTTTGCCTCCTACAAATGCACAAAGCCTTTCTCTCTGCAGGATTTAAAAAATAAAATCAGTGTTTCCACAAAAAATAGTCTTGCGTTTGTCTGTGTTGTTTTGGTTTATTTGGGCACTTCACCTATGGCTCAACCCAAACCACTATGCTGTCCTGTGATTGGTCTGAACCACTGGTGGGTTGGGTCAAATTGGAACAGCAGGAGCTGGGCCAGATTCTGGAGAGCTTGTGAGCTCACAAATATCACCAAAAGTCAACTTACTGATTAAAGCTTACTCACTGACCATGGAACGTAGAAATATACAGTAGCAGGATTATTCAGGCTGCTTCAACACTATTGACTCAGTCGAGCTGTTTTTATAAACATATGGACATAGACATTACTCTATGCCACTGGATTAGGAGGTGCCTCCTAGGTGTGTACTTATAACAACTCATTTTACAAACTCCAGAACATTTTAAACAAATCATCAAAAAACACCAGTCAAACACAATGGACACACTGTAGCACAGTGTCTATAGAACTGCTGATTGCCTGGTCACGCTCCCTCCAGAGGACATTACAGGCCATAATTTTTCCATCGCCATTTGGACTATCAACCAATCCCTTATGTAACCTGTGTCTGGCCTACTGTGTGCTGTATCGTGTATGTACACTCACCTAAAGGATTATTAGGAACACCTGTTCAATTTCTCCTTAATGCAATTATCTAACCAACCAATCACATGGCAGTTGCTTCGATGCATTTAGGGGTGTGGTCCTGGTCAAGACAATCTCCTGAACTCCAAACTGAATGTCAGAATGGGAAAGAAAGGTGATTTAAGCAATTTTGAGCATGGCATGGTTGTTGGTGCCAGACGGGCCGGTCTGAGTATTTCACAATCTGCTCAGTTACTGGGATTTTCACGCACAACCATTTCTAGGGTTTACAAAGAATGGTGTGAAAAGGGAAAAACATCCAGTATGTGGCAGTCCTGTGGGTGAAAATGCCTTGTTGATGCTAGAGGTCAGAGGAGAATGGGCCGAATGATTCAAGCTGATAGAAGAGCAACGTTGACTGAAATAACCACTCGTTACAACCGAGGAATGCAGCAAAGCATTTGTGAAGCCACAACACGCACAACCTTGAGGCGGATGGGCTACAACAGCAGAAGACCCCACTGGGTACCACTCATCTCCACTACAAATAGATAAAAGAGGCTACAATTTGCATGAGCTCACCAAAATTGGACAGTTGAAGACTAGAAAAATGTTTCCTGGTCTGATGAGTCTCGATTTCTGTTGAGACATTCAAATGGTAGAGTCATAATTTGGCGTAAACAGAATGAGAACATGGATCCATCATGCCTTGTTACCACTGTGCAGGATGGTGGTGGTGGTGTAATGGTGTGGGGGATGTTTTCTTGGCACACTTTAGGTCCCTTAGTGCCAATTGGGCATCGTTTAAATGCCACGGGCTACCTGAACATTGTTTCTGACCATGTCCATCCCTTCATGACCACCATGTACCCATCCTCTGATGGCTACTTCCAGCAGGATAATGCACCATGTCATAAAGCTCGAATCTTTTCAAATTGGTTTCTTGAACATGACAATGAGTTCACTGTACTGCAATGGCCCCCACAGTCACCAGATCTCAACCCGATAGAGCATCTTTGGGATGTGGTGGAATGGGAGCTTTGTGCCCTGGATGTGCATCCCACAAATCTCCATCAACTGCAAGATGCTATCCTATCAATATGGGCCAACATATCTAAAGAATGCTTTCAGCACCTTGTTGAATCAATGCCACATAGAATTAAGGCAGTTCTGAAGGCGAAAGGGGGTCAAACACCGTATTAGTATGGTGTTCGTAATAATCCTTCAGGTGAGTGTATATTACCTGTTCCTCTTGTTCTCAAACCCAAGGATTCTTGCTGTGCCGGAAACAAATTCCACCATCTTGTTACAGTCTCACTCTGATATCAAAGAGACACCTGATGCGGAGTTTTAGTTTGACTTTAGTTAGAGTCCAGTTGAGCTTAGTTCCAGGCCCCAGGCAGCCATGAAAAGTCAGGTTTCTACATTCAGTATAGTAAGTAAACATTCAACGTTTATGAAGTAATGTTTTAGTGAGTTATTGACCCCATTGGCGTCTTTAGTTTAACCAGGACCAATAACATCCAAACAAACACAGCTCTTACCATGCACTGCTGACCCTTTGGCCGTCGTTTGGCCCAAGAGAGTTCAGCTGAGCGAAGAGAGGGAGGAGCACCTGGATCCCCCCGATGGAGTGGAGGGTGCGGTGCAAGGAGTGTGTCACTGTGGCTGTCACGCCCTGTAAAGAATATGCACATCTTTGTAAATGTACATATTACAACTTGAAATGTATATCTATGTCTGGCTTTCAGCCTTGGAGTAATACATGGATAGAATGTCACTCTCATCTACCACCCTTTTCAAGTTACCTTTTACCATTAATTCAGTAGAGAGCAATTAGGCAATTTCAGGGCTGAAATCATCCAAATGATTCTAGTGAAAGTGTATGGAGTTTAAAAACACAGTGGAGCACTTCCTGTATTACCACATGACATCACAAGGTGGAACAGAGTGTTCCGTGTTCCATTATAACATGGATCAAAAGTACTAGTAAAAAATCTGGACACACCTTCTCATTGAATGTATTTTTATGTTTACTAAACAATATATGGAATTATGTAGTAATAAATGAAAAGCTAAATAACTAAGTTAAATGTTTTATATTTTAGACTCAGACTCCTCAACGTTTCCCTTTGCTTTGTTAACAGGTGCAAATCCTTGACCATCTCTCAGTGAGCTTCATCAGGGAGGTAGGGCCCCTTTGCCTTAACTGTCCTATTGCTCAACTATTTTTTTAGGTTTAATATTTGTCCAATGAAGACACAGATTGTAAAAGTTGTTTTACATATTCAACTTTACTATGAAAGAGTTTCGCTGCCCATCCCTGTCTCTCTCTCTCTCTCTCTCTCCATCCTGCTGTTTTGAATCTTGGAGAGAATAAGGCTAAAACAATGGTCCTATATCCCATTGTTCTGTAACTGTTCCTCAGATGTTCTTTAATTTTATGTTTAAAGTTAATTTTAAGCAATATGGAAAAGTGCCCTTTCTTTCTTGGATGAGCACTTGCCCCTGCATGTTCCTGAGCTTCATGATGAATCTCCTGAAAAAGGTTTTCACTTCACAGCTGTGCCTTTGTACAAAGCAGTGATCATGGCGAATGGGTCTGTTTAGAAGAATTTAAAATATAAAACAAGTTATTTCACACAGATTTATTAACTACATTCCATAAATTCATGTATAGTTTTGATGCCTTCAGTCTGAATCTACAATGTAAACAGTCATGAAAACAAAGAGCAAAGACATACGTCAAAAGTGTGTGCAGACTTTGGTAGTGTATGTGAGTAAATCAAAGTAGCTCTCTGACCTGTAGCATGAGTGCGTGTGGTGAGTGCACAAAGATGGAAGTGTTCTCTTGGGGAGAGGAGTCCAGACACAGCTGGGCGTCTGTGGCCTGGGCGTTGTATGTGAAGACGATGGAGCGGGACAGTTGGCCGTCATACAAGACCTGTTTATGGTGCTCTGCTAGGACAACGTCACTCTCCCATTTATACTTGAATATGCTCTGGAACAAAGAGGGGTCAGAATAATGCAATACAATAGATCCTTCAGCCCTAAAAATAATAAATAGTAATACCTTCCATCTATCACTTTTAAAGAGACCCATAGTGCTTTGGAATAACATACGCAATACAGTCACACACACATACACATGCACACATACACATGCACACATAAAATGAGAGTGGTCAAGAGGGATTAAAGGCCAGTTTAAACCACAGACTGTAGAAAGAAGTGGCCTAGGTGAGTGTGACGTCACTCATAATGTTCGGCTCCAGTCAAATGAAGCTCGAGGCTAGCAGTTATAACAGATTAAATTTTAGTCTGAAAAAAGAATCTATTCAAATTTTAAAAAAAAAGGTGTTTCAGCAGTTTTAATGTGTGGACTGAGCAAAGTTTAGGGCCCTACTACAGAGTACACTTACACTATAAACACATATATACATGTAGAGCCTCCCCCCACACCTCTACATTATCTCAGGGTAGAAGCGGGTAATATACTGAATTATTGTGTTGTTTTAAAGATATGCATAATTTGAATATTGGTTATGGTTTGTTTAAGATAATGCTGCAAAAAGAGCTTATGGAAAATACAAATGGAACATATGTTGTAATCTTTCAAACAAGGGAATGTAAATGTTTCTGCTGAACATAAAGGCACATTTCTGTTGAACAGTAACATGACTATTTCCATCTTCTCCCCATTGTACTACTGTGCTTCAGAGAAAAATGCGACTCCACATACATCACTCTCTCTGTATTTTTTATTCTAGTGACACATGTGAAACAAAGGAGCTCATTGGTCATCTATCATTTTGAACAATATCTAATTTCCCTCTCCTCAGATGAACAGAGTTTAGTGCCTCTCATTGATTCTTCAGAAATCCTTTTCAGTCCCCTGTGATATTTTGTTTCCTTTATTTTTCCTCATAAGCAGCCATATTTGTTTTGAGATGAATTGACCATGTGTGACCCGGATTGGCTAATCCACCTGTCAATCACGCCCATCTGATTCAACAGTAACCAGACTCACATTGGAGAAGTGCGTACTCTGGATCTCTGCAAATACATCACCACAGGTTTTTTTTTTTTTTTTTTTAGTAGTATACGTAAATAACAAGCAACAGATGCAGACTGTAATGGACCACTCCATCTAACAGACAGGAGGATTATGGGCGTTCAGACAGGCTTGGGCGTCATGACGATGGGCAAACAGAAGCGATTAGACATCATGGCTGAGGGCACATTCAATTTGGACTGAGCAGAGGGACATTAAGCCTGCAGCTCAATGAGTGGTCTAATATCAGGAGTCCACAGACCTGGGATATACTGTGCAAATAGACTTTGGGTAAAAGACTAAAGCCCACCTAAACTTCTCAGGAGCAAAGAGCATCGCCTGAGTGGTTATTTTCCATTTACGTGCATCTGTTAATAGTGTAGGTGAGCTTAATAACAACAAACATGTAACTAAAAAGTCCAAAATGTCATCTTTGTATCTAACTGCCACATTCTTGTTTCTATTCATTTTCTATGGGTATCCTATCATTTGGTGTAATTTTGATTATTATAAAGAGCAGAGTTCAAGCTGGAGTAAAACGTATTTTGAAATATATTCTAATACATGGTCCAATCAGAGTACTGTGTTCTGAATACTCTCAATACTTTTAGCTTCATTTGAATTACAGTGTAAAGATGCATCAGTGGATTAAAACAGCTTTATGTTTGTTCTGCATTTGTTTATCTCTCATTGGGGTTTATCTGTCATTATCTCTCATTGGAGTTACTCAAAATTACTATTCAGAATATGTATCTTTGGTAAGTATTCAGTTACTTCCCAACACTGCCAGTGTAATACTACATACTGTGTCAAATATAACTCTAGTAGACTAAAGCAGACCATCTCATGAAAACGCACCAAAATCTAAATGTATTTCATTAATGGTGTTTGTATTGCTCAAAAACACTTTGAAATGCTTTTTCACTGGGAGTGGATTTGCCTCTCCACAGATCTGGCATGTAACATGACCTGGTGGCACTACCTGCTTGTCTCCATAGTGATTGATCATATTTTATGCCATATCGAGAAACATTATAGGCAAAGCAATAACATCTCCATGGAGATGGCAGATGGCCTACCCTTCTACAAAAAAGTTACATATTACACCTTTAATGATCAAGCAGGGACAATTATTTGTGGTCCTCTACCTAAGACTAAACCTTGTGAACTTAATTTTAAGACAGACTACGACAAAAGCTCCAGATTGGGCAGGAATCCAAATCCAATGATTCCATCCCATCAATCCCACACAAGATGCCTCTATATATAATAGTATTGAGCACCCACCTTATAACTAGGTCCAAGCTGATGAATAGCAAATATCTGTGCAGAGTTGAGAGCTTCACTGAACACATAGACCGCTCCCATCTGTCCACAAAAGGCTCTGCTAGTGTCCGCTGTGTCAGAGGAGCCGAGGAAGCACTTATCAAAACTCTGCAAAACATAGCAAAAACACACTCAGATTCCAGGCCCTGCCCACATTAGCAGCTGTATTTGAAATGTGATTGTGGGTTTAAGTGGAGCGTTTCTGTCTGTTCAGAAGAAAACAACCTAGGTTCCCATGAATACAAGTTATACTGTTTTTAGAATAACAAATACCTAAAAAAGACACCAAAAAAAAGTATACAACAAACTTATGTATATAACTATGTGAATTTATCATAATAATACAGACAACTGTAATCAAAAGTTTGGGAAAGTTTGAGAGATAAGAAAAGATGTCCTGAATGTTTATGATCAGGCCTCCCAAGTAGAAAAATACACACAAAGCTGTCATACAATAAAGCCAATATACATTTGTAATATATTCTGTAGAAATATGTGACCTCAGAGGGTTTGGTGACAGAGCCTCCTGTGTGTCACATCACAAATATTATTCTCTGCAAATGTAATGTGGATAACACAGTGAAAACCTCCAGTCAAACAGGGCTCATCTTATGTACACTGCAGTCTAAAGGTGTAGCTGGGGATTCATATGAAAGATTTTGATGAATTTAGAAGACATAATGTACTTTTGTCCGGTAGATAGTTAGTACTGACGGCACCCATGGATCATTATTATATTCCTTGAAATCACAATATACTGTACTGATCAACTGGATTTAGAAGTAGTGACAAAATGGAGCTCTGCCAGATCACTTAAGAAAATAAAACCTGAGAACAGAGAAGTACAGACCTGTGTAAATGTATATACTGAGGAGTTGATGTTAACTCCCCTCTGACCTGGCTCACCCTTGCCCTAGCATTTGTGTTGTGCGTTGTCAATCTCAAGTTGTGACAGCAGTTGCCGTTTGTGGATGTTGGAACAATGAGCTACTAGTTGCTTAGCCATAAGCTTGGGCTGTGTGTGTGTATATATATATATATATATATATATATATATATATATATATATATATATATATATATATATATATATATATATATATATATATATATATATATATATATATATATATATATATAAACTCACTGGATCATTGTTGGATCTAGCAATTCAAAGTGAAGAGCTCATTCGTTCTCATTGAATAATTGCGTTCTCATTGAATAATTGCACCAAATCACAAAAGTAAACATGAAGTACTTTACGTGGTTGGTGTTGACATGCCAGGCCATGTCTCCATAGGACACCAGCCGTGCGTCCACATAGCAGCGGACCTCACTGTTTCTCCAGCGGCTGTACACGTGAGCCACACTGACCATGTACCACTGAGGAGCACACAGAACACTGGAGGCAGTATTACAGGTGGGAATACACTCTATACAGATAATATATTTTTTAAGGTTTGAAAATCAGAATAGCAAGTATGTCTACTATAATAAAAGTGTAATAAAGCTGAATAAGGCCTGGAGTGAACTCCCTCATAGGTCCATAGAGCTGAGCAGCAGACAGGAGAGGGGCAGAGACAGCAGAGTCCATAGGCACAGTACACTTAACATTCTGGGGAGGCTGCTTTATTGATCCAAACACAAAATCAGTTGCATAATGTTGGATATGGGAATAGATCAGTGTTTGGAAGACTTGGAATTTGTTTTATCAGACTTTGAATTTTAAATGCTGCTGATTTACTCCCTCACATATTCAAAGCATTTATTTTCAAGGCTCAAATTCAACTGCCAAAAATCACAGTGAAAAAATTTGCAGTAAAGATCCCAGATGCCAAGGCCTAAGCAATCAATTATGCATGACTGAGGAGGACAGATGCTGTGTCCTGTTGGCCTAACTCTCCTGGGGGCGGGACTTATAGTTGAAGACTCAAACACATGAGGTGTTAATAAGGCTCATTCTGACCAATAACACTGATTCTCTAAAGTATTTCCTGGTTGCTACTAAGGCCGGATCCCAATTCACCAAATGCACCGTTCAAAGTGTTCTTCGAATGGTGCATTTAAAGGCTTACACTTCTTCTTATCACTTCTGGCGCGACAAGTACAGTTATTCCCAGACAACAACAATAATAATAATAATAATAATAATACATTATTATCATTAGAAATTAATATTGCAATAATAAGAATAATAAGATTAAGTAAACTGGCATGGCATACAAGATCAACAGCACCCTCTACTGGTATTAAAGTGGTTTAGCCATAGATCAAATTAAACCTGGCCCAAATATTCCACTTTATGTACAACTAATCTGTGTTCTCTGGTTTATAGACTATGAATGTAAAAATCATATTGGTTACCTCTGTCTCTGTTAGATTGTTTTAACAAGGTATATTTAGTTAAAATGATGTAATAACTACAAATGGGAAAAAATAGCCTTGAACCTTATATTTGCCTATTGATATTCTAAGATGACACCTTGACTCTTCTTCTATTAAGTAATAAAAAAAATAAAAAAAAACTAAGTATTTTAGCGATGTAATGTAAGCTACAGAGAGCGGTTGAAGTACGCTCTGTTTCCCATTTCGGCATGAAGGCAGCTAGCCTTCGTCGCGCGGGTAATTCGAACGGCACTTCGAAAGGTCAGATCTACTCACTTAGGATTGATTGCTTAGGTCTTGGCATGTTGGATCTTTTACACATACTGTTTGGGTCTGAATGTCCAGCACAGCCCCTAACCCCTCATTCACTCCACAGCCCTGCACTCTTCAGTAGATTCTATAGAGCCTCACTCACAGAGCAAATCGAACATGCACATCACTGCATTCGAGTCACATGACCCTGGCATCTCGGTGAAAAACATCTAAACACTGTCTAGTCTAAACACTGATAAAAGTTGATTTGTGCGAGAAATAATCATCAGTCTTTATGGACTTTAATAACCATACAAGTTTTTGTCAAACTGGATCTCATGTAAATGGACTAGATTATTTAGTTTTTCAAATCTGAGATGTGGAAATTATTGCTCTTTTAACAGTTTAACAAGTTTACACAGCAACGTTTTAATCATAGTCAGTCATGTTGTGTCCATTTAAAGATCACTGCACTGTTGTTTTTCCAACTTGTGCAATGCATTGTGGTCTATATGGGTCATTTTAGTGACCACTGATGCCCACTACTTTTCAAGGTACATTGTGGGCACTATTTTCTCACCAACTAGACATTTGGACAGCACTAAAATGTGTGACCCCTAAGTAATGCCCCCTGTACATAATATTGTGGACATTCGGACACAGACATAGTTCTTCATGATTATGCAAAATGACCGAAGAAAATAAAATAACTGAAGTAGTTATTAAACGGTAGCTCAGAACAGGTAGTACCTTCTTGTGCTGGAAATCGTACTGGACACAATGCTGGAAGCCTTTGCCTTTGGACTTGAGTGACGTCACAATCAGGTTCTGTCCTGTGAAGTGGGCGGAGTAGCCCACGCCTTCACTGGTGCGGAAGCTGCAAACGCAGGGCCAAAAAAGCATTATATATGAGTTAATACACAAATCAGTCTGTACTCAGTAACATGCGTGAGTGTTCTTTACAAAAATGAAGAGAAGGAACCGGCATGGTTTAAAAAGGGTATGACTCACAGCTCTCAGAGTTACTCGATTATATAATAGAATCATTTGACTCATGATTGAAACCACAATCATGTCAAACAATGACTTCTATACTGTCAAAATTAACTTGTAGAGAAAGTACTTTGCAACACTTTCTTAAAAAAAAAAAAAAGCAAATTAGAACAATGTCTTTGCTTCAGATTTTGAGGTTCAAAGCAGCCACACACATATCAAACAGGTTTTGAATATGAAACTAAAGTTATTAAAGAATGAAGTTGGGACTGTGGCTAGAGCAACTTTAAAGCCTCATTTCAACACTCCTCCCAAACAACCCAAATGTAAAATCAGTTTGTGAGTTCTCTATAGAGACGAGCAGTAATATCTTATAAAACTGTCTGATGTGAGATTAAAAATGGTGCCTGCAGACTCTCCTCCTGGCCTTTCCTGACTTTACAGATAAAAGACACGTATAACAAAGCTAACATCAGCAGATAAAGACTGAAAGGGCTCTCATCTGTACAAAGCGTCTCCTAGACCGTATATAGACTGCTACGTTTGCCCCATTCTTCAAACCAATGGCACCATTCTAGCCCTGCACTCCCAAAGGCTGAGGTGCTCTGTCATCCTCACAGCCTGGCGCGCCCGTAATGGAAAACAAGCGCACCTCTTTGTCAGACCACATAAAGCCCACAGCCCTGTGTATTGCTGGGGATAGGGAGGCATATAGATGTAATAGAACTATCAACTTTAAAGATAGCTTACCTCATGACATGACAGTGCTGCGATAATCGATTTGTTGGACATGATAACCTGTAATATATAAGTATTTTTAAAGCTACACTATGGAACTTTTCTCTGTGCTCACTTCCATAGAGATGTTATTGTTGGATTAGATTGTTCTGCAGTATTCAGTATTCTACGTGCATTCAGTTAGTGTGTTTTTATTGCTCATAAATGCCTTGAAAAAAAATGCATTCTCTCCACAGATCTGACTCTAACTTGGGCCAGTGGTGTCACCTGCTTGTCTCCATGGAGATAATTAAGTCTAATGCTATACTGTGGAGTACTTCAGGCACAGAAATAACATCTCCATGAAGACAAACTGCTGGCATGTAGGCATGTATTCAACTCAAGAAATTCTTGTTGGACTAAAGACATGTTCTGCCAATTGATTGCTCAACCAAAATGGGGGCATGTCAAAAGCTTTCAAAATGATTCGGCATCTCTACATTGAACATAAAACACATATAACTAATAGAGAGGCTGACCAGGAAAAAGGCCATTTATAATCACAGTTTGATTTAATAACAACCTCCATTGTCCTTCTTATTTAAACCAATCGCCCATTTATGGACTTTTTTTTCTTTTTCTTTCTTTCTTTCTTTCTTTATTATTGACACCCCCAAGGAGGTCAGACTTCCAACACACCACCCACATATATGAACTTTGGGATTTCAATGAAGCTAGCAGTGATGAAGCATGTTTTTGTCTGGATATTTCTCACAATCCTTTGTACTGTATTTCCTCTCTTAAGCCCCTCTAAACTACCAGACCAAGCGTGGCAGAAGTCTAAAGCATTTTGGGTTTATTGATCCCCCCAGTAATCACCACACGCCTCTAAGAGAGACACTAAATGAGGCTGCTTCAATAAAACATTGCTTCTGTCTGGCTCTCAAACACAACTGAATCAAATGAATGAGACTGGCATATTTTCTGCACATGCTATAACAGGGCAATGCAGCTGGAAGTATGGCTCTAAGGGCGTGTTCACACTTGATCCAATTAGGGGGATGAAAATCAGATACTTATCGATACTAAGTCTAGTATTGAAACTAGATCCTCAATTTCGCAGGTATCGATACTAAAAAAGTCTTAAGAGGACAGAAATTAACCTTTCCTGAATAGTTTTAATATGGGCGTATATTAGTCTATGTGGTCTTATATTTGTATCAGAACAAATATAAGACCACATAGACCAGTATACACCCATGGACCACTATGGAACCTACCTGGACCACTGAGAGATTACACAGATATAAGGCCACATGGCAATATAAAAGAAAGTAATACCATTTAATTTGGAAAAGTACATTATATTGTCTAAAGAAAGAGTGTTTTTATTCGCATCATGGTATTTGAATTGGTATCAAGAATCAAGTCTGTTCCTTAGTTGTAAATGAGTTGGAAATTTTAGTATCGCGACAACAATTCAATTCAATTCAATTCATTTTATTTTTGTAACGCCCAAAATCACAACAACAGTTGTCTCGAAGGGCGTTCATGTTTTGGTTGATGGGGGAAACCGGAGTACCCGGAGGAAACCCATCATGACACAGGGAGAAACATGCAAAACTCCACACAGAAAGGCCTGGGCGACCTGGGGATTGAACCAAACCTTCTTGCTGTGAGGCATGAGTGTTGCCACTCAGCCACCGTGCTGCCTACACAACACTAGATCCAATTAAAGTGAACTTTGGTGTGCTTCCTGCTAAGTGTTTTCACAATACTAAAATTTCACTAGATAGTGATACTAAGCTGGGTTGTTTAAGAGAATTTGACCCAAACCACTGGATAGACCACACGAAAGGCAGGAAAATGTCCATCATTATGTGTAATTTGAAATGACCCAACTATGCCCCAACGTGTTGACTCAGCTTTTAGGTTAAGCAAAACAACTGTGTAAATAACCCAAAAAGTGTCCCAACATCCCAACAGCCCTAATACAGCAACTAGGTGGGAAACATATCCCAGTATTTTTAGGGTGTACCTTTTCTGATTCTGTTTTAAGGTGAGTGTCTTACATTAGTGTCTCACTTGTTGTCATGTCATCATAGTAATTGAATTGGTCGCTATGGTAACTGAATATTCCATTTGTTCTGATATTGTGCCTCCCCAGAGTCTTTTTAAATAACTACCCTCTCCCTGCTGTCTGTTTGATTATGTGTGTGTGTCTGACGCTGGCTCATTAGACAGGACCCCTGCAGGGGGCGCCTCTGACTGCAAATACGCCCAACAATATGAAGCAAACTGTGGGTATGACCTTAGCTCACAATGTACGCTATCAGTCAAAAGACACACCCTCTCATTCAATGTTTTCTTATTTACACACAGAAGACATTAAATATATGAAGTAAGCAAGCATCTACTAAGTATCTTTATTACAATTTATATTCAAATCCTTAAAGTAGCCAGCCTTTGCTTTGTCAAAAATATTCAGTACAGGCTATCACTCTCAGGCTCTGTTCAAACCCTCCTTACAGTTAAGTACAAGATTGTATAGGCTCAGCCCATAATCATGCAATACATTGTTTTTGGCGAATTTAGCATTTTCAAAACAATCAAAGGTAATATGGTGATCTAAATGTTATGTGTTACAGATCATAGAAGGGGGTATTTTACAAAGTAGTAAAATACCCCCTTCTTTAACACCCCGTAGAAGTAAAATACCCCCTCTTTAATATTGCATAGAAGTAAAATACCCCTTCTTTAATACCCCATAGAAACAAAATATGCCCTCTTTAATACACCATACATGTAAAATAGCCCCTCTTTAATACCTCATTGAAGTAAAATACCCTCTTTAATATTCTATAGAAATAAAATAACTCTTTTTTAATACTGCATAGAAGTAAAATACCCTCTTTAATACCCAATAGAGGTAAAAAAAAACAAAAAAAAAACCAACCTCTTTAAACTATGTAGTTTAAATGCCAATTCGCTATGGCAGTGGTCATAATTTTCCATAATTCTGAACCCACAGAGAGCAGCCGTGGGTCGAGATTTGATATTTTGTTCTTTGTAAACCACAATGAGAGCGTCAGATTGTTCCTTTTTTTTAATGGTAGAAAATGGCTGTGACATTTTTGAACCCAACATGTTTGATCCGAAGTCTGAATTTTTGGAACAATTGCAGTAAGCACAGAGTAGTGGGTGGGGATAGGGGGTAGGTGAATGTAAATGCTGTTGTTTAAAAACAGAAGTTTTTATCATTGTATCGAAATTCGTATTGAGTATCAAGCCTTTTCCTTAATATTGAAATCAAATGAAACTGTCGTATTTTGAGATCAGTAAATGACTTGAACTCACCAGTAGAGATATGGCTTGTCCGTGCTCCTGCTGTTCAAAGGGTCCAGTCTGAACCAGCAGCTGAATGTGAAGCCGCTCTGGTAAGGCCAATGGGCAATGGGAGGTAAAGCAACAGCCTAAGACACAAACATTCAAATTAAATGAATATGAATATGCATATATGAACACTTCAATATCATCCTTTGGGTTCATGTAAACTATAGTATCTGTATCAGTATCTCATATTGGTTACATAAATCCACATAAGCATCATTAGGTCTGACCAACAGGAGGAATGGGTCAGAGCTGTCTTAATCACAACTTCACAAATATGTCAGAGGGTCGTTTAAAGTAACTAGAGAGCTATAGAAGAACAGTTAGCAGAATTATGACCTAACCACTCATTCTTTACTGCAGGCTGTTTATACAACATTAATATGACACACATATTCAGAAAGATTGTAAACTAACAAATTCCGTTCTGTCACTGGGCAAAAGTTTTAGAGTGAAGACGTTTGGGTGCTCATCCAAGAGGCTTCTTCAGTTCAGACCAGAACTGCAGAAGGTTCTTAGATGAGCAGCCAAACTAAAAACTATTTGTATCAACTTTTTGTCCAGTTACAGAATTTAATTGGATTAGACCTTGACAACTGAGGGATTTACTCAGACAGAAACATTTTATCTGGAGCTCTGGTGAATATCGACCCTTTAAACACAGCAGGGTTTCATCTGGCCCCGGCAACCTTTTTGATTATAATAATTATAGTGTAATAGGTTAGAGTAGAACATATTATTCAGAAATTAATGAAAAATATAGCAATATAGCAAAATTCTAAATATTTTAAACAAATACATTGCAAATTGCAGAACAGAGACGACTGGAGGAAAAAGTGGAACATAATGAAACATAATGAGATTTCATAATGTGACAGAAACTCAGTAATAGAGATACAGAGCACTGAGCATCACGTTTACTATGGAGTTTTAGATTACGTGTTTCATCGTTTATGATGAAGGAAAAATACAGATTTTTTAGGTTTTACTGGGCAAATACTTAATGTTGACCCTCACATTGATTTGAGTTTTAATCATAGATATATTACATACTTAACCACATCTGCTTTTTGTCTATGTACAGTTTAAGCTCAACTTTTAATGGTAAAGCGAACTAAGTGAAATTTCAACCCCAGAAATTCAAATCTGTTTATTATTTTTAATTATAAAGACTTCAATTCTGAACATTCAGATTACACATCTGTGTAATGCCTCAGTCATCCAGGTCTGATCCCTAGCAAAAGCCGGAGATAAATCTGTCAACTGGACAAAACGTTGTAGGAGTGACAAAATGTTGTTCCTACAACCTTTTGTCCAGTTGACAGATTTAACTTCGGCTTTTGCTATTCTGATGACACAGCATTTTACAGGGTCTATATTACATTTACAAATGTTGAAACTGATCATTTCTACTTGTAACTAGAGCTTAGAACTTGCTATATTACAATTCCCTCATTTGTATTACATTATTGTTATAGTATTAGTGGTCTAATATACAATAGTGAGAATGTCATCTAAAACCCAGTACTGTGAATGAAAGAGACTTCAGGATTGTACTGTTTGGCCATGGTGTAAGTACTGGAGAAAAATCAGGGATTTGAGATGTTGTTATGTGGCTACATTAAAATGTTATATTGTCTAAGGATGCACCGATATGAGCGTCAAATATCTGAGCCGATGTCAAACATTTTGGTAAATAGGATAATGGTATATATAACGGTTCAGTCTATATCCCATTTTGTTCTATAAACTGGTGTAATAAGACGATTAACTGCACAATGTTGGCCTAAAACATGTCATAAAGGAAATAAATGCGGTTTTCAGTCTCTGGTATTGGCTGATATTAAGTATCAGCAGATTCTTAAATCCATAGTATCAATATCGGTATCAGAACAGAAAAAGCTGGATCAGTGTGTCCCTAATATTGTGATACTGTATTCGATTGATTGGTTTGTGTAAGTTGTTACCGCAGCGCTGTGTCCAGGGAAGTTGAAGAAGGCGTCGGGGCTGTGTCTGTGTGCCGTCAGGGTCAGGACGGACAGCACCTTCTCTGCATGTTTGGGCTGCACAAGAACATGACCAAACCAGTGAGGCTGGGCTCACAGGCAACATCAGAGTAGACAGCACTGACATGTTGGGGTGTTCCACATGTATGTCTATAGCAGAACATTCAGCAGTTACTATGGTGACACAATACACACACTCTGCATGATACAGAGCAGAGATGGGCAAACTACGGCCCCGAGCCCACACGGTCCTTTGGGTTTATGAATCCGGCCCGCTGAATGTGACCAAATTATATTAAAATAGGTAAAGGTTGTCCAAAGTTTTTCTATTGTGTTTATTTAACTGAAATTTAATACATTTATCCTTAATTTAATGCATTTGGAAAACAAATATGTATATTCATGCTTTGCTACATGTTACAGCCCAAATCTCTAATGTAATATAAACATATATATATAAATCCTGGCCTGGCCCTTCTGTCAAATTTTAGAACCCACATTGGCCCATGTGTCAAAAAGTTTGCCCACCCCTGATACAGAGGGACTATTCCATGCTACACCACTGGAGTCTGCATGATACAGAGACTGGTCCACACTACACCACTGGTGCCTACATGATATTGTGGTCCACACTACATCACTAGAGTCTACATGATGAGGAAAAGAGGAGTGAGTGCAGTGGTTTATGTTTGTTAGTGTTTCAGCTCTGGTTGTAAGTGTAAAAGTAGTGCTTGTGCACTTTCTGTGTTATTAATCTGGTCTTTGGGCAGGGACACTAAGCTCACGTTTCACTGTCACATCACCTAAAAAGATGAAAATAGCATTGTAGTATAGTACATTTTTCCCAGGGTCCTCTCCATCTCTTTTGATTGCCTGCTAGGCTCCGTGTGTGCGGGGGAGGGACAGTAAACAGTCCACTGTATCATTGTGCATCTAAAACCAGCCATCCATCCATTTTCTTCCGCTTTATCCGGGGCCGGGTCGCGGAGGCAGCAATTTCAGCAGGGGGGCCCGGACTTCCCTCTCCACACACACTTCCTCCAGCTATTCCAGGAGGATCCCAAGGTGTTCCCAGGCCAGCCGAGAGACATAGTCCCTCCAACGTGTCCTGGGTCTTCCCCGGGGCCTCCTCCCGGTGGGATGTGCCCGGAACACCTCCCTAGGGAGGCGTCCAGGAGGCATCCGGAATAGATGCCTCCACCTCAACTGGTTCCTCTCGACATGGAGGAGCAGCGGCTCTACTCCGAGCTCCTTCTGTGTGACTGAGCTCCTCATCCTATCTCTAAGGGAGTGCCCAGCCACCTTGCGGAGGAAACTCATTTCGGCCGCTTGTATCCGCGATCTTGTGCTTTCGGTCATTACCCAAAGCTCATGACCATAGGTGAGGGTAGGAGTGTAGATTGACCAGTAAATCAAGAGCTTCGCCTTTCGACTCAGCTCCTTCTTTACCACAACGGACTGATACAGTGACCGCATCACTGCAGACGCTGCACCGATCTGCCTGCCAATCTCACGCGCCATCAGTCCCTCACTCCTGAACAAGACCCCGAGATACTTGAACTCCTCCACTTAAGGCAGAGACTCACCACCCACCCAGAGAGGGCAAACGAGAACCATGGCCTCGGATTTGGCAGTGCTGATTTTCATCCCAGCCGCTTCACATTCGGCTGCAAACCGCCCCAGTGCCTGTTGCAGGTCCTGGCTCAACGAAGCCATCAGGACAATATCATCTGCAAACAGCAGAGATGAAATCCTGTGGTTCCCGAACCAGACCCCTCCGGCCCTTGACTGCGCCAAGAAATTCTGTCCATAAATATAATGAAGCAGAACCGGTGACAAAGGACAGCCCTGGTGGAGTCCAACATGCACCGGGAACAGGTCTGACTTCCTGCTAGCAATGCAAACACAGCTACTGCTCCGGTCATACAGGGACCGGACAGCCCTTAGCAAAGAGCCCCGGACCCCATACTCCCAGAGGACCCCCCAAAGGACACCACGAGGGATGTGGTCAAGTGCCTTTTCCAGATCCACAAAACACATGTGGACAGGTTGGGCAAACTCCCATGAGCCCTCGAGCACCCGATGGAGAGTATAGAGCTGGTCCAACATTCCACGACTGGGACAAAAACCACACTGCTCCTGGATCTGAGGTTCGACTTCATATTTTCATACACACACATTTTCATATATTCAGTGTTAGTCTGCAGATCACTTGTTGTATGATGGATATTCTTGAGACTTATTAAACTATTTATTTCATATTATATTATTACTAATACATGTTGTATGTATTTGATGTCCATATTACAAAAAACATCATTAAACACAACACAACATTTTATATTAAGATACTTCAGTTTCACCCTGGCTTAAAATCTGAAATAATTCCAGGTACCCTGTGGTAAGTGCACCCCTGGTTGGAAACACTGGTATATAAGACTAATGCATCAAGAGCCCTTGACAGTGTAAGCTCCAGTGTCAAGGCCACTTACCCACAGCGCCCCCTCTGTCTGCAGGGTGCACAACAGGAGTCTCACTTCCTTCACTGTGATGCTGTAGCTGGCCAGGACCCCCAACAAATCCACCAATATATCTGAGGAAACAGTAACAGGAAGTAGTAACAAACACACACCATGTTGTCAATGTAAACTTATACTTTCAAAACTAAACAGATAGCTGGACTTTTTAATTCGAATTTTGTCTTTAATATTTTGATGATTGGGCTTCTGTTGTATTGGTATTGGATTCGTACCCATGTTCTTTCATATTGAAATTAACACACCACAGTTTGGGACTGCACATAATATCTCAATCATACATCATAATCATAATACAACTGCTATATTTAATTTTTGTGAAGGCTTATCAACACTGCTCTGCCAAAGTGCAAACGATGAACCAGAATTAAACTACACAATAATAATAATAATAATAATAATAATAATAATAATAATAAAAACTGCAAGCAGTGATAAAGGCCCTCGCCACCCCTTGTGACCGCGGGGTAAAGGCCACAGTGAATATCCTGCCTTTCGTTCCCGCTTACATCGCCCCTCCCCCCAAAATCAGCGACTGAGTAATACTACTCCATTCATTCCAATGGGACCATTTATGACAATGTCACGCCTGCACGGTTGGAAATAGAGGTATGTCTTCATTGGCTTTTTTTTTTTCAGTATGATGAGAGGAATATGTGTACCAACTTTCAATGGTCTATGACACAGTAAATATTTTTCATCCCAGTTAACCAAAACCCATGTATTTCAATGAGAAATGTTAGACGTTGCCATGGCAACACCTTTGAAAATAGAGGTATGTTCTCATTGGCTTTTTTGTTCAGTTTGCCAAGCCAAATGTCCATGTCGAATTTCAAATGTTTATGTCAAAGTAATTTTTTTGGTCCAATTCAAAAGTTCAAGGGGGCGCTGTGGAGCAATATAATGTCTGACCTATACGAATTGTATATGTATGTGTTCAGATCTACATTTTGAAAAAAATGTATATTAATGCCGGGAAATAGGACACTGCATGTGTGAGTTACGTGCAATTTAATAGTTCAAAATATAGCTTTTTTCATTCCAGGCTGGCCACACCCACATTTTATAAATTAAAACAATTAGGAACAGTAGTCTCTAATCCCACATGGGTCTAGTTCATTTTGACCAATTTTCAAGTTTGTTGATTGAAAATCCAAGGCGCAAAAAATCCAAATGTGAGAGGTAAAATTTTGGAAAAATGGGGTTCCACCCACAATGGCCGACTTCCTGTAGGGTTTAGAGTGGGGTCATAATATAATTTTTTACTTGTCTTGACATGTTCTATGTTTGTACCAAATTTCATTTGTCTACGATGAAAAAGGTCTCTCATTGCCGTAATGTATTTCAAATTTTGAGGTGGCGCTATTGAGTCATTTTGATACGTTAATTTTTTTGAACATCAAAATACACAAATTTTTTGGTAATCTTGAATTTTAGGCCATAGTTTGATGAGTGTAGAGCATCTATTTAGTCCACAACAAAGTCCAGTACTCTGAACCCCATTCATTTCAATGACACATTTATTATGTTACCACGGTAACATAGTTGCAGACAGAGGTATGTTCTCATTGGCTTTTTTGTTCAGTTTGCCAAGCCAAATGTCCATGACCAATTCCAAATGTTTACGTCAAAGTAATTTTTTTTGTCCAATTAAAAAGTTCAAGGGGGCGCTGTGGAGCAAAAAAAATTCTGACATATGTAAATTGTATATCATTTCGTGTAGATCAAGATTTTAAACAAAATGTATATTAATGCCGGGAAATAGGATACTGCATGTGTGAGTTATGCACATTTTAACACATCAAAATATTGCTTTTTTTTTTGAAGGCTGGCCACACCCACATTGTATGATGTAGAAAAACCCAAGACAGTTTCCTATATTCCCACATGGGTCTAGTTCATTCACCAATTTGCAAGTTTCTTGAATTAAAATCCAAGGCGCAAAAAATCCAAATGTGAGAGGTAAAATTTTGAAAAAATGGGGTTCCGCCCACAATGGCCGACTTCCTGTAGGGTTTAGGGTGGGGTCATAATATAATTTTTCTCTTGCCGTAATGTATTTCAAAATTTGAGGTGGCGCTATTGAGTCATTTGGATACATTAATTTTTTTGAACATCAAAATAATAAATTTTTCACCGACCTTGAATTTTGGGTCCAATAAAATTGACTTTTCGTTAACGTTCAGGGGGTCAAAAGTGGATTCAAAGTCGCGACCAAAATAATACGAAAAATAATAATGGAAACGCATTTTCCACCCATTATTTTTCTCCTAAACCATAACAGCTACAGTCATGTGACTTTCTCACATTGTGCCCCATCACAAATAAGGCCCCTGTGAATTTTTTCACAGGTCCTCGACAATTCGATTGTGTTCTACGAATTTTTGAAAATGAAATTTGAAGAGGGCGCTAGAGAGCCATTTTGTGAGAGAGTGCCTTGACTTGCATATCATTGCGTTCAGCTCACAAATGTGCGTAAACGCTGTATTAGCGTTTTCCCAACAAAAAATGTGTGAAAGAGAAATTTTTTTTTTTTATTTTCCAAAATTTGCGATTTTGTTGAAAATTCACCCTGACCACACCCAAAGTCATAATCAAAATGTAATTGATAATCTTTAATCACACATGTGTTTAGAGGGATTTGGCCAAATTTGAAGTGTTTGTGATGAAAACTGTGCGAGAAAATGTCCTGACTGTGAGGGTGTGCACTTTTGTGATTCCTGGGTTTGATCCAATATGGCCGACTTCCTGTAGATTTTAGGGCGGGGCCATAATATCATTTTTGTCATGTCTCGACATGTACTATTTTTTGATGTGAGTTTCAGATTTTTACGTTGACTTTTTTCCGAGTCGGGCTCCCATTGGCCCCATGAAAATCAAAGTTTGAGGTGGCGCTAACGAGTCGTCTTTCATTATTTTTTCTCGCCATCTTTTGTGACAATTAGAGCTCATTTTTGCCATTTTCCATGCTCCGGACGCGGTTTTAATGAGTCCCTCGCCGGGACGGAGTCCCAGGCTCGGGCCTAATAATAATAATGGAAATTTTTTTCCACCCATTATTTTTCTCCTAAACCATAACAGCTACAGTCATGTGACTTTCTCACATTGTGCCCCATCACAAATAAGGCCCCTGTGAATTTTTTCACACGTCCACGACAAAGCGCTTGTCTTCTACGAATTTTTGAAAATGAAATTTCAAGAGAGCGCTAGAGAGCCATTTTGTGACAGAGCAACTTGATTTGCATATCATTGCGTTCAGCTCACAAATGTGCGTAAGCGCTGTATTAGCGTTTTCCCAACAAAAAATGTGTGAAAGAGAAATTTTTTTTGAAATATTCCAAAAATTGCGATTTTGTTGAAAATTCACCCTGACCACACCCAAAGTCCTAATCAAAATGTAATTGATAATCTTGAATCACACAGGGGTTTAGTGGGATTTGACCAAATTTGAAGTGTTTGTGATTAAAACTGTGCCAGAAAATGTCCTGAATGTGAGGGTGTGCACTTTTGTCATTCCCGGGTTTGATCCAATATGGCTGTAGATTTTAGGGCGGGGCCATAATATAATTTTTGTCATGTCTCGACATGTACTATTTTTTGCTGTGAGTTTCTGATTTTTACGTTGACTTTTTTCCGAGTCGGACTCCCATTGGCCCCATGAAAATCAAAGTTTGAGGGGGCGCTACTGAGTTGTCTTTCATTATTTTTTCTCGGGGTCTTTTGTGACAATTAGGGCTCGTTGAGTTCTAATTTTTGACACACATGTTTTGAAACATGTCGGGGCATGTTTACTACTTGATTTTTGCCATTTTCCATGCTCCGGACGCGGTTTTAATGAGTCCCTCGCCGGGACAGAGTCCCAGGCTCGGGCCTTATAATAATAATAATCGGGGTTGGGAGGAGTTCGGGGAGGCCATGGAGGAGGACTATCGGACGGCCTCAAAGAAAATCTGGCAAACTGTCCGACGTCTCAGGAGGGGGAAGCAGTGCTTCACCAACACTGTTTACAGTGCGGGTGGAGAGCTGCTGACCTCGACTGGGGATGTTGTCGGGCGGTGGAAGGAATACGTTGAGGATCTCCTCAATCCCCCTGTCATGTCTTCCGAGGAGGAAGCAGGGACTGGGGACCCGGAGGCGGACTCGTCCATCACTCTGGCTGAAGTCACCGAGGTGGTTAGCAAGCTCCTCAGTGGCGACGAGATCCGTCCCGAGTACCTCAAGTCTCTGGATGTTGTGGGACTGTCTTGGCTGACACCTCTCTGCAACATCGCGTGGCGGTCGGGGACAGTACCACTGGAATGGCAGACCGGGGTGGTGGTCCCTCTGTATAAGAAGGGGGACCGGAGGGTGTGTTCCAATTACAGGGGATTCACACTCCTCAGCCTTCCCAGTGAGGTCTATTCCAGGGTACTGGAGAGGAGAATCTGACCGATAGTCGAACCTCGGATTCAGGAGGAACAGTGTGGTTTTCGTCCTGGTCGTGGAACACTGGACCAGCTCTATGTTCTCCATCGAGTCCTCGAGGGCTCATGGGAGTTTGCCCAACCAGTCCACATGTGTTTTGTGAATCTGGAGAAGGCATTCGACCGTGTCCCTCGTGGTGTCCTTTGGGGGTGCTCCAGAAGTATAGGGTCCGGGGCCCTTTGCTAAGGGCTGTCCGGTCCCTGTATGACCGGAACAGGAGCTGTGTTCGCATTGCCGGCAGTAAGTCAGACCTGTTCCCGGTGCATGTTGCACTCCGCCAGGGCTGCCCTTTGTCACCGGTTCTGTTCATTATATTTATGGACAGAATTTCTAGGCGCAGCCAGGGGTCGGAGGGGGTCTGGTCCGGGAACCACAGGATTTCATCTCTGCTATTTGTGGATGATGTTGTCCTGATGGCTTCATCGAGCCAGGACCTACAGCAGGCACTGGGGCGGTTTGCAGCCGAGTGTGAAGTGGCTGGGATGAGAATCAGCTCCTCCAAATCCGAGGCCATGGTTCTCGACCGGAAAAAAGGTGGTTTGCCCTCCTGCAATGATTTCATATTGGATTAACTTCTCTTTTACAAGATAATGCAAAACGTGTCTGAAATCCACATTTTTTTTAAAGCACTTCATCAAGTTTAATTTCCTCATTACTCAGCAGGCAATGTGCACAGCTCTAGCTCTCAGCCATGGCCACACTTACATGTGTCTGGACCATGTGCAGCAGAGAATTGGTTTAAGTATTTTTTTGTTTCAGTGTTTTTGTGTATTTTGATTTCAGTACTCCAGTAAAGGGATTTAGGCCCTCATAATTAAACAATTAGAATGGCCACATCTTCTGGCCAGTTTTCCCCACAGTTTGGCACATCCTCGCAGGTGTGTGACCTGAGTCCTGCATGGGCTCAGTGACCTGAGATCTTGTCACACTGGTCACACTTGTTTAGAAGCTCATCACTGTTTATGTGTTGGTGAAACATCATGGACGTTTTGAGGTTCTTCCATGAGGTCAGGCCTTTGCCACACTCTCCACACCTGTACAGCCATCCACCTGTGTGCTCACTCTAAAGGGCTTAACACACTCGTCACACATGTGTGGTCTGTGAATTGTCTTGTGTGTTTTGTGGGATTTGTGCTTGTCTACTGCTGCTGTGTGCATGAGGAGGGGAGGGGCCTCTGAGGAACTGAACTCCTCCCCCACCAGAACACACCCAATGCCTAGAGTTTTTTTTTTTTTTTCTTTTTTTTCTCCCCATAGTAAGTGCTAGCCTGGCTGGACTGTACATTCAAATATAAATGCCAAGATATTTAAAATTTCAACAATTGCTGTGTTAAGATAAATTGGGGAGATTAATCTATATTAATCTAACATGCCTAGGACAAACTATTATTATATATAATATATAGATAATACATAACAAAAATGGAAAAAAGACAAAAAATCATAACATAATCAAAACATAAAATCAAACATATGTAATATTCAAACCTTCTTATGTCCTGATAATGTTATTTTACCCTTGTATTGCATTGCTTTTATGAAATATGCTATAGAAATAGTGGAGTGGACTCTATTGTAGATAAATCAGTAAGCTGCACAACTCTCTATATATGAGGTTTTACAGCAAACTAAATACAAGACACAAAAGTCTGTAGTATTAACTGAGATCTGAGCTTATCTAAAAATGAGCATGTCTCTGTTTCATTGTCAATGTGGGTTTTATTGTGTGCAAAAGAACATATCACTCAAACACATCACTGAAAATCAAAGGCCTGCCTGGTATTTGTTCTTGGTGATAAAACAGGACATTTTCAAACAGGTAATGCTTGCAGACCAAAACTGAGCTGACCCAGCTGAAAAAAAATCTGTGCCCAAAAATTATCTCTGACCTCAGAAACAAAACTTTAAAATGTAATTCTCTCTGCATCCAGTAGATGCCGACGCAGCCTCAGTTGTCACTATTGTAGAAATATAGTAGAAACAAGGAGTCTGCTGTCAAAAGATAGCCATTTTTTAAAGTTCTAAAACATAAAATGCCAACGCAAAGGTAGTCAAGCATGTTAAAAGGTCATCAACAATAGAAATAACACACTTTTTTTTTTACCAAAAAAAAAAAAATTAATATTCTTTCTCTAGTTTTAGGCACGTCCCATTGGCAACAGTGGCAGACTCAAAGACTTCCACCTGCTGGGCACACATTTATATGGCCCTCAGTTTGTGGCTGGTCATGTGCCTCTCTAGAATATTCAACTTATTCCAGACGTTTTCGTGGGCACTGCCATCGTCATTCGGCAGTTGTCTTATTTTGCATGGGGCTGCTGATCTTGACGGTAAATAAGTTCTATTTAAACCACAAAGACGTTTTAAAGCCTAAGAGAATCAGTGCAGTGTTAACTTGTGGAAGACATGAACATAGAGCATTTTATACAAACCAGCACTACTTTATATCAGATTTTAAATGCAAAACTTTTCTCAAATTCTCAATTGAATTGAATGGGATTCCTACTTAACCGAAGTTCCACCACAAAGAAAGTGGATAGTGAATAAGGTCAATACAAGTCTGAAAAGGCCCCGCCACCCTCCCAACAGTCAGGGGTCGCCTCCTTGTGAATTTGGACATGAATAAAGACGTATTTTCAGGTTTTAAAGGCTGTGACATTGCTGGTGACTTCGGAGTGAGCGTTTGATGCTAAACTTCTTCCCACACTGGTCACACTCAAAAGGCTTCACTCCAGTGTGGATTCTCATATGGGTCCTGAGCGTGCTTTTGTCATTAAATGCTTTCCCACACTCCTCACAGGTGTACTTTTGATCTCGAGTGTGGATGTTCATGTGGCGTTTCAAAGCACTGGTCTGAGAAAAGCTCTTGCCACACTGGTCACATCTGTAGGCGGTCTCTTCTCTAGTGTGAGTCCATCTGTGCATTGCCATTTCACGTGGAGTTTTAAAAATCTTCAGACAGAAGTCACAGGTGAACAGTTTGTCTCCTGTGTGGGTTTGGTAGTGAACTGATAGATGCTGGGACTGTTTATAAGACTTATCACACTGGTCACATTTGTAAGGCCGGTCATCATTGTGCAGACGCTGGTGATCTGTCATTAACTTCTTGTTTCTGAAGCACTTCCCACATTGATCACATTTGAAAGGTTTCAGTCCACTGTGGATGCTCTGGTGCTCTATTAAACCAGACTCCTGTCTGAAGGCTTTCCCACACTGGTCACAGCTGTAAGGCCGCTCACCAGTGTGGATCCTCATGTGCCCTTGAAGGGAGTGTGCTGTAGACAAGGCCTTTCCACACTGGTCACACTCATAGTGCTTAGGTGAAGGTGACATGGTGCTGGCTTGGAGAGGTTCAATGCTGTGCATGGGGGTAGCAGCCATGGTGTTGGTTCAGGAGACCAACTCGGCTCTCTGCAGAAGATAAAAAAGAGGAGTGGTTCAAATGTAATAGATATAATCAAACTTTGTCTTAATTCACTCTACTATAAAACCAGGGCTTTACGTAGTTATTTTAGTGTTTTAAATTAAGCTAGTCCCTACATTCTACTCAGAGCAGTTGAGCATTTGTTTAGTCGCAGAGCACTGATATAGAATACGATTTAACTGCTGCTGGAACTACAGTATTTGTGGTTATGCAGAGTTAACACACAACAGTTAGCCAGTGGCATTCTCACTGCGCGTGGTATAACAGCAGGTAATGATCCACTGGCATTTACAAAAGTCCAGAGCAAATGCGCGCAGCAAAATTTACCATACAACATGGTTTAAAGTGGCAGTAGAAACGTATTTGTATTTATAACACATTTCGTCACTTGATAGAGTATATACATAAACATATGGTAATTTGTTTACAATTACCATATGTTTAATTACATACACAGACACACTTCTGCTGCTTTTGACACTGCCCAACTCTGATCATCGGAGCTTTTAGTCATGTTGGACTGGAATCTCCCCCAAAAGCATACCTGGAGCTGTTTCATTCACACATAAATGGAGATGAAGATGGATTAATAGGATTACTCAAAGCTCAAAATGCAGGGTGGACCAGAGTGTTTTCAGTTTGAGAGAAGCATTCAGCTTAAACTGGTTTGGGTGTTAAACAGTGTTGGTCAGATGACTTTGTAAAAGTGATTACTGACTACTGATTACTCTTTCTAAAAGTAATCTAATTACTACTCTGATTACTTTATTTCACAAGTAATTTTATTACTGATTACTACAAGTTACTTTAAAAAAAGAAAACATATGGCTAATTCTTCACATGGCCTTTAATTTTCTTCACACACAGCCTTTCTTCAAATGGAGGGGGCGCTTGAGTCCTCCATGAACCAGCTTTACTGTTTAACACACAGTTCTGTGGATTATGCACATTTTTGGCAGGCAAAAGTAACTAAAAGTTACTAGGGCAAGTAACTATAATCTAATTACTACATTTTCAATCATAACTAGTAACATTACTGCATTACTAAAAAAAATAATTTGATAACAGTAATCCCTTATTTTGTAACTAGATACTGTCCAGCACTGGTGTTGAACATGTCTGAATGAAAACAAACACAACTCCAGGTATGTTTGTGATAAGGAAACAACATTATGACATAGATGAAAAATGTTTGTGACATAGGTCTTTATATGTAAATATCACATTTGCAGTTTAATATATTTTTTAAATAGTCCAATTTTGTCATGTCCCAAGTCTGACTCAGTACATTTAAACTGAGTCAGACTTGGGACTATAGAGGACAGAGCAAATAATTAACACATTCTAATGTGTTAAATGAATCAAAATGGGCCGAATCAGGAAATGACAGCCTCCACACAGCAGAGCTAGCTGCACTATTCATGCTAGCCTCAGAGCATGCTAATGCTAAGTAGCATGCCTAAGTAAGAACTTATAAAGAGAACTAACCCTTCTTTCCAGCCTAGTGTCAAAAATGGGTGTCATGAGCATATGAGGGCTGACATTAGAAAGTCTAAGCAATTTACTTACGTGATCTGTAGCTCTGGAGACAGCTCTGGAAAACTCTGTGGTAGAGGAGGCTACAGCTGCTGTGTGCATGAAAGAAGGGAAGGGGCTTCAGAGGCATAAAACTCCTCTCTCACCAGAACACGCCCCCTTCCTCATCACTGTTCAAAACCCATGGCTTGGTTCTCATATTTACACAGTGTTACAAGTAACTGAACACATGTACTGAAAATACATACTAATTTTGAATAACTGTATTCTGGTTACTCTTTCATTTGGTGGTATTCAGTAGTTACTTTCCTAAAATCAAAAGAATGCATGGCAGTACTTGACCACACAATTTTGGCTTTGAACAGTGCAGTTTTAGTAAGAAAAACTGCAAACACAGTTCTTGCAGTGTGTGTGCATGCACGTGTTCCTTCTATAGTTAGACATAAATTAATGACAACAAACAGTGCAATAAAAATCAAGCTGTTTGTAAAACTATGTCACTATAACATAATGCAATTCGGTGCCAAGGTCCACAAGGGCCACAAGTGGGTTCCAAGGTTTTTTTTCTCTCTGCAAACTGAAACAAAGCTAATACAAGTTATTATGCTGTTTTATAAGTATTATATGAAATTGTCAAGTACAGCAGAACAGTTAAGGCTGTGCGATATGACCATAGACTGTATAAAGAAGTCGACTGAATGAGTGTAATGTCACCCACAGTGTTCTGCTCCAGTCAAAAGAAGGTCACCAAGGCTAGCAGTTATAGGGACCAATTTAGAGCCGAGTTGTGACCACAAGTATCAAAGCAACCAAAGAGCCAATCTGAAGCCAGGCTGTTGAAGGTAACACCCCTTCTTGCCCATACCGCTGGTTTAGCACAGATTGAGCACTTAGCAACTCTGTCAATCAAACCCATAGCTAATGCTAGCAGGAGCAACCTCGGGGAAAGAAGGCGGCTGACTTGTCTTTTATTAATGTTCATATCTTGATTTACTGACACAATAGCAAAATAAAAATATCAGGATCATGTAGAACGGGTTAATACCAAATTTTAAGACCAAAATGACAAGGCTCACTGCAGCAGTTACTGAGAGAGGATGACAATTTTTCAATGTAAAGTGAACTGGTGCTGGAATCGATGGAGCCTGTTTGGATCACGGCGGCTAGCAGGTTAGCTATGTCCCTATATATACAGAATACGGGCAGTACATATTCCCATACTGCCCCGCCCTAAAGAGTGCTTACAAGTAAACAATTAAGCCATAAAGGTTGGATCAGGAATGTGAAGCACTTTGGACAGCTAGAGTTGTTTTAAATATGCTACAGAAATAAACTTGAATTGAAACTATAGTTGCATTTTTAAAAACCTTTTGTGGGGCTAGGCCTTTTATAAATGCTTGTTCATTCCCTGAATATCTGAAGAATCTAAACTCTACCAAAGGGTGTGACAAAGTATGAATCTTCAAAAGATTATTCGATTGTTATGAGTTCATCACGAGCGAGACATTACTATAGAAACATACACAGGCTCTTTCAAATACTCAATGTCTTGGGTGGATATGATGATTAATCTAGTGCCCGTGTACTTGAATCATTATGACCCCAGTAACGCCTTTCAATGTACCTGGAATCTTTTTGTTCATTAATGAGGCAAAATTAGCTTTGCAACAAGAGAAATCAGCACAATCTCTCAGACAGGTTGTGGGCACAAGAAAAAAACTACTTGTGTTATTTATTTTTGATCTCCGTGTTCCTGTACTTCCTGTTATTAGTAAACCACTCATCCATCTGTAATAACCATTTAAAGATGGTTGTGCTTTTCACTATAGTATATTTTGAACATTTTAAATAGCAATATTGATCTACCCCTCCCCGAACCGCCACCTTAATGTGGTGGAGGGGTTTGAGCACCCGAATGATCCTGGGAGCTATGTTGTCGGGGGCTTCATGCCCCTGGTAGGGTCACCCATGGCAAACAGGTCCTGGGAGACGGGTCTGACTAAGAGCGGTTCAGAAGCCCCCCATGGAAAGAAGAAGATCAAGGCCAGTTACGTCGCCCGGACTGGCGTTACCGGGGCCCCACCCTGGAGCCAGGCCTGGGGTGGGTGCTCACCAGCGAGCGCCTGGTGGCCGGGCCTTTCCCCACGGGGCCCGGTCGGGCCCAGCCCGAAGGAACGACGTGGGGCCATCCTCCCGTGGACCCACCACCTACGGGAGGAGCCATGCGGGGCGGGTGCAAAGAGATCCGGGCGGCAGTCGAAGGCGGGGACCTCGACGACCGGATCTCCGGACATGGAGACTAGCTCTGGGGACGTGGAACGTCACCTCGCTGGGGGGGAAGGAGCCTGAGCTTGTGCGGGAGGTTGAGTGTTACCGGCTAGATATAGTCGGCCTCACCTCCACGCACAGCTCGGGCTCTGGAACCCAACTTGTTGAGAGGGGTTGGACTCTCCATTTCTCTGGCGTTGCTCGCGGGGAGCGGCGGCGAGCTGGTGTGGGCTTGCTCATTGCCCCACAGCTCAGCCGCTGCGTGTTGGGGTTCACTCCGGTGAACAAGAGGGTCGCGTCCCTGCGCCTTCGGGTCGGGGACAGGTCTCTCACTGTTGTGTCGGCCTACGGACCAAACAGCAGTGCAGAGTACCCGGCCTTCTTGGAGTCCCTGGGAGGGGTACTAGACAGTGCACCAACCAGGGACTCCGTTGTTCTCCTGGGGGACTTCAACGCCCATGTGGGTAACGACAGTGACACTTGGAGGGGCGTGATTGGGAGGAACGGCCTCCCCGATCTGAACACGAGCGGTGTTTTGTTATTGGACTTCTGTACTAGTCACAGCTTGTCCATAACAAACACCATGTTCGAGCACAAGGGTGTCCATCGGTGCACGTGGCACCAGGACACTCTAGGTCGGAGGTCGATGATCGACTTTGTTGTCGTGTCATCTGACCTCCGACCGCGTGTCTTGGACACTCGGGTGAAGAGAGGGGCTGAGCTGTCAACTGATCACCACCTGGTGGTGAGTTGGATCCGCTGGCGGAGGAGGAAGCCGGACAGACCTGGCAGGCCCAAGCGCATTGTGAGGGTCTGCTGGGAACGTCTGGCGGAGCCCTCTGTCAGAGGGGTCTTCAACTCCCACCTCCGGGAGAGCTTCTCCCTGATCCCGGGGGAGGTTGGAGACATAGACTCCGAGTGGGCCATGTTCTCCACCTCTATTGGCGATGCGGCTGCTCGTAGCTGTCTGTGGTGCTTGTCGCGGCGGCAATCCCCGAACCCGGTGGTGGACACCGGAAGTAAGGGATGCCGTCAAGCTGAAGAAGGAGTCCTATCGAGCCATGTTGGCTCGTGGGACTCCTGAGGCAGCTGATGAGTACCGGCGGGCCAAGCGTGCCGCGGCTCGGGTGGTCACAGAGGCAAAAACTCGGGGTTGGGAGGAGTTCGGGGAGGCCATGGAGAAGGACTATCGGACGGCCTAAAAGAGATTCTGGCAAACCGTCCGACGCCTCAGGAGGGGGAAGCAGTGCTTCACCAACACTGTTTACAGTGCGGGTGGAGAGCTGCTGACCTCGACTGGGGATGTTGTCGGGCGGTGGAAGGAATACTTTGAGGATCTCCTCAATCCCACTGTCACGTCTTCCGAGGAGGAAGCAGAAACTGGGGACCCAGAGGCGGACTCGTCCATCACCCTGGCTGAAGTCACTGAGGTGGTTGGCAAGCTCCTCGGTGGCAAGGCTCCGGGGGTGGACGAGATCCGTCCTGAGTACCTCAAGTCTCTGGATGTTGTGGGGCTGTCTTGGCTGACACGTCTCTGCAACATCGCGTGGCGGTCGGGGACAGTACCTGTGGGATGGCAGACCGGGGTGGTGGTCCCTCTGTATAAGAAGGGGGACCGGAGGGTGTGTTCCAATTACAGGGGAATCACACTCCTCAGCCTTCCCGGTAAGGTCTATTCCAGGGTACTGGAGAGGAGAATCCGACCGATAGTCGAACCTCGGATTCAGGAGGAGCAGTGTGGTTTTCGTCCTGGTCGTGGAACACTGGACCAGCTCTATACTCTTCATCGGGTCCTTGAGGGCTCATGGGAGTTTGCCCAACCAGTCCACATGTGTTTTGTGGATCTGGAGAAGGCATTCGTCCGTGTCCCTCGTGGTGTCCTTTGGGGGGTGCTCTGGGAGTATGGGGTCCGGGGCTCTTTGCTAAGGGCTGTCCGGTCCCTGTATGACCGGAGCAGGAGCTGTGTTCGCATTGCCGGCAGTAAGTCAGACCTGTTCCCGGTGCATGTTGGACTCCGCCAGGGCTGCCCTTTGTCACCGGTTCTGTTCATTATATTTATGGACAGAATTTCTAGGCGCAGCCAGGGGCCGGAGGGGGCCTGGTTTGGGAACCACAGGATTTCATCTCTGCTGTTTGCAGATGATGTTGTCCTGATGGCTTCTTCGAGCCAGGACCTGCAGCAGGCACTGGGGCGGATTGCAGCCGCGTGTGAAGCGGCTGGGATGAGAATCAGCTCCTCCAAATCCGAGGCCATGGTTCTCGACCGGAAAAAGGTGGTTTGCTCTCTCCGGGTGGGTGGTGAGTCTCTGCCCCAAGTGGAGGAGTTCAAGTATCTCGGGGTCTTGTTCACGAGTGAGGGAAGGATGGAGCGGGAGATTGACAGGTGGATCGGTGCAGCGTCTGCAGTGATGCGGTCGCTGTATCGGTCCGTTGTGGTAAAGAAGGAGCTGAGCCGGAAGGCGAAGCTCTCGATTTACCGGTCAATCTACGTTCCTACCCTCACCTATGGTCATGAGCTTTGGGTAATGACCGAAAGGACAAGATCGCGGATACAAGCGGCTGAAATGGGTTTCCTCCGCAGAGTGGCCGGGCGCACCCTTAGGGATAGGGTGAGGAGCTCGGTCACACGGGAGGAGCTCGGAGTAGAGCCGCTGCTCCTACACGTTGAGAGGAACCAGCTGAGGTGGCTCGGGCATCTGCTCAGGATGCCTCCTGGACGCCTCCCTAGGGAGGTGTTCCGGGCATGTCCCACCGGGAGGAGGCCCCAGGGAAGACCCAGGACACGCTGGAGGGACTATGTCTCTCGGCTGGCCTGGGAACGCCGTGGGGTCCCACCGGAGGAGCTGGAGGACGTGTCCGGGGTAAGGGAAGTCTGGGAGTCCCTGCTTAGACTGCTGCCCCCGCGACCCGGCCCCGGATAAGCGGAAGAAAATGGATGGATGGATGGACTATTGATCTAAAACAAGCAGAATCTGATGGGAGCCGATCCCCCCCTGCCCCTTTACCACCTATGGATAGCTGCACATCATGCTGCTAAATCCTACGAGTATCACTCATTAAGAAAATAGAACTGGAGAAGGAAGTGCCAGTCACAGTGGGCGTCTACCGGTGGACATGAAAACGGGAGTTGAACGGCAAAATAGTGTCTTGTATACAAGAGAATAAAGATCACTCAAACATGAATCACTCCAAATACAATTTCAGAGGTTCAGTGAGAAGGGGAACAGTTATGAAAATAAAAGCTCTTAAAAGTCCTTGTTGCAGAATAAGTCTGATTCAAAGAGTTTGCTTATATTGTGCAGCAACAAATGAGAAGAAGAGAATCCTGCTTATCAATGGACAGGATTTAGTTTGCTCTGAGTACTACAGCACAGTATGGGGGCAGAGACATAAACAGACAAGATTGTTGAGCTAAAAAGTCTAAAAAGTGTGATATAATGCAATAGAAATAAGGAGCTCCAAAGGGCTGTTTCTTACGAGGTCATATACAGAGTTACCCGTGACTGTCAATGTAATATTAATCACTGCTTATGTCAAATAAAATGATCCAGTTCTTTTAGTGTGGATGCACCAATACCAACTGATACTGTTTAGCACTAAAACTGGACTCTGGGACAGTATTATATATTAAAGACAGGAAATTGGTGTTCTTGAATAGAGTATTAACTTCATCCTACTGGCATCAATGAGGTATAATGGAAACTATACTCTGTAAAGGGCCTAAATAATATCAGGTTATTATGTGAAAATAATCAGTTATTTTAGGATCAGCTTTGATGAAACGGTCAAGTGTAAGTTACGAGCATATGCTGAAAGTATCGGTATCTGTTCTGAAAGAGCAGGATGCCTCCCTAATGTTACCTATAATGATGTAATTAAGAAATAAAAAACAAATATTTCATTATTTCACAACAACAACAACAACAATAATAATAATAATAATAATAATAATAATAATAATAATCATAATCATCATCATCATCATCATCATCATCATCATCTTGTCTTTTAATGAGCTGTACCTGCAACCTTGCGGTCCACAGAGCTGATGGCGAGCAGCACCATTCGGAGGAGGCCCACCTCGGAGCAGATCTGGAGGTTCCTCAGACTCTTTCGGAGGATCTCTGTGAACATGCTCCAGATCTCAGCCTGGCATGTGACGTTACAGTGACCCAGAAGTTCCACCATGCAGCACAACCTCTCCACATCCTGAATGAGGAAGTTTGAGTCCAGGTTGAACTCACCACCAACCAACTGTGGAACCAACATACACGGAAGAAGGAACATTTTTAAACTGTGGGTGCATGTTACATACCATGCACACTTGTAATAATAATCATAATTATAATAATACCTTCCATTTATATAGCACTTTTCAAGAGACCCAAAGTGCTTCACAATAACACACAGAACACAGTCACACTTACACCCCCACCCCCACACCCACCCCCCCCCCCCCCCCCCCCCCCACACACACACACACACACACACACACCCCCACACACACGTGGGAGTGCTCAGGTGGGGTTAAGGGCCAGTTTAAACAGAAATGTTTTGAGAAATGATTTGCATTGATCAGTGGTTTCAGCAGTTAGTGTGGAGATAGTGTGTTCTAGAGAGTAGGGGCTGGACACAGAGGGATCTGTCTTCAATGGTCCACAACCTGGAGCACGGAGCTGAGTGGAGGAGCAGAAGGAGGAGGAGCAGAGTGTGCTGGAGGGTGTGTAGGTTTGTAGCAGGGTTTAGTGTTGTTAAGGTGTAGGGTGTGGTGTTAGGGCTGGGGCGAAACTCTCAGGTCGGTCTGGGAAGGGGGGACAATAAATCAATGGAAATTAGAAGTATCCCTCGAAGGGGGTTGTAATGATACAGAATCATAACTTCAATAGCTATATTATTATGATGAGCCTGCTAGCAAATATTTGCCATTTGAAGAATAAAAAAGATTCAGATTCAGATTCAGAAAACGTTATTGATCCCAGAGGGCAATTCATTTGCAGCATTCTCAGGGCAGTAGTATTCAGTAAACAGTTTGATTTAGTTACAAATAAGCTATATGTGCAACCTTACAACATACTGTTCAACAATATGAAAATATGAAAACAAATTCAACACTTAAATGTTCTAACAACTCTGTATAAGCCTTTCTATTATTTTATTATTATTTTTTTTTCAAAAATCAAATATCAAAGTGGTAGCTGTTTTAAACACACTTTAACAGAACACAAAATCACTCATTAATAGAGAAGATTATGGAGGCCTCCTATAATCAAAATTTCTCCCCATAGATATTAGTCTAAAACAAGCTGAACAATAGATGCCTGTTTAACATTCCCAATAACATATAAAAGTGACTCTTGTTAAAAAGAACCATTATATTAATCAGTCTACGTAACTACAGATATAGCTCCATCACAGGGCCTCAGCATGACATTATCTTCATCATGACTGTATGTCCTGAGACAGCAGAGGCCCTGTGTGTCCTAGCCCTTGGTGATAACAGCACTGGGGGAAAGCAGGGAAGGGGGGAGTGTGGGTGAGGGACCAGGTGAGGGCCAAGGAGGCAGAGCAAGGGGGAGTTTGGGTGAAATACGAGAGGGGATAGGTGGGGGGCCTTTGATGGTGAAACACACATAGTTTTGTAAGGGGTACGGGGAGCCATCTTAATTCCTGAGCTAATGAGACATTCTAGATTGTTGGGAAGGGTGAAGGTGGGGAGGAAAAGGAGAGTGAAGAGTCCCTAGAGGGAGTAGATGTAGCAAAAGGGACCCAGGGCTGGTCTGTGGGCAGGGGAGGTGATGGGGGTGCTGCTGGGACTGAAACCTCAGCTGGGGCTATCACAGACAGGTCCAAGGCTTGTGACAAGGGCCCTGGGGGAAGTGACGCTTGTAATGAATCCTTGTGCTGCTGAATCCCTCGCTGGGGGAAGTTGATTAATACTGTTTTTGGGTGACACTAGTGACCAATTAATAGACATGGGGCAATATGTGGTGAGGAAATGTGGTGTCACGATTATCATAGCCAAAATAACTGCAATTATTATATCACAATAATGATTAAAGTTGCTGACAGTTAAAAAAATGTTCTGGATATGAATAATTATAATTTTAATATTACGAATGAATATGAATAAGTTCCATGTTTAAACATGGAACTTCTATAATGAATCATAGGAGTATCATAGTTTATTCAAACCGTTCCAGCTTAAATCTTATTATATAGGCAAAAAATAACCAAAAATATCTCGTAGTAGTAAAAGTAGAAAAAAGTAACACAAAAAATATTGACCCCAAAAAAAATATAGTTCCATCTTTCATATGCGGAACAATGAGTTGATACAATGATAATCATGACAGGCCTAATGATGGTCATGATCTCTGTTGGCGATTCTCTTATATAAAATGTCACACAAACGATTACTGTCTTACCTTTTTGTCACGATAATTGATGTTATTGTTTCATCCTGACCGATTAATCGTCTAAACGATAAAAGGGCCACAGCCCTCATGGATACATGGCGGCTGTGGCATGTTCTTGCTGCAGCCCTGTACTTTGTTTTAAGGTCAGTATTTCTAGAATAGTGGTTCTTAACCTTGTTGGAGGTACTGAACCCCACCGGTTTCATATGCACATTCACCGAACCCTAGTTTATTGAAAAAAATAAATAAATAAAAATAATTATATATATATATATATATATATATATATATATATATATATATATATATATATATATATATATATATATATATATATATATATAATTATTTTTATTCAAATTCAAATTCAAGACATGTATGTTTTACTGGTGCACAAAATGAATCGTACATTAACATCACTGTGTTCAAAGAATAAAACCAATAATGCAAAATAATAATGCATGAACTCACAACAAATTACATACATACCTTTTTACAAAGACATGACCTTTTTTAATACTACCACACTGAAATTATTTAAATTTTTTCCCTTATGTACAATGTTCCCTCTTATTTTTCACAAGTCTGAGCAAACACACAAACTCCCTGAGCGGTCCCATGGACCACTGTGAGCAACATCAGACGTGCGCACTGTGGTCATGCTGCATCGCATCCATCCAAGTTAAATGGTTTATTAAAAGAATCAAATTACCACATTTACATTTCTGTTATAAGACTTTTAATTAAGTGCTTTAGCCACTTATACAATGAAAATGACAAAAATCTTGCTCATGACCTGTGTAGTATATTAATGCTATTGGAAGTATAAATATTTTATTTTAACTATGGCAAAACATGAGCTTCCAAGCAAACCAAGCCAACTGTAAACTCCAATGTTGAAAACACACATAACATTTTTATGATAAAGCTCTGACTTGTATTATGAGTATAAGCCATTGTGTGAAGCTTTTGCTGTGCACTGAGTGAGATTGTCCTACTGTGGTCTGGGAGACAGTCCGGTAACTCTTTTTCAGTATATGACACGATCATTTGATTTTTACAAGTCATAAACTAGTGACAGTATCAATGACCAATACACACTGAGAGGAATCTGTATCTGCACACCAAGCTGCTCTATTACTGTACATTTACATACCATATCAAAAGAAAATATATAATGTGTATTTGTATATAAAATATATTCAAAACAAGTGGTATGGGTCAAAATAAATATATATTTACAAACCGCACACTGCAAACAGTGAAAAAACACACACACTTCAAAATGTAAACAAACACACACCGGAAACTAATAATACACTGTACATGTGAGAGTGTGACAGTCATTCTGTGACAGAGGTTGGAGGATCGAGTCCCACTCGGACCAACTTCTGTCATTGTGTCCTTAGGCAAGACACTTCACCCAAGTGGTGTGTGCGTGATGATTGGTGGTGGTCGGGGGGGTTAATGCTAATAATTACACATAATACACATTTGACCCACAATTAAGTCAATAGCAGTATAAACCACGCTTACCGATCAGGAACAGCATCCAGTCCATCAAATCATAAGGTCCTCTGCTCCTGAGTCCACCATGAGATCTTCACTCGGTTCCACGAACCGCTCCGGATCCGAGATGCCTCTAGTTTAACTTGTACAAACATCCACAGTGTCCTCGGTCGCGTACTTCCTTTCTTTTGTCCGTTTTGTCATGTTTAATATGCAAAACTACTACAAAACAATGCGTAAAATTACGCAATTACACGCGGATCTTTGCCCGAGGGCGGGCCGTCGGAAGGTTAAGGGGTTCAACAGCACTTCTTAGGCCGTGTCCCAATTCGCCAAACTGGCCTTAGAATCACCATTCGAAGTGTGCATCGAAGGGCAGTTACGTAATTTCCGGTGCGACAAGGGCTGTCCCATTTCAACGCACCCTATTGAATGTGGCCGACAAACCTGCCCTTCCCTTTGCACCGTTTCCATGGAGATCGGACGTAACCGAATCGTGCATCCGTGCACACTTCACGCACTTCTATATCCCATCATGCACCGCGGCTGCGCAAAAAAGAGAAGAAAATGGAGTCCGTTGCGCAATACACGTTCAAATGTTTGTACTGGTTTACCTCATCAGTGCGACATGAAACTGTTAAATCTGAATAAAGATCTGTACAGTGTGTTTGATGATTAAAAAGGAGGGGAGTTACATGGAATAATGGAATGTGCAGTTATCGCTAGACAATAAGAAGACATTATTATCATTAAAAATTATTACTGCAATAAGAATAATGTAAGAATGTTTGTTTCTATTGTACGCGTCAAAGACCAAGAGACTGAAACATAAAGTCAGAAGGTTTAATGAGTTCCACAAAGGTAATGTGAACAATGAAGCAACGGACTCTGAGGAAAGGACAGAATAGAGTCCTGAGACATGCACAAAATCTTCATGTGTTCCGGTACATTCCATACGTCTGTGCCCCTCGTGGGCACATGTCATTTACTTTCGTGTTAGTAAATCAAGACACTAGCTTGATGTAGCGCTGCACTGCTAGAAAATACCTTATAATAATCAGATGAAAAGAACTGGCAGGGCATAGAAGGGAAACAGTGCCCTCTACTGTTATTAAAGTGGTGTAGCCACTGGCCAAAATACCGAACGATTAAACTGCAATATCCCACTATATGTACAACTAATCAGTGTTCTGTGGTTTATAGACTATGAATGTCAAAATTATAGTGTTACCTCTGTCTATGTTATTACGCTTTCACAAGTTATATTTTGTTTAAGTTATGAAGTAGCTACAATTGAGAAAAAAATCACCTCAAACGTTATATTTGCCTATTCATATTCAATCTAAACAGAAAGAAATGGCTGTGACGATGACATCTTGACTTTTCTTCTATTAAACAATAAATCATTAAAAATAACGTACGTAATGTACGTATCGTACGCTCAAAGACAGTGGTGGAAGTGCAGTCCGTGGTGTAGGCCTGTCCCACTTCAGCAAGATGGCGGCTACACTGAGGAGGGTAGATTCTCGACCGGAACCTTCAAACTACACTTTGAAGTGTACTTTGAAGGGACCCTTCAAAGGGTGCATTTGGCGAATTGGGACACAGCCTTAGAATCATCAGCGAGTCTTCACACCACATCGGTCACATCGGCTAAAACACTGGGAGCGGAACATGAGGACGCCTGTCAATGACATTGATAAGATGCGCAAATACGTATGTGAATCACATAATTGGCCGGAGCAGCTCGTCACTGGTCACACTCACTGACTCACACTGAAAAATAGCGCAGAATGAATTGTTGTGTGTTTATTTTATTTTCAACTCCGGTTCGACTTTTTTGTGCTCAGCACAGATTTTCTGTGTGCGGAGACCGTGTTAGCAGTGCGCAATTGCGCAGCTTGGAGGGAACAGTGCGTGTCACCACATCAAATAGATTTCTGTGGCGATTTCCTCTCAGGATTTTCATTATACATCTACGGACAAGCTTATTAGCGCGTCAAGAGGGACGGGCGACAGTTTTACATCGGTGAAGATCCACCTGCTGCTGACCCCTGTGCGCACAGCGTCTGAAAATCAGGGCTGTGTCTTTACGCAGGACTGTCAGCTGTGTCTGTGTCTGTGAGGCGTGAGCAGTGTTTGTTTTTAACATTGTTCCGCGAGTGTGACGCTTATTTTGATCAACGAAAAATAAGAAAATACATTGTAAATATATTGTATTTTAATATTTCAAGATCACAATAATCTTCCAATTTAAACTACAATAAAAAAGAACTAACACAAATAAAATACACTTCAATTAAATACTTGAAATTTATTTTCCCAAGCCACGCAGAGCTGCAGTATAAGGATGAAAGAGCCGCATGCGGCTCCGGAGCCGTGGGTTGCCGACCCCTGCGCTAATGAATATTTACTGCAAATCAGTGTGACTTCTGCTGTTGCGTTTGAGAGACCAGGTCAGAAACGCGTGGCTTCACCTTGGCAAGTGCCACTCTCAGGTCATTTTCACAGCAAAGTCTGTTCCTTTTCTTTGTTTTTATGTCGTTTTATGTTTTTATGCCGTTTAAATGGCTCATTTACGTTGGGCAGGTACTTCGATAGACACATCAAAGGGTGCATTTGTTGAATTGGGCCAACGTCTGGAGACGCTCGCAGTCCGCTAATCATATGAGTCAGATGTGTGTCTTGACCTCCACCGAACCCCTGAGACTGACTCATCGAACCCCTAGGGTTCGATCGAACCCAGTTTAAGAACCACTGTTCTAGAAGCAGGTTTCAGTGACCAAACCCACTCAACAGCATCTGAAAAACTGCCTAGAAATCCCACAACATACATCACAGCTGTACTTCTGCTGATAACCCTCCTCTGATTGCAGAGTCCCATTTCACTCTCTCTGACTGCAAAAGCATCCCCCACACTGAGCACTGCTGATATGGAAATATGTGAATTTGGTGAGGATTCGATTAGGAAACATTATATAACTAACACATTTCACATGGGCTCAGTATGCCAGGCACTGGGCTTGTCTCAACAAAGCAGAAGGTCTCGCCCCACTCTCTACTTCCCATTTCAAATGACATCTGTTTTGGCCTGTAAACCCTACAGACTTAATGTGTTACACATGTATAGATCAGGACAGCTTTACTCTATAATGAACAGTGCATCATGTGAGTAATATGTGGATAATATTGGTAGACAGATGCTGTGCCTGGTTCCTCAGAGAGCATCCACATCAGGACTGTTATCAGCCGTGTTCTTGTTCAGTAGAATGCTTTAATATGTTCGTTTCAAAATGGATTCATTTTGACATCCCTCATCATTTATTGGATGCTGCCCCAGATTAAGTAGTACTGTGGGATGAAGTTCCTGTTGCAAAGTCAATATGGTACCCATTCAGGCGTAATCACAACTGGCCTTTCAAAACATGTTGGAGTGGACAAAATACACAGACACCTGCTGGTCAGTGTTGAGAAAAGCCAATAGAAAAAAGGTATGGACACGAAGTTCATTCAGGAATAGCAGGATAACAGGGAACACAAGAAGCGACTGACCATGTTAAATCAATACTTTATGCAAAATTGACTTTTTGACTCACACTTTCATTTTTCATATTATGTATTTATTTATTTCGAGCAGATTAATGAACACAAAAAGTGAGTACACAGTGAGGCAAATAAATATTTGAACAGCCTGTGATTTTGCAAGTTCTCCCACTTAGAAATTATGGAGGGTTCTGAAATATTCATCTTAGGTGTCCACTGTGAGAGACATAATCCAAAAAAAAAATCTGGAAATCACATTGTATGATTTTTTTAAAATAATTTATTTGTATGTTACTGCTGCAAATAAGTATTTGAACACCTGAGAAAATCAATGTTAATACTTGGTACAGTAGCCTTTGTTAATTTGCAATTACAGAGGTCAAACATTTCCTGTAGTTTTTCACTAGGTTTGCACACACTGCAGGAGGGATTTTGGCCCACTCCTCCACACAGATCTTCTCTAGATCAGTCAGGTTTCTGTGATGTCACTGGGAAACATGGAGTTTGAGCTCCCTCCAAAGATTTTCTATTGGGTTTAGGTCTGAGACTGGCTAGGCCACTCCAGAACCTCGATATGCTTCTTATGGAGCCTTGGTTATCCTGGCTGTGTGCTTCGGGTCATTGTCATGTTGGAAGACCCAGCCACGACCCATCTTCAATGCTCTAACTGAGGGAAGTTGTTCCCCAAAATCTCAAAATACATGGTTCCAGTCATCCTCTCCTTAATACAGTGCAGTCGTCCTGTCCCATGTGCAGAAAAACAGCCCCAAAGCATGATGCTACCACCCCCACGCTTCACAGTAGGGATGGTGTTCTTTGGATGGTACTCATCGTTCTTCTTCCTCCAAACACGGCGAGTGGAATTAAGACCAAAAAGTTCTATTTTGGTCTCATCTGACCACATGACTTTCTCCCATGACTCCTATGGATGATCCAAATGGTCATTGGCAAACTTAAGATGGGCCTGGACATGTGCTGGTTTAAGCAGGGGAACCTTCCGTGCCATGCATTATTTTTCTTAGTGTATTACTAACAGTAACCTTGGAAACGGTGGTCCCAGCTCTTTTCAGGTCATTGGCCAGCTCCTCCCGTGTAGTTCTGGGTTGATTCCTCACCTTTCTTAGGATTATTGAGACCCCACAAGGTGAGATCTTGCATAGAGCCCCAGTCCGAGGGAGATTGACAGTCATGACAGTCAGAATTCTAGCTGATAGACAGGTGTTCAAATACTTATTTGCAGCAGTAACATACAAATAAATTATTTTTAAAAAATCATACAATGTGATTTCCAGATTTTTTTTAGATTATATCTCTCACAGTGGACATGCACCTAAAATGAAAATTTCAGACCCCTCCATGATTTCTAAGTGGGAGAACTTGCAAAATCACAGGGTGTTCAAATACTTTTTGCCTCCTGTATATGTATCCAGTACACTTCACTTCACATGTTTCTTTTTTCTTATTTAAGGGGGAGAGTGAGGAGATGAAAATGTATTAACCCTCTTAACCATGTTATACTGTTGTCCCCTCGTCAAAAACATACCTGGGGTTGTATTAACAGTAAAAATGCTCTGTTCGCCATTTTGCCAGGACTGTGAGGCATAGGTAAAAATCTGTAATCCTCCTACAGTTTTTAAGATAATAAACCATAACTGGACTTATTCTACAGTCAAAATGTGTTCACAAAAAACCCATGGCTCTATTCGCATAGCATTCACCATTGCTTATTGTCATTGCTGACAACAGAGGGAGCTGCAACATCTAAATATCTCAATAGAAATGGAGGTGATGTTTATAAAATATATTTTAAGAAGAAAATGTGAAATACTGATCTCAACCTGACCAAAAGCATATTTAAAGGGAATTAAAGCCACAAGGCATATATATGAGTTATTTAAAGAGGGGTATTTTACTTCTATGGGGTATTAAAGAGGGGGTGTTTTACTTCTATGGGGTATTAAAAAGGGGCATGTTACTATGACTTCTACTTCTATTGAAACTACTGCACATCACATCAGGTTTGTCAAGTTGCTGTGTACAGTTTTGTATCATGTTTTTGCTTATTTATGGAGAATTATCATGTGGGAGCATGGGCGACGTAAGCTTGTGGGCGGAGCATTGGATAGACAGCTACTATTAATCATATGGAGGGTTCAAATAGAGCCTGGCAGAGATTGCTAGATTAGTCAAACATGCACAGATGACATCTAAAACGTCTTCAGGCATGTTTTTGATGAGGAAACGTTATAACATGGTAGAAACCTCATAAAACTCGATTTTGTATAATACTCCCTCTTTAAAATTAGACTGGATGTATAAAATTCTACCCATTTGAAAAGTAAACCGGAAAATGGAATAATTGGAGGTGAACTGACTCAGCAGAATCTATGGTTTTGGGTGTGATGAAAAAATGAAATGAATGTAGAATCTAGAGTGGCGGCTCTGGTTTGAATGGCTCCCTTGGCAGACGGGTTTATCTGCTTTGTGTTCACGACACAGTCCCTTAGAGCTAATAACAACTCCTTCCACTCATACTGTTTGGCTTTTCCTGGTGTATTCTTCAAACAAAAACAAGTGTATTTATAGTGAGCAGTTGCTAGTAGAAGGAGCAATATGTCACATTTCTAGTGATATTTTGGCAGTATTGGCAGGACATGGGTGGCGGTAGGTTGATGGTTCTACACTGCTGTTATTGTGTCCTTACAGACCCACAGTAGATGGATAGTAGTGATAGTAGAAGAAATGTGGTAATAGCAGAATAAGCAATAGCAATAGTTCAACTTGTATTAGCAGTTATTGTAGAAATTTGGTTCATTAGCTGTAGTTTTTCAAGTATATTTTCAAGTACTTTTTCAACTTCTGCTACTATTAATGAATGTGGAATGGGACTAACTTCACAGTTTAGATCCACAGTAAACTGGGAGAGCAGCTGCTGATAGTGACTCAGAACAAAAGGGTTTGATGATGCATTCTTTAACAGCACAATAAGCTGTGCACTCAAATAAGTCCACCACACACAATCATCACAGTTCATCACAGCCTTATGGTTCTAACACAATATTATAAACCCATTCTATTTCTATTCATCCAACACTATTAAAGCTGCACTATGTCACTTCTCAGACGGAGGGTCAGTCACCTGCTTGTCTCCATGGATGTTTTTGCTTTCCCTGAAATGTACCACAATATGACATAAACGTATACATTTTGCATTCTTACAGTGAGCGGGGGTCACATCTTCACAGATCTGACCTGTAACTTGACCTGTTTCCATGGAGATATATACAGTTTGTCTATATCTGGGGAACATTTCAGGAAAAAAAGTATCTCCACAGAGACAGGCAGGTTGGTGTGTCTTCCACTAGACAGGTTCCCTAGTGTATACATGTATACTACATGGACTGATGGAAGAATACTTTATTTAGTTACAGAATACTGAATACTGCATTAAGATGTATTTTGTAAAGTATTCTGTTACATGGACCAATCAGAGTACTGTGTTCTGTATACTAAATTGCATGATGAAATATCACCATATACACTCACCTAAAGGATTATTAGGAACACCTGTTCAATTTCTCCTTAATGCAATTATCTAATCAACCAATCACATGGCAGTTGCTTCGATGCATTTAGGGGTGTGGTCCTGGTCAAGACAATCTCCTGAACTCCAAACTGAATGTCAGAATGGGAAAGAAAGGTGATTTAAGCAATTTTGAGCGTGGCATGGTTGTTGGTGCCAGACAGGCCGGTCTGAGTATTTCACAATCTGCTCAGTTACTGGGATTTTCACGCACAACCATTTCTAGGGTTTACAAAGAATTGTGTGAAAAGGTAAAAACATCCAGTATGCGGCAGTCCTGTGGGCGAAAATGCCTTGTTGATGCTAGAGGTCAGAGGAGAATGGGCCGAGTGATTCAAGCTGATAGAAGAGCAACGTTGACTTAAATAACCACTCATTACAACCGAGGAATGCAGCAAAGCATTTGCGAAGCCACAACACGCACAAGGATGGGCTACAACAGCAGAAGACCCCACCGGGTATCACTCTTCTCCACTACAAATAGGAAAAAGAGGCTACAATTTGCACGAGCTCACCAAAATTGGACAGTTGAAGACTGGAAAAATGTTGCCTGGTCTGATGAGTCTTGATTTCTGTTGAGACATTCAAATGGTAGAGTCAGAATTTGGCGTAAACAGAATGAGAACATGGATCCATCATGCCTTGTTACCACTGTGCAGGCTGGTGGTGGTGGTGTTATGGTGTGGGGGATGTTTTCTTGGCACACTTTAGGTCCCTTAGTGCCAATTGGGCATCATTTAAATGCCACGGGCTACCTGAACATTGTTTCTGACCATGTCCATCCCTTCATGACCACCATGTACCCATCCTCTGATGGCTACTTCCAGCAGGATAATGCACCATGTCATAAAGCTCGAATCATTTCAAATTGGTTTCTTGAACATGGCAATGAGTTCACTGTACTACAATGGCCCCCACAGTCACCAGATCTCAACCCGATAGAGCATCTTTGGGATGTGGTGGAACGGGAGCTTCGTACCCTGGATATGCATCCCACAAATCTCCATCAACTGCAAGATGCTATCCTATCAATATGGGCCAACATTTCTAAAGAATGCTTTCAGCACCTTGTTGAATCAATGCCACGTAGAATTAAGGCAGTTCTGAAGGTGAAAGGGGGTCAAACACCGTATTAGTATGGTATTCCTAATAATCCTTCAGGTGAGTGTATGTATGGCCCAAGTGGCTTCTTCAGTTCTGAAAGGGAAGTCTCAAAGAAGGAGCTGACTACACTGAAGCTGACTACACTGAACCGAACCAGCATATCGACTGAACCAATATTTGAAAGTCAATATCCGATCCAGCAAATTTCTCAGTATTGGCGCTGATTTCTGATGCCAGCATCAAATTGATGCATCTGTAATCCCTACTGATTTCTTTGTTTTGAGTTGGTGTGAGGAGACAAGCAGGTGGCAGAAACGTTACAGTACACCTTTAACTAAGACTCCCGGAGCAACAGGGAGAAGGAGCCATCTTGAGCTGTCCGCAGGCAGCAGCACACATCTGTATTTTCCAGCAGTGAGTCCAGGCCAGTCGAGCGTGAAGCTCCTCATCTACTCATCAATGTCTCCACAAGCAGCACACAGAGCCTCAGAGTCGAATCTGTGGATCCTTCATTCTATACCAGCCTGACCCCAGCCTGTGTGACCTCTACAGCTCACACCTCTATATGACATTGTTTTATACATGTTCTGTTATTTTTACAGGCATATCATGGGTTATAGTGTGAACTGATCAGAAATGGCGAAGAAAGAAATAAGGATGCAAAATTAATCAAAATCGAAATGCCATGGACAAATCGCAAAGATTGCAGTTTTTTAAGTACCGTAACAGACAATATCTCCTGTCTTATTCTGCACAAAAAATGCTAACCATCTAGTTTAGATCTGTACAAATATGTTCTGCAATGGCCCTGTGTGTCAGATGAGGATTTCAACATTATAAAAAAGTAGACTTTAAATGATATTGGCCATTAAATTGTGTGTGATCCCTGGGACAACATGCTATTTCGGGGAGATGCTTCAGTGCATATATTTTTAATGTAGATCTATGCTCTATTCTCTATCAGTCAGATTTGTATGCCTCTGGGTGAGTGACAGGTGGATTTAATCAATCAAGGGAAAGTGTTAACTTCCAGAAGAAGGAACATACATAGTTACCTCTCAAAGGCAGTATAAAGCTAAACTGTGAAAGTACATCACTCAGGTCAGTCAGTACTGTACTATACTGTACTAAGAGCAGTTCTGTTTGGATGTGCAGTTTAAATAAAGATTGTTACAAAAGAGAACATTAAATGTGTAAAATAAATGTTCTTTGTTTTGGATTGAAAAATAGCTTCAGAATTGAATCGAGAATCATTTTAGAATCAGGAATTGTTTAAAATTAAATCAGTACACCAATAATCAAAATCGACTCAAATCTCCAGGGACTTGAAGATTCACACCCCACGAGACACAAGCTCAATAGGTCTCATTTAAGAAAATTTTTATATTGTTTAAATTGCCCAAACATGATACAGAATCATTGAAAAGATATTAACTACCTTCAAAATTCTAGCAGTACTATGATCACCATGGTTTTATCAAAAAGCAAAGAACCGTGAACAAGATGAAAGCCACATGAAAAACACAAGCGTAATGGAAGTTTGATTGGAAAGCTTCTGGCCAGCCCAGATCTCTCCAGTGAAACAAACAGGAGCCGTCTGCCAAGGGTCCGTAATCCAATCAGGCCTCCTCCGCTGTAACAAAGCAAAGGGCAGACAGAGCACACTTCACATGGATCTGCCCCAAGCACAAGTTCCAAATTGATTTCATAAAGTTGTGGAGTGGACTTTGCAGAATTGGAGTACTAAACAACAATGTGAGGTGATGGAGGTAGCTTCATAAAGTGTACCAGACACAAAGGATAAGGCAGAGTGAGCACACACACAGCCGCCAAGCTAGGCTAATCTAATCAGGCCCTGGAAGCAAACGAAGAAATGTAGAGTAAATGGATCCTTTCTCCAGGTTAAACACTTGTGTACATCTCTGCAATTCTTTTTCCTGTTGTGGAACATGCAGTGAATAGTAAGCATCCTTATTGTGAGCACTAGTGCTGGCATGATACAAAAACTTCAAAATCAATTTCAATACTAACAAATAGACTCAATACTGATTCCAATACCACGATGATAATAAAAACACCCTTTCTTTAGACGATATAATGCAATTTTCATTACTACCATTTTCATTAAATGGTAGTACTTTTTTAAATTCACATGTGGCCTTATATCTGTGTAATCCCTCAGTAGTCCAGGCAGGTTCCATAGTGGTCCATGAGCATATACAGCTCCTGCAGTTATCGTCAGGCAATCTCAGCATGCACCTCCACACCCCACACTGGCAGTGAAGAGGCTGAGAAATCCCATAGAAGCTAAGTGTGCCATTCAATACCCATAATTAACCACTACCAATATGGTGTCCCTGTCAAATATAGTCATGTGGGTGTACCAGCTCTATACTAGTCTAGCCTGTGAGGACTGAGGACTGTAAGGACTGTAAGGTCTGAGAGGACTGTGACTGTGAAAACTGTGAGGGCTGTGACTGTGAGGACTATGAGGACTGTGACTGTGAGGGCTGAGAGGACTGTGAGGACTGTGACTGTGAGGGCTGACAGGACTGTGAGGACTGTGAGGACTGTGAGGACTGTGATGACTGCGAGGGCCATAAGGACTGTGACTGTGAGGGCTATGAGGACTAGACTGTGAGGACTGAGGGACAAGCACATTTCAGCCTAAGCATGTCTTAAAGATGGAAGCTTTATTTAAAGTATTAAAACGACATGTCTTTTTATCACCAACCATGACTATGACCTCACCCTCAGAGGGTGATGACAACTTGAAATTAAGACCTTGTTTTTAAAGTTTTCCAAACATAGACATTATTTAAAATTCTAAAACATTAAGTTAAAATGTCAAGTATGTCAAAAAGTTAATAAATAGAACAGTGCATAGAATTGGCTGTTATTCAGATGCTAGAATGTGATGATGTCATACTCTCAGATGGGGCAGAAACAGTTTTTCCTATTGATTACATTGTACTTTCTTTTGAAATATCTTAAAAGTAAATTCACAAATGTTGGACATAATCATTTCTATGAGAGACTAGACCCAAGAATTCACTGTATTGCAACACAAATCTCAATTTAAACAAGATAAATTTTATCTGCCCACATCTGTATTAAATAATATTGGACTATTGAATGTTGTGATGTTCTCTGAAACCTACAAATAGTGCATACGTATTTACACAGATCTATCAAAGCCCAAAGAAAACAGCCATAAAGGAATATAGTCTCATGTTAAAGCTGCAGAGGAAAGACCCCAGAGATTATATTGTATATGTGGCACTTTGCAATATACACAAACATTAGTAATGTTTATTTTATTTTTTTTATTTTGTGATATCGAACAATATCATATCTGAGGTGCTTAAATTTGGCACTACAGTTTTCTAACGCAGAAGTCAGCAGACTTGTTTCTTTTATTAAGTTGTTTTAGATGAATATTGTTATTTAAAATTTGCATGAAGATCCACGGGTGTCAAACATAACTATAGAGCACACACAAGCTCAGTATGCCTGCTATAAGTTCACTTTCACTTCACATAAAATGTCTGCTTTAAGTTGGCTTTCACTTCACATAGTGTGCTTTAAATCATTAATGAGTTGTCCATTCATTCGTGTCCTTAGTGAGACCACAGACAGCCCTGCAGCATCTCGTCTGAATGAATCCATGCGAATAAAACGTTCTGCTTTCCGCTCACAGCCCTGACATTAGCTGCGTGTTTTTCATTTCCGCTAATCGTAAACTAGCCGCTAAAACGTCACACAGGGATTTGAAAAATTACTTGTTTCCAATTGTCGCGCGGTCTGCAATTGGTTCCTTGTAAACAGCACATCAGACCTTCACAATAACAACTTAAATCAATGTTTGGGCTCCTCTTGAAAGAGCACACTCTCAGATGTTCTGCCCGATGTCACAACTGCTACAGTCTCCTCAGTCTGGAGATAAATAAATAAGATCTGCAGACACTGAGCAATCTGCTGTGAGTTATTTCTATTGGAGGGCAAAAGCACAAAGGCACAAAGGCACAAAGACAAGAACGGAATTCTAAAGACCGCATCCACGAGCTTGGAAAGGATCAGTGAGTATGTAATAGAGAGAGAGAGTAGGAAAAATTAAAATAATATATAATGGACATAAGTGGCAGAGTGGGTTAAATCTTCGCCCATTAACCAGACGGCAGCCTGGTTGTTGTGTCCTTGGAAGAAGGGCATTTGAATGATTGCAATTTATTACACAGATTAAAATTTTCTCTGTAAAAGTAACAAAATATTGTGTCTAAAAATAGCTAACCCTGTTGTTAGACCTTCACACAATGTTCTGAAACACATGGGGTTCTGTCCTCTATCTAAATGCTTCTCTCTTTGAACTGAATCACACAATAAACATAAATCTAATCTAATTCATGTCAGAAAAATCTTAACTGGATATTTTGATATTTTGAGGCCACTTGGAATAAATGAACAGAAAAAAATGTAATACTCACAGACTGTATGAAGAAGTGGACTAAGTGAGTGTGACATCACGCAGCATTCGGCTTCAGTCAAATGAAGCTCATTGAGGATAGCAATTATAGGAGCCAATTTGGAGAGTTATTTGGAATTCCAGCTACGAGTATCATAGTAGCCAAAAAGCCAATCAGAAGTGAGGCTGTTGAAGGTAACACCTCTTTCCACAAGGAGTGGGAGCTTAGCAATGCAGGAGGCGCCTGATTTGTCTGTCATTAATGTTCATATCTTGAGTTAAGGACACAATAGTGAAATAAGCAGTTATAGAGAGAGGGGCCACAGTTTATCAACAGAAAGTGAATTGGAGCAATGTAGCCAGAAGCACACCCATGATCACTTCCTTAGCTATGTACTTTTAAATATACAGTCTATGGTACAACATCTATATCTATAGGAATGTCACCATAACAAATTTTGAAGTGTGATGTATTGCTGAAGTAAAAAGACGATAAATGATAATACTGAAACCAAACCAACCAGGCAGAATTATTAAAAACTATTCTAAATCTACAATATTTTTTAAAAAGAACATGATTTGAAATAATGGCACAGCAGAATGCAACACTTAAGTCATGAGTTTGTACCTATAATGATAATAGAAATTATTTATTCAAACTTCTACGTCTAAAATCTCATCATATTGCACAAAAAAAAAAAAAAAAAAAAAAAAAAACGAAAATGTCCCACTGCTGCAAAGAAAAAGTACCAGGATAAATATTGACTCCAAAAATATAGTTCCGATTGACATGACAGGCCTACTTATCTAGAGATGGAAGAATACTGCAGAAAATGTATTTAGTTACGGAATACTAAATACTGCAGAAAATGTATTTAGTTACAGAATACTGAATACTTCAGAAAATGTATTTTTTAAAGTATTCTGTTACATGGGCCAGTCAGAGTACTGTGTTCTGAATACTCTGTATACACTGAGTTACATTACATTTTAGTGAGAAAAATATTACAAACTGCTTTTTTTTGTTGTTGCTCTGTTTGTTATGGATGAGCTTATATCCAGTTAGACAAGACAAATCACACACACGCACACACCTACATGCACACACACATATACACACATTGTTTTTAATTTGGTAAAGTAACTCTTCTCTGAATACCACCAAAAGAATGAGTAACTGTACCAGAATACAGTCAAAACGAGTATTCTGAATTTGTATTTTCAGTATATGTATTCAATTACTTCCCAACCCTGTCTATATCTCTATAAATATCATATCTAAATCCATTTAACTTGGCCTTGTTTGCTAGCACTCCAGTTAGCGATTATGGCTACAGCTCGGTGCTACAGCTCACCCTCTCTCATAACCTAAAGTATCAGGGGAGTTAGAGGAGTTGTTTTTCAACACCATGGACAGCTCATGTGCACTTGGAAAGGCCTTAATTCTAATCTTTCACTGTTTCCCCCAAAGGCTTATGTTCTCCTCTGAATTTTAAATGTAGCACTGCACCAGAGAACTCTTCATGTTTACATAGGAAACAGAGGCAGGTCTCTTCCTCTGCACAATCACCATCAGACCATTCAATCCAGCACTTTTCCAGCACAGGAAATCCAAATATGGAACTGGGCTCCAAATTCTCCCCTATAACTGATTCGATGCGCTTCATTTGACTGCAGCCGAATGCTATGGGTGATGTCACACTCACTTTGTCCACTTCTTCTGAGATGTGATTATCATTATCACCCCTCCTCTTCTTTGTCTGCATCTCTTTCTCTATAGTTTGCACAAAAAAAACAAAAAAAAAAAAAACAGAAACAGCTTTTATATATGAATTGACCATGTATTTGTAGATCTTAGGAGCCGGAGGAGCAACCTTCTCTAGGAGAGAGAAAGTATTTGTGCCTCGCTTCAATAACAAGCAATTTGTTCCATTAAAATGCAAATAACAGCGGTGTATTGTAAAGTAGTACAGCCTAATGAGGTAATCATGCCACTGGAACCTCATCAGAGCTTCACTGCTAAAACTCACTCTGGCCTTTAGCTGTACACTGACTGCATGCTGTTGTTTGTGACTTCAAGTATTCCAGGACTATTATTGTGTTCTCACTATAATTCCACCATTTGACCCATCCTTCAATAACACTAGGAATGGGCCACCTGTGAGATACTATCAGCCCAGGTTGCAAGTAGAGCTGTTAAAAGTATTGAAATCAGATACTAATTGATACTAAAAGTAATACTGAAACTAGATACTCATTTTTCACAGGTATCAATACTAAAAAAAATCTCATTGACAGAACAGAAATGAACCTTTCCTGAATAGCTTTAGAATGACCTTGAGCTATATCAGAACAAGTATAAGACCACATAGAGTAGTATACGCTCATGGACCACTATGGAACCCATCTGGACAACTGAGGGATAACACAGATATAAGGCCACATGGGAAAAAGAAAGTACTACCATTAAATGTTGAAAATCACACTATGTTGAGAGTTGTATTATGTTGGATGATTGTATTAAATCCTTTTTGAATAAAAACATCACACAAACATTAATATTTCTCTTATCTTATAATAAATGTTGATAATGTGTATTTGTATTTCTTAAGTCCAGCATTTGGGGTGTACCCTGGTCAAATAGGAAGTCATTTCATGTGTACCATGTGTAAAGTTTATGCAGTTACTTTTCTTTAAATAAAAGATGGAAAAAGTAATGACATGGTGTTATTATTTATTTATTTTATTCATTCATTCATTCAAAGACAGAATAAAACTCAGCATTGATTGTAACTTCCATTTCCAACAGAACTTGAATGCAGGTCATGCTGCAGCCCAGGTGGTGCATTAGAGGAGGGAGAATACTTGTGCTTCAAAGGGACGGAACCTGAAGAGAACATTAGTGTGAGCCTTTACCCATAATCCACCTCTAACCCACCTCTCACACTTCTGCTGGGCCTGCCACATTCTCATAGCATTCTCATTTGTCTTTGTATTGCAAAATCTGCAGGGAACTGGCCAGAGCATCATGGGACTGTGAGGAGGAATAATTGATGCTCTAAATGTACAGCTCAATTTTACACTAACATCACAATTAGTTTTATAGTTTTATAAGATAGCTCTAGGCCTTCAGTCCTTTAGACCAAAATGTGTATTAATCTAATGTTATTTAGATAATGAGGATTTCTATGTGACAGCAGCAGACAGAAGAAGTGAGGGAGTGACCTGAAAATGTGGTATTTATCGGTAAAAAGTCAGATTAAACTCATGATTCACAAGTTTAATCTGTTTTTTATATAAATACATTGTTCCCTAGTACTTTTTCTGTATAAATAATAGTTTTTCCATTAATTCTCCCTGCAGGCGTTGTCTGGTGAGTGCAGTTGGGGTCAGATGCATACAGATACATAATAAATTTGATAATCGATCAGTAGTCCTACAGTTGTCTTTGAAATAAAGCAGTATTGTAACTAAGCTTAGGTTTGTGGGCTTGTGGGGCCTGGCCGGTCCTGTTCTAGCTCTGACAAAGTCCTGGTGTAGTTCCAGGTTTAGTCTGGGTTTAGTTCCAAGTTTAGTTGTGGTTTTGATGTCGTGTGTATAGGGGTAAGTGTAAATAGAGCCTTACAACCTCCAGCTTTTTCCTAAACAGTACTGTGTTGTTTTCTCCTTCAGCAGAGCCCTGCTCACCCCTCAGCCCCTGCAGGTCACGCAGTCTTTACTCCAGCTCTGACCACCATGTACATGTCCAGCTGTTCACTGTAGACATCTGATTAAGGTAATTATTAAAATGTGCAAAGGAGGCTAATGCTAATACTAAAACATGATTCCTCTGTAAAAACATTTAATAATAACCAAACATCCCATAACAAACCAGAACAAGAGATACACATATATAAAAACTGTCGTAACGGGTGTGTGTAGTGGACCAAGGGATGCAGACTCGGGGCAGAATTACAGTATTTATTGTAGACCAGGGACAAAGTACGAACAGAAGGTGATCCGGAGGTGAGCAGGTGAGCAGGAACACAGGAACACAGGAACCAACAGGAACCGACAGGAACCGACAGGCACGACAGGAACGCAGGCATGACAGGAACACAGGAACACAGGAATCAAGTGACACGCCAGGGATGAAGTGAACCTGGAGGGTCCCGAGGGTCCAGTGACAAAAATGTCACTGGTACGGGCCGGTAGACTGTCCAGTGGGGCAACAACGGTCCAGGAAACGGGCGGACGACACAACGAGGTCCCTGGATGGAAAGCTGTGTCCAGCGGAGCTGCGAGGGTCCCACTGAGGGGGCAGAGGACACGAAGAGGTCCCTGGACGGAGAAACGGTGTCCAGCGGAGCTACAACGGTCCAGGCGGGGTTCAGATGACATGAGGAGGTCCCTGGACGGGAAACGGTGTCCAGTGGAGCTACCACGGTCCAGGCAAGGTTCAGATGACACGAGGAGGTCCCTGGACGGGAAACGGTGTCCAGCGGAGCTACAACGGTCCAGGCGAGGAGAGGACAGGTTGGGAGTGGACCGGTTGGTACAGGACAGCAAATGGGGAACAGGCCCGTGAACCGGAGACAGACAGGTAAGCAGGGTGGGCTGGTTGTATTGTCCGATGAACCCCGAGTCTGCTTGGTCCATGGTTGGCGAGATCATTCTGTCGTAACGGGTGTGTGTGGCGGACCAAGGGATGCAGACTCGGGGCAGAATTACAGTATTTATTGTAGACAAGGGACAAAGTACGAACAGAAGGTGATCCGGAGGTGAGCAGGTGAGCAGGAACACAGGAACACACGAACACAGGAACCAACAGGAACTGACAGGAACCGACAGGCACGACAGGAACGCAGGCATGACAGGAACACAGAAACACAGAAATCAAGTGACATGCCAGGGATGAAGTGAACACGACAATGATCTCGCGCTGAGTCTCTTCTCCCAGCTCCTCTTATGCACAGCAGGTGTGGTGATTGCGCTGATGGGCTGCAGGTGCGCGCAGGAGGAGCCAGGAGCCCAGCCCAGATCTGGCAGGTGAGGGAGGGAAAGAGCAGGACAGGAGGAAAGCCAGGAGCGGACATTGCGGATCATGACAAAAACAGAATGTTCATGTAGCTCATTTCATCTCAATGTTTATGAAACTCAAAGTTAATGAGGTACATGTCCTCTCAGGCACTCATTAAAAACACTGCTCATCGCTGACTATTAAAAATCACGGATTCTCACTCTCAATTAAAATGGCATTAATCACACAGATTTTTATGGATATATTTCAAAACACATGATCCTATGTGTCCAGATTCATGATTGGCTGCAGGTGCTGAAGTTTAGATAAAGATGGTTCAGTCCTTTTAGGTTTAAACCAACTGAATTTCAACATTGAAACTAACAACCCAAATGAGAGTCATGTGAAGCTCATTCTGCTTTCTGATCAGATAAAACCACAAATTATAACATTAATAGCATGTCTACCATGTCCAGTGTTTCTGATTAAGAATAAATCAGAATTAGACTAGATCCATAAAAGCTATATTTGATTTGAACATACATGACCATTCACACAGACAGTGGCTCCCTCTTTTCTCTGGGGACACAGACAGGTCCAGCCTCTGAAATTTAAAATCAAAATCTTACATACAGCTCCTTTCAAAAGTAAATACAGAAAAATAAAACATAAAAATCTAAACTAAATCCCCACTAGCACGACAGCACTACTGCCCTGGGTCAGTTCAATATGTTTCTAATCAAGATTGGCAAGTGAATTGGCAGGTGAATTTGGAGGTGCACTAGCAGGTGCAGCCAGGGGCAAAGGTTGTCAGTTCAGTGAGCTGGAGCCTATCTCTGTCTCTGTGCAGGCCCTATGCAGGTACCTGCAGCTTCAGCTCTGCACTCTATATTTCTATGAGGTCTTATTTATGAGCAGATGTTGTCTAGATGGGAGTTTCTATAGAGGTGACGTGTTTAGAATAGCACCTGGTGCTGATAAACCTTCTGTCCTGTTCATCTCAGTGAGGCAGAAAAATGAAAACATGAATTTGACATGAATTGTCATTGAGATTGAAACTGAAATCAGACCTGTTCTTCAAACTGTTCTTTTCAGATCTTTTAACCATGTTCTAGTCATTTCTTCTCACTGAGCCTCTAAAGTTGTATTTGGAGTGATTCATGTTTGAGTACAAGTAAATTTCAGACTATAAGCCTCTTTCCCCGCTTTGAACTCTATATAATACAATGGTGCACCTAATTTATAGATTTTTTTTACTTTTACTATTTTTTTTACTGTCTAACAGTAAATGCAAAAGTAAGACGTGGTCAAAGATTATGCGCTGAAGCATTTTGTGTATCAAGCACACCCTCATCATGGAAAACATATGATGCAGCTTTTAAGTTAAAGGCAACCGATCTGGCCATCAAAGAAGGAAATAGAGCCACCGCACATAAACTTGGCGGCAGCAAGAAGAACTTAGTCAATGTAAAAAGACGACAAAAACTTTCAGGGGAAATAAAAGCAGATGTGTTGGTGCTGTTTTATTTTCTAAACATGTAGGGATGTTCATCCCATGTTGATGGTTTGTTGGTGCAGTAATGGCAATTTTCAGGCACAGTTTGAAAAAAGCAGGTCTTAAATGAAAACAAAACCAAAAAAAACTCTGTATATCTTCTCTATGTGTAAAATAAAAAAAATATATGTTACAACACGAAAACCTGCAGCCTATATTCAAGTGCAGCCTATAAATGTAGAACATTTACTTTCTTTTAAAATTTAGCAACCTATATTCAAGTGTGCTCAATAGTCCGAAATTTACGGTAATCTTTAATCTCTTATTTTCATTTTCGAGATGCCATTTTGACGATCTACCCCCATTTTCACCTCCATCAGTGCACACGCATTGTGATGTACTCAGTTCCTTCTCCAGTTTTATTTTCTTAATCAGTGATACTCACAGGATTCGACAGCGTCATTTTGGTACAAATGAAACCAAATGGGCTGCTCGCTAATGTGATGTGCAGGGGGACGTCGACAGCATGCGGCATTTTGTTGTGATGACGTTCACGGCGACGTCAGCTCCCATTGGGCACCACAGTTTTCTAACACAGAAGTCGGAGGACTTGTTTCTTTTATTAAGTCCTTTTTGAAGAGTATTGAGATTTAAAATGTGTAAATTATAATATAATAATCCACAGGTATCAGAGATTATAACTATAGGGGGACACAAGCACAATAGGTCTCATTTAGACTTAAGCTCACATTTAGCAGGTTTCACGCAGTATGTCAACTGTCCCACAAGGCATAACAATACTATAGATCTATGTTATGTCAACATCAAAAATGCCTACAGTGCAATGTCTATGCCGCCTCTGGGTAAATCTGATCACAACCTGATTTACCTCAGACCCCTCTATAAACCTCGTGTGATGAAACTGCCTCCAACTAGTCAATCACTCCGAAAGTGGACTGCAGAGGTTGGCGACGCTATGCAGGATTGCTTTGAGTCCACAGACTGGAAAACACTTACTGATGCACAGGGGTCGGATGATGACATAGATGGGGTAGTGGATCGAGTCACTGATTATATAAACTTCTGTACTGATGTGGTGGCGCCTATGAGAACAGTCCGTTGCTTTTCGAACAATAAACCATGGATTACAAGCAACATTAAGGGTCTCTTGAACTTAAAAATGGAGGCATTTAAATCTGGGGATCGGAATAGGGTAAAGAGTGTGCAACATGATCTGAAGAAGAGATTAAGGAAGGCCAGAAGGGACTTCAGAAGTGGTCTACAGAGGAACCTGCGGTCTAATAATACGAGAGAAGTGTGGAAGGGTATGAAGACCATCACTGGCTACAAGCACAAAAGAGCTGAGACACTGGGCAATGCTGATATGGCCAATGAGTTTAATCGCTTTTACAGTAGGTTTGACTCAGCCCCCGACTCTTCTCCATCTGACAGCTGCTCCAACTCTGCTGCTGTGCCCAGCTCTACCCCACCCGGCGGCTGTTCCACTTCTGCTGCTGTGCCCTGCTCTGCTCCACCCGGCGGCTGTTCCACCTCTGCTGCTGGGCCCTGCTCTGCTCCACCTGGCGGCTGTTCAACTTCTGCTGCTGTGCCCTGCTCTGCTCCACCCGGCAGCTGTTCCATCTCTGCTGCTGTGCCCGGCTCTGTTCCACCTCTGCTGCTGTGCCCTGCTCTGCTCCACCTGGCGGCTACTCCACCTCTGCTGCTGTGCCCTGCTCTGCTCCACCTGGCGGCTGTTCCACCTCTGCTGCTGTGCCCTGCTCTGCTCCACCCGACGGCTGTTCCAGCTCTGCTGCTGTGCCCGGCTCTGTTCCACCTCTGCTGCTGTGCCCTGCTCTGCTCCACCTGGCGGCTACTCCACCTCTGCTGCTGTGCCCTGCTCTGCTCCACCTGGCGGCTGTTCCACCTCTGCTGCTGTGCCCTGCTCTGCTCCACCCGACGGCTGTTCCAGCTCTGCTGCTGGGCCCTGCTCTGCTCCACCCGATGGCTGTTCCACCTCTATTGCTATCGGCTGTTCCATTTCTGCTGCTGTGCCCTGCTCTGCTCTACCCGGTGGCTGTTCCATGTCTGCTGCTGGGCCCTGCTCTGCTCCACCCGGAGGCTGTTCCACTTCTGTTGCTGTGTCTGGATCTGCTCCACTCGGCGGTTGTTCCACCTCTGCTGTGCCCTGCTCTGCTCCACCTGGCAGCTGTTCCACCTATGCTGCTGTGCCCTGCTCTGCTCCACCCGACGGCTGCTCCATCTCTGCTGCTGTGCCCTGCTCTGTTCCACACGGTGGCTGTTAGACTCATGTTCTTTGACTTCACCAGTGCCTTCAATACAATCAAACCTCAAATTCTGAGAGGAAAGCTGGAGGTGATTGGAGTGGATCCCATGTTAATCACTTGGATTCACAACTACCTCACAGAACGTCCACAGTATGTCAGGGTGGGTGGCAATATCTCTGAGACAGTGGTGACAAACTTTGGGGCCCCGCAGGGGACAGTACTGTCGCCGTTTTTCTTTTCTCTATACACTGCTGACTTCACATATAAGTCTGAATCCTGTCACATCCAGAAATATTCAGATGATACAGCAGTGATGGCATGTGTAAAAGGAGAGAACAAAATGGAGTATAGAGACATTATTGCTGCCTTCACAGTCTGGAGTGAGAGAAACGGTCTTGTTCTAAATACATCTAAGACAAAGGAGATGATTCTAGACTTCCGTAGACTGAAACTCCCTCCCCATCATCCAGTTGTAATTGCTGGTGAGAGCATTGAGGTTGTCCAGTCTTATAAATATCTCGGAGTTCATCTTGACAACAAACTGAACTGGTCAGCGCACACAACTGCAGCTTACAAAACAGGACAAAGCAGACTCTTCTTTCTTAGGAAGCTGAAATCCTTTGATGTCTGTAATGAGTCTCTGCATACTTTTTACCATTCTGTTGTAGCCAGTGCTGTGTTTTTTGGAGTGGTGTGCTGGGGAAACAGCATTACTGTGCGGGACCGTAACAGGCTTGATAAGCTAATCAGGAAGTGTGTGCCGGTGATGGGTGGGTGGGTGGACTCTGTTGGGGAGCTGGTGGAGAAGAGGATGAGGAGTCTGATGCAGACCATCCTCAACAACAGCAGACACCCGCTGCATGAGACTGTGTCAGCTCAGAGAAGCAGCCACAGTACCAGGCTTCTCTCGCTGCACTGTAGAACTGAGAGGTTCAGTAGATCAGCCATTCCTGCTGCTATAAGACTGTATAACAGCTCTTGTTGAGCTCGGGTGCACTTTATTATCTTTGTATTCTTTGTGATTTTATACCTGTGTGCAATTTGTGTCATGTCTCTGTTTTGCTGCTGGACAGGTGCATTTCCCTGGTTGGGGATTAATAAAGTATTTATTTATCTATCTAGCTATTTTATATTTCTTATCTCCAATGATCAGCTTGGTCTTTTTAATCTAGAGGTTTACAGCTAATTCTGTCAGAAAAAAGTGTGTGGTTTGGAGCAGACACAAGACTTTGGAGGAAGAAATTTGACTTTTTTATTTAAAAGCATTTATTAAGAATTTGGATTGTTTCTGCTTATTGCTCAGTCCTAGACTGAATTCACGTAATTATCTCAAACCCATCATCAATTTCTGACCACTACATGTTTCTATTGCATTTAACACAGGTAAAAACAGCAACCTGCTTCTTCTTCACTGGTTAAATCCTGACAAACTGGATAAGTGGGTGGGGAAGTTTTTGTGTGTGTGTGTAGAGCTGCATTCAATAGACAATTAGTGACTTAAAATATGATCATGTGACCACACCAGCATATTATCATAGGAATGTGATCACAGTTGGATTTTTACCAGAATATGGTCCAGCGATAGACTGGATATATAAATGGACATGCTAACACGCTAGCTGCCGTGTTCCAAATAGAAAGTGAGCATGGGCGCACTTCCTGACCTTTCCCCCGAGGTCATTCCTGATAGTGTTAGCAACAGGTTTGATTGACAGCGTTGTTCCAAATATGAAACTCTGCTCCAAAATTGCCCCTACAACTGCTAACCTCGACCTGTTAAACTCCCTTAGTTCACTTCTTTATACACGCACTGGCTCCAACCCTCCATGTTTGTAATGAGTTAGTTGAGTCTTCTCTGTCTGGCCTTTAGCTCTCACATAGTGCTCTTCATATAGCCGCACTGTATCAGAATGAACTTGTGACTGGAGCACTGCTTCATCTCAGCACATATCCTCAGAACACAACACAAACACTGCAGGTTAGCACACACAGGGCACAACACATACACTTCAGCTTAGCACACACAGGGAACAACACAAACACTGCAGGTTAGCACACACAGGGCACAACACAAACACTACAGGTTAGCACACACAGAACATGTGAACAATATACAAATATTATACAATGCTTACTTCCAAAAGGTACAAAACATTCTGTTTCCCATATAATTGTTATAATTTCTTGTAATCACAGAAAACTCAGACATAACAGTTACATTATATTAATTAATTATATTATATTATAATTATATTATTATATTATTAATTTGTTAGATTCTGCTTCGAATTTTGCTGTATGCTGCCTTGAACCCGACTGTACAGAACGATTCCTGTGCCTTTGCACCTGTTCTTCATACAACAGAACTGCAGGTTAGCACACACAGGACACAACACCAACATATTGTGATTTCTAATAGTCAGTGATGAGCCGTGTTTTTAACGAGAGCCTGAGAGGACATGTACTTCATTAACTTTCATAAACATTGAGATGAAATGAGCTGCATGAACATTCTGTTTTTATATTTGTGGCTCTTGTTCTGGTTTGTTATGGGATGTTTGGCTGAGTTATTATGCTCAAATGTTTTTTTTACACAAGAATCAAGTGTTAGCATTAGCATTAGCCTTCTTTGCACATTTTTATAATTAGCTTAATCAGATGTCTACAGTGAATAGTTGGACATGTGCTGCGGGCAGTCAGATGCCTGGCACCATTGCAGTACTGACAAATGAGCTCTCATCCATTTTGTGAAGTATACAGAAAAGGAGAGGATTACACTGGACCAGACTATTCTAGACTATGCAATAAAGATAAAATAAAGCTGTATGAGGAATACCAGCTATTTGCTTCAATTGGGTATTAAAGAGGTGGTATTTTACTTCTATGACGTATTAACTGTAACACATAACATTTAGATAACCATGTTACCTTTTATTGTTTTAAAAATGTTATATTCACCCAAAACAACATATTCACACTCTTTACTGTGATTTTCAACATTAAATGGTAGTACTTTCTTTTATTTTTCCATGTGGCCTTATATCTGTGTAATCCCTCAGTGGTCCAGGTAGGTTCCGTGACCAGTGAGGGATTACACAGATATAAGGCCACATGGGAAAATAAACAAGGATATACTAGTTTATGTGGTCTTATACTTCTGATACAGCTCAAAATCATTCTAAAGCTATTCAGGAAAGGTTCATTTCTGTGCTGTGAATGGGACTTTTATAGTATTGATGCTTGCAAAAAATGAGTAGCTTTAGTATCGATTAGTATCTGATTTTGTTTTGACAACCTTAATACAAATAAATGTGAATGTGAAATGTGTACTACAGTGAGCAGTATTGACAGTGGAGACATCAGTGTTTAAGGAAGAGGAGGCTGATCTTGTTCTTGTATTCATCTCATGCTGTTGTATTTGCTATCAAACACACAGACAGACACACAGGGCGAGCTCACAAACAGGCTTCAGAGAGCCACCCCTGACTCTAGTGAGATGGAGCAACTTGTAAGTGTCAATCACAATCTCAAGCACACAGGCAAAATGCTGCAAAGAGTACAGTTCCAGAGTACAAGAGCTACAGTGTGAGAGCCAGAGCACGAGAGCCACGAGAGCGAGAGCCACGAGAGCCAAGGTACGAGAGCCAGGGCGCGAGAGCCACAAGCTACAAAATTGTTGGTACCCATCCGTTAATGAAAGAAAAACTCACAATGGTCAAATAACCTGAATCTGACAAAAGTAATAATAAATACAATTTTGACGAGTGTCCATGTTGAGTGTGGTACACGCCGTGTCACCAAACAGCACAGTGACGACCTGTAACCCTATATATAGGCCCATCGACTGATTACAAGATTGTAGACACGTGTGATGCTAATTAGTGGACACACCTTGGATTAACATGTCCCTTTGGTCACATTATTTTCAGTCTTTTCTAGGGGTACCATAATTTTTGTCCAGGCCTGTTTCATGAGTCTTTTTTTTTTTTTACCCATCCGTTACCATTGTGAGTTTTTCTTTCACTTACCGACGGGTACCAACAATTTTGTTCACGTGTGTACTTCCCACCACTGGTTTCAGACGACATCATGGCATTGTATAGGCCAATAATATATAACACAGATGAGGGCAGCTAAAATAAAAATTGATAGAATGCAGATATTTCAAAGTTGGGTGTAATCATGTAAGCTCCTGCCACCATTTAAGAGAATGACATCTTCACAAAACCAACGTCATATAATACATGTATGGCCAGACTTATTAAGTGTTGCAAAAAAGGTATAATTTATGAAGAAAGATGTGCCCTCAAGGACACAAGAACAATACGCACTGGTCCAAAGCCACTGGCTTTTTTACCAATTACAGTTATTTTGCATTAGCTCTCTAATCAGGTAAAACAATTAATTAAAATTCTGCCCCCCATCAGTGGCAATGCTACAAATTTTGGAGTGGCTTTAAACCATGACTCACTAAATATGATACTACTCACTGTTCTTTCTCTACAAGTTAACTTAACTTTTGACAGTTTATGGCCTTGCTTGTTTGGTTAAAGTGTTTAACTCCTTAGTCTTCACATAAGGACACATTCATTTCAATCTCTGCTGTGGCCAAAAACCAAAACCATTGTTTTGTATCGCAAATCTAGTCTCAAGTCCAATCAATCCATATCCCCCTGCCTGTCCCTGAGAGGAGATTTAAGCACATGGAACAGTGAAACACAACAACATGAGAAAAGAGAAAAAAAACACAAGTCCAAGTCCTTTGAGAGTCAAGTCCTTCCAAGACACCAGATTACCAAATACAGTCCATGTTTCTATGTTATGTTTTTTGTAAATGGTCATTAAAAATGTCCTGGTCATAAAGTGTTTTGTAAAATGAAGCACTGAAAGTCTATCAAACAATAAATGTGTTATATCTTCCCTTACTTCTCAGGTAAGATAATGAAGAGAAGGAATCTTGGAACAACGGAATTTATTACCTCGTGTGGCAGGCATGAACATACACGGAGCACTTGGTGTAACAGCGCATTAAATTAATACATACAATGTTGTGCGTTTAGTAATACGTAACTACAGTTACCAGAGAGGGTCAAAATATATAACATCTCCTCCCCCCTTACATAAGATGTACCAGGGATTTAAAACATTCATTGCCCCAAACACATTTGTATTACATCGTAACATTAATAAACAAATCAGATGCACATAGATAACATGTCTACTTTTTTTTTCTTCTTTTGTGACACTATAGAACAGGGGTCGGCAACTTCGCTTGGCTTCGGGCCAATTTTTTTCAGCGCCCACAGGTGGCGGGCCAGATGGTAAAGGTATTGGCTTACATATATTTATAAATACATAAATATGAATTACATGCATTTTAACTCACCTAAAACAGCCAATTAAAAAATCCTCGGGCAAAAGCTTTTGCTCCTTTTATTATGGTTTTGGTAAGAATTATGCCTTTGTTGAACATGGTAATATGGATACTAAAGGCGCACAGTATCGGGTAGAGCTATGAAAAACTTTTCACTTTAAGGTTTTACCTCATTTATTCAGGTCTTTGTCTCATCATATTAATTGAAACTAATACTTTTGTGGTTAAAATGTGCGGATTTAAACAAGAATAAAATCTTTCTAAGACGGTTACTTGAACCAGGAAGCTGCGTAATTATTGCTTATCGTCAAATCTCTCCATCAAAATTCTTTTCTCACGCTGTCTTCTTGTGACCATCACTGCGATTTAGCTCTGCCTCGAAGGTTAAACTACGACAGGCTTTTAGTCGTGCGTAATACCGCACTAACGGCTTCCTTACTCCGCATTTGGTGCCGTAATGACCTGCACCTTTACGCACGACTGTGGGAGAGCTGTAGGACTTGGATGATGCCAAGTGCAGCAAGGATCGTGATAAAATCACAACGTAAATGAAAAATGTTTAAAATTGACATGGCTAAGTGGATTTATGTTGTGTCAAACATGAGCAAAGGTCGGGAACAATAAAACCTGACATGCGGACAAAAAGCAAGTCCCCACCCCGGTTAAAAGAAATCTTCAAACTGAGTATTTTGACAGTTTTGTGATTAAGTGATTTATTTTAATAAAATAGGAAATTTTGAATAACTAACCACAGAAGTGCAAGAAGGCTATAGCGTAACGGGTGCACATTCCTTGAGCTGCGCGCAGTCTGCACGCTTGCCTCACCAGATGTCCAAAAACAGTTAGCCACGATTTTGACTGGTGAAGGTGTATGTACACACCAGTTCATTGTTTGCTTTTAATGTTGTGTTACATGCACATCATGGGCAGTGGAATGCCCGTAGCAGTGCCCACATAACTTGGTATTTGTCGTAACGGTGGGTGTAGCGGACCAAAGGATGCAGACTCGGGGAATATTTACAGTATTTATTAAAGAAATGACAAATGGTGCACTTCGAGGGTTGATCCGGCGGTGAGCAGGAGGTGAGGCGGGCCAGGATCCAGGAGTGGAACGTGGAGCGCAGCGGAGATGACGATGCGGGCAGCACCAGGGCAGGACGCAGAGTGCTAACCAGGGTCCGGGGTCGCGGAATGCAGAGATAAAACAGACAGTACCAGGGCTGGGAAGCAGGGTGGAAGCAGGGTCGGAGCTGAGCCGGGAGCGCTGGAGCTGAGACGGTCCAGCAAGCTGGGTGGAGACGCACATACGATCCGGCACCGAACGGGATGAGGATGAAACGAGGATGAAACGAAGATGAACCGGCACTGAACAGGGTGTAGAAACGCAGATGATCTCGCCCTGAGTGTCTGGTCCTGCCTCCTCTTATACACAGCAGGTGGTGGTGATCGCGCTGATGAGCTGCAGGTGCGCACAGTAGGAGCCAGGAGCTCAGCCCAGCTCGGCAGGTGAGGGAGGGAACGAGCAGGACAGGAGGAAAAACGTGGAGCAGACGGAGCGGATCATGACAGTATTAAAGAATCAATGCCGGAAGAAAGTCCAAAATCCTCTGGCGGGCCAAAATAAATTGGCAAAGGGCCAACATTTTCCCGCGGGCCGGACGTTGCCGACCACTGCTATAGAACATAGTAACTAGTAAACACATTGGTCACTATAAAGTTATAAGTTTAACTTTGTAGGTGGTCGTCTATCACATACAGGATAGCGACTCTCTACAGACACATCAACTTTTGAGGCTTTCAGTGCATGTTTGAGAGTCTGCACAAACCTCTCTGCTAACCCGTTTGTTGCAGGGTGGTATGGAGCTGACTTAATGTGTTGAACTCCATTTGCTTGCAGAAAATCAGACATTTCTTTTGACACGAGTTGGGGACCGTTATCTGAGATGAGCTGAACAGGAGCCCCAAAACGGCTAAACATCTCTCCAAGCTCCTCAACAGTCTTTTCTGATGTAGTGGATTTCATGATAGCTACCTCTGGTCACTTGCTGTGAGCATCGACAGCGATCAGGAATATTCGGTCCTCAAATGGACCTGCAAAGTCTATGTGAATGCGGTACCAAGGGTCCTGTGGAAAGTCCAATGGATGCAGAGGCGCTGCAGGTGGGTTGTTACCAGTCTTTTGACAAGATGAACAACTTTTGGCCATGTTTTCTATTTGTTTGTCTAATCCTGGCCACCAAAAATAGCTCCTAGCCATTTCCTTCATTTTCACTATCCCACTGTGACCTGCATGCAGCTGCTCTAACGACTGAACAGAAAGCTCCCACCTTCTATCAATAAAAGGTTTGAGAGCGGAGCTATCACCTTTCGATTGTCCTTTAATTACCATGTCCATGACTACTGACAGGTCAGGGTCATTTCTGGTCGCCTTTTTCACTTGGGCAGCTGAAACTGGTGCCTTTTCCACGTTTTTGAAATAGAAAATGTCCACTGTGTTAGGTTCATGTTTGGTAACAGGGAGTGGTAACCTGGAAAGTCCATCTGCGTTGCAATGAGAATCAGATTTGCGATACTTTATGTCATATGAGTGAGCTGACAACAACAAAGCCCACCTTTGAAGACGTGAAGCTGCAAGTGATGGTATTCCTGTGTGCGGTCCCAAGATCGTTGTCAGGGGTCTGTGATCTGTTAAAAGAGTAAACTTCCTTCCATACAAATATTGGTGGAATTTCCTCACTCCAAAAATGATGCTCAGTGCCTCTCGTTCCAACTGAGCATAGTTAGACTCTGCCTTGTTCAATGTCCTAGAGCAGTGGTTCTTAACCTTGTTGGAGGTACTGAACCCCACCAGTTTCATATGCACCTTCACCGAACCCTTCTTTATTGAAAAATAAAATATGATTTTTTTTCAAATTCAAGACACATGTATGTTTTACTGGTGCACAAAATGAACCGTGCATTAACATCACTGTGTTCAAAGAATAAAACCAATACAATGCATGAACTCACAACAAATTACATATATACCTTTTCACAAAAACATGACCTTTTTAATACTACCACACTGAAATTATTTAAATTTTTAACCTTATGTATTCCAATAATGAACTTATTGTATTTATGCTATTTATTATTTTTAACATTTTAACACACACCATCACTCCACAACCAATTGTGCTCTTATGTAAATTCATGTCAAATCAGAGGCATGGGGCTCTTTAAATATGTTACTGTCATTATGTTAATGTGTTTCCGTGGTCCCTCGAAGATGTCCAATCAGAGCGCAGTTGTCACCGAGATCCTCCCAGTCCATGCCGGGGCATCACTCTGGCCGTGTCTCATGCTGTGTCTCAATTCACCAAAGTGCCCTTAAACACTTGCTGCATTCGAACGGCACATTTAAGTCGGGCGGGTACTTCGATAGGCACACCAAAAGGTGCATTTGTCAAATTGGGACACAGCCAGCTTCTGGAGACGTTCGCAGTCCGCAAATCATGAGTTGGGTCTTGAACGCCGCCGAACCCCTGAGACTGACTCACCTAACCCGTAGGGTGGACATCATTTCTTCACTGGATTATATTCTCTGGACCTGTACGGAATGAATGAGACCAACTTTGTGGGAATATGTTGTTTTATAGAACCAGAGCCCTCAAAGTTAAGTGAAGTTCAAATCAAAATTTTTGGCTTTTCTGTAAAAACGTTTTTCCTGTCAACACTGTGGTGATTGCAGGTGAAAATGCACATGCAGAAAGACAAGCTTTCATTTGATGTGTAGATTGTTTTTGTGGGTGATGCAGAAGTGTATGTACATTGCTGTAAAGTTGTAATGTAGGCCCGGGCCGTCGGAACGTTAACAGTTTAATAATTATTGTGATAATGTCGTTAATCGCGATTATTTTACACACAATAATCATGAGTCTAAATTTTAATCTCGTCCCATCCCTAATCCTGACACCTTTGTTTCATGTGTCACTGAAATAAACAGATCTGACATTTTAAGCCCAAAATGACGAGCCTGACAGCAGCAGTTACAGAGAGAGGGGCGACAGTTTTTCAATGTAAAGTGAATAGAGTGGATTTGATACAGCTCAAGATCATTCTAAAGCTATTCAGGAAAGATTCATTTCTGTCCTGTCAATAGGGATGGGACGATATACGATAATATCGTTAATCGCGATAAAAAGGTCACTGTTCGTGGCATTTTTTTTATAATCGCGAGCATCGCGCACGATTATAATCGCCTTTACGACACCACACTGCCTCATGTTTCCAGTTCCAATACAACGTTTAGATGTTAGTTTGTGGTGTTTGCCCACTCTGACATAGCAATGACACTTGTAGCTTCTGTGCTTATCTCTGTCTGAACTATATTCTGTCAGATATCAACAATAAACAAAGTCTGATCCGTAACGCTCCACAGGAGCGTACCAGTGCGCGCCTCACCCGTGCGCACAGATGAGACGCTAATGTGTGCACATCTTATATTTTTACCTAGAATAATGCAAACTGCAGAATAAAACAACACCTTTTAAACAACAGACAAATTAAGTCTAATTCATACAGCTGAACACAAATGTGCCAGAGCGCATGGTCCAAATGCGCACTATGTGCACAGAAGCAAAGCTAACGATTACACACGGTATATTTTACCTACAATTAAGTCAAGAGCAGAATAAACCACGCTTACCGATCGAGAACAGCATCCAATCCATCGAAAAATAAGGTCCTTTACTCCTGAGTCCACTGTGGGATCTTTACTCTGCCATGAACCGCTCCAGGTCAGAGATGCCTCTAGTTTAACTTGTACAAATATCCACAGTGTCCTCGATCACCGCTGTCTTTGAGCGTACGATACGTACATTACGTACGTTATTTTTAATGATTTATTATTTAATAGAAAAAAAGTCAAGATGTCATCGTCACAGCCGTTTCTTTCTGTTTAGATTGAATATCAATAGGCAAAAATAACGTTCGAGGTGATTTTTTTACTCAATTGTAGCTACTTCATAACTTACAAAATATACCTTGTGAAAACGTAATAACAGAGACAGAGGTAACAATATAATTTCTACATTCATAGTCTATAAACCAGAGAACACTGATTAGTTGTACATAAAGTAGGATATTGCAGTTTAATGGTTCGGTATTTTGGCCAGTGGCTACACCACTTTAATAACAGTAGAGGGCACTGTTTCCCTTCTATGCCGTGCCAGTTCTTTTCATCTGATTATTATAAGGTATTTTCTAGCAGTGCAGCGCTACATCAAGCTAGTATCTTGATTTACTAACACGAAAGTAAATGACACGTGCCCACGAGGGGCGCAGACCTATGGAATGTACCGGAACACATGAAGATTTTGTGCACGTCTCAGGACTCTCTTCTGTCCTTTCCTCAGAGTCCGTTGCTTCATTGTTCACATTACCTGTGTGCAATTCATTAAACCCTTCTGACTTTACGTTTCAGTCTCTTGGTCTTTGACGCTTACAATAGAAACGAACATTCTTACATTATTCTTATTGCAGTAATATTTTCTAATGATAATAATGTCTCTTATTGTCTAGCAATAACTGCACATTCCTTTATTCCATGTAACTCCCCTCCTTTTTAATCATCAAACACACTGTACAGATCTTTATTCAGATTTAACAGTTTCATGTTGCTCTGTTAAAGATGAGGTAAACCAGTATGAACATTTGAACGTATATTGCGCAACGGACTCCATTTTCTTCTCTTTTTTGCGTAGGCGCGATGCATGACGGGATATAGAAGTGCGTTAAGTGTGCACGGATGCAGGCTTCGGTTACGTCTGATCTCCGTGGAAACGGTGCAAAGGGAAGGGCAGGTTTGTCTGCCTCATTCAGTAGGGTGGGTTGAAATGGGACAGCCCTTGTCGCGCCGGAAATTACGTCCCTGCCCTTCGAACCGCCCTTCCAATGGTGATTCTAAGGCCAGGTGGGCGAATTGAGATACAGCCAGCATGACATTGAGGAGTACACATTTTCTTCCGGGTACGTCTGTTTACGGAAAACCATGGCATGTGATACATCATCCTGTCCTGCTGCTCATTGGCTGTAAGGGGAAAATGTCACTAAATGTGTGTGATGTAATTGGTTGATTCTACAAGGGGAAGAGTGGGGCGTAAACTTTCAGTCATCTGTAGCACTGATTCGCTGTCTCAGTAACCCACAACCCCCACCTTATTGGCCAACACTGGTGTCAATCACAAGCTAACACGTGTGTTTAGCACTGGGGAACAAAGTTGGCGCTGTCAGAAGTTTATTATGCCTGAAATCGACAAAAGAAAGGCAAAGAAGTGACGGAGCAGATTTCATATGTGGAGTACTTTCCTGCAGCAGATTGGACATGGAGGATCTTATTTTGTGGACATAATTTCTTGACTGGATTAAATTCTCTGGACCTTTACGGAACAAAAGAGACCAACTTTGTGTGAATATGTTGATGTTTGACAGAACCAGAGCGCTCAATGGTAAGTGAAGTCCAGATTCACACTTTGTGACTTTTCTGTAAAAACGTCTTCAACATTTTGCATATCCAGAAAGACAAGCGCTGTAGCTTTCATTTGATGTGTAGATTGTTTGTGTGGGTGATGCAGAAGTGTATGTACATTGCTGTAAAGTTGTAAAGTAGGCCCGGGCCGTCGGAACGTTAGCAGGGTAATAATTATCGCGATAATATCATTAATCGCGATTATTTTGGCCACGATAATGGTGAGTCTAAAATTTCATATTGTCCCATTGCTACCTGTCAGTGGAATTTTTTTTAATATCAATACTTGTTGCTTCAGTGTCAGATCTGGATAGAAGACAGGGACGGCGAGAAAGAGGAGAGTTAACAGAGAGAGAGGGGAAGAGAACCAACAAGGTGAGAAAGAAAAGTAGAGAGAGGGAGGAGAAAAGAGAGAAAAAACAAGAGGTGGAAATGGAGTAAGAGAGATGCACATAGAAAGAGGCGAGAAAGGGAGATTGAGAGAGAACAGATTAAGAAAGAGAAGCAGAGAGAATAGACAGTGAGAGACAGAAAGAGAGAAAACTGAAGCATTGGATCCGATCTGGCCCATATACCGATACTAAAACAAGGACAGTATTGATGCTTTGCAGTGACATCATGCTGGGGGGATTCAACATCTACATCTAAGGCACACACTACCAAGATACTGACAAAAACGTTTTAAAAAGTCAAGAAAAATAAAAGTATTTTTAGAGCACATTTTCAGGAGCCTCTGATCAATCTGAATGTTCATGTTCCTGTTTAAAAGTTGGATTTTCAACAAAAAGGTGAGAGTGACTCACTGAAAAACAGTTGGCTAATGCTAGCTAGCTTAAGACTATAATGTTATTTGAGAGAGACTTGTTTAACAGCACAAATCAACTCACCTGTAGTAGTTCAGTTCTTTATAATTTTTAGTCGATTGTGTTGACGAATCATTACAGCTCTGATCCAAACAGTGTAGCTCAGTTTCACTGAATAACCCTGAATGCAAGAGTAATCACAAGCAAATCGAAATCACAATTTGAATGATGCAATCAGCAAAATCACAACGGTGTTGTTTGAAGTGCCATCACATCCTCCACAAACACCAAAATCTCCTGTCTTATTCTGCATAAAAACTGCTCACCCTGTAGTGCTCTGTTCTGAAATGTGATTCTGGTGTCAGTTCATATTTCAATGTTTTTGTCAGTTCTTCTGGACATGTTTAAAATGTGAACTTTGAACACGATCTTTTTATTAAAACATAAATCTTTGCAGATCTAATCACACTCACAATTCTTAGATATTTTTTTTCCCAAATCGTGCAGCTCCACTTTCATTTGATAAGATATTAATGCCATAAACAACGCACTGACTCAACTGTATCTGTGTGAGCTCCACAATGCAGTTCACTTATTTGAGTATGAATAGTAGTATAATAGTACTAGTATGAATAAACACAGTGTGGTCATCTCGATGGCACAAAAACATAGTTCTACATTATTCAGGCATTGTAAGCCGTATATCTTAAAAGGTACAGTAAATCTTTTCTGAGTGATTCATTCATGTTTTGAACATTGTCCTGCATTCAAATCATACTTAAAATAGTTGAAGATGGTGTGTTGGAAGGACAAACCAGCTCTGAAGTAATGTTGTTGTATATGTATAAATATGTATGTTCTGGTCTGACAGACAAAAGGGCTCAGATCAAATCGATGTGCTGGTCCTAGTGAAAGATGCTTCTCATTATACATGTCACTCAGCTCCTCCTCTCTGTGTAGAGCTAGTGCACTGTCCTATCTGTCAATCACAAGACAACACTAGTCATGTGACATTCATGAATGAGTCTGCTCTTTTGACCGGTTCCTTAATGTGAAAAGAACCAAATCTTTTTCTTGAAATTAAGCTCATCAAGGCTAGCAGTTATTTGAAGCCAAGTTCTGACCATGAGTATCATAGCAACCAAATAGCCAATCCAGAGCGAGGCTGTTGAAGGTAAGGCCCCTTCCCGCCCGCACTGCTGGTTTAGCAGAGAGCAGGCGCTTAGCAACACTGTCAATCAAACCTGGTGCTAATCTCAATTTACAAACACAATAGTGAAATAAAAAGACCGGGATCATGTAAAGCAGGTGTATACGAACATTTTATGACCAAAATGACAAGTCTGAGAGCATTATTTACAGAGAGAGGTACCACAGTTTTTCAGTGTAAAGTGAATTGGAGCTGAACCAACACAAACATGAGCACACAAGAAGAGGAGGTGACACGAGTGAAAGATTTGAGGCATTTTAATAACAGTGGGGTTTTTTTTTGTTTTTTTTTTTATGACTATTGTAGTGCAGTTTTTGATTCTGCATCATTTCAATGGTAAACTCCACTCTCAGTCTGGACCAGTTTAAAAACATCTGAAATCTAAGAAAAAGTTTTAACAGAGCCAGATTTCTGAACTGCTCTTTGAAAAGGACGGATCCAAAAGACTTGTATCCCATAAAAGAGGAAAGAGTCCCCCCGTCACTGTCCAATCCCGCTCTCACTGTGCAGTCCCACCCTCACTGTATATGCTTCATGCTCTCTCTCTGTCACTACTCTACAGACGGTTGTTTCTGAGGGAGAACGGTTTTAGTATTCTTCACTCAAGGTTCATCAGGTACAGGCCCCATATTTTTTTTCATACCTCCTGCATCTTGTTACCTGTCACTCAGCCAATCTGCTGCCTCTCTAAAACAAATCACCTCTAAACCATGTACCAAAAATACATCTTAAAAAGATTCATCTTAAAAATAATTCTCTATCTCTGCCACAGCAGCAGAACCATCAGTCACAACAAACTCTCAGTTTCTTCCTCTTCACCATCACTGGTGTCAAGGGGGAAGATACAGGTACTTTGCCAGGCAAATTTGGAATTTGCCAAAGTTTGTTTGCCTGACCAGCCAAGACCACACACTGTTGGAACATTTGAAGACATCTGGGTCTGGAACCATCGCCTACATATCTGTCTCCACAGTTACCTATGCGCGTGATTGACAGGCCAATTAGCCAATCAGAGAAAGGCAAGTATCAAAACAAACATGGCGGCCTAAAGGTAAGAAAGAAAAAATAACACAAAACTGAGAAACAGGTTTGTGCAGAATCAACAAGAATGTCACAAGAATATTTGAGACGAGGCATCTTCTACATTTGAGAGACATGCGCTACGGCCATGATTTTGAAAACTCTATATAAAAACAGCAGCTTTTCAAACCATATGTACTTTAAGGGACTATTTTATCGTCTTTGTGCAAAGTCGCCAATAGCTTCCACATTTTGATGTTGAGAGGGAGCGAACTTGTCCTCACCCTGTTCCCTCTCGATACACTGCAGCGTCTGGACAAATTGCTCTTTTTGTCAAGGTCTCTGAGATGGGGGGGGTCTGCTATCTCCAGTGATTTTTCAGCTCAGATAAACTGTCTGAAGCACAGTTCAAGTGCTCTGACCCAAACCTACCATCTCTCTGGTGTGGGCTTTGGACCATGCACTTATACAATACACTGAGACAGGCTTTTATTTTTTCTGTTCAGATTACAGGTCTCTTTGGGCTTACCAGGGGTTTTGGTTGGCTGTGGAATAAATAGAATTACCGTATTTTCCACACTATAAGGTGCACCTAAAAGCCTTTAATTTTCTCAAAAACCCACAGTGTGCCTTATAATCCGATGCGCCTTATATATGAATCAATATTGGTCAATTATGACACCCATAGTAAGGAGACGTCGCCAAAGTAATAGCGGTAATAACCCTTTAAGGACTGAGCACACTATGGGCCAGTATAGCTTACCTAGACCTAGACTTTTATTCTTTTTTAGCCACAAAAATCATGTTAAATGAAGTATCAGAATTTAGTGCATTTTTTCACACAACTACTTCTATTTTACACATCCATCCGTATTTTTTTCTTTTACGCATCGAATAAATGACTGGGAAAATCCCCGCAGCACCCGCGCTCTCATTCGACACCTTCAGGACAACAGAGGCAGATTACCGTAATGATGGTAAAATATTTAAATAGCCCCATGTCTCCGCTTTGAGACGGCGTTTGAATTTACATGAGAGCACGACTGGTTGCGGAGTTACGCTGCTGGAAAGTCCGCAACCGCAAGTCTAACGCCGACGATAGGATCCGACGCTACAGGGATAACGGGGAGACGGGGAGACAGCGCCGGGCGACATACGCCACAATTTGCCAATGGATTGCGGATGCCTGGGCTGATATATCAGTCTCAACTGTGGTCCGAGCTTTCACGAAGGGAGGAATTGTCACTGAACTGCCAGACAACAGCAGCGACACGGATAATGGCGATTTTGACGAGACGGAATCGGGCACTTTGAATGAGCTCGCCCAACTGCTCAACTCAGACACTGAAGAGGAAGAATTCAATGGATTCGTGAATGAGGAATGAACTGAAAAAGTGAGGCTTTAGTGTTTCTTTCACGTATTTACAACTAAACAAGGCTGGGAGATATTGTGAATATGGACATTAACGTTTGAACAACGTTGAGTTTTTGTTATTGCTTTGCACTATTTTGAGAGTTACTATATTGTGAATGTATTAACTTGTTTTGTGAGTGAAAGTTTTTTTTTTTTTTTAATTCTATTGATAAAGTTTGACTGACTGACTTATCTGACTGTTTTATTGACGCTCTATCTCGTGGATACTATAGTAGTTTCTATTCTATGCGCCTTATAATGTGGTGCGCCCTATATATGAAATTTGTTTTAAAATAGGCCATTCATTGAAGGTGCGCCTTATATTCCGATGCGCCTTATAGTGCGGAAAATACGGTATAGCTACAGTCATTTTACAGTCATTTATGGAACAGTATTTTTTGGGGTTAATATTTATAGTGTGTACTTTTTCTTTGCACTACTGGGGATTTTTTGGTTATTGCTGGCTATATGATCAGATTTAAGCTGTAAAAGGTTGAATAAATCACTTCTATGACTGATTACAGATGAAAACTAACGACTAAAGTGTTTCATTCTGCTGTTTATTTCTTGCAGCTCATGATTGTTTATAATATTGTAGATTTAGAATAGTTTTTGTGGTTTAAATCTGCTCAAGTTATCGTGTCGGTGACATAAATGGGTTTCAATATTATCGTTTATCGTCTATATTTACTTCAGCAATATATAGAACAAAATGTGTTATCATGACAGGCCAAGTTCTTTGCAAACAAGAATTCAACTAGCCTAAACCTGATCTATTTACTATTGCATAAAAAAAGCTCTAAGTCATCTCAAAGCTCAGACATTGTTAACGAGCCCTAAAATCAAAGCCAAGTTACAACTAGGGATGGGACGATATACGATAATATCGTTAATCGCGATAAAAGATCCGCAATTAATCGTTCGTGGCATTTTTTTATAATCATGATCATCGCGCACGATTATAATCACCTTTACGCGGCACCACACTGCCTCATGTTTCCAGATCCAATACAACGTTTAGATGTTAGTTTGTGGTGTTTGCCCACTCACAGCAATGACACTTGTAGCTTCTGTGCTTATCTCTGTCTGAACTATATTCTGTCAGATAACAATAAACAAAGTCTGATCCGTAATGTTCCACAGGAGCGTACCAGTGCGCGCCTCACCCGTGCGCACAGATGAGACGCTAATGTGTGCACATCTTATATTTTTACCTAGAATAATGCAAACTGCAGAATAAAACAACACCTTTTAAACAACAGACAAATTAAGTCTAATTCATACAGCTGAACACAAATGTGCCAGAGCGCATGGTCCGAATGCGCACTATGTGCACAGAAGCAAAGCTAACGATTATACACGGTATATTTTACCTACAATTAAGTCAAGAGCAGAATAAACCATGCTTACCGATCGAGAACAGCATCCAATCCATCAAAAAATAAGGTCAGGTTAATAATTATCGCGATAATATCGTTAATTGCGATTATTTTGGCCACGATAATCGTGAGACTAAAATTTAATATTGTCCCATCCCTAGTTACAACAAACTCGCAAACAAATTAGTGGCATTGCACCCATAACCTGTACAGAGCAAAACCTCTGTTGTAGTCCGTAACAGCCATAGACTGTATAAAGACATGAACTAAGTTAGTGTGATATCCAAACAAAGCTCATCGAGGCTAGTTATAGGGGTAAATTTGGATCCATGTTCCATATTTGGAATTCCGACCAAAGAGGCAATCCAGAGTGAGGCAGCTGACGGTAACGCAACATCTCGCTTAGTCAATCAAACATGTTGTTAATGCTAGCAGGCGTCTTCTCGGGGGAAGAAGACGCCTGATTTGTCTGTTATTAATGTTCATATCTTGATTTACTGACACAATAGTGAAATAAAAACCCCAGGATCATGAAAAGAGGGTTAATATGAACATTTTAAGACCAACATGATGAGTCTGACAGTAGCAGTTACAGAGAGAGGGGCCACAGTTTTTCAATGTAAAGTGAATTAGAGCTGATGGATGCCAGAAGCACGCCCATGATCACTTCCTATTGAAATGGAGTAGGTTAGCTATGTCCACTTATTTATACAGTCTATAGTAACAGGACAACTGTACAGGTCTGTGCAGTGAGCGTGAGAACTGCTCCACAAAAGTACTTTGCACTTGAGGCCTTTTTAAGAAATGTAGTTAAGTACAAAGTATTATTATATTAAGTAAAGTACAGTACTTTGATATATCTGTGCTGAGTCGTGGGTCCGAGTGCTGCTGAAGCAGGTAAAAGCAGTGTGTGCAGGTAAAGTCCAGCTGCAGATGTAAACAGAGCTCCGGGGGCTGGAGTGATAAGGAGGTGAGCTGGGACAATGAGTCTCTGATGTATCTCTGAACATATCACCACACACAAGAGACAGAACAGTTTGGTGACAAAAACCTCTGCAGTGCTAATCGTTACTTCTATGTTTTGGGAGTTTAAATGCGCACGTATGAAAAGATATACAAGGTCATAAAGGTCTCCACAGCCTTCTCTGGCTCATGTGCCTCGTACAGTGTGAGTTTGGGAATCATTTGTAACATCTTAAAATTGTACAAACTGGCACAGTGTAAAGCCATTATTAATGTGTTCTTCCTTTACCCTGGCTGACCATTGTGACCAGTCAAGTGTGTGTTTGATTTGACCATATTTTGTATTCAAGACTTAAGACTTCAACAAAGTCATTGTCCAGTCATTGTGCTCCCTCAACTAGAATAAATCAGTGTAAATGTAGACTAGTAATAAATGTGCTGTTTTGATCATAAAAGGTCATTGTGTACTTTTAGCAGTAAGGAGACGACAGTGGAGAGTGTAAAGAGAGTGTGCTGTTCTCTGAGGGAGCCCGTGTCCTTGGTCTGAGATTACTTCTTTAAGTGAGTACTGTATTGTCCTAGTCTCCACGAAAGATCTGAATACAAAGAACCTCTGAGGTAAACATAATTCTGTCTCTAAATATTGAAATGTGCAGCTAACCTCGCAGCCAAAGTGGATGAACAAAACATCACCAATTTACCTTTGTTGCCAAACAAAAATACTCTGGTTTAAGTCCTGGAGTGTTTGTGAGTGAGAGAGTGAGAGAGAGTGAGAGAATCTTGAGTTCACATGCGGAGAAGGGTCGTGGCCATAGTCTGTATAAAGAAGTGGACTAAGTGAGTGTGACATCACCCATAGTGTTCAGCTGCAGCCAAATGAACCTCATCGAAGCTAGCAGTTAATGGGGTTACAGAGGGGCCTCAGTTACTGAAAGACAGGCATGAATGAATTGGAGTGAATTGGAGCCAGAGTCGATGGAGCCAGAAGTGCACCCTTGATCACTTCCTATTTGGAGCATGGCGGCTAACACGTTAGCTATCTCCATTTATACACACATGGACAAAATTGTTGGTACTCATCGGATAATGAAAGAAAAACTCACAATGGTCACAGAAATAACTTGAATCAGGAACATCAAGCTACTTAGAGATGGTCGTATAGCCTTTACCTTTAACATTCTTGTCTATAATTTTTTTTCTAATCTCCTGAGACAACTCTTTTCTTTGCTTCCTCTGGTCCATGTTGAGTGTGGTACACACCATGTCACCAAACAGCACAGTGACGACCTGTAACCCTATATATAGGCCCAGTGACTGATTACAAGATTGTAGACACATGTGATGCTAATTAGTGGACACACCTTGGATTAACATGTCCCTTTGGTCACATTATTTTCAGTCTTTTCAAGGGGTACCATAATTTTTGTCCAGACCTGTTTTATGAGTTTATTTTTTTATATATATATTTCTGTTGAAGCATGTTTCAAAAGCAATGTCGGATTTTCATTGGTTAAATGTCATAGAATTTTTATTTATTATTACTTTTGTCAGATTCAAGTTATTTCTATGACCATTGTGAGTTTTTCTATGGTCTATGGTTGTGGCTAGTGAAGGACTCCTCATCAGTATACATAATCTCCATGCAGACAAGCAGGTGGTGCCATCAAGCCAAGTTACAGTTCAGATCAGTGGAGAGGTGTCTCTCAGCAATAAAAACTGTAACTGAATGAAAACTAGATGTGTACGTTTAATGCCATACAGTGGAACATATCAAAAAGTAATTTGTTAGACCAATACTTTGAACTTCTAGTTGAGTATTATCATTTTAAAGTAACATTACTCTTACTTGAGTAAAATTTTTGGCTACTCTACCACCTCTAGTTCCTAGTTTGTAAATTTGGTTCACTGACAATGGCCACAAAACTTATTTTGATTCTAATTCCAATTATATCGGCAAACTGAAAAGGTAACAGACCCCACCCAGAAAAATCACACCGGTGATGAATTTTAAATCTATCCCTGTTCACTCTATAAAAAAGTAGATTGGCCATCGCTATCCATCAGAAGTAAACAACACTGTATAAATGTATTTGTAAATGTATTTATAAATGTATTTATGGGACTACAACCAGTGGTTCTTAACCTTGTTGGAGGTACTGAACTCCACCGGTTTCATATGCACATTCACCGAACCCTAGTTTATTGAGAAAAAAAAAAAAAAAATATATATATATATATATATATATATATATATAAATAAATTTCAAATTCAGGACATATGTATGTTTTACTGGTGCACAAAATGAATCGTGCATTAACATCACTGTGTTCAAAGAATAAAACCAATACAATGCATGAACTCAGAACAAATTACATACATACCTTTTTACAAAGATATGACCTTTTTTAATACTACCACATTGAAATTATAAAAAAAAAAAAAAATTATGTACAATGTTCCCTCTATGTTCTGCTATTGACTTAACTGACCCACAATTAAGTCAATAGCAGAATAAACCACGCTTACCGATCAGGAACAGCATCCAGTCCATCAAATCATAAGGTCCTCTGCTTCCGAGTCCACTATGAGATCTTCACTCGGTTCCATGAACCGCTGCGGTCCGAGATGCCTCTAGTTTAACTTGTACAAACATCCACAGTGTCCTCGTTCGCGTACTTCCTTTCTTTTGTCCGTTTCGTCATGTTTAATACGCAAAACTACTACAAAACAATGCATACGCGATCTTTGCGCGAGGGCGGGCTTTCGGAACGTTAAGGGGTTCAACAGCACTTCTTAGAATCATCAGCGAGTCTTCACTCCACATCGGTCACATCGGCTAAAACACTGGGAGCGGGACATGAGGACGCCTGTCAATGACGTTGATAAGATGCGCAAATACGTATGTGAATCACATAATTGGCCGGAGCAGCTCGTCACCGGTCACACTCACTGACTCACACTGAAAAATAGCGCAGAATGAATTGTGTGTTTATTTTATTTTCAACTCCGGTTCGACTTTTTTGTGCTCAGCACAGATTTTCTGTGCGCGGAGACCGTGTCAGCAGTGCGCAATTGCGTACGGGCGCAGCTTGGAGGGAACAGTGCGTGTCACCTCATCAAATAGATTTCTGTGGCAATTTCCTCTCAGGATTTTCATTATACATCTACGGACAAGCTTATTAGCGCATCATGAGAGACGGGCGACAGTTTTACATCGGTGAAGATCCACCTGCTGCTGACCCCTGTGCGCACAGCGTCTGAAAATCAGGGCTGTGTCTTTACGCAGGACTGTGTCTGAGGCGTGAGCAGTGTTTGTTTTTAACATTGTTCCGCGAGTGTGACGCTTATTTTGATCAACGATAAATAAGAAAATATATTGTAAATATATTGTATTTTAATATTTCAAGATCACAATAATCTTCCAATTTAAACTACAATAAAAAAGAACTAACACCGCGGGTTGCCGACCCCTGCGCTAATGAATATTTACTGCAAATCAGTGTGACTTATGTTGTTGCGTTTGAAAGACCAGGTCAGAAACGCGTGGCTTCACCTTGGCAAGTGCCACTCTCATGTCATTTTCACAGCAAAGTATGTTCCTTTTCTTCGTTTTTATGTCGTTTTATGTTTTTATGCCGTTTAAATGGCTCATTTAAGTTGGGCAGGTACTTCGATAGACACATCAAAGGGTGCATTTGTTGAATTGGGCCAACGTCTGGAGACGCTCGCAGTCCGCTAATCATGAGTCGGATGTGTCTTGACCTCCGCCGAACCCCTGAGACTGACTCACCGAACCCCTAGGGTTCGATCGAACCCAGGTTAAGAACCACTGGACTACAACGATAGACAGACTCAATATCTCACTTTGTTGAACTTTTAGTCCAAGATCTCATGATTGTTTCCATCTAAAAACTAGCCGCACTAGAACTGAAATGGAAAAAAAGCTTTGATCTGGTGTTCTCATTGAAATAAATGAAATGAATTAAAAATCTGCCAGTGGCACACGTTCCTGTCCTCTCCCTGGCCTCTGCTTTTACCCCGTCTTCACTTTTACCACTACAATGGGACAGTCACGGGGAGCCACAGCATACTTCCACACTAAACGGTCCTTGGAGCTAACCCCCTCTGCAGCAGCCCTCTTCCTGCTTCGGACAGATGTTATTGAAATGTCAATATCTATCACCTTTTTGTCTGTTATGTGAGAGGGGGCAGACAGGGGGCAGAGAGGGGAGAGGCATTTATAAGTTCTGCCTGCTTTTGGAGATCATCTCTGTTGATATGACTGACTGTGATCTATTAATTGCTGAAAAAAGGTACATTTTAGTTGCTCAAATGAAATAAATAAATAAATGTTCTTTTGAGCAATCCACAGTCACAGCATTACATTATTTCAATATTACAGTTAGGGATGCACCGATCGATTCTGATATTACAGCTTTAAGTATCTGCTGATATTCAATATCAACCAATATCAGAACAGAGACTGAAAACAGCATTTATTTACTTAAAAACAAAAATAAAATGAGACAAAATTGGTAACTACAGAAAAAACATTGTATAAAACATTACTACAACCAAGAAAGTCTCAGCTTATATATCCGACCAGGATATCAGCTGAACAAATATTTGGAAGCAGATGCTAAATCCAGCAAATTTGTCAGTATCCGCAACAATACCTGATACCTGGATCGGTGCATCCCTAATTGCAGCCTTGGAGCCTTAGACCCTTTGCCTCAGCAGCTCCTCCTCTGGCCCTGGCTCCAGTGGGCAGCTTCTCTGTGTATCTGCTGTATAAAGGCAAATATGCACACGTTTATCAGTGTAGACACAGGCTCACAGAGCTCCGCAGGAGACAGGCCTGTTATTGTGTTTATGGCTAAATGAGATCTGAAAGTAAACAGAAAAGTAAGCAGTTTTTACATTATGGCGTAGGAGGGTAATCCAGAAATTATCCAGAATATACTACAGTTTCAGACTAGTTCTGTATGCAAAAAAACCAAGAAATATTGTGTCCACGATGTATTTATTTTATTTATTTACTTGGTTGGGACAATGCATGTTAATGAACAGACACAATTCAAAATGAACATAAACATATCGGATTATAGCCAAAGGCTAATTTCCATCCGTTGTCCCAAGGGCTGGGGTCACAAAGGGGTTAGAATAAAAATAATAAAATGATGATATCAAAATGATTGTTCTAAAGTTATGTGAAGCTCTAGGTGCAGTCAGGGATTGGGGGACCACAGGATCTCATCTCTGTTGTCTGCAAATGGTGTTGTCCTAATGGCTTCATCGAGCCAGGACCAGCATGCAATGGGGCATCTGAGCCACGTGTGAAATGGATGAGATAATAAAATCGTGATTAAATGGCTGACGTTAACCGCTCATGGGACATGTTATAGAATCGTGAGAATCGCCAACAGAGATAATGTCCTTTTACATCACCAGAATGTCTTCTAGATCACTGTTGTTTTCAGTAGGGATGCATCAATCAAGCTTTCCAATACTCGATACTTTTTTTTTTTCAAAATCTGTTTATTTGGCTTATACAGAAATTGTACAATGTACATTCACATACCACAAATAGTGAGAAAGTAAAAAGATATTCTGCACAATCTCCTTTTATAACACAATGATACACATGCAAAAACAAAAACACCACACTAACATTCTCCATCCAAATGACAAAAAAGAAAAATGCAGTTACCCATCCTGACCATGCATATACATACATACATACATACATACACCCATAGATACACATACATATGCATATACATAAATATACATACTGAAGTGAGAACCCATGAACCTAGATGACATAGGAGATGAGAAATTATATAAATAGATAGATAAATTTGGGGAAAGAAAGAAAGGGCCTCCAGAAAAAAAGGGTTAATCAGGAATAGAAGGGAAGTTAATTTGTTGTACTATTTGGAACAGTGGATACCATATTTGTGCAAACCTATCAGAGGAGCCGTGAAGTGTCAATCTTATCTTCTCAAGTTTAAGAAAACAGAGTATATCCCTGAGCCACTGTATAAATGATGGAGGCTGTGGGGACTTCCATTTCAATAAAATTACCCTCCTTGCAAGAAGGGTCATATAAGCAAGGGAGTTCCTCTGGGAGTTGAAAAGAGAAGGTGGCCCTACACAAATCCCAAATAAGGCACTCAAAGGATTTGGGTGAATTTTCTTGTCAATAACACTTGAGATTATTGAAAAAATTTCGGTCCAATAACCATAGAGTCGTGGACATAGCCAAAATGTATGAATAAGGTTTCCCGTTGATTGTTGGCACCGGTCACATGTTGGGGAAATATTGGGGTATATTTTGGATAAGCGTGATTTTGTATAATAAACTCGGTGAACAGGTTTGCACTGTATAAGACTGTGCCTAGCACATATTGAAGACTTATGTACACGCGTTAAAATTTGTGACCACGTCTCATCAGACAGAGTCTCACCAAGATCTTCCTCCCAAAGGGCCTTCACTGAGTCAAGAGAATTTGAACGAATAACCGATATCTGATTATAGACTAACAAAATAGACCCTTTCAAGGGAGAAGTGGGTAAAAGCAAAGAATCAACAGCAGAATCTTCGGGTAAGTTGGGAAATGAAGGGAAATTGCTATTAACAAAACTGCGAACCTGCAGGTATCTGAAAAACTGTTGTTTAGGGAGAGAGAATTTTACAGATAGCTGCTGAAAAGACGCAAAAACCTTATCAACAAACAAATCCTTAAAAGTCCGTATTCCAAGACTTGACCAATTCAAAAAGGATTTATCAACAAGAGAAGGAGGGTAGAAATGATTAGCTGCTAAAGGGGCATTGTGTGAATAAATTTGCAAACCAAAGTAACGTCTGAATTGAATCCAAATCTTAAGAGATATTTTAACAATATGGTTCCTTGAGTACTTTTTAATAGGGGATTGTATGGGTGAATATAACAATGCAGCAAGGGACACTGGTTTTACAGAGTTCTTTTCCATAAATAACCAATCCAGTAGGGGAGCTGTTTCGTGTTGAAGCCAATATTTAAAAAGTCTTATATTGGAGGCCCAATAATAATACCTAAAATTTGGTAAGGCCATCCCACCCGGTGTTTTAGGCCTTTGTAGATACTGCTTAGATATTCGAGAAACTTTCTTATCCCAAAGAAATCCGGCCACAAGTGAATCTACTTGAGAGAAGAAAGAGCTGGGCAGAAAAAGGGGAATGCACTGGAATAAGTACAGGAAGCGAGGCAAGACATTCATTTTAACACAGTTAATACGTGCCACTGAGGACAATTTATGTAAACACCATAGTTCAAAATCCTCCTTAATTTTCAACAACAGGGGAGAGAAGTTTGCTTTAAACAAGTCTTCTGGTTTGCGCGTAATCTGAATTCCGAGATATAAGAAACTATTCTGTACCATTTTAAAAGGTAACCCTTGTGGAGCATTAAGTGGAGAGTTTAATAAAAAGAGCTCACTTTTACTTAAATTAAGTTTGCATCCGGATAACTGTCCAAAGACTGAAAGTAGACGCAAAACCGCAGGTATTGACGTAGTTACATCTGAGACATATAGAAGCAGATCATCTGCATATAGTGAAACCTTCGCCTCCAGACCATGCCTATGTATGCCTCTGACTTCTGGGTTGGTACGAATAGCGATAACCAAGGGCTCAATAGTCAAAGCAAAGAGCAGTGGACTAAGAGGACACCCCTGTCTAGTGGAGCGATGCAGCGAAAAGTATGCAGAATGTGAATGATTGGTCTTAACGGAAGCTAAGGGGTTAGAGTAAAGAAGCTTAATCCAGGCTGAAAAATTATGACCCAGACCAAATCTTTTAAGCGTGCGAAACAAGTACGACCACTCCACCCGGTCAAAGGCCTTTTCGGCATCCAGGGAAATTAAGGCTTCCTGTGATTTACTCTGGGAAGGGTTGTAAATTATATTGAAAAGTCTCCTTAAATTGGAGAAAGAGTGTCTATTTTGAATAAAACCAGTTTGATCAGGATTAATAATATCAGACAAGGATGTTTCAAGACGCCTAGCTAGAATTTTGGACAAAAGTTTAAAGTCTACATTTAGCAAACTTATAGGGCGATAAGAGGAGCAACAGAGAGGGTCTTTTCCCTTCTTTAGGAGAAGCGAAATGGTGACTTGATTTAGTGTATGAGGTAAAACATCTTGTGCAAAGGACTCATTATACACGTCCAGTAACAATGGGACAAGTTTATCTTTAAACTTTTTATAAAACTCAGATGGGTACCCATCAGGGCCTGGGCATTTCTCACCTTGAAGGGACTGTATCGCTGAGCCAAGTTCCAGTAAGGTAATGGACTTTTCTAGATTATTAGCAGTGTCCTGATTAACGGTAGGGATATTTAATGGTAAAAAAAGGTCAATGTCTTCATCTGTAGGCGTAGTTTCAGATGCATATAGTGACATATAATATGCTTTAAAAGCTTGGTTGATCTGTGAGAGATCAGATGTAGTTACACCCTGAGTAGTTCGAATTTTGGAAATTTGGCGAGAAGAAGACACCTGTCGTATCTGATGTGCCAATAATTTACTGGCCTTATCGCCATGTTAAAAAAACTGGGCATTAGATTGAAGCAGGAGTTCAGTAGCTCAGTGAGTCATGAGAGAATCAAATTCCGCTTGGAGTAGAAGGCGTTCTTTGTACATATTTGGGCTAGATGAAATTGCAAATAGTGTATCTAATTGCTTGATTTGTTGTCTTGAGTTACTCAACTTTTCACGTCACAATTTACTCTCATAATGTATGTAAGAAATGATCTCCCCTCTAATAAAAGCCTTTAGGGATTCCCAGAGAAGGGAAGCAGACACCCCTGGAGTTCTGTTGGTGCTAAAAAAAAAGTCAATCTGCCCAGAGATAAAATTAACAAAGTTGTCATTGGACAATAAACGTACATTAAGCCTCCAAAGTGGCCGTTCAGATAGTGAGGTGCTAAATTTAATGTCCATCAGAAGAGGAGCATGATCAGAAAGAACGAAGGCATCATATCTACACATGGATATAAATGAAAGTAACCGATTATCAACTAAAAATAAATTGATACGCGTAAATGTGTTGTGTACAGATGAAAAGAATGAATATTCCTGTTTTGAGGGATTAAAGAAACGCCACGCATCAGACACTGCAAATTCTTGCATGAGAGACTGAATTGTTTTTGCAGACCGTGAAGGTACAGCTGGTTTTGCTGAAGAACCATCCAGAACAGGGTCAAGCCAACAGTTAAAGTCCCCCCCTAATATTAAATGATAGGCTGACATATCTGGTAGGGTGGAAAATAAACGTTTGAAAAAACACTCATCGTCACAGTTGGGTGCATAAACATTGACCAATGCAACATATAGGTCCTGAAGCAGACCAGTGACAATAACATACCTGCCATTAGGATCTGAGATTATCTGATGGGAAACAAAACAAACAGATTTGTGCAAAAGAATGGCTGTACCTCTAGCCTTGCTGGAAAATGAAGAATGATAGACTTGGCCCACCCAGCTCTTCCTCAGCTTCAAATGATCCCGGTTCCTAAGATGGGTTTCTTGTAGAAAGATGATTTCCGGCCCCAGCTACTGTAGGTGGTGCAGTACTTTACTATGTTTAATGGGATTATTGAGCCCTTTACAGTTAAAACTGGTAAATCGGAGGTCCTTTCCTACTGAAGACAGCATGATATTAAATCAATTAAGTATATAAACATGGGTTATCATAAAGACTTATCCAGACATTTTGTAGACAGAGTGATATAAAAGAAAGCTGGTTGGAGATGTGGCTATAAAACACACAGAACAACTTAAAAAAACATGAACAAATCGCAGAAGCATTCCCCCAAACGGAGTGCGCGATGCCCAATCCCCCCACATGTCCCATAACCTGTCCCTCAAAGGGCACCGGAGGCAGCTTAAACTGACTCTGTGACAAGAGAAGAAATATTACACAAAAAGAAAAAAATGCACCTTGTTCAATATTTAACATAAACACCATAAAATTAAATAAGTAAAACAAAACAATAAAATAATTATAAAGACAAATACAATTAAATAAAATAAATAAATAATAATAATAATAATAATAATAATAATAATAATAATAATAATAATAATAATAATAATTATTATTATTATTATTATTATTATTATTATTATTATTATTATTATTATTATTATTATTATTATTATTATTATAAAACAGAATAAAATGATATTCTACACATATGACCATGTGGGTACCAGTACCAAAGCCAGTAAAAATAAGATCTAATATAGCTGTAAATATACAATAGAAGAGCAAAAAAGAAAATAGGTAAATAATAATTTTCTCATGCTACCAACAATAACAATTTAAAAGTATACTAAAACTACTTTAATAAAAATAATATATACAATAATAATTAAATAAATAAAATAAATAAATAAAATAATAATAATAATAACCAATAATAAGGGAAGGATAGAAAAGAAACTTAAAAATATAATTAAACCACCACAAAAAACAAAATTATTATTAATAAGTATATTCACAATAAACCCAATTTGTAATCCAAGTATATGAAAACACAGAAAGTGTCTTTTCAGACCCATAGTGCTGCACCTGTCACCCCTTGCCGAAAGAATCAAACCAGACTTTAGGTGGTGTCCGGGGCCACCACAGTCTTAACTTGACTTTCAACAAAGTCCATAGCAAGTAATGGGTCCTCGAATCGATGAGTTCGTCCACCAGGGAGGGTAACACGGAGCACAGCCGGAAAAAAAAGTCCAAACTTAACACCTGGACATGAGTGGAGCTCTTTCTTCACTTTAGCAAAGGCGGACCTTTTCTTTGAGACAGTGGCAGTAAAATCTGGAAAGACGGAGACCCTCTTTCCCTGGTAGAGTAGGGGGGCAGATGCTCCAGCCTTACATAGAATTTTGTTGCATTGCTGAAACAGGTTGATTCGCGCAATGAAGAGGCGAGGCGGCTCTCCATCCTTCGGCTTGGAGCGACTCGTGCGGTGTGCCCGGTCCAAAACGGGTTTGTTGTCCAGCCTGAGCAGATCTCGTAATAATGTGGCGACAAAATCTGTTGGACCCACAATACGTATATTATTCAGCCTCGAGCGTCCCTCTAAATCTTCACACTTCTGCAATAGAAAATCAACTCGCTCCGCAAGTGATTTCACTGTAGCTTGTAAGCTAGTTAGCTGACTGTCATGATCATTAGCAGATTGCTCAAGGCTTCCAATGATGTCGCTCTGCGCTCTTATCTTTGATTCCAAAGCCTCAAGAGCAGCCATAATCTCTTTCTTAACTACACCAGAAACAACCTGTTCAAACTCTTTGACAATATTCGCACGCATATTCTTCATCATTACCTCCATGCGCGTTAGCAGACGCTCGTTAGCGTCATGCTCAGAATCGACTTCTGGCTCAGGTGAGAGTGGGGGCTTGGCACGGCCTGCTCTCGTAGTTTCTGTTTTTCCCCGGGTTTCCATAATTCAGCAAAAAACCTTCAGCTGACTGAACACGGGTTGATTGTGGAGGGTACTTGCAAGTAACGGTGGTTATTAGGAGATAATAAGGTGCAAAATATAGTCGAAATGTCACATTCCCGCGGAGCTACTGCGGGCATGTCCTACATGGTCGGTGCTCGCCGGGCAACTCCCCCAATACTTGATACTTTGACTTTACGTATCTGTAGATGCCTGATATGAACCGATATCAGAGCAGGGACAGAGAACAGCTCAGGTTTAATTAAAACACAGTTCACTTCTTACATTTATTTAGTCATTTGTCCTTCACATCACAGACTGACCACCTTTGTGTGAAAAAAGTTCAAACATTAAGAGACTCTAAACCATTCTTATTACATCCAATTAAAGGCCCAACCAGGGTATCAGTTGAACCGATATCAGTTGAACCGATATCAGGGAACCGATACCCAATCCAGCTTATTTTTCGGTACGAGTAACAATATCGGTGCATCCCTAGTTTTCAGTTACAACCAGGTACAATTCTATAACAGTTGCTTAAATATGGAATCGGTTCATAATATTAAAATTATAATTATTCATATCCAGAACATCTTAAAACTATCAGCAACTTTAATCATGAACCTGACATAATCGTTAATCAATTACTTTGCCCATGATAATTGTGACACAAAATTTCAATATCGTCCCATGCCTAGAAGTGATTGGGATGAAAATCAGTGCCGCCAAAACCAAGGCCATGGTTCTTCATTGGAAAAAGGTAGCGCCCTCTCGCTGCATCAAGAGGTCAGAATTTGAATATAGTGGGGTCCACGAGTGATGAAAAGATGGAGCGCCTGAGGGAATGTCTGGGGACGTCCCTGGAGGAAATGGAGGAGCATCTACTCATACTGCTGCCTCCCAGATAAAGCAGAAGACAATAGATACATGGATGGATACTACTTTCTATGGCAAATTTTATTGAGTAATGAGTAAATAATCCATAACAGGAAACATGTGTGTGAAACTAGCTCACAGTGTAAAAATAATATATAATAGTAATAGTTCTGCACTTCTGTGTTTTATATTACATTTTACATCCATTTTTGTGATACCCCAACAAACACATTTACAGCACATTTTAGCACATTTCTAAGAGTCATGTAATGTAATTATACGGTTTATGATGATAACAATTATTATTATTATAAAGAAGTGGACTAAGTGAGTGTGATGTCACCCACAGCATTTCAGGCTCCAGTCAAATGAAGCTTATTGAGGCTAGCAGTTATAGCGACAAATTTGGAGTCCAGTTCCATATTTAGAATTCTGCCCGCAAGTATCATAGCAATCAAAGAGCCAATCAGGAGCAAGGCTGATGAAGTAACACCCCTTCCTACTGGCACGCTGGTTTAACAGGGAGTGGACACTCAATAAAAACCCCAGGATCATGAGCGTGTTAATACGGACATTTTAAGACAAAAATGACGAGCCTAACTGCAGCAGTTACAGAGATTTAAAAAATTTTTAAAATTTTGTCGGTATTGTCCACCTCAATATTCTTACTATTGCTAATTTTAATGATGGCTGAATGAAGGCATTTTGCACACACATAGGAATATGTTGCTGCTAGGACGCCTTTAATTTCAAATTCAGCATCCTCATTAACAGTTACACCAGAAACAAACACCCTGACAACAGAAGAGACAGAAAAAATGAGTTCATTTGAAAACTGTGTGGTTCTTCATTTTCCTAATGGATTCCGAAAATCCTAATTATTCACTGCAATGAGTTAATAAGCACTTGTCATAACTTTCAGAGGTCAGAGCTAATCTTACCAACAGCTGTGATGCTAACTGTGCACTTCCCGGTTCTCAGAGGATAAAACAGCACACTGTGGTCTGATTTCAACCCCAAGAGCTGCTTTTACATAATATCTGTGCTAGGACAAACTAATTTTATTCAACTACATGAAAATTACATGGAATTGGGTACATAGCATAGACTCTATAATAAATGGACATAGCTAATCTGCTAGCCACCATGTTCCAAATGAGCACATGCTTACGGTTCCATCGACTAAGGCTTCAATTCACTTTACATCGAAAAATTGTCGCCCCTCTCTTTGTAAATGCTGGTGTCAGGCGTGTAAATTTGGTCTTAAAATGTTCATATTAATCCACTCTACATGATGTGCAAACAAGACAGAAGCAGAGTAAGTAAAGTAATGTAATAACTTCTAAAAATTAACAGTGCCAGATCCCACAGGTACACCAGACTAGTCCTGCCACAATACTAAAATTTCACTCTATGTCAATACTAAGGAACAGACTTGAGACTGATTCTGATACCATGATGACAATAAAAACACTCTTTCTATACACAATAGAATGTGATTTTCTACATTAATGGTAGTACCATATTTTAACTATAAGTCACACTTTTTTTCATAGTTTGGGGGTGTGACTTGTACTTAGATGCGAAATTATTAAAATATATAATTTCACGTCTTCGTTATTGTCACACTGACAACCGCACGAGGGCACTCTAGGCTTGTGTAACAGTATGACAGCCACGTGGAAGCGGCGCTTCATCTACTTTCGGAGTTAACGGAGTTCAGAAGAATTCAGAAGAATTCAATGGATTTTGTGATTTGGAGTGAAATCAAAAGTAAACTTGTTAGCTTGTTTTTTATGCTTTAGTTATCTGATTAACTGTTAATAGCTTATATTAACATATTAACATGTATTCAGTTCGTTGTCTATGCTTCATGTAGCTGAATAAATATAAATGTGTTACGTTAGCATGCTGTACTGCTCTTCAGCCTGTTGTTCTCTATTTTATTGTTATAATTATAACTTGCCTTTAAGGATAAAATGTCTGCTTTTGGTCTTGGATTTTATAAAATCAATTTCCCCCAAAAATGCAAATTATAGTCCAGTGCAATTTATATATGTTTTTTTCCCTCATTATTATGCATTTTTTTTCGACTTATACTCCGGAGCGACGTGTAGTCTGGAAAATACGGTATTCTATGGTAAATGGTCAATAGTTCTTTTCTACCTTTTAAGGCTCATCAAGGAACCGCTCACCCCAGTGTCTGGACACAGTGTGTCCAGACACTGGGGTCAAGGGGTGTCAAGTGTAACACATACACTGTGGGACCTGGAATCGCACCACGAACCTGTGGAATCTGACCACTCAAACAATGATGTTTATGTCGAAAGCGAGATTCAAACTGCCAACCTTCAGATCAGTGGACAAACACTACAAACTGAGCTACTGTTGTCTAGGTGGTCTTATATTTGTTCTGATACAGTTCAACATCATTCTAAAGATATTCAGGAAAGGTTCATTTCTGTCCTGTCAATGGGACTTTTTTAGTATCAGTATCTGTGAAAAATGAGTATCTACTTTAGATACTCGTTAGTTATCAATTTATTTTCGATACTTTTGACAACCCTAGCAGCACCCCATTAGATTTTCACAGGACTCCTTTGAAGCAAAGGCGCAAACAAGACGACAAGAGGAAAAGAGGAAAAACTATTTCCCATGTACTAATTACAAAAAGATTAATTAAAACGTGTAAAGAGGATTAATGATCCCTGAAAACGAACAGCACCATGATGCTGTGCGCAAGGCGACTCCTCCACACCATCATGTGGAAGTAAGACATGGAAATATTTTATATTTTTAATGTTGAACTGTGAAAAAATAATATTTGTATTCAAAAGTTAAAGGGCCTATATTACTGTATTTTGTGATCTCTGTTCTAATGTTATTTCCTCATCACAAACATACCTGGAGTTTTGCTTCATTCACACATGTTTAACACATAAACCCTGCATATTAAGGCTGAATTCTTCTCTCAAACAGAAAACACTTTGTTCCACCTTGTGATGTTATGTGGTAATACGGGAAGTGCTTCACTGTGTTTTTAAACCCCATTTGTCCAGCTCTAGAAACCGTCATAGAGGCATGGGACAATCCTCCTGGAACAGAAGGAAACAGGAAACCTTTGTATTACAGTTTCAAAGATTATGAGCCTCTTTTGGCTCCATAAAATAAAATGTTAGGGATAATGGGCAGGTTTGTATTCACAGCACATCTTAAGTGTCGGGCAGTTCGTATAAAATTTTAAATCATAAATCTGCTCTTTTCTCTCTGGGGCCAGTTAAACAGGTTACAGCCTGTTGTGTCCAGAGGAGATGACAGTTAATATGCTGGTAGGAGAGCATACAACATAATGACTCTTATGTACATGGCACATTATCCTTCAAATTCATATAGGCAAGGGGAGTGAAGTGTCTTGCCCAAGGACACATCAACAGCACAAAAGATCAACTGAAAATGCCTTTGAACTTTGAAGGGGGCATATCAAGCTCTATTCTAACATATAAATATATTACATTTGTTTTACACGCTGTAGTGTTATTTATAGTTATTGATAGTTTCAGTTTGTCCACCTACCCGAAGGTCACAGGTTTGATTCCAGCTAGAATTAGTGTTGTCACAATACTAAAATTTCAAACTCAAATTTGACACTATGGACTCGATACTCAATACTGATTCCAATACCACAATGGTAATAAAAACATTCTTTCTTTAGACAATATACTGTGATTCTCAACATTAAATGGCAGTACTTCCGTTTATTCTCCCAGGTGACCTTATATCTGTGTAAACCCTCTTTGGTCCAGGTAGCTTCCATAGTGGTCCATGGGTGTATACTAGTATGTGGTCTTATACTTATTCTGATTAGGGATGGGACGATATTAAAATTTAGACTCACAATTATTGTGACCAAAATAATCGCGTTTAACGATATTATCACAATAATTATGACTCTGTTAATGTTCCCCTACTTCACAACTCTACAGCAATGTAGATACACTGTGTCACACACACAATCTACACATCAAATGAAAGCTACGGCACTCGTCTTTCTGAATATGCAAACCATTTTCACCTGCAATCACTACAGTGCTGAGAGGAGAGATGTTTTTACAGAAAAGCCAAAAATTTGGATTATGACTTCACTTACCTTTGAGGGCTCTGGTTCTGTCAAACATCAACACATTCCCACAAAGTTGGCCTCATTTGTTAGAATATAATCCAGTGAAGAAATTATGTCCACAAAATAAATTAGATCCTCCATGTCCAATCTGCTACAGGAAAGTATTCCAAACGTGAAATCTGATCCGTCAAATTTTTGCATTTCTTTTGTTAAATTCGGGCATAAGAAGATTCAACAATGGACTCAGAAGTAGAGGACCTCATTTTTTGATGGACTGGATGCTGTTCTCGATTAGTAAGTATGGTTTATTCTGCTATTGACATAATTGTAGGTAAAATATATCGTGTGTAATCATTAGTATTGCTTCTGTGCACATACTGCTCAATCGAACTATGCTCTCTGGCACATTTGTTTTTAGCTGTATGAATTAGACTTCATTTGCCTATTGAAAGGTGTTGTTTTATTCTAGAGTTTGCACATTATTGTAGGTAAAAATATGTGCAAACATCAGTATCTCATCTGTGCGCATGGGTGAGGTGCACTCTGGCATGTTCCTGTGGAGAGTTACGGATCAGACTTTGTTTATTGTTGATATCAGGCAAAATATAGTTCAGACAGCGATAACTGTGCTGCCCAATAGGCACAGAAGCAAACAAGTGTCATTGCTATGACAGGACCCCCCTTGTGGGCAAACACCAGAACTAACATCTAAACATTGTATTGGAACTGCAAACATGAGGCAGTCTGGTGCCGTAAAGGCGTTTATAATAATGCACGATGATCATGATTATTAAAAAATGCCACGAATGATTAATTACGGATCTTTTTTATTGCAATTAGCGACATTATCGTATATTGTCCCATCCCTAGTTCTGATTCAGCTCAAGATCATTCCAAAGCTATTCAGGAAAGGTTAATTTTTATTCTGTTATTGGGACTTTTTTAGTATCGATACCAACAAAAAATTTGTGTTTAGGATGGAATAGTGTCTCATTTTCAATATTTTTGACAATCCTTGCTGGGATCAGTGTGTGATATGAATGTGGTTTGTGAGGTGTGTGAGTGATGAAGCTCATGTGAATAAATAATATAATGTAAAGCATCTTTGAGTGTACAAAGAAGTTGGTTATAAATCAAATGCATTATTATTTATCATTAGACCTTAGAATTATGTAAATCTGTGGCAAAATAAATTGTTGTAGCCCCACAGTTAGGAGAAGAGGCTTCAGGCTGGAGTTCTAACCCAGGAGAGGTGTATTTACCATCAGTACACCTGAAGACATGAACTGTTGTAGGGAGTATTATACAACAGTAACAGAGTGTGGCTGGCACGGCACAGAAATCATATTTGGCTTAGGTTTGCCCTCTGTTGGCTGAAGAATTAAATGTAATGAAAAGATTAACTGGAGGTTTGATATCACCTTTAAATTTTGAAAGACATTTTCTTGGATAAAAAGCATGTAAAAGTAACATGACTGGAGACACCAATATTCAAGCCTTAAGAAGCTTCTGTTTAATTCAACCTTATTGTGCGTGTGTCTCTCAATAGTTATCTCTGACACCTTTGAATCATTGTTATAATTTGCAAATTTTAAATCACAATATTCATCTAAAACAACTTAATAAAAGAAACAAGTCCGCTGACTTCTGCATTAGAAAATTGTGGTGCCCAATGGGAGCTAACGTCGCCGTAAACATCATCACAACAGCTGTCGACACCCCCTATGGATAGCTGCACGTCATCGGAGTAAGTACAGAGCATACAGAGTGGGGCTGGTGAAAACGGGGACTGATCAGCAAAATGCTGTCTTGATAATAAGCAATTAAAGATTACTCAAACACGGATCACTATAAAAACAAGTTCGATAGGCAAATGAGAAGGGGCTAAGTCAATTTTGCATAAATTTTGCTTTAAAACAACCTCATCATGCAGGTATAATTTAAGCGTTTTGGTTCAATAGGTATGACTCATGTCTATACAGTGCCTCAACTTCATGTAAACCAAAGTCTAAAGTTTAAAACACAGATATAAAAAGTACAGAGAGATTTAAACATCACATCATTCATCAGATGGCATGTTATTACACAGCTGGCTGCCTCTGGGCCCTCCTGTTTACCGCCGAACACCAGCAGTTTTCTTACTAAACCACTTTTAATAAGGCCGCACTCTGTAATGAAAAAGAATATATGAAGCATTAAACAAAGATGCCATGGTTAACTGGCTCATTTATATGCATAGGTAGCAAACAACAGGCGAGCACGACAGAACAGCGGTGTGGGGTATTACAGTGTTATCAGTTGCACATCAGGTCAGTCATTATCGAGTTCTCAAGTCTATCGCTGTACTGGTTACTGCGGTGAGTAATATCACATTTGGCTGATGGGGGTGCAACTCATCTCCATAGAAATGAGTGTGTAGAGCTGGCCTTGTCCCGAGGAACGAGGGGGAGAGAAGAGAGAGCGAGGGGAGCAGGGCAGTGTTCAAATAAATCAATATACAGTTTTTTGGGGGACAGCCAGGTCATCAGCGTGACTTTGTGATCTGGCCTGTGTCCTTTTAAAGAAGACATATTGTGCTTATGTCTGCTCTATAGATATAATCTATGACACCTGTGGATCACTGTGTTATAATTTGCACATTTTAAACTGTAATATTATCAACAGCTTAATAAAAGAAACAAGTCAGCTGATTTCTGTGTTAGAAAACTGCAGTATTCAATGAGAGCTGACGTCGGCATAAACGTCATCACAACAAAGATAGATAACCGCACATCACACTAGCAAGCCGCAGATTTCTGTATGTTTTTTGTACCAAAATGGCTAAAAATGGATTTGGAAAATGGTGTCTTGAAAATAAGCGGTTAAAGATTGGTCAAAAATGTATGACTTTGAGTAAATGCTGAGGGGAAACCACTGTAACATGGTTAAAAGCTCTGAAAAGTCAATTTTGCAGAATAGGTCTGATTTAAAGCACAGTGACCAATAAGAAAGAACTTGCTGAACTGACTTTGTAATGAGTTTTAAAGGGCCCATATCAGGCTATTCTCAGATCTATGTTATAATGCGGTTTCCTCATCACAAACATACCTGGAGTTGTGTTAGTTTCATTCACATGCCCCACTTATATAGTTTGAGTTTTTCTGTCAAACAGAAAAGACTCTGTTCCACCTTGTGATGCCATGTGGTAATACAGGAAGTGCTCCACTGTGTTTTTAAACTCCACACACCTTCATTGGAATCATTTAAACTTCAGCCCTAGAATTACCCAGGTTTACTGAACTAAGTAAAAAAAAAACCTTAAAAAAAACAACAAACTACCACTTCATGACATTGCAAGGTGGAACAAAGCATTTTGAGCTCTGGAGATGTAGACAGACTAATAATAAAGAGTTTCACAAGCATGTATGAATGAAACAAAACACAACTCCAGGTATGTTTTTGAGGAGTTAACAACTTTAAAAGCTTATAAACTTTATAACTTTATAAGTTTATAAAGTTCAAAAGAGTTGGGTTTGACTAATATAGGACATTAGGTAGAGACATAGGCAACAAGAGCCTAATTCTGCTTTATAAAGGCACACATGCAGCGCTGTTCCTGTCCACTCTATAGAAATTCTCATATAAATTCTGTGTAGTAGAGGTAACATATATTGGGCTGAGTGGTTTGGAAATAAATGTGGAAAATGACATTTGCAGAACTGTGGCAGACCCAGAGGCCACAGCTCCCATCAATCCAAGACTGATCCAAGTCCACAGACCCAGGGGGCTTCAGACACAGAGTCCAGGCAGACTTCATCTAAAATTATCTTAAGAAGAAAGAGCAGAGGGAACAGGGCAAGCTGCCATTGAGTCATTAGCCATAGTATAATCACATAAACTATAATTAGTACACCAACACCAGTCAAAATGCGGTCATGAGCTGCTGTTTTTCATTAACAACAAATGAAACAGAAGCTAAAGAATTTGTCAGTAACCCTAACATGGCTGAGTTTAATACTGTCCTCAGAGGTTAATGGGCCTGTCACTTGTGTTGTGATGATACTAAAATCAAAAACCCAATTTCAATACTAAGACTCAATACTGATTCTGATACCACAATGCTAATAAAAAACACTCTAGAATGTGATTTTCAACATGGTAGTGCTTTTTTTTATATATATATATATTACCACGTGGAGTCATATCTGTGTAATCCCTGTGCATAGAAAAAAAAAAAAAATAAAAAAAAATAAAAAATAAAAAATAAAAAATAATATATATATATATATATATATATATATATATATATATATATATATATATATATATATATATATATATATATATATATATATATATATATATATAAACACATTCTAAATAAAGAAGTTTTAAGTTTGGCCTTAAACAGAGGCAGGTCAGAGATTGGAACGGGACCAGGGGGCCTCCAGCAGATTGTAGAGCTCTGCTGGGTTGGTGGGGGTCAAAATGTCACACAGATAAGAAGGTGCAAGACCATTGAGTGCATTAAAAACTATATATATATATATATATATATATATATATATATATATATATATATATATATATATATATATATATATATATATATATATATATATATATATATCGAAATGCATCGATACTAGTTGGACAATACTGCTCACCGTAATGAAAGGGTTAACTCTGCTTCCCTTTCACACATACAGGAAGAAAAAAGCTCCGTGAACAGAGCAGTGATCAAGGATAGACGTGCTGAAGCTGTATAAAGCTGTGTAGAGATAGAGACTGCTGAAGCTGTATAGAGCTATATAGAGATAGACGTGCTGAACCTGTATAGAGCTATATAGAGATAGAGACTGTATAGAGATGTGTTGTTTCCATACGGTTGCAAACACACACACACGCCTATATGTGTGTGCGTTTGCGTCTAGAGTCTTTGGTTATGGTGCAGGTAGTCTGTATATGTAAGACATGTATACTAGTCGTTTCACATCCTGGCTCTGACTACACAACAGGAGCTGCACAGATATTAGACTTAGACCCTGTGCTGTATTATCATATCTCTGCTTTCACCTGTGGGATTATCAGATCAAACTGACTCCCAGGTCTTATCTTGATTACAGAGCACCGATCAGCCTGTCCATGAGGGGAGCACTTTTAATTAACTTTGACAAGAAATGAATGCAAACGTGCTAAGATCTGAGGCTTAGTCAATTCAATTATTCCCACTAACACCTGACTGAAGTCTGTATTAAACCACACTTTAGTTGGAGAAAAATACATCTCTATTGTACAACACCTCAGAGATGCAGTCTGGCATTAAACGGCCTCTACCCAATTTTTCGCATGAGCAAAATTTGTCTTGCTGCAGTACAGATATAATATGAGCAGGTCTTGAGGTCAAAATACTTCACTTGCGTGGTGTCTGAATCTAATTAGTTAGTGTTTGTCCAATTGTCCAATAATCAGGAAGTGCACTGTTAGCATGCTATGCTCTTAGCAAAACTCATCAACGTGAATAATTAGGACATTCAGAATGCTAGGTCCAGCTAAATCAGTTCTTATGGTCAGATTGTGTTAAAGTGAACTTTTAAGACATTACAAATGATTCAAAACTCGCACTGTGTCACTTGGCCCCATTTAAAATTTTCGTGCAGCTAGAATTCATGTCAAAATGAGCCCGAAAATCATAGTTTAAGCCCAGCTTTAAACAAAACTCAGTTTAAAGTCCAAGTTGAGTAACAGAACTTCAGACAGAGAAGTGCCATCATTTAGCTTCACCTCCCATATGGTCAAAACTGATCATTTTTTATATATCCCCTGTTTCTATTATAAATACAATATGTTGACATATTCAGTAGTTTTAAGTTTGCTTTTTTTCTCATTCCTGTCTACGGTGATATACTCTCCATAAGCCATGTTTATCACTGTTGTGCCTCCTTTACTTCCTCCCATTATTAATACAGAATTTTGTCTGCAAGGCTTTGTTGGAGGCTGCGTTACGAGCTTTTAAGGAAGACGCATATTTATGATCTTTGTATTCTAATCCATAATGTGTGCAGACAGTGTTGTGTATTCACTCAGAACAAAGGCAGCCTGTGAAGTGCCTCGGTGAATCCCTCTGGGCTCTTCAATGCAAATCAAAGGATAACTAGGGATGGTAGATGTGGAGTTTTTCAGACGCTGTCCAGAATCTGTCATGCTGCTGTGGCCGATACATGGTAGTGTTGATACCAATATTAAAGGTGCACTATATAACTTTTCAGATGAAAGGTTCATCAACTGCTTGTCTTAGGACTGGGCACCAAAACTGTTCTAAATCAGTTCCAAACAGCATCACAGTTAACATAGACCTACATGTGTCAAAAAGCATCATGTTTAACATAAACAAAGCACAGTGTATCATCTTATTGGTAAAACAGAAAAGCTGAAGAAACAGCGTGCAGAGTTCCAGTGAGTTGCAGTGATGTATATATAAATGGACATAGCTAACTTACTAAATGAGCACTTAGAGCTCCATCAACTCCAATTCACATTCTATAAGAAAAAGCTGTGGCCCCTCTCTTTAAACCAGGACTAAACCAGGATTAACTGCTAGTCTTAGACTCATCATTTTGGTCTTAAAATTTTCATATTGACCCGCTCTACATAATCCTGGTGTTTTTATTTCACTATTGTGTCCATAAATCAAGATATGAACATTAATAACAGACAAATCAGCTGCCTTCTTTCCCCAAGGTTGAGGCATCTCTCCAAAACTCTTGTAACATTCAAAACAAAATCTATGTTGTTTCTTTTTGTTTGTATTGTTCTGTATTTTAACACAGTCTAGTACTCTAATTGGGCCCTCCCTGCTGTATAAACAATAAATAAGAATGAAAATGAATCATGCCCAACTCAAATCACAGGAAATGTACTGACTTCAGCAAAAGTGGGTGAAAGGCGTTACCATGTTAGCCTTGATGTGCTAACAAGCTGTTGAAAGTGGGTAAAAAGGGTTAGCATGTTAGCCTTGATGTGCTAACAGACCGTGGGCTACGATTTGTCCCGCTCTGAAGTGCACTCTGCTGCGTCTCATGACAGGTTGTAATTAATCTCCAGCGCACTAACGAGAGGAGGCCAAACACTCCAGTTCCATCTGTTACACAGTGCACAAGCCAGCCCCAAACAAACAATGAGACCTGGCTTATCAAAAAGTCTAAAGTAAGATATTATATTGTACTGCTGGGAATACTGCCATATACCAATAAAAGAATACCATTTTAAAAGTAATAAAAGGGGGTTCTGCAACACTACCAGAAACTTAGTCCCTGGAATTCTAGCCTGGCTTCCAGAGTCCATTAACAGTCTGGTCACCACTTCCTCCACTGCCTCCTCAAATTCAGACAGAGCTGTGCAATGATATGTCCATCCATTTTCTTCTGCTTCATCCGGGGGCGGGTCGCAGAGGCAGCAGTCTGAGCAGGGATGCACAGACATTCCTCCTCCAGCTCTTCCTAAGTGTTCCCAGGCAAGTCAAGACATAGTCCCTCCAGTGTGTCCTTGATCTTCCCCGGGGCCCCGGAACACCTCTCCAGAGAGATGTCCAGAACAGATGCCCAAGACAACTCAGCTGTTCCTCTCCATGTGGAGGAGTAGCGGTTCTACTATGAGCTCCTCCCATGCGATTGAGCTCCTCACCTTATCTCTAACGGAGCGCTCAGCCACCCTATGGAGGAAACTCATTTGAAAGATTGCATCCACTATTTTGTCCTTTCGGTCATTACCCAACGCTCATGACCATAGGTGAGATAGAACAGAGATCTAAATCAGGATTAAACCAAGACTAAACCAGGACTAAACATGGGACCATATCACACTGATCTTGTACATGGGATACTAAGGCCAGACTATCACATAAAATAAGATTCCTATAAGAGCCTTTTGAAATAGCACTTTCCAAGGAGAAAAGCTTCACCTTGTAAGTGTGGCCCGTGGGCTTAACTCCAGCCTCCTGCTCTGACATTATTAACTGCACACGAGCCTTCCTTTCACCTGCTCTGACTGATAACAGGAAAACAGGAACAAGAAAGCAGAACACAGCTTTAAAATGCAATATGGAACTAGAACGCAGAATACAGATTTAAAATGGAATATGGGACTAAAAACGAGAGTGTGATTAGTGTCAAAAAGGCAACCAGGGCTGAATGATTTTTTGAGATTACGATTTGATTTTCAAGTCCTTATATAATAGACTCTGTTTAAAGTGTACATTTTAAATATGTCTAAAATTGGGGTCAGCAACCTGCAGCTCTGGAGCCACACTCCTTCATCCTTACACTGTGGTTCTGCATGGCTTTGGAAAATAAATTATAAGAATTTAATTGAACTGTATTTTATTTGTCTTTATTTGTTAGTTTTTTTAATTGTCATTCTAAGTTGGAAGATTAAGATTCTAAATTGGAAGACTAAATTGAGATCTTGAAATATTAAAATAAAATGATATTTTATTATTTTTCATTGCTCAAAATAAGCGCCACACTTGCAGAACTATGTTAAAAACAAACACCGCTCACTCCTCACAGACGACAGCTTACAGTCCTGCCTAAAGATGAAAGTGCAGCCCCGATTTGCAGACGCTGTGCGCAGAGGTTCAGGAGCAGAAGTCCCATTTATCAGGTAAAATAAATATTTATGCAGACATTTTGTAAATACTATTTCTGTTTATACAAAGTGTGAAGGTAAAAAAAAATAAAAATAACACTTTATATATATAAAGTGTTATCTTCATTTTAGATGTCAAAAAGTATTTGCAGCTCCCAGTGTTTTCTTTTCCGTGGAATCCGGGTCCAAATGGCTCTTAGGGTCTTAAAAGTTCCCGACCCCTGGTCTAGAAGATTCAAATATGAACTAGATCAGCATTAAAGACACTACTGCACCAGCTCCATGTGATTTCTCCTGCAGCCTCTTTCTCAGGTACAGCGTTTACCTCCATCACTGCAGACTCACTGCTGAAATCTCTCCACCCACAGACAAACACACTGATTATTGTTTATTTACAAGTCTTTAATCAATAAAACCCTGTCTGACCTACAACTACTAAACATCCACAACTCCAGCCGCACACTCCAACAGCTACAAGCTACATTACCCTGGCCATTCCTAAAGCCCGCACAGCTTTTGACCACTCCGCAGACTTTAAAACTACCTCTGTTGACTTTTAGAAACTCAACCCAGAGGATTTTACAGGGTCAGTGCTCATGCTTTTAACACTTTGATATCTTTAATGTGCAGATGCTTCAGAGTCTTATATTCTGATTCTCTGTTTCACATTATGACTGTGTTGTATTGTGTGTTTGTGAGTGTATTCTGTGTCATTTTATGCTGCCTTGTGGCCAGATCGTCACTGCAAATGAGAAGGTGTTCTCAATTATTCTCTCTGTTCTCTTTGTTTTCTCTGTTCCTTATGCCCTCTCTGTACATGCCTGTGTATCTGCCTGTATCAGACCCAGACCCATGCTCTCTCTCTTCTCTACTTTGCTCTTTCTCTTGAGAGAGAATAAACTACACAATGACAGTTGATTGACTCTAAACCTCTCATTTCCTTTTCTTTTAATGTTTGTACAATCTACGACACATAACTGCATTGTGAACCCTCTTTTATTCAACAACTATGGCTTGCCCAAGGGCAACGCAGCAGTATGAACTGGCTATAGCTGAAGTAGAACCTTTTTTGGTTAGAAGATGACCACTTCACCTCAAGCCTTATTATAACTGTTCTATAACGTCATTATCTCAGTGGTGGGAAGAGTACTGCAGGTACTCAAGTACAACTTTTTGCCCAGTTGACAGATACGAATTGGTCTTTTACTCAAGTAATGATGCAAGTACATTTTAAAAGTAAAAAGTACATATGAAAAATGTTACTCAAAGTATAGTTACTAGTTACTTCATTTTAGATCAGATCACCCCAAAACTTAATGAGTACTGTGAGTACTTTCCACCCCTGCAACCTCAATATACAGGTGAACAGTTCAAACCCTACTTTACACTGTAGGATACATCAGTGCAAGCCAATCAAACTCTGAACAAACACTAAACTCTGAACAGCTTAATCCTTCGTGTCATTATTGGGATTATCAAATTGAACAAATATCATGTCAGACATATTATCATTTGTATCTTCAGGCATATGTCCCTTTTTCACAGGTTAAAGCACAAAATTATGTGTACTCACTCATACGTTTTAGTAGAAACAGGAAAGATCAGTTTGAACTTTCAACAACAAACCAAAAAACATCAACTTGAGTTAAAGGAGCACTACGGAACTTTTATCATGATGGAGGGCCTGCCATGTTGTTGTCTCCATGGGCACATTATTGCGTTCCCTAGAATTTGCCACAGTATGACATTACACATATCTAGGCATCAACAGGCCATGTTACAGGTCATATCTGTGGAAAGGCGACCCCACTTACAGTCTTACCATTTTAATGACTTGTAATTGAATAAACACTTAGCTAATACTGCGGAATATTCCAGGGAGTGCAATAACATCTCCATGAGACAAGTAAGTAGCAGACAAAAAAGTTGGAGATTATTAAAACACACCTTGGGAGCTGTGTTCATTGTATTTTTACTATCACCTCACATTTCAAAAATTTTATGGCAATCTTATTTTAAAATAGCAGAGGGTGAATGCGAGCCTTCCCTCATCTAGCCCTACTAGGATTAAAAAAAGTAAGTCTTGGCAAGTTTAAAATTCAAAATAAAAAATGCAAAACACAGCCTTTTAGTTTGTCTACACTAGCATATTTTACATACCAGGTTGAAGACTGTTTCCACAATGTCTCGGTTGCTAACTTCTCCAACCTGGATGAGCCGGATGAGCACCGCGAACTTGGTCCTGATATCCCGGATAGGTACCGCCGGGTCGAGGAGTCCAGACGGGAGAAGCTCGGAGCCGCAGCCGGGCATGGTGAGGGTCTTCCCAGTGTGACCTGGGGGAGTCTGCCGCTGCTCAGTTGACGGTCCCCAGCAGCATGGTCCCGTCTGTCCCGCTGCTGCCCGTTTCCCTTCCTGCCCGTCCCTGTCACTCGAGCGGGCACCTGGGTGGAAACAAAAGGATAGAAGGTCCGGAGAAGAAAAGACGGGAAAATTACAACCACAAAATACGGTGAAATCCAGAGAAAATTGTTCGTTGGAGTGGGTTAAAGTGTAAAGTGAGACCTGACTGAGCCGAGTGCGCTTTGGAAGTGTCCGCTCTGCTGGATGGATGCTCGGGTCGTGGAGGTGTTGGGAGTGTGTGCGGTGCGTGTGTGCGGAGGAGAGGAGACTGGAGAGTTACCGGCGCCATTTTGTCGCCCTCTGCCTGAGGGTTTGTGAAGCGCTGAGTTGGTGTAGTCTGAAAGTGAGATGCAGACTCAAATAGGGTACTGAAACTTATTAACCCCTTACAATTCTGGGTCATTTTGGAGAAATTGCCTTTGTTCTGATCTTTCCAAAATAAAATGATAACCATTATTGAATCCTCAGGAGTATATACACAAGTTTGGGGTCTTTGTAAAGGTAACACCCAATAGTTTTACCTGCAGGTGTCAGAATCACTGTAAGTATGTCCAGGAAGCATTTATACACTTTGGAACACAAAAAAAAGATTTTTCTCATCCTCAACTAATTATTTTTATTTATTTTATTTATTTATTTTTTTAAATGAAGGTGCATAAAGCTGCAGTAGGTAGCTGGGAACAAAAATACAATTTATCTTTACTGAAAATATTGTTGACCTCACATTTCAAATTTGAGGACAAGATCTATAAAAATTTAATTTTTACACTCATTTTATTATTAATAAACCCAGGCATTTTGTGGAGGGACTTTTGATGTATCCAAATTTATCCAAATCTCTCCAAAACAATCCAAATGGAGACATTTGGAGAACGTTTGGAAAAAATGCAATAACTTTTGAATGATATAACTACTGAAAGCAAGTACTGAAATATATATTTACAAACTCCACACACTGCAAATAGTAAACAAACACACATACTTCAAAACGTAAACAAACACAAACTGAAAACACACTGTACATGATTATGGCTTCTCCCTGTTTCCTTCTTCCTGCTGTGTTCTGATTCCTCCTGCCTCTGCCAGCTCCAAGATAAAGCAAGGCAAGGCAAGGCAAGTTTATTTGTATAACACAATTCGTACACAAGGTAATGCAAAGTGCTTTACAGAATAAGAAAGACATTAAAATCACACAAATCAAAGCATAAATAATCACAAATAATCATCATAAAATTACCATTAAAACAGAAGAAACAGTGCAAAGAGTGCAGAACAAAAACAAGAGTTTCTCTAAAGGCCTTTTGGTGCATATAGGGATTTTACCCTTTGATCTACAGTTTCCTCTATAGAGAATTAAGGCCTTCACAAAGTCAGTGACAACAAAATGGTGCAAAAATGTCTTGTACCATTTCTTTGTTTTTTGCAAAACCTGGTTATAGCCGATGAGTGCATCTGATAGGTCATCGTCATCCGTGTGCCTAAGGAAAAACACAAACACTAGTAACAAGAAAGTTCAAAATTAAGAAGGGGTGAAGTAATATTATATCATATGCATATCCAAAATCACACAAAAACAGTAAAACAATGTACAATGATGTAAGATTTATGCAAGGGAGTCTCTACTACGTCTCTACACTGTACTCTACCTGTGTATAGTAAAACATGCCAAACTATACATCGTTTTGTCTCATTGGCTGTTATTGTAAAGCATCAGTAATGCGTAATGAGAAGTAATTGGTTGATACTTACAACAGTGAGAGCGTAAACATTCTGTGATTTGGGGCTTCAGTGATCCGCATAACCAACATTGATTGACAAATTAGGTGTCAATCAGAAGATAACATTTGGGTTTATCATTGGGCAGCACATTTATCGCTGTCTGAAGTATATTTTGCCAGATATCAACAATAAACAAAGTCTGATCTGTAACTCTCCACAGGAATGTGCCAGGGCGCACCTCACCCATGTGCACAGGTGACACTAATGGGTGCACATCTTATATTTTTACCTACAATAATGTAAACTGAAGAATAAAACAACACCTTTCAAACAATAGATAAATGAAGTCTAATTCATACAGCTGAACACAAATGTGCCAGAGCGCATGGTCCGAATGTGCACGATGTGAAAAGTGCAATCTGTTTAGCAAAGATTAGCATTGCACATGAACAAGCTAGCAGCATGGACAGACTGAAGGCTCCACAGACGTTGTGTCTAGACTCCGACAACTTGTCTAAAGCATGGAAGACATGGAGGGATGAGTTTCAACTGTATGTTGGATTAACTGTGGCCGCAGATGACGAGGAAAAGAGAGAGCCATGTCGTTGGACACTTGCGTTCAACTCTGCAGAGCAGCTGAATTGTCCCGGGAGAACTGCAAAGCCATAGCAGGTATAACAGTGGAGGAAGTTCACGTCGTACATGGAGCTTCGCGCCATCAGCAGAGGGACAAAGACGACACAGTGGAATGCAAGTTCTGCGGCAGGACGCATGAAAAGAGCAAGCAAAAATGTCCAGCATTCAGCAAGAAATGCAAAAAGTGCGGTAGGAACAACCACTTTGCGGCTAAATGTAAAGCCTGCACTGAAACAAATAAGAAGAAAACAGTGCACAATTTAACGGAATGTGAAAGTGAGTATGAGGACATTCTGTGTATTAGAGATGAGGGACAAAATGACAATGTGAATACTATAGACTCTGAAAAAAGAAAAGACACCAAACTGTTTTCAGGTATGCTCTTAGGCAAAGATATTGTCAGATTTCAGATTGATTGCGGAGCTACATGTAACGTGTTACCTGTTAATCTGTTAAACAGAGATGTAAAACTGGATGAGACTAGTTCTGTGCTAGTGATGTACAATGGTAGCAAAGTAAAGCCATTGGGCAAATGTAAAGTGAAACTGAGAAACCCCAGAAACCAAAAACTGTACCAGCTAGAGTTCCAAGTGGTAGACAAAGATTGCAATGTCCCATTGATTGGTAAAAGAGCCAGTGAGGCTATGAAACTGATTAAGGTGCACTATGAAAATTTTATGGCTATTGACAGTATTGTTACAAAAGAAGAGGACACTAAAGGGCAATGGACATTTGAGCAAATTAAGACAGATTTTGCAGATGTGTTCACAGGAGACAGTTGTCTAGAAGGGGAATACAAAATGGAAATAGACACGAGTGTGAAGCCAGTGCAACTTCCAAAGAGGCGAGTTCCAGTCGCCATGATGAAGCCGCTGAAAGAGGAGCAGCAGGACCTTGAGCGCCGAGGTATCATCACCCCTGTTGACTGTAGCACGGATTGGATCAGTAGCATGGTGGTGGTACAAAAGCAAAGTGGTAAACTAAGAGTGTGCATTGATCCAATACCACTGAACAAGGCTCTCAAATGCAGTCACTTTCCATTAGCAATCATTGAGGATGTACTTCCAGACATGTCTAAGGCTAAGGTGTTCACCGTTTGTGACGTCAAGAGCGGATTCTGGCATGTAAAGCTGTCTGAGGAGTCGAGTTACCTAACTACCTTTGCTACTCCATTTGGGCGGTACAGGTGGCTTAGAATGCCCTTGGGGATTGGTCCGGCACCTGAGGTTTTCCAGAGAAAACTAACCCAAGCGCTGGATGGGTTGCCAGGCCTGTACATTATTGCTGATGATGTGCTAATCACAGGTCAAGGAGAGAGTCAGGAAGCAGCCATTCGAGACCATAATGCAAAGTTGAGACTTTTTCTGGAACGATACAAACAAAAAAATATTAAACTGAATCCAGAAAAGTTCAAACTGAGACAAAGTGAGTGCAACTACATTGGGCACCGCCTCATGGCAAATGGGCTTAAGATGGACCCAGACAAGGTTCGTGCTATTGAGCAAATGCCGAGGCCTACAGATGTGAATGCAGTACAGAGGCTGTTAGGCATGGTAAATTACCTGGCCAAGTTTTGCCCACATCTCTCAGACCAGTGTGAAGTGTTAAGACAGTTGACACACAAAGACATAGAATGGGACTGGACAGAGCAACATGAGAGTGCATTCGTGAAACTCAAAAAGACTATTGCAGATGCTCCTGTCCTGAAGTACTACAGCCCTGAGGATGATCTGGTGGTTCAGTGTGATGCATCAGACACAGGTCTGGGGGCAGCGCTCATGCAGAAGGGTAAGCCTATTGCGTTTGCAAGCAGAGCACTCACACAAACAGAATGTGGTTACGCCCATATCGAGAAAGAGTTTCTAGCTATGGTTTTCAGTATAGAAAAGTTTCATCAGTACACCTATGGTCGTAAAGTCACTGTCCAATCTGACCATAAGCCATTAGAGACCATAGTCCGGAAACCACTGTTGAGCGCACCAAAACGACTTCAGCGAATGATGCTACGCATTCAGAAATATGACCTAGATGTGGTGTATGTCCCAGGGAAAGACATATTACTGGCAGACACTTTAAGCAGAGCCTATCTCCCAGAATGCTCCCCTCAAGGCTCTGTGGAAGCTGAAATAGAGACCGTTAATATGGTGCAACACTTACCTATCACAACAAACAGTCTAAGTCAGATTAGAACAGCTACAAAAGATGATAAAACTCTGCAAACTGTTATTAAAATGATGCAGCAGGGATGGCCTTCAGACAAGAGAGTCATACCACCTGAAATCAGACCATACTTTTCATTTCAAGATGAACTAAGTCACCAAGATGGCATTGTGTTTAAAGGAGAGCGTGTTGTTATTCCTGCTTCCCTCCATAAAGACATCACCAGATGCCTACACTCCTCTCATCTGGGTGCAGAAGGACGTCTGTGGAGAGCCAGGGAATGCGTCTTCTGGATTGGCATGAACGACCATATTAAGACATACATTGCCCGTTGTGATATCTGCAGGTCAGTGGATGACAGACAACAAAAAGAAACACTTCACCCACATGATATACCAAGCAGACCATGGGCCAAAGTGGGTGTTGACCTATTTCAGTTTGACAACAAAGATTACCATGTAACAGTTGACTATTACTCCAACTATTGGGAAATAGACTTTTTGCCAAACACGAAATCTACTACAGTGATAAAGAAACTAAAGGCACATTTTGCTAGGTATGGCATCCCCAGCACTGTAGTTTCTGATAATGCACCACAGTATTCATCCCAAGCGTTCCAAAGATTCAGCCAGTTGTGGGAATTTGAACACAAAACGTCATCTCCAGGGTACTCACAGAGTAACAGAAAAGCAGAGTCTGCAGTTAAAATGGCAAAGAGACTGTTACAAAAAGCGAAAGCCTCTGGACAAGACCCCTACCTTGCACTCTTAGATCATCGCAACACACCATCACAAGGACTGGACACCAGCCCAGCACAGAGACTGCTGAGCCGCCGCACAAGGACATTACTCCCAGTCAAAACCAGCCTTCTCCAAACCACAGTGATTCAGGCTGAACAGGCACTACAGAGCAATCAACTTCGTCAGTGTGCATATTACAACCGATCAGCCAGGGATCTCGTTCCCCTGAAAGGAGGTGATTATGTGAGAGTACAGCCTTTTCAGCCCCACACCAAATGGAGGCGAGGTACAGTGAAAAACCTTATTGACTCGAGATCCTATGAGGTTGAATTGGAGTCAGGCACAGTTCTCAGGAGGAACCGTAGACACCTCAGACGTGCTCATAAAGTGCCACAAACAGTGCCTACCGACATAGAGACTGCAGTCCCACAAAATGCCCAAACAGACTCGGTACAACCTTATTCAGCCCCTCAGACCATCAGTGAGGTGCCATTGACAACCAGAAGTGGTAGGGTTATTCACAAGCCACAGCGCTACAAAGACTTTGTTACCTAACCAGGCACTTCTTTCATTATGGGGGAAAAGAAAAAAAAAAAAAGTTTTGAAATGTTATAACACTGTTGGTTTTAGAATTTTGGGGTCATGCCACTTTAAAATGGCATACTGTTTCAGATGTTATATGTGTTGGTTATCTTTATTTACAAATGTAATACGTTCCATGTTCGGTAAAGCCATGAACAAAATATAATTGAAGAAAAGCTTTCCAAAAGGAGAAAAGGTGTAACAATATGGTATATTGTTTGAATTGCACACAATAGACCCGCCACTAGAGGGCGATTGTGAGTCATGTTTACGGGTTTACGCCCGGCAGAGTGACAATGTGGGAACCGAGAGTGTGACTTGTTGAAATAAAATGCCGACCCAGTTGGGCCAGAACAAAGGAGCTGGACTCGCCTATTTTTATAAAACCCTCTCTGAAACAAGAAGTATATGTACAAAATAATCATTAGTTGCAGCCTTTTATTGATATAATTTAATATAAAGCTCATTTAATGGTGTAAGGCCAGAGTGGTCCCCCACTCTGGGCCTCACCCTGGGGCTCATTTTGGGCCTCAGTCTGGGCCTCCCTCCACTTTGGACTTCCCTCCACCCCGGACTTGACCCTGGGTCTCAGTCTGGGCCTCCCTAAATTCTGGAAGTCCTTCCACTCTGGACCTCACTCCACTCTGGGCGTCCCTTCACTCTGGACCTCCCTCCACTCTGAGCCTGCCTCCTCTCTGGGCCTCCCTCCACTCTGGACCTCCCTCTTCTCTAAACCTCCCTTCACTCTGGGCCTCCCTCCACTCTGGGCCTCCCTTCACTCTGGACCTCCCTCCACTCTGAGCCTGCCTCCTCTCTGGACCTCCCTCCACTCTAGACCTCCCTCAACTCTGGGGCTGAGGACCTGCAGTGTCAGAAAACCTCTGGAGTACGATGACCACATGGAGTGCAGAGGACTAACACAGGAGCCAGTTTTTCCTATTGATTACATTATAGTAGAAATATCCAAAAGGTAAATGCATAGATGTTGAACCTGACCATTCCCATTAGTGACTAGACCCAACAACTCACTGTATTATAACACAAATCTGCATTCTGACAACATTCATTTAAGCTGCCCACATCAGTATTAAATATTATTGGCCCACAGAATGTTGTGATGTTGTCTGAAATCCAGCAATAGGCCAAAATCTTTGTTTCATTGTCATAACATTGGCCTTAAGTGAAGTCACTCTATAGTGAATTTTAGTATTTAAATACTACAGCAGGTCGTGGTAAACATAAATGCAACTATGTTGTTGTAACATTTAGTTATTTATATATTTAAAGTGCACTTAAATAATCTTATGCAACTTAGTAGAGAGCTGTAGTGAAATGTTATATATACGCAAGTATAAACACCATAGTAATGGCCAGTCATCATACTGCTCAGGAAGGAGACAGGTTCCGTGTCCCAGAGATGAACATGTTTTGGTCCGAAATGTGCATATCAACCCAAGAAAAAAAGCAAGAGAGATGTCCTGTGGTCTGACCATACTAAAATTTAAATGTTTTGTCATAATGAACAGGCAAAGTCTCAGTCTTGATCCTGTTAGATCTGAGTGCTGCCTTAGACACTGTCAATCATGGCATCCTCTTACAGAGAGGTTAGTTGTGCACTAAACTGCTTTATGTCCTATCTAGAAGATAGGGAGTACTTTGTTGAAATTGGAAATAAGTCTCAGATGTTGTTCAATCTTTAGCTGCCATTAGGACAGTTAATGTGCAGCAATGATGTGTCCTACCACAACTATGCAGATGACATTCAGATGTGTGTCTCACTGGCAGCAGATGAATATGGACCAGTGGATTCACTCTGCCAGGAAGTGTGTGGATGTAAAACAACTTTCTCCAGCTAAACTGAGACAAGACTGAAGTCATAGTCTTTGGCCCACAAAAACAGAGAGAAAGTGTCATCAGTCACTGCAAGTCTCTTTAAAACCTTCAAGTCAGACTAGAAATCTAGGAGTAATAAAGGACTTAGACTTGAACTTTAAGAGCCACATCAAATCAGTAACATCTGCAGTGTTTTGCCATCTAAAAACATTGCAAATATCAAAGGTATACTGTCAAAACCAGACTTGGAGAGACTTATCCATGCATTTGCCTCCAGTAGGTTAGACTACTGTAACGGCCTGGTCACTGGCCTCTACAAATGAGCATTAAGACAGCTGCAGTACATCCAGAACGCTGCTGCTCGGGTCCTGACTGGAACAAGTATGAGCACATAAGTCCTATGCTCAGGTCTCTGCACTGGCTCCTGTGGCTCCCACATGTTAGTGCCATATGAACCATCTCACACTCTGAGGACTTCAGAGACTGGCCTCCTACTGGTGCCCAGAGTCAGGGCTAAACATCGAGAATCAGTGTTTCAGTTTTATGCAGCCAAACCTGGAACCGTCTTCCTTAGGATGTGAGACAGGCCTCTACTTCAAAAATGTTTAAATCCAGGTTCAAAGCGGTTCTGTTCATTATGATGATTATGATGATTATTTGTGATTATTTGTTTTGATTTGTTGTATTGTGATTTTAATGTCTTTCTTATTCTGTAAAGTACTTTGAATTACTTTGTGTATAAATTGTGCTTTACAAATAAACTTGCCCTGCCTTGCCATTGGTGCAATGTAAGTCGATTTTGAGGTGTTGCTACTGAGCCGTCTTTCAATATTTTCTCTCGTGAGCTTCACTCAAAATTAGAGCTCACTGAACTCTAAGTTTTGATATCATTTAATTGTCTATAGATTATTGTTTCCTGCCTGCTGTCCTCGTCCATTCGTGCTGGGGCCCTAACAAGGAAAGCAATTTTAACCTTCAGGAAAATAAAGGTGTTGTTTGTTTTTGGTTTTTTTTAGCCTAATTATAACTATAGTGTAATTTTGATAAGTTGTGGCCCTTGTAACATTCCATTAACTTGACCCATGTCCCCAGATATGAGATGAACAAATCCAATACAGCTTTTACTCATAACAATTGTAATGCTGATTTATTCACACTTACAAAAACTAGACATGATGGCCATGTAATGTAGCACCTGCACCCACTTATTAATCACAGGCTACATACTGTTTCTTTAATTTAAAGACCAGACAAAACAGATTTTATGATTTAAAATGAAACCAACAATGGAAGAGATTAAATGGATACTATTTAATGATTCCGAGTTTGAGGCTGGACGTGTGTGGACAGGAGTAGCAAGAGTGGGGAAGGAGGAACCATAGTGGAGGAGGCAGATGCATCAGTGGGGGAGACAGGAGCAGAAGTGGGGGAGGACAAAGACCAGCTGATCTCGGCATTGTCCTGGTTGTTAGTTTAGAAGGAGGACAAGAGGAGGAGGGAGAAGGAGCAGAGGAAGTGGCAGGGGGAAAAAGATTCAGGAGCAAGAATTGGGGAGGCAGGAGCCAGGCTAGCTTGTGCCTCTCCTACTCTTGCTGCTTATCCCAATATGGCTCCTACCTCCCCAATTCCTGCTCCTACCTTCTCTCCCTTGCTTCTTTTACCCCTGCCCTTGCCTCCGCTCCTCCTCTTGTCATTCTCCTAAACTCACAACAAGTACAGTTAGGTCTACATGCTGTCTCTGTTATCCCACACTCTTACTCCTGCATCCCCCACCCTGCCTCTCCCACTTTGGCTTGTGCCTCCCCCACTTTTGCTCCTCCCTCCCCCAGTATGGTGCCTGCCATAACCCAGTCCTGCCTCTCCTGCCTCTTTTCCTCAAGCCCCTACCCAATGTGGCGGCTGCCTCCCCCACTCTTGCTTGCGCCTCCCCCACCACTGCTCCTTCCTCCACCACACTGTCTGCTTCCTCCCCCGTTCTTGCTTGTTTCCCCCAGTATGGCTCCTGTCTTCCCCAGTCCCGCCTCTCCAACAAGGACAGTCTGTGATCAGCTTCAACAAGCTGCACTTGTCTCTGTCCTCCGCTCCGCTTGTGCCTGCCTCCTCCACTAATGTTTTTGCCTCTACTGCTCCTACCTCTGCTAGCTGTGCTCCTGTTTCCCCAACCTTGCTCCTTCCTCCCCACTCTCGCTTGTGCCTCCCACGCTCTTGCCCCTGCTTCCCCTACCCTTGCTCATGCAGGAGCAATACTGGGGAAGGAGTCAGAGTAGGGGAGGATGGAGCAAGAGTGGGGAAGGCACGAGCCAGAGTGGGGGAGGCAGCCTCCATCTAGCCCCACTTTTGCACTTGCCCAGTATGGCTCATGTGTAACTATAATGCTTGTAGGTTATGGATTTGACTACAGCCACGGTAAGTAAAGTACGATTACTATTGGAAGCATCAGAAAGCTGGTTCTTATTTGAGCCTGGGGTGTGAATAAAACACAAACAACCAATATTAAAATTTTAAAGCTGTAATGTATTGAAGTATAAAAAATCAACAAGACAAACAGTAATCTTGTCATAAGGGAGGGACCAAAAAGACAGAACTCGGAGAAGGTTTAACAGTGTTTATTTACAATAGTGCATATGAAGAATGACAGTAGATCAAACGTTGAGTCAGGAGCGGGGTGTTTGCCGTGGCCCAGGGATAGAGCGCGAGTAACAGAGACAGAGACAGGATGAACAGTACCGGTAGAGGAGAGCAGGGTCAGAGGTGGGACAGCTGAGCGGGTCCAGGGAACGGGATCTGATGAGGAGCAAAAGTACCCAGTTTAGCAGAGTCAAAATGCAAAAAAACATGAACTGAGACAAGCAGGGAGTACTACAGAGATACACAGACGATCTGGCGCCGAGTGTCAGGTCCTGGCTCCTCTTACCCTCCCTAGGTCCAGCGGATTAGCTTCAGGTGTGCACGGGAGGAGCCCAGCTACAGGCTCAGACACAGGAAAAGGGAGGGAAAAAAGACCAAAAAAAAGTCAGGACAGACAAGGATCATGACAAATATACAGCAAAGAGTATTTGTATTGTTGGTTGTTGCAAAAGTTCAAGGTCCTTTGAATTATTAGTTTATGCCAAAGTTTGTGAACGTAGTGCCCAAGTTTTGATCCAAAGTCCAAAAACAAATGATATAAATAGGTTCCAAGAAAAAAAATCTAAAGTACGATGAGTGCATCTGAAAGTCAATTTAGTTTGTCCTACTGTCACCATCAAGGTGTGAGAGAGTCCATATTTCATTTTTCAGTCCAGGAAAAAAAACAGACCTATGAAGGCCAAAATAATAAATTAAAATTTGCATAACAAACAAAAAACATCTGCATTTGCACAATTTGTTATATACATATCTATACATGCAGAGATAGTAAATTTGATCAATATATAATTGTAAATTATGAGACTATTAAACACAGTCATGATCAGTAATTTGTTAAACAAAAGAAGTGCACTTTTTCATACATCAAATATACTCAATTGTACTGGATTAATTAAGGACACAGGAGGTGGTAAGTTACATTTTTAAAACACTAGTTCACTAAAACATTACAAATTACACAACACACACACACACAAGCACTTAAAACATTCTCAAACAAACATTGCACTAATAAAAATAAAATAGATGTTAACTTTAAGTTTGTCCTCTTTCCCCTCCAGGACACGCAGCTTCAATTAAAGTGCCACTGTGCCTCCAGATCTAAAACTGGGTAAAAGCAGACAAGTTAAATAAACATTTTTAAATCATTTTGTGCAATTTATCTTTTTTACAGTGCAAAAAATGTTCAAAGTGCTGTGTGCTATTAAAGTGTGCGTGCAATTTAAAGTGCATATAGTGAAACACACGTCAAGATGATGCGCGTCATCTTAGGTAAGGCAGGGTGGGGTGGATGCAGGAGTAAGGGTGGGTGGGGAGGAAGGAGTCAGGGTGGGGGATAAAGGAGCAAGGGTGGGGGAGGCATGAGCGAGAGTAGGAGAGGCAGTACTGAGGAAGGCAGGATCCACTCTGGGGGAGGCAGGAGAAAAAGTGGGGGAGGCACAAGCCAGAGTGGAGGAGGACGCAACAAGGGTGAGAAAGCAAGGGCAAAAGCATGAGAGGAACAAGAGTGAGGGAGGGGGCAGCAGCTAGAATGGGGGAGGAGGGAGTCAGGGTGGGGGCAGAAGGAGCAAGGGTGGAGGATGTAAAAACAAGGGAGGTAGAAGCAGGTGCACAGATGGGGGAGGTAGGGAGCGGTACAGGCAAAAATATTAGTGGGGGTGGCACAAGCAAGTGGGGCGAGTGGGGGAGTCAGGGTGGGGAATGTAAAAGCAAGAAAAGCAAGGGAGGCAGAAGAAAGTGCACAGATGGGGAAATAGGGAGGGCTAGAGGAAAAAAAAGGTAAGTAGGGGAGGCATGAGCAAGAGGGGGAGGTGGATGACGCAGGAGTAGGTGGGGGAGGAAGGAATCGGGGTGGGGAAGAAACGAACAAGGGCGCGGGATGTAAAAGCAAGGGAGGTGGAAGCAGATGCACAGATGGGGGAGGTAAGGAGCGAAAGAGGCATAAATAATAGTGGGGGAGTCAGGGTGACGGAATCCAGGAGCAAAAGTGTGAGGGAAGGGGAGTGGTGGAGGCAGGAGTCAGAGATGGGTAGGAATGAGTCAGGGTGCCATACTGGGAAGGTAGGAGAAAAAGGGGGGAGGCACAAGCCAGAGTGGGGGAGGGCACAACAAGGGTGGGAGAGGTACGAGCGAGAGTAGGGGAGGCAAGAGTCAGAGTAGCAGGTGCACAAATGGGGAAGGTAAGAAGGGGTAGAGGCAAAAATAATAATGGGGAAGGCATGAGCAAGTGGGGGAGATTGGGGGAGTCAAAGCAGAGTAGGGGGAGGCAAGAGTAAGGATGAGGGAAGCAGAGGTAAAAGCGTGGGAGGTATGAGCAGAGGGGGAGTGCGGGAGGCAGGAGTAAGGGTGGGGGAAGCAGGGACAAAAGCATGGGAGGCGCGAGCAAGGGGAGAAGGGAATCACAGATGAGGAGGAAGGAGTCAGGGTGGGGGAGCAAGGAACAAGGGTGGGGGAGGAAGGAGTAAGGATGGGGGATGTAAAAGCAGGGGAGGTGGAAGCAGGTGCACAGATGGAGGAGGTAGAGAGGGGGAGAGGCAAAAATAATCGGGGAGTCAGGGTGAGTTGATGTAGAAGTAAGGGTGGGGGAAGCAGAGGCAAAAGTGTGCGGGTAGGGGGGGACAGGAGTCAGAGATGGGGAGGAAGGAGTCACGGTGGGGGAGGTAGGAGAAAAAGTGGAAGAGGCACAAGCCAGAGTGGGGGAAGGCGCAACAAGACCAGAGTAAGGGTCGGAGCATGAGCAAGTGGGGGGTGGGGGAGTCAGGGTGGGTAAGGCGGGGTGGGGGGAATGAAAGATTAAAGGTCCAGGAAGTGAGCGAGGGGAGGGGGGGGGACAAGGGCCAGGGAGACATGTGTCAGAGTGGGGGAGGGCACAATGAGGATGTGGGAGGCAAGGCAGGGGGGTAGTCAGGGAGAGGGGATGCAGGAGTAAGGGTGGGGGAAGCAGGGACAAAGTGTGCGGGGAGTGGGGGACAAGAGTCAGAGATGGGGACGAAGGAGTCAGGGTGGAGGAGGTACAAGAAAAAGTGGGGGAGGCAAGAGCCAGAACGGTAGAGGCAAAAAAGTGGAAGTAGGTGCACAAATGGGGAAGTAGGGAGCAGTAGAAAGAAAAATAGCAGGGGGAGGCATGAGCCAGTGGGGGGGTTAGAGGGAGTGGGGGAGTCAGGGTGGGTAAGGCAGGGTGAGGGAATGCAAGAGTAAGGGTTGGGGAAGCAGGGGCAAAAGCGTGGGAGGCGTGAGATGGTGGGGAATGGGGGAGGCAAGAGTCAGAGATGGGGTGAGAGGAGTCAGGGTAGGGGAAAAGGGCAAAAGCGTGGCAGGCAAAAGCATGCGTGGGGGGAAGTGGGGGACGAAGGAGTAAGAGTGGTGGAAGCAGGGGCAAAAGAGTGGGAGGAAAAAAGGGTGGGGCAGGAAGGAGCAAGAGGGGGTGGTGTCATAGCAAGGGAGGTGGAAGCAGGTGTGAGGCGCAGGGGGGTTACGACTGTGAGATTGGGAGGAAGGAGCAAGGGTGGAGGAGGCATGAGCCAGAGTGGGGGAGGCCGCAACAAGATTGGGGCAGTCAGGGTGGATAAGGTGGGGTGGGGGGATGCAAGAGTAAAGGTGGGGGAAGCAGGGGTAAAAGCATGGGAGTCGTGAGCGGGGGGAGTGGGGGAGGCAGGAGTCAGAGATGGGGAGGAAGGAGTCATGGTGGGGGATGCACGAGCCAGAGTAGCAGAGGCACTACTGGGGAAGGCAGAAGTCATACTGGGGGAGGTAGGAGAACAAGTGGGGGAGGCACAACCTAGAGTGGGGGAGGGTGCATCAACGATGGGGGAGGTATGCGGGAGAGAAGGGGAGGCAAGAGTCAGAGTGGGGGAGGCAGGAGCAAGGGTGGGTGATGTAAAAACAAGGGAGGTGGAAGCAGGTGCACAGATGGGGGAGGCAGGGAGTGGTAGAGGCAAAAATAATAGTGGAGGAGGCACGAGCAAGTGGTGGGAGTGGAGGAGTCAAGGTGGGTAAGGCAGGGTAGGGGGATGCAGGAGTAAGTGTGGAGGTAAAAGCATGCGGAGAGGGCGAGGCAGGAGTCAGAGTGGGGGGGCAGGAGTCAGAGTGGGGGAGGAAGGAGTCCGGGTGGGGGAGGGACAAGCAAGGGTGGGGGAGGCACAGGCGAGAGTAGGGGAGGCAGTAGCCAAAGTGGGGGGAGGAAGGAGCAAGGGTGGGGGAGGTAGAATGATCAGACTAAATCTGGCCCTCTTTACAAAAAGTCTGGACACTCCTGAACTAAGTCTACTGACCTTGCCGGTGTCTCCAGGACCAAACAAATGCATAAGGGCCTCAGGGTGCCCAGGAGGAGGGGCACGGGGTAACGAAACGACACCAGCACCGAAGTCATCCCGACAAAACCAAACACAGTAAACATTTACAGAAGTTACATTTGATCCTTTGTTAGTTTTAGGCCCACTTTAAAGTGGGACGAAATGCCTAAACTATGCCCACTATAGAGCAGAACAGTATCAAACATCCAAGATACCAAAAAATTCAAAGTGAGAAATTCGATGACATTTAAAATTCAAAATGAGCTGTTCAATTCCAGGTGCACATTTTTGGAAATCTAATGTGTATGAAAACTAGAAAGGCCAAGGCGCTTAACGGTTTTAATCTTTTCCTGACTCTGGGCGAAGTAAAACCTTGCTGATCTTATTGATTTGATGTGATTCTAAGTTTTATTTATTTATTTATTTTTATTTTAGAGAGAGACTGAAGTTGACAGCTTATTAACAAATACCATGAGAACTCTTTAGTAATAAAGTGAAAACATAGCTGCACATGTATCCCTTGTTATATAATAGGCTACTGTCATGCTATAACTGCTGTACAGTTCTGTGAACTGACAGATTACATATAATCTCATTTTCATAAACACCTGCATTTTGTATTCGCTTTACCAGTAAAAGGGTTTTTGGAGACTATGCAGCAAAATTAATTATATTTATTTTGTATGATTGTTAGACCATTACTACATTATTCTCATTTTATGAACAGATTTGGGCTGTTCCTTTGCTGAATTTTGCTCAGGTTTTGGACAGCTGTTGTGAGGGCTGGGCACAGAGGACCAACAGTGTGAATCAGGCCTAACATGACTCCAGTCTCTGAGAGATGGGTAGCTGCACAGAAAGGCTGCACACTGCGGAGTCACTCAAATCAGCGTGTGGTGGTATTCTCAGTGCAGCACAAACCTGCCTGGTGTCTCCATGGAGATAAAATACTATTTAGTAAACATTCCAATTTAGAATGGGCACCATTTTGTTTCTCCAAACTGCCACTGCAAACTTATGAAATTGGACACCTGTAAAATAATTAACCAAGCTTTCCCACATATTCACCCATAACTTGTTAGTTTGCACTGCTAACTACAAAGTTGTAGTTCTTGTAGAATCTCTTAAAGCAACCTTGATGAACAACTAAGAATTTGTAGGTTCAATGTCATGGACCAGTGTTCAAATTAGAAGTGGGGAGTTCTGCATGGTGCTGCATTTATAGAGTGTACTATGCGTTCCCATGGCAATGACACACTTGGCAATGACACACGTAAATATGGATTTGAGCCTTATACACCTTTAGTGACCATTATATTGACCATATTTTGGATGCGTTTTTCACACTTAGGCATGTTTTCTAGTCCTGTTTTAGCCTACTTCAGGACTTCATCACAGTTAAGTCTAAATTTTAAAGTAGTGTGGCCGTGTCCCAATTCGCCAAACTGGCCTTAGGATCACCATTCGAAGTGTGCATCGAAGGGCAGTTACGTAATTTCCGGCGCGACAAGGGCTGTCCCATTTCAACACACCCTACTGAATGCGCCCGACAAACCTGCCCTTCCCTTTCCACCGTTTCCATGGAGATCGGACGTAACGGAAGCGTGCATGCGTGCACACTTCACGCACTTCTATATCCCATCATGCACCACGACTAGGCAAGAAACAGAAGAAAATGGAGTCCGCTGCGCAATATACGTTCAAATGTTCGTACTGGTTTACCTCATCTACAAACAGAGCAACATGAAACTGTTAAATCTGAATAAAGATCTGTACAGCCTGTGTGTGTGTGTGTGATGATTAAAAAGGAGGGGAGTTATATGGAATAAAGGAATGTGCAGTTATTGCTAGACAATAAGAAGACATTATTATCATTAGAAATTATTATTGCAATAAAATTAATGTAAGAATGTTTGTTTCTATTGTAAGCGTCAAAGACCAAGAGAAACATAAAGCCAGAAGGGTTTAATGATCCACACAGGTAATGTGAACAATGAAGCAACGGACTCTCCGGAAAGGACAGAACAGAGTCCTGAGACGTGCACAAAATCTTCATGTGTTCCAGTACATTCCATAGGTCTGCACCCCCTAGTGGGCACGTGTCATTTACCTTCGTGTTAGTAAATCAAGATACTAGCTTGATGTAGCGCTGCACTGCTAGAAAATCTCTCACAATAATAATATGGAAAGAACTGGCACGGCATAGAAGGGAAACAGTGCCCTCTACTGTTAATAAAGTGGTGTAGACACTGGCCAAAATACCGAATTGTTAAACTGCAATATCCCACTTTATGTACAACTAATCAGTGTTCTCTGGTTTATAGACTATGAATGTGAAAATTATATTTTTACCTCTGTCTATGTTATTACGTTTTCACAAGGTATATTTTGTTAACCCTTTAAAGTTATGAAGTAGCTACAAATGAGAAAAAAATCACCTTGAACATTATAATTGCCTATTGATACTCAATCTAAAAAAAAAAGAAACGGCTGTGACGACGACATCTTGACTTTTCTTCTATTAAATAATACATCATTTAAAAAATAATGTATGTAATGTACGTATCATACGCTCAAAGACAGCAGTACAAGTGCGGTCCGTGGTGTAGACCTGTCCCACTTCAGCAAGATGGCGGCTACACTGAGGAGGGCAGATTCTCGACCTGAACCTTCAAACTACACTTTGAAGAGTACTTCGAAGGGACCCTTCAAAAGGTGCATTTGGCGAATTGAGACACGGCCTGTGTGTGCTATAGGCGGAAATCACGGGGTACGGGGGTCCGGACCCTCTTTTTGCAGACTAGTCTCCCCCTCTCCCCTCTTACTGTCTCCGTCTCCCGCATTAATGCTTTATAAAAATAGCGAATTATGGTAAAACGTATTTATATGTTAGAATGTATACAGTACCCATAGAGTTCACTGTCATTAAATAAATCTGAAAATGAAAAACCGATCACCCCTCCCTGTCGTTACACATTGGTTTAGTCCGTTGCTCCAGCGACACACACGGGTACTGTTTGTTTGTTGCCATTTTTCGCGCCAAAGAGACAGAAAAACGTGTGTCTGGCATTTATTTAGCTAATATCAATAAAGCCTCATTGTAAGCATCATTCAGAAAGTCAGTTTTCTTATTCTGCTCTGTTACTTTATATAAAATGTGTTACGTGTTCACAGTTATGTCCAAACATGGAGAAAAAGCTGTGGATATCATAGTCCGCCACTATTCTCTGTTTGCCAAATCTAATGTTATAAACGTTGAAGACTGAATATATAAAACTTAATGTCGTCGGCACGGGATCCTGAAAAGGAAGGAGGGGCCGCTGTTACAAAACTTGCCCAACGCTCCTGTCAGGTAAGTTTATAAGTTTTGGTTTAGAAATTTAGGACACAATACCAGAGGGAATGAGTGCACGCTTGATACGTACAATATCTGAACTCGTAAGATTCTTCTGGACACTCAATGTGACAGGGCTGTTCTGAGATAAAACATTAAATGCTGCAAACTGAATGAACAGCAGCTCAGGTCACTACACGTCACAACTGCGTCTGCGCCAACTAATACGCCACTCACGTTTTAGCCACTGGGTTTTAACATCTGTGTCAAGTGCCCAAAGCGCAGTGTATAAAAGTACAACATAATACAATAAGAAGTGACTGGTAAACAGAAGAGTTGAAGAAACCGTGTCGCCAGTGCGGGACTTCTACGGTCTCGCAGTCAAAGTGTTGTGCTTAATAATATCCACGTTCAGTCACAGTCTGCAGTGTCTGTGAGTAAAGTTGAAACCAAACATAATATGAACCACACTCCGCCAAAAAACTCCTTCTCGGTCCTGGTAAAAGCGTAATTCCCAAGTAAATGTGGTGTAGTATATCCATGAGGAACGTGTGTGCGTAAAGATGCAGCCAAATGAGGCCGCATAAAGCGCCATAATCATCCTCCTTCGCTCAGGTCGTCGCACAGTAAAATCGTCAAGTTATCAAAACAAAAAGCATGTGCTCTGTATCGCTGCCTTTGTTATTAATTGCCGTAAGGAGAAAACAAAAGTGAAACCTAAGCTCGTCAGCGTGAGCCTCAGCTGTGCGCGCTTTCGTTCATTTGCGCGTTAACTATGAGTTATAACTAAGCAGACATTACATAGTCTACGTATTTTTAATAAAGGAATTATAGTGATAACGTGTGTTAAAAGCTTGAATAATGTTTTTGCTTGATATTTGCCATTAATTTACATTTCAAAAAAATAGTTGGAGTAAAAATGAGACGTAGTGCTTCTATTTAATCTTTAAACGGTTCTTTTGAACAATAGTTACTTTTATCTGCTATTGTGAATGTTCTATTGTTGTTGTTAATCTTGTTTTTAGACTAATAACTATGGGGGAGAAATCTTGATTATGGGGAGGCGCCATAGTCTTAATGGGACACACTGTGCTCTGTTAAAGTGTGTTTAAAACATTTACCGCTTTGAGATTTTATTTTTTTTCCTAAATCTTAAGAAAAAAATAGAAAGGCTCACATGGAGTTGTCAGCATGTAATTTCTACCTATGACCATTAGAGGCTGCTGTCTGCCCAGTAGTTGAAATGGCATACTCAGTAAACACACTATTGAAAGTAATGTTTCGATTGTTTTATTGAAAAACAGTCCGCTGTTCTGAGTCCAGTACCTAAAGCAGGTGTGAGCTACACCATAAGTCAGTCATCACATCCAGAACAGCACTGGCACTACTCAAGCAAAGTAAAACCAGCTTACAATGTGCACCATTGGCTTCAGATAAATGTACCATAGATAAGAACTGGACAAACTCAATATAATAATAATAATACTTTAGATATGTACAGTATTTACAGTTATACACACAATGTACCACCCTCAGGTGTAGCACTGGCACAACATAGATTTAGATTAAAAACAGATCTGCTTCTCAGAAGCTTTAACATCTTAAATGTCATAGACACAACAACAGTATGTTCATGAATTATGCAAATATAATTACATTATTATTATTATTATTATTATTATTATTATTATTATTATTATTATTATTATTATTATTAAACATAAAGTAAATAGAAAATAGAATGGCAGGATTATGGTCAGCACCGATCATGAGGCTCTGTCAGAGAGTGAGGTCCAGTATGCGAAAGATACAAGGATGTAGTACTTATATATGTATGTAGTGTTGTTACGATACTAAAATTTTAAAAATGTAAAAGGCTCGATACCATTTCAATACCACAATTTACTTTTTAAACAATAAATAACAGCACTTCCTCTATTTCACCATGTGATCGTATAAGTTACCTATTCTGATTAAGATCAAAATTATTCTAAAAATGGTCCAATGTTTGTCCATTGATTGTTCAAATGAGTATCTAGTATTGATAGTATCAGTTAGTACAGTACTCTGTCCAGTTTGTGAGACACTAGCTGCAGTCCTATGTCCAGTTTGCAAAATCATGAGGGTCAGTGCTCCCTCAGATCTTTGTCTCGGGTCCGTCGGTAATGAGGGGGGTGAAGGAGTTGCGAATGCGTGAGGCCTCTGCAGCACACAGGTGACCGTAGGCTTTGTTGTACCACTCTGGAGTCCTGCCTCTGAAACACAACACATTCTCATTATATACACGTTATGCAGGAGGAGGCAGGAGCAGGGAAGAGCAGACAGGAGGAGCAGACAGGCGGAGGCAGGAGCAGGTAGGAGCAAACAGAAGCAGGGAGGAAAAGAGAGGAGTACAGAGGAGCAGACAAGAGAAGAGAGGAGCAGACAGGAGAAAAGAAGAGCAGACTGGAGGAGGCAGGAGCATAACAGGAGCAGTGTGTGTGTCTTACTTGAGATCGACTCTGCAGATGTGAGTGAGTCTGGACTTGCCGGATCCACAGGGCTCTAGGAGGTAGTTAGACTCTAGGACGATGGCTCTGACCCCTCCAAAAGAGGCGCAGCGCTCTATGGAGACGGACACCAGGGAGCAGGCGCCTCGGGGCAGGTCAGTCCTCCAGGTTCTGGAGACAAAAACAACATCGTCTGTCATCAGTCTGCAGTATCAGAAATACGCGTAAGTCTCAGTATTCTCAGTATATGCCATTTTTAAAGAAATATACAAAAGGCACAACCAACAAAAGTTGGATATTTTTGTTTTTCTTTTTGTGATATCCGATAACTATGTTTGTATTGGGATAACAATACTGCTGTAACATTTGAATATATATATTTTGGCACAATAATACAAGTATAATGTTTTAATGCCGAAAACAATGTCTTAAAAAGTTTCACTTAAAAAGTTTCACCTTTTTTCACAAACTGCCATTTTACTAATAAACTATGATAAACAGCAAATAGCACTGGTACTATCCCACCAAACCAAGTCAGAATTCGAAAAATCCACCCTGTGATATGTATTGTAATGACCCAATAAGTGCACTTAGGGCTGTAGACCCTGCATATGTATATAGTGTGAACCTACCGCAACAGTACAAAGTCTCTACTGGGGTGGGGGGGCATACAGTTGAGTGAATACTGGAACACCTCCGTGTGTCTGTCCAGGGTCTCACACACTTTCCACTGCAGCAGGTCCACGTCCCATAGGTGGCGCTCTCGCAGCACCCTGTTCAGTACCACAGAGGGAGGGGCTTCTACCTCCACTGACACCTTCCAGCGCCGCAGCACGTTCCCATCTCCAACCTGAGGACACAGGACATGAGGGGTTTTTAAATCTCATGTATTCAGACTGTGGCACCAGTGGTTTACATTCAAAGTCTATGGAGGGTGGGCATCTGCACTACTCAAAGGTTTCTGCGGTTTTAGTGTTTGACCCAGTGCATTTGAGCTTTTGACACGGTGCTTTTGAGCGTTTGACCCGGTGCATTTGACCTAGTGCGTTTTGTTTTAGTCACCACACTCACATCACACACAGACTTTCATCTCACTGCATGCACTGCACTGCACCACTGATATAAACATACTCATAATCCCACACGTCACTTTTTATCCATATTATTCTACATTTCTTCATCACTTGCAAATTAATGAGTTATGACTCTGTTATAAGTCATAACACTCAGTACAACATTAACAGAATGTCTGGACTGGGCAAAAGCTCTCCTTAGTTCCTCTCCATAGCCCACACCTTCTTGTAGTGCAGCTCAGTACTGTCGGCACTGGTGCAGGAGACCCAGTGCTTGGACCTGTCCCGTGCATCTCGGAGGAAGGCCTGTAGCCTGTTCTCCATGTGGGTGTAGTAGGTCCCATCGTCCTCCTCCTGCTGCCTGCAGAGCTCTTCCATGGTGGGAGCGTGCATGTCCGCCTCCACGTACGAGTTACGAGACTGGGCCACCATCTCGCGAGGGATCTGGGAGAGGGGCAGAGGGACGAGTCAGCACATAGAGGTCTACTGCAGAAGAGCACTCAGGCCTATGCAGTGTGGGGAAGCAACTGAACACATGTACCAAAAATACACACTCTGAATAGTAATTTAGACTTCTGTATTTTCTGGACTTTAAGTCGCACTTTTTTATATAGGTTGGCCAAGGCTTATACTCAGATGTGACTTATACACGAAATTATTAAACTATATAATTTCACATCGTAATTACGGTCACACTGACAACTGCACGAGGGCACTCTAAGCTTGTGTACCAGTATGACAGCCAACCAGAGGCTTCGTCTACTTCGGGAGCTGGGGGAGTTGTTCAGAATCAACACCGAGGATGAAGAATTCAATGGATAAAGTGATTTGTTTTTTTTATGCTTTCGTTATCTGATTAACTGTTAATATCTTATTTTAACATACCAGGCACATATTCAGTTTGTTGTCTATGCTTCACGTAGCTGAATAAATATAAATGTGTTACATTAGCATGCTGTACTGCTATTCAGCCTGTTGTTCTCTATTTTATTGTTATTACTATAACGTGCCTTTAAAGATAAAATGTCTTTTCTCGGTTTTGGATTTTGTTAAATAAATTTCCCTAAAAAATGTGACTTATAGTCCAGTGCAATTTATATATATGTTTTTTTCTTCATTATTACGCATTTTTTTGCTGATGCGACTTATACTTTAGAGCACATGTGTCAAACTCAAGGCCCACGGGCCAAATGTGGCCCTCCAAATCATTTCATGTGGCCCTCGACAGGGTAAATTAAAAAGTGATGGTGATGGTTTTAAAATCTCAATTTATCAGGAGATATGCAGTTACACAGCCATATTTTGCATCTAGGCAAATGCTTATGCAATATTTGTAATAAATACAGAAACAGTTAATTAACAAGTTAAAAAATGTGTTAGATTTATTTTACATCTGGCCCTTTGAGAGCAGACATTTTGCTGATGTGGCCCTCGGTGAAAATGTGTTTGACACCCCTGATCTAGAGGCATACATGATGGCACTTGTTAATGTAATTTTGGCTTTGAACTGCACAGTATTAGTGAGAAAAGCAGGTGTTGTGGTTAGGCAGGTGTGATTAACATAAATTCAGAACAAACAGTAAAACTAAAATCAAGCAGTTTGTAATTTTATCTCATGTTATACTATGACATAATGCAACTAAAAGTATTCAGAGTATTCAGAACACAGTAGTCTGATCGGACCACGTAACAGAACAAGTTACAAAATACATTTTAATGCAGGTATTCAGTATTCTGAAACTAAATACATTCACAAAGTATTCTTCCATCACTGTCCCTCTGCACTACGCTCTTTTAGATTAAACAGAACTGCAACGATTCATGAGAATAACAGTGACTAGTCAAGTGATTAATCGTAATTGTATTTTGATAATCGTATTTGTTATCAGGACAATATAAACTTTAAAACACAAGCCAACAGAATAAACTATTTCAACTTTTATTTGGTTAAAAATGTGTTTTGAGATAACTAGAATGAAATTGTTTGACTAGTTGACAAATCACTCAAATCACCAACCACCAACTTTTGGGTCAGAGGGCATCTATGTTACAAACTGCTGGCCAATGCCTCATACACTATAGGACATGCTACTACAAGCATGTCCTAGTAATGTATAAATGCATGTCTGTGTTCATATGGGCCACTTGAACAAATGAAAACAACAGAACAATAAAACTAACAGTGAATTCACTTGTTACATACAGATGTGGAAGAAGTACTCAATTTTGTTACTTTTTGTAAAAGTACAGATACAGAGGTAAAAAGTAAAAGTATTTCACACATGTTGAAGAAGTGTTAAATGTAGTTATATTGATTACAAATGATACAGATTATTTTAGTTTGCTCAAAGCTGAAGCTTGAACTTGAAAACTTTAGACAGAATGTTACCACAAGCATGGTAGAAATACCCCCTCAAATCATATGAAATGTACTTTCTACTTTTCAGTCCAGTTAAAAAATGTAGTGGAGTCAAAGTAAAAAGTATACACTATAAAATGTACTTAACTACAGTACTTAAATACTTGTACTTGGTTACCATATACCTCAAATAGCCGGTTGCACTCTGTGATCATATGGGCCAGTCCCTGTGTGGCTGCTAAGTTCTCATTGAGGTCCCTCTGGTCTGGTCGGCCTGTGGCGTGCTTCTTCTGCAAGGCCCTGGGTCAAACAGGAAGCACAGGGTTAACTCAAACAAATGTTTTTGATCCTTTATTTAGGCAGGAGATAAATATAGCATACACACTGAAACATACACAGGTGCCATACTTAGCAGACGTCCCGTTGATATTATGTGGCACAGTTTGCAGAGGCTAAATGAGAGCAGAGTGTTTGTCTCTGCTCTGTGTGAGTCTTTTACACAGGGACAACGTCAGGACTCTCACAGCTCTTTACTTCTGACTTTAGCAAGATTTATAGGCTTAGGAATTTATTATGGATGCACCGATCTAATACTGGTATTGAATATCAGCTTCAAAATATCTTGGTTGGACAGATAAAATGATGTAATTATTTGTATTATTTGGCCCAGAAAGTCTCAGAATGTTTGAACTTTTATTTACACAAAGTTGTTCTGTTGTTATTTGAGGACAAATAACAGCTCCATAACACAACCATTTGGATCAGTTTTGTTTTATTTTATTTTTGTATAAAGTAAATAATGTTTTCAGTCTCTGCTTTGGTATTGGTTGATATCTGGTATTTACATCTGGCATATATTTAAAGTTGTAGTAGCGAAATAAGTTTCAGAACTGAACAAGCTGGATTGGTGCTTTCCTAGTATTTATTAGAGACATATTTCAAAAGTGTCTTCAGTTCAAAATGGCTCTCATCAACATGTGCTAAAAGACTCTCTCGTGTCCTCACTTATGAGCTAGGTTGTCCTTCTTCAGGATGTTGAGGTGGAACAGAGACGGGGCCAGGCACACAGCAATGTTCATGGGAGTCATCTGGTTCTCCTGCACAGAGGAAGTGACATCACTGAGGAAGCACAGCAGTGTCTGCAGCACCTCGCGGTTCTCGTCTGACATCAGCATAATGGCTGCCTGCACTGCTTGGAGTCGCTGCTCTTTGGGCACGTCTGAAAATACAGAGAGCAAAGAGTTAACACAGCCTGCTCCCTTTCTGTGCTGTCTGCAGACTCTTGAGACGTTTTATCAAGTCAAATATTTATTTATCTATAATATAAGGTTATTTTTCACGTTTTGATGCTTCCCTGCAGACAATACATCCATTTCTCTTGAGTTTCATATTCATTCATTCACATAATGGTAAGATGTGTCCATTCTACAGACCAATCATTTTTAATACAGATGTATGGCAGCCATAGAGTGTCTCTCTCTCTCTCTCTCTCTCTCTCTCTATATATATATATATATATATATATATATGTGTGTGGGTATAGCTAACTCACTAGCCGCCACATTCCAAATAGGAAGTGATCATAGATGCGATTCGGCTCCATCGACTCTAGTTCCAATTCACTTTACAGTGAAAAACTGTGGCCTCTCTCTCTGTAACTCTGTCACTCATCATTTTGGTCTTTTGGTCTTAAAATGTTCCTATTAACCCGCTCTACATGATCCTGGTGTTTTTATTTCACTATAGTGTCTGTTAATCAAGATATGAACATTAATAATAGACATATAAGGCACCTTCTTTCCCAGAGGTTGCTCCTACTAGCATTAGCAACATGTTTGATTGACAGTATTGCTACGCTTGCCTTGAGCATCCGAGATCTGGGTTGGCTCTTTGGTTGATACTCTATGATCTGTACTATGATACTCGCTGTCCAAATTCCAAATATGGAACTTGGCTCCAAATTGGCCCCTATAATTGCTAGCCTCTATGAGCTACATTTGACTCGATTTAAACATTATGGGTGATGTCACACTCACTTAGTCTTTACACAGTCTATGAGGGCAGCTAATCATCATCAGTGATGATGTCATACTCTATAGATCTATAGATATAGTTTTATAGATTGTATAGAACTTTGTATTTTACCATGAAATATCTAAAAGGTAAATTCACAAATGTTCAACCTGATCATTTCTATTAGTGAATAGAGCCAAGAACTCACTGTGTTACAACACAAATTTGCATTTGAACAATTACAACATTATTAAATATTAAATATTATAAGTCTATAGAAAGTTGTGATGTCATCTGAAACGCAGTGATAGACTCAAAAAAAGTTGGTCTTGTTCTTATTGTAATTTTTGCACTCACATTGGTATATATGCAGAAAGGTCTCCCCTAGCTTGCTGGTGAGCAGAGGTTCTGGGAGGTCTCTGAAAAACTGCTTGACCATATCAGCCACATCGTAGGCAGACTGCTCCTCATAGTTTACGTCGTCTGGAGAGCTCTCATTCATCTGACGCAGAGCCTGGATCCGAGACTTCACCCCGGACTTACGGAACAGACCAACCTGAGGGAACAGCCATAATCTATGATTATCACATTTAAACATATACACATGAACGTGCATGTTGTATTTTTTTATTATCATCGTGGTATTGGAATCACTATCAAGTATCGAGTCTATGCCTTAGTATCGAAATAGAGTTTGAAAGTTTGGTCTTGTGGCAGCTTGGCAGAGCATCTTTATATCCATCCCACCACACTTGTAAATACCCACAGACTGTTCCTGTATTCTGACCTGGTCGAGGCACTGGCTCCTCAGGTAGCGTAAGGCTTGTTGCAGACCTAGAGGGAGGGGCTGTCCTGAGCGCTGCACGTGGACTATGAGCGGCACTCCAAACACGTTCTTGTCCTTATAGTCTGGGACCTTCATTCTCTTCATGAACTTTGGGATAGCACTGGACACAAAGTTAAGACATTTAAATCAGACCTACTGGACTTTTCACAGCTCTTCACCATGTTATAGTTGTTTCCTTTTCATTGGCCATCTCAAGTTGTGTTTGGTGAGAGACAGAACTGCTCTAAATGTGGTATGTAGCTGTTTTTATTCTTCAAGTAATGAAAGAACAACTTTGTGTAAATAAATCAAACATTCTGAGACTTTCTGGGCCAACTACGACCAGTAAATAGCCTTATTACATAAAAGCATCCACTATCGACTGAACCGACATTTGAAAGATGATATCTGACCCAGCTCATTTTTCAGTATCGGCACTGATATTCAATACCAGATCGCTGCAATCCTATCTGGAACTAAACCATCCACTTGTATAGTGTAGTGTGAGCTTTCTTATGGCAGAAACAGTGAGGAGGTACCTGGTCCATCCGTGCTTGTTGGACAGAGAGTATTTCTCCATGATGGCGGTGAGCCGGAGCAGGGAGAACTTCTGGAGCAGGCTGAGTTGGACTGCAGACTGGTTGCTGATCTGCAGAGAGGCTGTGGAGTGGCTCAGACGATTGGAGATCTGAAAACTGGGCCAGCGTAACCTAATGCAAACAATAAACTGAGATTAAAGGGAATTGTGTTCCTTATATTATAGATCACATTTTTATCTGTTTTATATCTTTGGCTATCATTATAATGCAGTGCTTCTCAAACTGAGGTACATGTCCACTGGTGGTACGAGCTCCTTCAGGTGGTACAGATCTTCAGTTTAAGGGTTTGTCTCATTTAGAGGTCATTTTATCAACTTTTTGTCCTCCTTTGGATCATTTCTGTTTAGAACTACAGTGGAAATGATGTAGTCCACTTTTAGACCTATTTTAGTCCTAGATTAAACCTGGAATAATAGATCTGGTTTAGACCTAGACTAGAGCAGGAATAGACCTGGTTTAGTCCTCGATTAGACCTGGAGCAATCCTGTTATAGACATGGTTTAGTCCTAGATTAGACCTGGAACAGTCCTGTTATAAACCTGGTTTACACCTGGTTTAGACCTAGATTAGACCTGGAATAGTCCTTTTATAGACCTGGTTTGATAGTGTTTTTTTAGCGTAATATAGGCTGTTTACTAGTAGGCCTACTTTTCTCTATAAACATTGTAATAACTATAATCACAACTTTCAGAGACCAGTTTTGCTGTCACCCCATCCCAAACCTCAACTAACATCTTACTCACCGGTTTGGCCTTGTGAGCGATGCCCCCACACCGGAGTCCCTCCGTTCCCTCAACTTGGCAAGCTCCATCTCTGCCAGCGATACCCTGTCCCTGTCCCCTTCTCTGTCCCCATTCCGATCCTCGTCACTGGGTGTAGTCTGGCTCTCTGTCACCGATTGTCCTTCAAAATCCAAAGTGATCTGACTCAATGCCTGCAGATTCTCTCCTTTCAACCCTCCATCCACTTTGCTTCCTCCTCCGCTTCCTGGCAGCACGTTCTTTGACCAATGATCCACTATCTGCTGAAGTCCATTCACGTGAAGTAAGATATCATCCAAGTGCGGGAACAAGTCCTCTTTTTCTAAGTCTATCAAATCCCCTGTGCTAGCATACAAATGCGAACCGGGTACATTGTCATAGATGCTAATTCGGCTACCCCTCCGCGAGCAACATTGCGTAACAGGTCTGGACTCCTTTTTAAAAGTGTTGAGTTCGGAGTCTAGGTGCATGCTAGTGGGATGCCAGTTCATAGGAGCAGCAGTGGTCGGGGATAAGCTCTCTATAGACAGTGCTTTGGGGAAGGTGCCTGGCTTGTGGTCCTCAGGTATGTGCACGACCAAATCTTCATATGAGCAGAATTCGTTCCTTTGATTTTCCTCGGCGACTGTACACACGTTCCTGAAAATATCAATGTCTTCTAAATACATACCGCTGCGTTTATGGTCGGCCCTGTGAGCTTTGCGTTCTTTTAAGCTAGGTGTGCTTACGGTGCTATTGCTAGAATGGTTGCCGTCGCTGCCAGATTGAGACGACGGGAGATTTTTCATCAGAATGTTACTTCCGTTGTGTCCATTTACAATGTCTACGCAGTGCAACGTTTTGAGAGCGTGGGCTTCGTGTGTAAGCACCGGAGCGCTTATTACCAAGTTTTTGCGACTACTGTGTACAGTCCCTCGGTGTTGAAGTTTTTCCATGCGACGCAGAAAATCTTTAGCCCGATTAGGTTTGCCATGGTTGTCGTAGTGATTGGGATTATTTGTGATTGTGAGAGTTTGGTCGGGCATAGCTGGGGAGTCCAAGTCTTCAGTGCTGCGTCCTCTCTGCACACTGCCTCCGCTGCTCTCGCTGTGTAGAGAAGAGATTTCAGGCTCGCTCAGGTCGGTTAGCACGCTCTCTTTGCTGGTGGTGGCGCGAAGGGCAGTGTGCTCCTCACCGCGGTGGGGTCCTGGGTCAGGGAGGTGTCCCAGCAGAGAGTCCATGTCCTGCAAACGGGACCATCTCCGGCTGGTCCACTCAAAGGTCCAGCGGTCACTAATGGCAAAGACGTCGTCCTCATCAGAGTCTTCCTTCTATGAGACAGAATAGAGAATGAGGACAGGTAAGAGACTGAGATATCTGCTGGAAATCAGTTGTTTGATGAACTTTGATAAGGAAACTTTTCATCCAAGATCTCATGATTGCCTATGTCTAAAAACTAGCCACACTGGAACTGAAAGAGGAAAACCAGCTTTTGATTATTTTGCTTCCCAAAAATAGAATGCATTTCAAGGAAATCCAAAACTGGCTATACTGGTGCCACTAATGCACTTTAATAATTTGATATAAACATTTATAATCACGCCTGCTCCTGTTTTTAATGTTTTAAATGGACCTATGCAGTTATGTGTTTTGTCTTTGTTTGTATTGTTCTGTATTTGAACAGGGTGCTCATGAAAAAGAGTCTGGTCTCTCATTGGGACAATCCTGTACAAATAAAGATACATGAAATCAACCAAGAGCCTTTAGGATGAGACCCAAACAGAATGTGCAGAACAATATAGACCTGTTTCCTTATTGGCTCATACTCCTGGACTGGTGCCATAGCAATTAACAATTCAAAATGTAATATCTTATCTTCTGCCTTTTATATTATTTCTATTATTATGTCTTATGTTTGTTTATTTGTTTATTTATGTATTTGCAGGATCAATAAAGAAATATAGAATTGAATGAGACTATGTGACATAAGAACCCCTCTGTACAGCATGTCCCTGAGGCTGATCCTTAGTCATTGACACAGGAAGGACGCCTAAGTATGTCTGTCAGGAAACAGCTGTAGGAATTAGACTTAATGAGCAACAACACTGAATGTGATGCAATTGGATCTACATTATCCTTTGAGTTAACGCTTCAAGCATTAGCATAGTTAGCATTTATCCATATCTATCAAAAATGTCTAGACTTGTACAATCTCAAATATCAGTGTTGCTGCTAAGTGGAAAGCACAAGTGCACAAGCACAACCATTAGAGACAAAATCAAGAAAGCTACTCCAAAAATCAGCTCTGAGCTAATCCAGTGTGTAATACCAATATCTCACATAGATCCTCTAATATTAGATAAATTTACTCCTGTTGATGAGGTGGAGATTACGCCATCATGTCGTCCAAACCATCAACCTGCATGCTCGACCCTATTCCAATCAGACTCCTCAAAGAAGCCCTCCCCCTAATAATAGATTCCATCTATAACATAATAAATATGTTGTTAGAAAATGGCTACGTTCCTATGCTGTAATTAAACCCCTTTTGAAAAAACCTAACCTAAATCCTGATGAACTAGCCAACTATAGACCTATCTCTAATCTTCTTTTCCTCTCAAAAATTCTACAACGAGTGGTGATGAAACAGCTCTGCCGCCACCTGCAGCACAATAATATATTTGAAAAATTTCAATCTGGATTCAGAGCTCACCACAGCACAGCGACTGCACTGCTTAAAGTAACAAATGATTTACTACTAGCTGCTGATAACGGGCTGGCTTCAGTCCTGGTCCTACTGGACCTCAGTGCAGCGTTTGACACCATTGATCACAACATTCTACTGCAAAGGTTAGAATGTGACATTGGAATCAGAGGGACCGCCCTCAAATGGTTTAAATCTTATCTATCAGATAGGTACCAGTTTGTTAGTATAAACCAGAGCACCTCTCCCTGTTCTAAAGTAGCCTGTGGTGTTCCACAAGGATCTGTGCTTGGTCCAATCCTATTTACCATTGGGTAACATTATCAGAAAACATGGCATTAATTTTCACTGCTATGCTGATGACACTCAGCTGTACTTATCAATGAAACCAAATCAGACTGATCAAATAGATAAACTCAGTGCCTGTGTGAAGGACATCAAAACCTGGATGTCCTTGAATTACCTGCTCTTAACCGTTTCATGCATGAATTATGATAGGCTACTTCAGGATTTTTTCCCAAAGTGTTTTTATTACTCTTTAGGCATGCAAAAGAAATATTAATCTTATTTTTTTTTCAAACATGCATTCTTCAAGGAGTTGGTCACGTGTCCACTAGGGTGGACAACGCACATTTGAACAATGAATGAAATATGTGTTTGAGAAAACAAATATTAAAAAAGAAATACTGAAAACACTATAAAACATGTTGTTGTATGCTCCCTAACATTGTGTTTATATATTTGAGCCTTAAGTGGAATGGTGCAAAAGAAATTGTCAAAAAACACCTTGTGATTCTTTTGCTGTATGTTATCACAAAGGTGCATGACAACATCTGCAGCCATTCCCAACCCACTGGTCACACCATGCCCAGCCAAAGCCTGACACACTTCAAATCTGTGCATGTATCCAGAGCTCCCTGCTCTAACCCACACTTTCACACCCCAGGGTTTGGGTTTCTTTGGGATGTACTGCTTCAGAGATAAAAGTCCCTTGAATGGAATGATCTGTTCATCAATTGGTTAACAGAATTATTTGAGATCCACAGCTAAACGGAAATTTCTTTTTAGTGTATCCAACACTGGCCTGATTTTGAATAGCTCATCAGTATTTCCCTGCTTCTGTGAGAAGTTATCAACAAAGTGAATGTATCTCAGAATCTGCTCAAATCGGCTCAGTGGCATGGCATTTGCAATCAAGATGCAACCCTTCCTCTGATGACCAGTACATTCTTGATCTTGGGTATCTGAGGTATGACATGACCAAACTGATCCCTAGAAACTGTTTCATTTGACCATTTGTAATGGCCAGATTTTCTTTGCCTTTTTGCAATGCATAGAGGCTTGATCTGAGCACTATTTCATCTATCAGCTCCTCAGGAAATAGATGCATGAAGAAATCTATTGGTTTTGTTCCCTCAATATTCACCGTCCACTCTCCTAAAAAGGAGGCAAGTCTCCCTCAAACTCATTATCTTTGGTTTTCTAGACATGTCTGCTTTTTTGTGTTCTTGAGCTCTGTCAGGTAGGACATCCTGAGCATCCTCAGCCCGAACTTCCTCAGCATTCTCTGCTCCTTCCACATCCTCAACTTCACTCTCACTACTGCTGCCATTTGCCAATTCTCTTTTCTCTGGTAGCCATTCATCATCACTGCCACTAACATCATCTTCACTTGAGTCAGATGGCATTTGCTGGACTATCCTGTAGGTTTTGGTAGCATGATCTGCACCTGACCTCTACATAAACACAAGGACAAAGATAATTACTCTCATGCTAGAACTAATATCCACAAATTATTGCTATAATATAAATTAAATTGTATAAAAATTGTATAAATTAAATTTTCATCCAAAACATTCCTGCAAATGGTGAATTTAAAAAAAGAAAAAGAAAAACAACAGTGACAGCAATACTATGAATTGTAGTCTAAATATAGCTAGCGATGCATGATGTCCAATTGCGTGGACACATGATTAATCACAAAATCAAATCTTGGATATTTTAACAATTATATTGTTCCTTAGTTGTTGCTTGATGTCCTCATAGAATAGAAGGAATTGACAGAAATTCCTCCCCTGCAAGGAACATCTGCTCTTCTGTCGGCCATCTTGTTTTAGAGATTTTTTTTTTTTACTCTTGCAAAATTTCACCAGTGGGTGGCAGTGTATTGTATGACACATAAGCGTCCACTGTAGTGACTGATGTGCAACTGTGATATTCAGACTCACTTATATAGGAGAAAACAACAATTCTATAGCTGTCCACTGTAGTGACCACTATGCACGAAAGGGTTAAATCCTGAAAAAACAGAGGTCATTGTCGTTGGTCCCAAAGGTCAAAGAGATTCTCTGTTGGACCAGATAATCTCACTTAACAATGTGAATATAGCTTCTAGCCCTACTGTAAAAAATCTTGGAGTCCTATTTGATCAAAATCTCTCATTCACAGCCCATATAAACCTAGCTTCTAAAACCGCATACTTTCACCTGCGAAATATAACTAAAATTAGAAATATTTTACCTAAAAACGATGCTGAAAAACTCATCCATGCATTTGTTACTTCCAGACTTGATTACTGTAGTTCTCTGCTGCCGCCTGCCCCAAAAGTACTATAAGAAGCCTCCAGTTGGTCCAAAATGCAGCAGCCAGAGTCCTAACAGGAACTAAAAGAAGAGACCACATCAGTCCTGTACTAAAATATCTGCACTGGCTTCCTGTCGAGCTTAGAATCAAATTCAAAGTCCTCCTCCTGACATACAAAACCCTAAACGGTATGGTCCCATCCTATCTGCAAGATGCTATTGTCCCATACCAGCCAAACAGAGCACTCATCTCTCAGAATGCAGGACTATTAGTGGTTCCTAGAGTGTCCAAAAGTACAGTGGGAGGGAGAGCATTCAGTTACCAAGCTCCTGTGCTATGGAATCAACTCCCTGCTGATGTTAAACAGGCCCCCACAGTCTCTGTATTTAAGACCAGGCTTAAAACCTTCCTCTTCAGCTTATGACCAGGATACTTAGTGAGGGAGTTAGGGAGTGACATTAAAACCCGGGATAAGATAGGCTGCAGTAGGAGATAACTAGCTGGGGGAAGTATGGCAACCTGAGCACTATCCTCTGCTTTGTCCTGTTTTCTCATCAGCAATGCTATTCACATGTTGTCCCCTGTCCCACTCCCCCTGTGGAGTGTAACTCTTTCAAATGCCCCGATGACAGCTGGACCCTCTCCTCCCGCCTGGCCCTCCTCCACCTGCCTCCCTCTCCTCCTCGCCTGGCTCTCATCCTCCTCACCCGGCTCTCCTTCTCCTCGCCTGGTCTTCCTCCTCCTCGCCTGGCCCTCCTCCGCCCCCCTCCCTCCTCCTCGCCTGGCCGATTTTTCTTGTTTTGTCTGATTTTTCTTGTTGTTTGATTTTCCTGTTTTTGTGTGTAGGCAGCACGGTGGCTGAGTGGCAACACTCATGCCTCACAGCAAGAAGGTTTGGTTCGATCCCCGGGTTGCCCATGCCTTTCTGTGTGGAGTTTTGCATGTTTCTCCCGGTGTCTGGATGGGTTTCCCCATCAACCAAAACATGAACGCCCTTCGAGACAACTGTTGTTGTGATTTTGGGCGTTACAAAAATAAAATGAATTGAATTGAATTGAACGTGAAGCTCAAGTCACTTTAGACTTACTAACAATGGGAAGAGGAGCCACAACCTTTACTCAAGTAAGAGTACTTCAATACAAATATTACTCAAGTAGGAGTGAAAGTATGCTGCTAAAAAAATACTATCAAAAGCATAATTTCTTGAGTAAATGTATCTACCCACCTCTGCGCGTATGACTGCAGGCAATGCCTCTAATACAAAATAATAGAATATAAGTTTACTTCATAACTGCAGTGAGTCTGGTTACTCCTCAGGGCCAGGTGTACTTCACTTACTTTCTTCTTTGGTAGGTTGACATCAAGTTTCATGGAAGCACATTTGTTGAGGGTGTTGAGCCGCCTGGAACAATGAAACGCAAAAGATCCCATGTTATCGAATATGTTTTGACATGTTGTACAAACAGGCAGCAGGGACACATGGGCAACTCATTTAGCCCACGCAGATGCAGTGTAATTGGGATAAACAGCGGTAATTCTGCTGCTCTGGACTGGAGTCTGGCTCAATATTGACGCTAAAGGGACATCTTATATATCTGTGCATTAGTTGGATTAGGAGTTTAGGGTTATTTAGGCTGTAGATGTCAGACTTCCTCCACAAAATGAGCAACAAAAATAACAGTACTGCAGAAATTACAGTAACAGTGGTTATAAAAAGCATTTGACTAAACCAGGTAAGGACTGTGCCATGGCTAAACCAAGGCTAAAGTCTAAAACAGGACTAAACATGAAACTAACATGGACAGACTGAAAGCAGGACAAACATATAGAACTGGAAATAGAAAACAAGGGGTGGGCTCACTGTTACTTCAAAATAATATTACTTAATTAGAAGGACAAAATAGTGTTCTCATAGACAGTAGGAGTAAAAGTATGGCGTCTGAAAACTACAGCTGTCCTAACCACTCCCAGTCCTGAAGAACATAACATCACAAACATCATTACAAATCACTTGTAAAAATATATTGCTCATCTGAAATGTAGTAACAATGCTTGACGTCTATGACCCCAGCTCTACAGAACTGACTCTGTAGTTAAACACACTGCACAAACAGACCTATTTAGATTGCATGATTACAGAGCTGTACATGACAACAGCTGTTTCTTCATTTGAAATCATTGTGCTGTTAAAAGACACTGATTAGCATAGAGGTTAGCATAGAGGTTAGCAAAACATGTTCCCATGATTGTGATACTGGATAAAGGCGCATATTCCACAGGCCTGAAGAGCTTTGGCAGGCTAAAACAGGAGGCTATTTCTTCAGGGATCAGTGTGAACTCAAATGTGGTTTGATTTACTTTATGAAACATTAGTCATGACTATTTTCTATTGTACACCAGGATTTGAAATAATTTCTAACTGGATTTAGTTTTTTTTCTAAAATTGTACGGTGGAACTTTTCAGGTGGAGGGGCCACACTTTCTTGTCTCCATGGTGATGCCATTGCTTTTCTTTCATTTCCAAATGTATTTGTTTGTGCTAAAAAATACAATAGTAAACATTTATTCTCCACAGTTCTGACCTATGAATTATCATGACTTACTTGTCTCCATAAATATAGCTATGTTTAATGTCAGACTGTGGAACATTCAGTGCAATTCTCTGCACATACTGTAAGAGAATTGCACTTAAAGCCTTACACCCAAGCAGGTACAGAGTTATGGGCGGACATAGGGGGTACAGGAAAACAGAAATTTTCAGAGCACTCAAAGATCAACTGCAGGACAATACAGGATTACTTAAACTTGCTTGGATCAGGCAAAATACAAGTTGAAGTAAGTTTTAAATTAGTTATAACATGGCTAAGTGCTATATAATATTCCTAATGCTAACCATTTTAATGAACAGAGATTTATTTTTTGCTATGGACACACACACTACGCACGTACACCCCCCCCCCCCCCCCCCCCCCCCCCCCCCCACACACACACACACACACACCCACACGCACACACAGAATTCAGAAATGGGGCTCCTCTGTGTTGGTGTAGTGGACAGTAAAAGCCTTCTTGTGTTTCCATGGAGATGCTGGACCAGGAGGTGGAACTATTTCTAATGGAGCACTATTTTTGCTGGGACACTTTGGAATGCAGATGAGTGTCTTGAGGGCACTACATTGTAAAGCACTGTAGAGGCACCAGGCGTGTTCATTATGTAAGTTTGTCACTGCAGTGTTTGCATGTTCTCCCTGTGTCTGGGTATCTGGCACTGCAGTGTTTGCATGTTCTCCCTGTGTCTGGGTGTCTGTCACTGTGGAGTTTGCATGTCCCCCTGTGCCTGGGTGTCTGTCACTGCAGAGTTTGCATGCTCTCCCTGTGACTAGGCATCTGTAACTGCATCTAGGTGTCTGACACTGTGGCATTTGCATGTTCTCCCTGTGTCTGGGTGTCTGGCACTGCGAAGTTTGCATGTTCTCTCTGTGTCTGGGTGTTTGTCACTGTGGAGTTTGCATGTTCTCCCTGTGCCTGGGTGTCTGTCACTGCATCTGGGTGTCTGTCACTGAGGAGTTTGCATGTTCCCCCTGTGTCTGAGTGTCTGTCACTGCAGAGTTTGCATGTTCTCCCTGTGTCTGTCACTGCATCTGAGTGTCTGTCACTACGAAGTTTGCATGTTCTTTCTGTGACTGGGTGTCTGTCACTGTGGAGTTTGCATGCTCTTCCTGTGTATGGGTGTCTGGCACTGCGAAGTTTGCATGTTCACCCTGTATCTGGGTGTCTGTCACTGCAAAGTTTGCATGTTCTCCCTGTGACTGGGTGTCTGCCACTGCATCTAGGTGTCTGTCACTGTGGCATTTGTATGTTCTCTTTGTGTCTGGGTGTCTGTTACTGGGGAGTTTGCATGTTCTCTCTGTGTCTGGGTGTCTGTCACTGCAGAGTTTGCATGTTCTCCCTGTGTCTGTCACTGCATCTGAGAGTCTGTCACTGTGGAATTTGCATGTTCACCCTGTATCTGGGTGTCTGTCACTGCATCTGGGTGTCTGTCACTGTGGAGTTTGCATGTTCCCCCTGTGTCTGAATGTCTGTCACTGCAGAGTTTGCATGTTCTACATGTGTCTCTCACTGCATCTAAGTGTCTGTCACTACAAAGTTTGCATGTTCTTTCTGCGACTGGGTGTCTGTCACTGCGGAGTTTGCATGTTCTTCCTGTGACTGGGTGTCTGTCACTGGGAGTTTACATGTTTTTCGTGTGTCTGGGTGTCTGTCACGGTGGAGTTTGCATGTTCTCTCTGTGACTGCGTATCTGTCACTGCATCTGGGTGTCTGTCACTGCGGAGTTTGCCTGTCTGGATGTCTGTCACTTCAGAGTTTGCATGTTCTTACTGTGTCTGGGTGTCTGTTACTGCAGAGTTTGCATGTTCTCCCTGTGTCTGGGTGACTAGCACTGTGGAGTTTGCATGTTCTCCCTGTGTATGAGTGCTTTTCCTGCAGCAATCTTAAAAAAATAAATAGACAAATCTAGGTACTCCTCACGATGATTGCAATGACCTCTGCCACACAGGCACTGAGTAATAGGCCAGATAATGTGAACAAGACAAGACATTTAGCTGTTTTTATGGGCTTAAAGAAGGGGTATTATGCAAAATATAGTTTTTTGAACACTCTACCATGTTGTTCTCTCATCAAAACATGCCTGAAGAGGGTTTTAGAGGTTTAGGTCCATGCATGTTTGAGTTATCTAGCGAGCTCTCCCAGGTCCTTTTCAAACCCTTCTTATTCTTAGCAGTAAGATTCTGTCCAATGCTCCACTCACAAGTCTATGCCACCCATGCTCCCACACGATAATTCTCCATAAATATACTAAACATGATAGTGGAAGTGACAGCACACTGATTATGTTGTGATAGCACTCTGAAGGAGGACACTTTTTGGGGTTAAAAATATTCCACAGCACAACACCCATTAAAATGTGACGAATTTACAGCAATAATGGTGTGTGGATATGTGAATGGTCACATTTTTATACAGCATGGGTTTAACATGTGTGGGTCATTCTCACAGTCATGAGTGTTTTGCCTCCTCAGCTGGTTCAGAAGTTGTTCCGGAAACACTCCAACATTATGAGTGATTGTGAATGAACTTAAGTGAGATTTGATTCTACTCTGCGCATGGCAACACCTCCAGGTACACTAGTCTCCAATGAACCGAAGAGTTACCTGCAGAGAGGTTCTACCAGGTCTTTATCCAGAAAGTCATGGTCTTTCTTCACAGGCCTGATGTCGATGGGGAACTGGGAATCTGGAATACAAGAGGAGAAGTCACATTTTTAGAAGACATTGGAATTAAACCACGGCAGTCTTGTATAATGATGCTAAACTGGTTTGTGACTGATCCAAACAGACAGAAGGCAGCATTACGTCGTTGTTTAGCGTGGCCTTGTCTTATGTAACTTCTAGAGCATTTCCACAAAGACACTGCATTCGTGACAGTAATGTTTTCATGACGAGCAGTGGAACGCGTGACACAAGCCCTGCACTGTTCCCTCACACATGGATCATGGAGTCCCCATTTCAGCCCAAGAATAGAATACATCATCTCTGACATTTGTAATTCCTGACCTCCGGGAAAAACAGATTCCAGAACTTCTCTCCTTCAGAATCCCTCTTTTGTCTTCTGTCCACAGAGCATCAGAATGGGGACTGGACTGGCTTCATAAGGAGAGGTTTGGATAAAGAGGAGAGGTACTGGTATCTACTGTAAGATGTTCCATACAGAGCATATGAGCCTGTTATGTAATAGTGCAGTGAAAGAAGCTCTGTCAAAATCAAACTTAATTCTCAATGTGACCACTTAACTTTCATTTTCTACAAATGAGAATGGCTGACCTCATCTGAGCTCAGATGTTTTTAATAAAGCTTTACTCTTGATATGTGCTTTACAGGCCTGTCTCAGAGTATCTCGAAGCACTACACTGTAGTCTTTATTCATTCACTCCACACTCAGTCACATTCCAGGCTACATTTGCCCTGGGATGGAAGCAAGGCCACGAATCTACACTATCGGCCCCTCCGACCACCACCAATCATTCGCTCATACAGCACAGTCATACTACGTAAGAATAATTAAATTCCCTGACCTTTGGGTGGACATGTGCTCTACTCCCTGACCCACTGTGGCCTCTGGGATGTACTGGTGTTCACTGGGATGTATTGGGATGTACTAATGTGTACTGGTGTATAACGGGATGTATTGGGATGTACTGGGATGCACTGGAAGCAGTGGCTCTAGTCTAGTGCAGACTGTAGTTGTATAAGACCCTCTGAGCCCTGTGTATGTGGTGTGAGTGAATGAGTCTAAACTGCTGTGGCTGGAGTCGTACTCCATCATGTTCAGGGTGATCCATCAGTGTAAAGCATGTTGTCGTATGTGTTTGTGTGTTACCTTCAAAGAGCTGTGCGTACTGAGGGAAACCAGCAGCACGCAGCCAATCACACGCCTCTTTAGCCTCAATCTCTGAAACACACACAAAGAACATTATGTCAACCGCAGCAGAGGAAGAGACAATGTGACCAGGAGAGCAGAGGGCGGGCATCTAGGTGTAGAGTCAAATATCATATGCAAGTGACAGGTTTAGTTGGAAGTATGTGGCAACACGTTGGCCCTGGACATATTTTAAAGACTTGTGTATAGACCTTGTAACCTTATATATGTGTTGATATCATGTAAACACAATATGCAGTAGATTGAATGGAGAAGGTTGCACATTTTTATATAGCGGCTTTCCACCTTCAAGGCTCAAAGCGTTTTACATCAAGGAACCACTTGATGCGAAGACACTGGGGGCCAGTTGGGTTAAGTGTCTTGCCCAATGACACAACAACAGTATTCATCTGTGGGAGGTGGAATCGCACCCCAACCTGTGGGTCAGTGGATAAATGCTCTTAGTTACTATCGTCTTTTTTAATATGTTGTAAACCAGAGTGTGTGTTGGGAAAAATACTTAAACCTAGCATAGAAAAATCTCTCTAAAATGATCATGGTTTATTTGTTTTTACACTGGTGTTCCCATTTTACCTTTTTTCTCCTCTCTGTGCCATACTTGGGAAATGCCTTTATTTGTAAATGTGCTGTAGAAATACATTCCATTCAGAATGTAGATTTTTGGAATATAATGAATACAGAGATTGTGACGTCACACCTCACAGAATATTCAGTAAGTCTGATGTTAAAAAAGTGGAGATTTCAAGATGCTAAACATTAGCCTTAGTGTTCATTCAGTAGTATTCTGACACTACAGAGAGCACATGTATTTACAGCAGTGATTCAGCAGTCAGGCTCTTCCACTTCACTTTTGTTCACTTCAGAACATAATTTTGCACTACAGCCACAAACATGGCCGATGTTCCTTCCCAAACTCTATTCTTAATCTTTTGTGTAAACAGTGGCTCATATGTTTGTTAAATGGTGCCCGCTTGTTGAGTTAGAGCACTAAACTTAATGTGTTTGATGTTGCTACTAAACAACACTAAAACTAGTATCAAAACAAGATATTCATTTGAAGTGTCAATACTGACAAGAATTACATAAACAGAACAAAAACCTGACCTGTGCCTTCACAGCCATCACTAAAAATGCACAAAAGAGAATTCATTTTGTACAAAAAATACTGCCTGTAAATGTGCTAGTTATAATTGTAGAACCAGACTGAGATAGTAAGAAAGAAATTAATAAAAAGAGCATATCAAATTTGCAGAAACTAACAAAAACAGTATCGATTCCACTGGCAACAAAAACATGCTAATAACTCTCACCAGATCGGATGTTCCATTATAAGATCCAGAATAGTCCCATCTGTGTTCACAACTCTGCCACTGTCTCCTGTTTCATAGTGGATGTGTCTCACTCTCTTTCCTACTGACCTGAATAGTTTGATTCACACTGACCAGAAAACATCTTCTCTGTGCCAAAGATCGATAAAAAGTGACTTTGAAGTAGCGTGCGGGCTAACACGGCCAACTGAACAAATATTAGCATTAGTCTGTGTCCTTGAATGCAGCCGCCACTGCTGCGTTCACACTGACATCAACAGTTGCACTGACTTTAGCGAATAGAAGCACTCATGCTAATGCTGACAAACAAGCTCACTGTGAGTGCAGACTCACATATTAGCTATGTTAGCTATTAATATACAAATATGTTTTGGACAGTATCAGGATTATATTTTCATACCTCCTTTTCATTTCAGTTTCAGTTTGTCCAAAGTTAAACCAATATAAATATTCAAGTTTCTTTTAAAAGTAGTTTATGGGAGTATGGGTATGATAGTATTCTGTCCATACCATACTGGCTAATAAACGGCTCAAACCTACATGATATAAAGTCTGCAACGTTCATTTTAACACGTCCCTCTTAAATCCCATGTTTACAATCCACATTGTCCCAGCGCATCCCTGTAACTTGAGCTGGGAATTCCTCTGTGTTTGGCATTCTGTAACACAATCCCGAGACATTATGTCCTCTCTCCTCCTGTCCTCCATCTGAGGATACCGCAGACGGATGAAAAGACCTGGGCAGAGACATAGGTGTGTGGACGCTTCAGAAACTGCAGCTTAAGTGTCCAAAAGCTCAACTTTCACTTTGACAAAGGAGAGGGAAGCGTGTCTATGCCTAACAATATACAGAGGTGTACAAAGTGTGATATCGTATAGACAAGTTATGTAATAAACAATAAAGAATAAGACAGATAAAGGAGAGATACGAGACACCCTGAGGACGCACTGAGATGTCATGAGGACACCCTGAGGACACCCTGAAGACACCCTGCGGACGCCCTGCGGATGCCCCGATATTGCCCTGAGATGCCCTGATGACGCCCTGATGACGCCCTGAGGATGACGAGGGCGACCAGAGCTGAGCCAGCAGGTGCAGTGAGCAAGTGAAATGTGAGATTATCACTATGGGACTGTTATGTATATCATTATATCATTATCAAATAATAATTATTATTATTTGAATAACACACAATGCATTATTTTCTCTTCTTTTATTTTCTTTTTTTCATTTTTGTGGGGATACTACTGTGATACAGATGTAACTTTTGCCACCCGCTCATCCAAGGATACAGTTACAGGTCAGATTTGTGGAGAGGTGAACATATCACATCGCAGTAAGAATATATTTCAAGGTAGATTTGTCTTGAATGTAAGATATATACATCATACTGCTTAAGTTTAGGCTTAATATAATCTCACACATGTTCCTTTAAATTCTTTTGTGGAAAAGTAAAGTTACCAAAAGTTCAAACTGAAAAACTAGTTTATTAATACTGCAGAGGAATGGTTTAAACTGTATGAATGTGTTGTCTTGTTATTATGAAGCTGCTTCTATTATTCAGATTCTAAAGTGACAGTTACAGTTGTACAGACTCAAGGGTTTCTGGATTTAGCAGCTGTAAACTCAGACTAAAGCCACGATTAAACAAAGGATTAAACATAAATCTAGATAAAAACTACAGATGAGCCAAGTATATCCCAGAATAAACCAGGCCCCACCCCATTCACTTTCTCCTCTTTTCTCTTCCTCTCTCTCTTCTCCTACCTTTTAATTTATTTATCTCCATTTCATTTTTTGCTAACATACCGATTCCACATTTATTATTAAAATGGTGGCTTGGAAAAAAATAATAATAAAAATAAATAAATAAATAATAAATATATCTATATATCTATATATCTATATATATATATCTATCTATATATATATATATGGAACATATAAACGTGTGAATAAAACAAACCACAAATCCAGGTATGTTTGTGATGAGGAAACAGAACAGATAACACAAACGTACTCCTGTAAAGACCGATGCTTATTTCACACCTTTACTAAGACTAATTTCAAAGTCAAAGCTAATAACTGTTGTTTTAGACTCATTTGAATTGCTTCACTCCATAGCGCACCAGCATAGGAAGTGTGGCAGTCCAAATACCCTATCAAATACCAATGAAGTAAAAGTAGTATTTAGTTACACAGACTATTCAAATGAAGCACTCTGGAACTTCTCTATTAGAGGGCTTGCCACTAGCTTGGCTCCATGGAGACATTATTGCTATGCCTGAAATGTTCCAGAGTGTGTGGCATTAAACTGCTCAATAAAGACGATACGTCCCAACAATTACTCGAGTAGTACTTTTCACAAGTACTTTTTTACTCTTACTGGAGTAATTTCGTGGACCACTACTTGTACTTCTCCTTGAGTAATATTATTTTAAAGTAATGTTACTATTACTTGAGTACATTTTTGGCTTCCCACCTCTCTCTATAAAGGCTGATCCCCTCCACAGACATACAAACATACAACAGTTCATACAAACACAATAGTTACTTCTACAGTTGTACAACACACAACAGTCACCACATCTCACTCAAGGATAAACCTGCTTGTACATAGGAATATAGCTAAAGCAATAATAAAAGAACACAGTAATACTGTAATAATTTCATAGTAGTAAAAGTACACAGTAATACTGTAATTATTTAGTAGTAAAAGTACACAGTAATATTGTAATTGTTTCATAGTAGTAAAAGTACACAGTAATACTGTAATCATTTCATAATAGTAAAAGTACACAGTAATACTGTAATCATTACACAGCACACTATGTCTATTCACTCACGAGTTATTTTCATCTTGTGTCGTTTCCTCTGGAGCATAAATCCTTCACGAACATGTCAGGGCATCTGGCTTCTTCCCACAGCAAGACACATTCTTACTGCTCTCCACACAGCCCACACTAAAAGACTTCTGCCTCTCTCGACAGTCAGCCAGTCACAGTAAGAGAGGGAGGGAAGGAGAGAGAGGAAGGGAGGGGAGGAGACGGGGTGGGAGAAGGAGAGAGAGAGAGAGAGAGAGAAAGAGAGAGAGAGATGTCAAAGGGAAGGGAGAGAGAGAGCGCAGGCGAAGAGAGAGAGGGAGGGAGGGAAGGAGAGAGAGAAGGAGAGAGGAAAAGGGCTTTACATGTGTGCCCAATCCAGAATGAGAGAGGGAGGAAAAGGAGTGAAAGAGTGTGGGATGGAGGGAGGGGGAGAGGCAAAGGGCAGTATCGCCTACGCTCGTCATAAAAATATGTCCAGTATTTTCATTCAAGTAGAATCTTATTCAACAAATATAACCAAACACTGAGAAGAAAACAGTAGCTGCACTACTGTCACATGAGCCTCCATATGCATCTTTTATGGGAAAAACAGCAGTTTATTTTAGTGACTCAAACTCACTCAGAGCGTTCTTCCCGCTTTACTTCCTGGTTCACGGACTTTTAAAAACACTTCTGGTCTGGTTTGCTGCTTTTACAAAATATCTCTACTGGGGCCAAACTAAATGTACTTTATTACATGGAAAAAAATCGAATTGGGTATAGTCCCTTTAACACTTGATAAAGTTATTATCATATACTGCTGTTGTGTCCCTGAGCAAGACACTTCACCATCATTGTCACAATATTTATCTGGTCGTGACAGGGAGAAAATTTAAAAAATGCGTAGGGTAGACAGTAAGTACGTCTTTATCATTAAAACCAACCCTTTTATACAGGACTAAACCCTGAATGACCTCATCCGAATCGCTAAACCAGGACTAAGTAGTTTGAACCACAGCTAATAAAAAGTTCACTTCCAAGCAAAACCCAGGCTAAACTTAGACCTAACCAGACCCAGTGACCCAGGATTCAAAACAAACGTGATCTAAAATAAGCCACAATGTGCATTCATCTCCGCTCCATGTTAGCTAGAGGCATTTACTCCACATCATTGTAGCCTAGCATATTTCACCTGTGCTGACAGCACAAGTGCTAAAGTCATTGTGCCCACCCTCTCCAGATGTTTCTACAGCTTCAGTGGAAAAGTGTGGTGTGCAGAGGAGCCAACCAGCCGGGGAAAACCATGACATCACGTTAGCCGCTAGTAGTCTGCATCCACTGAGTCACAGGCTAAGGCTAGCGCTGCTGAAAGGAGTAGTATACAATAGACTAGGACTGCAAGAAAATTTGAATGGAAGCAATTAGTGAATCACAAGGCTGCAGTTTTCGAAGTTCCATCATTTCTCTGTGTTATTCTGCATAAAAGCGTCTGACCCTGTAGTTCAGATTTGTACAAACATGTTCGGAAATTAGTCCACTTCATAATTTTGTTCACTTGTCTTCTGATAGTGGGGAAAATCTTGAGTCTTAGCTCAAAATGGTGGATCAGCCTCAGAGTGAGAGTGGGACAGAGATCAAACTTAGAGCCGTCGAACAACCACAGACAAGCTGCCACTGATACAGCTTGTCTGATATTCTGTAGTCTTGGTCAGAGTGAGCCCTCCTCTCACTGCGTCTGTGACAATCAGCAGTAAACACAAGAGCTCCAGTAACAGCAGAAGAGCTCCGCGTGAACAGGACCATCTATCCCCGATTCCCTCTAGCATGTAGTGCTAGCCTCAGCTAACCTGTACAGGCATATCTCACCTCACAGTGAGATATTCTCCCTAGATCATGCTAATGGACCATGGAACATTCTGACCTTTAACGGTCGAGGCTTTTGTCCTTTTGTCCAGAAGTGGCTGTAGTGTACTCACTGTCAGATCAGCCATGTTATAACGATGTTTCTTCATCAGTTACTCCAAGTTGTATTTTCATTGAATCATGCTTGAGTAATCCAATACTGTCCTGAGACTTGGGCTTGGAAAATGTTTGTTTTGACCTATCCCTTTTCTCCACCCACTGTTCTGTAATTATTTGTGATGGTTCATAAAGTTCAAAAGACGTGTGGTCGGCAGATGGTTTCAGTTATTGATGCATTTCAGATAAATATTGGTGTTTACAATGAAATAATGCAAAAGTGTGATTATTATAACCATAGACTGTATAAAGAAGTGGAGTAAGTGAGTGTGACATCATGCATAGCGTTCCGCTCCAGTCAAATGAAGCTCATCAAATAACTCGGCTCCAAATTGGCCCCTATAACTGCCAGCAGTTATAGGGGCCAATTTGGAGCCGAGTTATTTGGAATTCTGATGACAAGTATCATGGCAACCAAAGAGCCAATCAAGAGTGTGGCTGCTGAATGTAACGTCCCTTCCTGTCCACAACGCTGGTTTAGCTGGTTAGCGGGGGCATTGCAATGCTGTGAGTCAAATCTGTTGCTAATGCTGGCAGGAGTGACCTTCAGTAAAGAAAGCCTCTGATTTGTCTGTAATTAATGTGCATATCTTGATTTACCGTCACAATAGCGAAATAACAACCCCAGGATCATCTAGATCGGGTTAACACGAACATTTTAAGACCAAAATGACAAGTCTGACAGCAACAGTTACAGAGAGAGGAGCCACACTTTTTCAATGTAAAGTGAATTGGAGTCAATGGAGCTGGAAGCGCGCCCATGATCACTTCCTATTTGGAATCCGGTAGCTAGCAGGTGAGCTACGTCCACTTATATATCCAAGATATGATTATGATATAGTTATAAATAATAATGTGTGTCCCATTTTCCGGAAATGATCTTAAACTCATCTCAGATCCAAACATGACCCCATGATTTATCATAATGGCTGACATTTCTCTGGTACGGCTTTGTTCAGCTCAATGAATAAAACAGCAGGACTATTTGAATTCCAGTGTAGTCCCGGTGAATGGTGTCACTCTGAGTGGGCTGGACACACAGATAACCATCTTGACGAGCTCTGTTTGCCTTATTTGGTTTCATCTGACGGCTACAATGAAAGAGAGGGTATTTTACTTTTAAGGGGTATTAAAGAGAGGCTGTTTTACTTGTATGGAATATTAAATGAGAGTATTTTACTTCTATGGGCTATTAAAAAGGGGGTATTTTACTTCTTTGGGGTATTAACTGTAACACAACATATTTAGATCACTGTGTTTCCTTTTATTGTTTTGAAATAGCTAAATTTGCCAAAAACAACGTATTAACATGTTTTAGAAGTTTCCCTTTTGTTTATGACTCTCTGAGTCCCCCCTCCCTTTGCTCTCCGCATTAAGTCACTCCCCCTTCAGAGCGCCTTCACGACACAATTGCTGTGCATACCACTAATGAAACTACTGCACAACACATCAGTTTTGTCAAATTGCTGTGTACAGTTTTGTATCATGTTTTTATATTTATGGAGAATTGTTGGGTGGGAGCATGGAAGATGTTGGCTTGTGGGCGGAGCCTTGCACAGAATTGTATTGCTAACCCTATGGAGATTTTCAATAGGGCCTGGGAGAGATCGCTATATTACTCAAACATGCATGGATGACATCTAAAACTCTTCAGGCTAACACAGGTTAACTTGAAAACTGCCACTACATGACATCACAAGGTGAAACAGAGCATTTTGAACTTTGGAGATGTAGACAGACTAATAATAATGGGTTACTCAAATATGTGTGAATTAAATAAAACACAACTCCAGGCATGTTTTTGAGAAGGTAAACACATTATATCATGGCTTAAAACTCACAAGAGTCCATTGTGTAATATGGACCCTTTAAAAGTTGTTATAAAGCAGTATACACCTCCTTTAATAGCTGTTTCCATGAAGGGCAATTTTGTAACAATTCATCCCGTCCATAAATGAGTAAGTAGACTTCCAGATGTGGGTCGGTTTCCTTTTCCGACGAGCCCACTGAACTGCAGCTTGAGTGGATATGAGGCCTAGTACAGTGACGCACATTAACTGCACTAATAACATTAACAAAGGTATGCACATGACCACTCAAAGCTCTCTTAAATAAACCTGGAATATTTGAGTTTCTCGGAGATGATTTCGCTGGACTTTCCGAGCATTGTTTTGTGATAAATTGAAAATGACTACTACAGAGAATGTGAAGTCCCCTCTTACTGGACTCATGAACAGGGTAATGGAGTTATGTCACTGAAATGAACCAAATGATTCTATTGAAGGTCTAGTGAAGGTCTTCCATGGTAGTGAAAGATGAATGGGTGTATATTGTTTCCGACAAAAATACCTAAACATGTATTTAGATCATTTAAAGTGAGTCAGAGTTCTTTTGATAGTCTTACCTTGTCTATACTTGGGAGTTTTTGTCATAAAATTTGAGACTAGACGGAGACAGCAGTGAATCAGGCAGAGCAGACCAATGCATCAAAGCTAAACACAATCATCTCTCTCCCCTCTCACACACCTGGACCAGAACAGTGAACAGTATACTCAGGCAGACGCAGGGTTAACAGAGCAGTATACTCAGGGGGACGCGGGGTTAACAGAGAACAGTACACTCAGGCAGATGCAGGGTTAACACAGCAGTATACTCTGGCAGACGCAGGGTTAACAGATCCGTGAGCTTTACTGTAAAACCACAGGTCGGGGAATCACAGGCTCCACAGCCTGTCTGCCAAAAACGCCACATCTGATGCCTCATGCCCAAAATATACCCACACACTGTGTCAGGAGCCAACAGGAAGAGTGATGTCACTGAGGAGGTGTGATGACTTCAAGGGTCAGATGGAGTTGGTAAATGTGTTGGATGAAGAGCCATGAGCCATGACACATTCAGAGTCTCTGATGAAGGACAGTGACACAGCTCACAGGAGACACAGAAAATGGTGAAAATGGTTTGAGATTTAGGCAGGTTTATTATAATGAAGTGAATATACAGTAGCAGCACATAATATTAATAAATTAATTCATTATATTAATTATTTAGCACCTTTCCCCACACCCAGAGCATTTTAAAAAGCATTTATTCACTCCACACTCTGACGATAAGATAGAATTGTAGCCACAGCCGCCCTGGGGCATACTGGCAGAGGCAAGGCTGCCTATCTGTTCCATCGGCCCTTCTGACCACCAGCACTCCTGCACACCACATTACTAGGACACATGGGTGAAGTGTCATGCAACAGCACAACACAGCAACAGTTTCCTCTAGAGCCACTGGTGCCCCACTGTGGCACCTGGTATTCAGTGATTTCCCATCACAGAGCCTGCACATAATGATTTTTTATATTGGTGTGGGCTGTAGGAAACATCATGTACTAAACATGGGGACATTTTATTATATTTAACTGCTAATGTTAATGATGAATTGTTTTATAACGTAATTGTAATTAAATGTGTATTTTTAATGTGTGTGTTCACCTGCTCAGGGACTGGTGGAAAGTAGCAGTAGAGTTAGAGGTAAATATGAGAGTATATAGAGTTATATATGAGAGTATATAGAGTTAGAGTTACATATGACAGTATATATAGTTAGAGCACTGCTGGTCATGGTGACATGACTGGCCTCAGAGGGACAGTGGGGGCTGGTTTGGAACAGGGTTAAAATCGCCCTGAGGCCTTTCCTCTCTTCAGTGTAAACAGCATTCTTTGAAGCCAGTGTGACTCAGTGATATCAGCGCCAACCTCCACTTAAACATGTGTCATGGTGAGGACGGGAGCGTGCCCAGACAAACATCTCTGTTTGCTCTGTCTGCTCTGTCTTCTGTCTGTTCTGTGTTTCTCTGCTGTGTCTCTGTGTCTCTCTGTGTGTGCTGTGTGTTTGGTGTGTGTGCTTTGTGTGTCTGTGTGTGTGCTATGTGTGTCTGTGTGTGTGTGCTGTGAGTCTCTGCGTGCTGTGTGTGTCTGTGTGTGCTGTGTGCGCGTGAGTGTGTCTCTGTGTGTGTGTGTGATTCACATCGCCCCTGATGTCATGTCACAGTCATAATACAGATGCAGGTGTCGAATCAACCAAAGACATCCTCCTCCTCCTCTTTCTCCTTCTCTTCCTCCTCCTCCTCTTCCTCCTCCTTCTCTTCCTCACTATTGTTACTCTGACTTCAATGGCCTAAAAAATGACAATGTACCTTTATTATAACATGGAATATTTGCCTCCTTTAAAAACATGATGACTGGTAAAGGCCTGTGTGAACTAGTGCTGGAAAGCACCTTTGACTCTGCACAGTAACAGTAGAAGAAGAAAACATTTATGACACTGATGCAGTGACACTGGAGTGTGTGTGGAGTTTACATGTTCTCTCTGTGTCTCTGTGGATTTAGCATGTTCTCCCTTATGTCTGTGTGGAGTTTGCATGTTCTTCCTGTGTCTGTGTGGAGTTTGCATGTTCTATCTGTGTCTGTTTGCATGTTTTCTCTGTGTTTGTGTGGAGTTTGCATGTTCTCTCAATGTCTGTGTGGAGTTTGCATGTTCGTCCTGGGTCTGTGTGGAATTTGCATGTTCTTTCTGTGTCTGTGTGGAGTTGCATGGTCTCTATATGTCTGTGTGGAGTTTGCATGTTCTCTATATGTCTGTGTGGAGTTTGAATGTTTTTCTGTGTTTGTGTGGAGTTTGCATGTTCTACCTCTATCTGTGTGGAGTTTGCATGTTCGCTCCTATGTCTGTGTGCAGTTTGCATGCTCTCCCTGTGTCTGTGTGGTGTCTGTGTGAAATTTGCATGTTCTTTCTGTGTCTGTGTGGAGTTGCATGTTCTTTATATGTCTGTGTGGAGTTTGCATGTTCTTTCTGTGTCTGGGTGGAGTTTGCATGTTTTCCTTGTGTTTGGGTGAAGTTTGCATGTTCTCTCTGTGTCTGCATGGGTTTCCTCCAGCTTCCCCCATCAATCAAAACATGCACAATAGGTCAAATCCTCCATCTAAGGCACATGTGTCAAACTCAAGGCCAAATGTGGCCCTCCACATCATTTTATGTTGCCCTCGACAGGGTAAATTAAAAAGGTATGATGGTCTTAAAATGTCATTTTATCAGGAGATACACAGTTACATATTTTTACATCTAGGCAAATGCGTTTACAATATTTGTAACTTGAATAAGTAATAAATAGAGAAACAGTTAATTAACAAGTTAAAAAAGTCGTTACATTTATTTTACATCTGGCCCTTTGAGAGCAGCCCTTTTACTAATGTGGCCCTCGGTGAAAATGTGTTTGACGCCCCTGATCTAAGGTAATGCTACACTGAGGCACTCCTGAGAAAATGCCCCAGTGGGTCAAATGCCGAAGAGAAATTTCCCTATGGAGACAATACAGTAAAACCTAACCCTTTACTGTACCAAAATACAGTTACTCAAAAGAATTATTCTGAATATGTATTTACAGTACATGTATTTAGGTACAACTATTCCACATCAAAACAGAAAGACTTCATTTTGCACTACACCCTCTTTAAATGTTCTAGCCTGCGGGACTTGTTGCTAAGACACCAAAACAAAATGTCCACTAATACAAGTGAGTGGCCTGAAGTGGGATTGTTCCAGAGAGCAGGGGTCGTCCATGGGAATAGTGGAGTTATCCGGAGGCGATTAGCCTGAATGAAAGACGGAGAGGGCGTGTGAGGACAGACGCCAACAGAACGCTAGCAGCTAGTGCTACCAGCTACTGCTACCAGCTACTGCCAGCAGCAATTAGTTTCAAATTTGGCTTGGATTCAAACATCTAAAAATGCTCAGAGGAAAACATGAAAATGTTTCATTATTTAGTGTAGTACCTATGTATTTATAACAGTTTTACACCAAATTTGAAAAAAGTTGAAGAAAAAAGTTGTAAAATACAGTAAGTAGCACTGATTTGTGAAAGGACTAGGGAGAGAGTCCCCTGCTTGTCTCCATGGAGATGTTGTGGCTTTGCTTCGAATATTCCAGAGTATGACATTAAACTAGAGGCTCTCAAACTTTTCACTCCGAGAACTATCAAAGAAAGATTTGGCTTTCCGAGTACCACCAGATCTAAGCCAGGTCTATAACAGGACTATTCCAGGTCTAATCTAGGACTAAACCAGGTTTATAACATGTCTATAACAGGACTATTCCAGGTCTAATCTAGGACTAAACCAGGTTTATAACATGTCTATAACAGGACTATTCCATGTCTAAGTAGACTACATCATTTCCACTGTAGTTTTAAACAGGAAAAGTGGATAAAATTAACTCTAAATGAGATAAACCCACAAACTGAAGATTTGTCCAAATCCAACCTGAAGGAGTGTATCACAGTTTGAGACACACTGTATACTCTACACTGTAAACATAAGTACCTCCATTGAGGTCGCCACAAGCAGGTGGCAATACCATGCCAAGTCATAGGTTATCCCTGTGGAGAGGCAAGCCCACTCACAATAACAAAGCATGTTTTTCAAGATATTTTAGAGATATTTTAGAGACCCCCTCACCAGACCCTCACCAGACCCCCTCCGGACCCCTCACCAGACCAGGTCTGGTTTGGGAACCACAGGATTTCATCTCTGCTGTTTGCAGATGATGTTGTCCTGATGGCTTCTTCGAGCCAGGACCTGCAGCAGGCACTGGGGCGGTTTGCAGCCGAGTGTGAAACGGCTGGGATGAGAATCAGCTCCTCCAAATCCGAGGCCATGGTTCTCCACCAGAAAAAGGTGGTTTGCTCTCTCCAGGTGGGTGGTGAGTCTCTGCCCCAAGTGGAGGAGTTCAAGTATCTCGGGGTCTTGTTCATGAGTGAGGGAAGGATGGAGCGGGAGATTGACAGGCGGATCGGTGCAGCGTCTGCAGTGATGCGATCGCTGTATCGGTCCGTTGTGGTAAAGAAGGAGCTGAGCCAGAAGGCGAAGCTCTCGATTTACCGGTCAATCTACGTTCCTACCCTCACCTATGGTCATGAGCTTTGGTAATGACCGAAAGGACAAGGTCACGGATACAAGCGGCTGAAATGGGCTTCCTCCGCAGAGTGGCCGGGCGCACCCTTAGGGATAGGGTGAGGAGCTCGGTCACACGGGAGGAGCTCGGAGTAAAGCCGCTGCTCCTACACGTTGAGAGGAACCAGTTGAGGTGGCTCGGGCATCTGCTCAGGATGCCTCCTGGACGCCTCCCTAGGGAGGTGTTCTGGGCATGTCCCACCGGGAGGAGGCCCCGGGGAAGACCCAGGACACGCTGGAGGGACTATGTCTCTCGGCTGGCCTGGGAATGCCTTGGGGTCCCACCGGAGGAGCTGGAGGACGTGTCCGGGGTGAGGGAAGTCTGGGAGTCCCTGCTTAGACTGCTGCCCCCGCGACCCGGCCCCGGATAAGTGGAAGAAAATGGATGGATGGATGGAAACTACCTGAAATGAAATAAAATTAATGCAAAAGCCAATGCCATACTGTGGAGCATTTTCAGTAAATAATATCTCCATGGAGACAAGTATGTGACTTGTGTTTTCATGGTTTGATTGTGATTTAAATATGTACTTTTAAATTGTATTTATTTGTTTATTTGGTTGGGACAAAGCATGTAAATGAACAGACATGACATGATAGACATTAATGTAAACACAACAGATTATAGCCAAAGGCTAATTTCCAGGGGCTGGGGTCACAGAGTGGTCAAAATAAAAATTGCACAATTCCCATAGTTGCACATTCCACTCATTCCACATTCCACACATTTCACATTACACTCATTGAACAGTTCCCATTATTGCACTATCCAAAAATATTGCACATGCCACTCACTTCACAGTTCCCATAATTGCATATTACATTCATTGCACAGACCCCATTATTTACATTTAATACCCACTCCCTTCATATTTGCCCATACATGCAAAATATGTTAAAATCACATTGCCACTATAGATGAGTGCATGTTTGGTTTGACCATATCCAGTTTTTCATTTGCGCTTTAAAAGAACTGTATGTGGGACATTCTCTCAGGGTTACCGGGAGACTATTCCACAGGTTCCCACCTTGGACAGATAATACATTCTGACCAAAGGTCCGTCTGTGGGGAATCAGCAGGTTACCTCTGATGGTGGCACGTGTGGTCTTTGCTAAATTGTCTTTATATTTAATGTACTCCTTTGTGGTGATGTGAGTGAGTGTAGGTGTGTAAGTTCTTTTAAGGTTGACCGTGTTGTTAAAGTCCAATAGTCTATGCTTTTTCAGACTATGACAACGGTGGGGAGAAATGGGTGTTTTATCAAATATTTTTAGGCCTCTTTTATAGAGGTTTACAATGGTTTTAAGGGTTGTGGGGCAGGCAAGAGACCAAGTAGTTAAACAATAGTGATAACCATAGAAATAGGTTTTAGCAGCACTCATGTTTAAGTTATTCCGGATGTGATGAAAATTATGATTATTGAATTGAATTATCTGGGACACTGAAGAGGGCTGGCCATGTTTGTGCTGTAAAGAGCTGTAAGAATCTTTGATCTCTGCTGATTTGATTTAATAACATAGGCCACTTCACCATTTTCCCCGTAATTCAGTTTGAAGCAGATAAATACTTGTGTCTGGTTGTGTCCTACTTTTCGTGCAGACAGACAAACCCCATCACAGAGCATTGATCTTAGAGTAAACAGTCTGTGAGGAGGACTGGACGTGTTGTTGTTGACCCCAGCCTGTCCATGAGGTCAAAGATTATGTATGGAAGCCCAACAAGAGCCAGCAGCTGTGATGACACAGTTCCTCTGTCTCATGTACAGCAGCAGAATAACACAACTATACTTTGTCGGAAATTGTTGGTTTGGAAGCTCATGTATAATTCTGAATATTGCCCTTGATGAACACAGATAGACGTATTACAGCACAGCCCAAGATGCAGGTTCAAATCCCCCAGTGTAGTGCAAAAGAAGCTAAAGTGCATTTTAATCACATATTTACCATTATATTAACAGGTAGTATTTCAGTCATGACTGGGTTTATTAGCAGAAAGAAAACTGGAAAAAGGCTCAAATCTGTTACAGTGAGCATGTTGCCACACAGAAGAAGACTTGGCAACTCTGATCCAAACATTAACATTGCAGGGCGTTAGCTTTGATGTGAGTTAGCCAAGCCTCGGGAACTAAATCTGGCCGCCCATTGATGTCAATGGGTCATGTTCTGTGGCACATGTCGTGAGTTTAGCCTTTAGCGGCTAGGTACGTCCAGTCCTGCCCATCGACCATGCACAATTGAGCTACCCCCATGAGACTGAGCCATGAGAGTGAGCGTCCACGAAGGAGGCAAGGGAATAATAAAAAAATTACAAATGCTAATGTTTGTGCTTCCAGGAACTTCTGAACCATGCTCTAAACCTCCGGCTCATTCATGACAGTTGGGCTCACTCACATCGCTCGTTCATGTCTTACCACATGACCACTCGAACCAATCAGAGCTTGAGCTTACTTAGAGTGGACATAGATTGTAGCCAGAGCTAACGACTAAATAATAGTTTTAAGACAATAGACGGATTTTGAGCTGAGATAAAGTTTATGATCTGAAAATAAGTCAAAATCGCCACAAAACTGGACCTTTGTGAAAGCTCTAGATGCCCTGTCAGTCCCTGTCAGCTGAGCACGAGCAGTTTGTGATTGCATTGTGTTCTATGAGAAAAATCCTTTCTGGGCAGGAGAGATTTTTTTTCATTGTGGTACCAATGACTGGCCACAATCCAACTCGAGACAGACTCTAAGAAAATCCTATCCAGTTATTTTAAGAGATCCATGGAATTAGCTTTGTTTGTTAGCTTGGGTGTGAGTTAGCTTTGTTTGTTAGCTTGCGTGTGAGTTTGCTTTGCTTGTTATCTTAGGTGTGTGTTAGCACTGCTGTGTGTTAGCTCTTTACTTTGTCCCTCTCTACTCTGATGTATTGATGAGCAGTTCACATTTCCACAGGGAAATATCACACTGCTGCTCACTGTGCTGAGCTAATACTGAGAGACATGACAAAGCTCCTCAAAGTTAGCATTCAAATATTTAGCTTAGCGATACTTTAACGGTGCTGGGCCTGAAATAAGGGACATATTTCTGTTCCCGTTCCTTTTTACTTCCACGTACAAGGGACACAGCAGTGTCAAACAACCAGTGGTGGAAAAAGTACTCCTGAAGGTGAAGGCCTGAAGGTGGAGACTCGAGGTGGAGCCCTAAAGTGGAGCCTGAAGCTGGAGGCCTGAGTGTGGAGGCCTGAAGGTGGAGCCTGAAGCTGGAGGCCTGAAGGTGGAGCCTGAAGCTGGAGGCCTGAAGGTGGAGCCTGAAGCTGGAGGCCTGAGGGTGGAGCCTGAAGCTGGAGGCCTGAAGGTGGAGGCCTGAGTGTGGAGGCCTGAGGGTGGAGGTCTGAAGATGGATGCCTGAAGGTGGAGTCTGAAGGTGAAGCCTGAAGGTAGAGGCCTGAAGGTGGAGGCCTGAGGGTGGAGGCCTAAAGGTGGACCGCACACTGTAAAACTCACTTTTTATATCTCGTTATCACAATTAGAAAAACTATGCATTTACATTTTTCACAATATTCACCAAAATATAGTAAGCCTAAACTTCATGATCCGTGCCCAGACCAGTGCGGAACTGGTGCTGTGCTCCCATGTTCCCAGGCATGTTCTAGTGTTTGCACAGCCTGTTCTAAAGCCTTAAAAACATCAACTTTGGCTTGTGAGATTTCCTCTTCATTTCACGAGCCTGTACCTCCCTGAAGCTTACTTCTCATTTGTGGATTCTGCTCATGATAAGAACACATAGAGCAGATGTAATACCCATATGAGGCCAGATATCATAACTCTCTTCTCTTTGTTCCACATGAAGTAATGTGCTTTATTAAAATGTTCCAGAGCTTGGGACAAATCTCTCCTTATGTAAGAGCTGAGGTGATGATGCCTGCAGTGATACAAGGGCTGGATGTATGAAGATAACATCCAAGTCACGTATATGAACTTCAAATACTGTACTTCTCATTGACTTCGGACCATTTCAATCAAATGTGCCATACCAGGCAAAGGTTTGGACTTTAATTTTTGGTTCTTTATTTCCATAATTATTTCCCTGTAGATTCTCACTGAAGCATCAAATCTATGAATGTAGTACAAACAAAACAAATACACTCAAAATAACTCCAAACTTGATCCAGATTTAAGATTTTTTTAAATATTCTTTAGCCTTTGCTTTGAACCCTGCTTTGCACTTTTGTCATTCCTTGACCTTGAGGCGCAGCTGTGAAGTGAAAACCATTTCAGGAGACTTCAATATGAAGCTCATTGAAAGAAGCACAAGAGCTTGCAGCTGTCCATAAAGCAAAGGGAGGAGACACTGAGCATTTAAATAGAAAACATTAAAAATATTTAGTATGGTAGTATGTAGTTGACTACATAATTATATATATCTTGCTTCATATATTTTATGTCTCCTGTTTGTATATCAAATGTAGAAAGTAGTAAAAACAAAAAAACAAAACAAAAAACAAAACAGAATGAGAGGGTCCTCACTGCACTAAGAGGGCACTGTTTAAGTGATGCTGCATTCACTCTGCCTGTCTGTCCAAGTGCTATAGGCTACATATATTATATATAAAAAATATTATATATACATATAAATTTCACCCTTTGTGGGTGGTCTCATCTTTTTTCCAAGCTTGGGTTCTCCAGAGGCCTGGGAGCTTGAGGGTTCTCCAGTATCTTTGCTCTTACTGCAAAATACTAGTACTGCACTTTTCTGGATGGCTTTGTTCTGTTGCTTATCCATGGTCACAATGTCCGGTTGGTCCATCGCGATTTTGTCGGTCTATTTCTGAAGTCCCACAGGATCTGGGCTCATTCTCCACTGCTTTTGGAGGTGTTTGACTTTGATCTTGGGGTCTCCAGTCCGTACTATGCACAGATGTTTCTGTACACTATGACTCCACTTGGTTATGCTGTTCCACGTATGCTTTCCCTGCAGCATCTTACACCCTCAATGTAGATCAAGTAATTTCTGATGGTTAGACCTAGTTTGTAAACTAGGAATACAGGTGCCACAGTGGGATAGAGTGGAATAACCATAGTTATTACTGTTTCTGTGTCTTTAGGCAAAATACTTCAACCACCTGGTCTAATATGAATGTGTTGTGTGTGTCAGTCTGCCCCAGGTCAGCTATAGCTACAATATTACCTTAGCACCACCAAATGTGAAGCTCTGAGTGTGGGTGCCATGAATAGCAGTATAAAAATTCATTGTGATTGCGTCACTCTGCAGTGTTTTAGGAGAGTCAGAAAACATTATAGTAAATTAATATCCATACAATATAGAATCCAAATGTACGAGACATCATTCTACAGCAGGGGTGGGCAAATTTTTTGACACACGGGCAACAATGGGTTCTAAAATTTCACAGAGGGGTCGGGACAAGGATATATATATATATATATATATGTATATATTACATTAGAGATTTGGCCTGTAAAATGTAGCAAAGCATGAATGTGCAAGGCTCATTGTACAAATTGTTTTCCAAATGCACTAATTAAATTAATAATTAATGTATTCAATTTCAGTGAAATAAACACAGCAGAAAAACTCTGAACAAGGTTTACCCTTACCTATTTTAATATAATTTGGTCACGATTAATAAGCCCAAAGGGCCATGTGTGGCCCCTGGGCCGTAGTTTGCCCATGTCTGTTCTGCAGCCTGGAGAATGCAGACTACAGAACAGATACACAAAGCCATGTCAGTGATGGATGGAGTCCTTCATGATGGAGACACAGGACAAGAGTGTATTACATCTCCAGACACAACACACCGCCCACTAGCAGAGTTACAATAAAAGTTCAACTCTAACTCTTGGTATGATACCCAGAGTGCAACAAAATACAGCAGTTTGAATTATCTGCTGTGTTAATATGCAACTCAAAGTAAAAGTATTTGAAGTATTCAAAAATACTATTTGATTGGACCGGGTCATATAATATGTTACAAATACACTTTAAAGCAAGTATAGAGTATTCTGTCACTACAGAGATTCTCAAAGTATTCTTCTTTTTGCTGCTGATACCCATCCTCATGGCCAATCATCAAAACTCTTTTGATATAATTTTTATTTATATATATTTATATAATCACATAATTTAAAGGTGCAGTATGTAACTTTTCTGGTATAGGGGTCCACTACATGTGTGCTTTTTCTTGCAATAAATAAATAAAATGAAACACATGCATTCTTACTGTGAGCAAAGGGCTAATATAACTCATTAGACAAATTACAAAACAGAGCCTAGGGACTGGACATTAGGGGTAGCAGAACTAGCACACAATATATAAAGGTGTCCCTAAAAACAGAAGTAAGTAGGGGTCTTCCTAAATAAGTAATTTTTTTATTTTTTTTTAATGCAAAACATTCATTAATTTAAACAAAAAGAAATAAATTATCTATTTTCCGTTGAAATCAAACTGTATATTTCCATTAATTTGTTTTTATATTTGTTTGAAAAGTATTTTGTAGTTTAAAAATTGTGGTTTTAATTGTATATACTTTCTACAACAACAACAACAACAACAACTACTACTACTACTAGTACTACTACTACACAGTAGTCCACAGTTTATTCTGCAGTTATATGTATTTTGGACACAAGAGGGCAGCATAGATTTGATCACGAGGCCATAATCCAGGGACACACAACATCAGGAACTGAACTGTGACAGAAACAGTTTCTACATAGAACTGAAAAACTAAAATGGCTTTCTACATTTAGGGAGGAAAAAATAACCATACACAGGTGATGCCACAAGGCCACATTACAGGTCAGATCTGTGAGGAGGTGAGCCCAGCTAGATTGCATTTGTCAGTGTATATTTGACCAATACAAACACCTGTAATTGAATGAAAGCAAAATCAATGTAATACAATAGTGTGCATTCCAGGTAAAGCAGTGTCATCTCTATGGAGAAAATCACGATCCACCTCCAGAAAAGTTACATAGTGCAGCTTTAAAAATGTGAAAAAAAGAGGATGAGAGATTCACTGGATTTAACACAGTGAGCATTGGCCTAAACACTGCTCTATGTGCATGTTTCTAACCATGGAATGTCAAGTGCGATTTTGCCACTGTTCTTCTGTTAAAGTGTAACTGCATACTGTGTACAATCTGCCCCATGGCACCTGTCACAGTATATAGTCACATACACTATCAAACATTCAGAACTGTTACTGTATTTAAAGGTGCACTACGTAACCTTTGTAGGGGAAGTGTAACGTACTTGTCTCCATGGAGATGTTATTGCTTTACCAAGAATGTTGTGTGGCATCAAACTTACAGATGACCAGATCAATTTTCAAGTCAGATCTGTGGAAAGGCAAATCCGCTCAAAGAAAGAATGCATGATTTTCCAGGTTTAGTCCTGGTATAGTCTAGTTCCTTTTTCCACAAGCCAACTGTGCATTAAAAATACTCTACTCTACTAGTACTCCATGTACTGTACACGTCACTCTCCTTATCATTTTTGTCCCGGCTCGTTAGCAGATTCCTCATTCATTTACAGCACCTTTTATCAGGAAACACCACCAACGGCCAGAAGCAACTGCCAGGAGCAACTGCCAGGAGCAACTGCCAGTACAACACCCACCTGGCCCATAGACACAAGAGCAGGTCAGGGGGTCTCATAAGGGCAGTGAAGAAAGAAGGAAGCAGAGTAGGAAACTTGACTAATGAGTGGAGTGAAGTAATTCAAAGTATTTTATTGCAGGATATTATGTATATATTGGTTGCATGTAGCTTATCAGGAGCAGGGACAAATGAGATACAACTGGAGTTCTTCAAATCACTCTGTTTCATTGAGCTAAATACATCTGTGAGACTTCTCAGATTCTTCTCCAATTATTTTTTTTCCAATGCCCTCACTCAAAATGAGCATTATTATTGTCTTTCCTTTCCTTAGGTTGTGGCCAAAGATTCAAAAAAGCTGCCAGTGTTATAGAGGTACTCACACTGTTGGAATTCAATATTTCAATGAGCCTCACATGGCTCTCTCAATTGGGTTGGCAATTTCAATGCTGCTCAATACAGTTGTTTTAAACCTAAAAGGACTCTTTCTGATCTGAATGGTCTCTACCTAAACCCCAGCACCTGCAACCAATCATGAATCAGTGCTAGTGCAGCCTCTGCAGCTCAGTGAGTGAATTCTGGAGGTTCTTTCACATGATGCCTTTCCATATACTGAGAATGAGACACACTTGTAGGTGTCTCTATCTGCAGGTTAAGGCTCTGGAGAAACAGGGTCACATGGGTCTGTGGTACATGTTTAAAATGTAAGAGTTACCTACAGTTCCTTTAAATATTCATTTCCATTAGCAAAAAAAATGTGGACAGGCTCAGGTTTTCACTCAAATAAAAACTATTTAATAACATTTAAACACATGTTTACTTCTGGTTTAAACCTGGTTTAGTCCTGGTTTAGTGCTGTTTAGTGCTGGTTTACTACCGGATTAGTCCTGGTTTACCTCTGGTTGAGTCCTGGTTTAGTCCAGGTGTAGTCCTGGTTTAGTCCTGGTTTAGTGGTGGTTTAGTGCTGTTTAGTTCTGGTGTATTCCTGGTTTAGTCAGAGTTTAGTCCTGGTTTAGTGATGGATTAATCCTGGATTAGTGCTGGATTAGTCCTGGTTTACTTCTGGTTTAGCCCTGGTTAAGTCCTGATTAAGACATTTAGTCCTGGTGTAGTTCTGGTTTAGTTTTGATTTAGGTCTAATTCGTTCTAGTCTAGTCTCTAGCCTGGTTTAGTCCTAGTTTAGGCCTGGTTTAGGATCATGAGTACTAGGGCAAATAAATGTAATACAGTATGTAAATGTAAATATGTATGTAAATGTAATACAGTATGGAAAAACAACCAATGTTCAAGTACTACTATCAGAAGTGAAAGGTCCCCTCTTCCCCCAAACAAAACCCAGACAAAACCCAAACAAAACCTCCATCTTCAGCCTCATGAAACTCCAAAGGTCCCCCACGTTCTCCAGCCCGGAGCCAGCCCAGCACTCAGGAACACAGCCCCTGGATTACACCACTACTGCCTGTCAATATAGAACAATACAAGCTTCTATAGCAGAGCATGTCCCACGAAAGATTCAGGAACAAAAGGGCACACACTGTCCTCCTTATGCCCAGTAAAGCGTCCTGTCCCAGGGCTCAAGTGCTCTGCCTGGAGAGGTGCTTCAGTCTGGTGAGGGCTTTGTTTTCTCCCTATCAAAATGAAGGTTCGTGGTAAAGTACTTTGAAAAGAAAAATATCATGAGACCAGCAACAAAGACGATTCACTTAAGTAGCTATGCGAAGTGGTTCTACTATTTCTTGCTACCCACTCACCAGGAGATTGCCAGTTCAAACTTAGCCTGAGAGCACATTTTTATTGTGTCGCTGGGCAAGATACTTTAGTCATACTGTCCACTCCAGTCATGTTGTAGCCTGCCAGTCCACAGTTTCTCCTACTTTTAAAATGGTACGTTCCAATCACAGCATGTATCTTTCAAATGTGTCTTGCTGATGCTGAATTTTCTTTCAAACTTAGTATATTTGCAGCTTTCTGGTCAATTAATGTATAAATATGGTTGTGTCCTGGCTCTAGTGGCCACTGCAGTTTCAAGCACTATGTGACATCACACAGGGCTGCACTGATTACAGCCAGGTGATTACAGTTTGAATTGTGGATATCTGTTAGACTAATTGACTAATCACATTGTTCCTTATACCTCCAGACCCCAACCCTCCTCCCACAACATTCTCCCTTTTAGTCCTCCAGACCTGGCCCCTCCTCCCCCAACACTCTCCCCTTAAGTCTTCCAGATTTGGGAATTTGTATGTTATTCTTCATAGCAAATACATGGTCTACAGTCTCTTTAAAGCTTTTGTACAAACTGGGACTCTAAAGAAAGTCCAGCTGCTTTATGACGTGTAAACCTGCGCTCGCTAGCTCCAACTGTCAAATAAAATATGCCATTTTAACTTCTGCACAGCTGCTCCTTTATAACAGCCGTGTCTCCCTGTCCCTCTGTCTCCTGTCATCCTGTCTCCCCGTCACCTTGTCCCCCTGTCTCTCTTTCTCCCTGTCATCCTGTCTCCCCGTCACCTTGTCCCCCTTCCCCCTGTCATCCTGTCACCCCCCTGTCCCCTGCCAACCTGTCTCCCTGTCACCCCCCTGTCCTCCTGTCGCCCTGTCTCCTATCCTAATGCCCTCTACAGAGCAGCCATCGGAGCCGGCAGTCTGGCCCGGGGTCAAAGTGGCAGGGGTTAAGCTAAGGTCAAGCAGAGAACATAGGGGTTCAGTCCTGGTGTCAATGTTTTGGTGGAGACATAACACAACCAAGTTTAGTCCTGGTTTAATTCTAGTTTAGTCCTGGTTTAGTCCTGGTTTAGTCCTGGTTTAGTCCTGGTTTAGTCCTTGTTTAGTCCTGGTTTAGTTCTGGTTTAGTCCTGGTTTAGTTCTGATGAAGATCTGATTAGTTCTAGTCCTAGTCCTGTTCCTGGTTTAGTTTGGAACTTTATTCATGGAAATAGATATGTTTTATGCCATAATGTGGAATACAATAGCAAAAGAAACATTTCCATGGAAACAAGCAGGAGAAGGCCCTTTCTCAGACCAAGTAAGGTCTGAGTAAGGAGTCAGGTTTGTGAAGATGCAAGCCCGCTCACAATAAGCTTTTTTCAAATAGTTCAAATAGTTTTCAGTGCAAAACTACAATAAAAAACAAAACAAAAAAACAACCAAAAAACAGGCTTTTATTTTAGTCATTTTTTGGCTATAAAGTTACATACTGTGGCTTTAATTAGATCTGATTTAACCCTTAACAAGTGTCAAAGTGCACTGGCTACATAAAAACAACATTATGATTCATATCCTGCTAAATCTGCTTGCCCTCTTTATAAACTTCAAGTGCAGTAACGCAGTACACACTTCAAAATACTGTACAAGGATTATGTGTACTCAAAATGTTACTGTGGATACATTTTACTTTTCACCACATTTGAGAGTGAGTATGTGAACTTTCCAGAACACTACATGTGAATTAAAGACTATTTCCTTATGGTTTGAGATACTACATTGCCTGACATGTATGACCTTCTTCAAAATTCTCTGTTCTAAACCCTGTGAACTGAATGTTTACTCAAAACTATGACCCAGATCTGAGCACAAACACGTCATTTTGAAAAAGCCGTTGAGGGATTCTTGGTCTGATGTTTCCAGGAGGCTGTGGTCACACTCAGATGTTCCATGGTTTATATAGAGCTGGTAATAGCACAACCTTGAGCCAAATGGAAAGTCACTCAGCCCACAGAGCTTATGTAAGGGCAGGGTCCAGGAGACTCACTCTACTCACTCTACACTCTACCCATTCTACTCAAAGTACTCACTCTACTCACTTTACTCCCTGTGCTCACTCTACACTCTACTCATTCTATTCACTCTACAGAGTAGTCACTCTAGTCACTCTACTTACTGTACTCACTCTACACTATACTCACTCTAGTGACTGTTGTCACTCTACTCACGCTACACTCTACTGACTCTATCCCCTCTACTCACTCTACACTCTTGTCACTTTATTTTATTTTCATAAATATGTAAACAAAAATATTTTCTATTCTCTTTTCTGTTTATGTCATATTATATCCACTTCTTTGAGTGACTTCCAATGTTGTTTATAGTGGTAGAGATTTTTATCCAATTATATTTTAGCTAGCTTGTGTTGTCAAGCAAATTTCATTTTCCTGGGGCCTTCAGATTGAACAGAGCTGGCCCTGTCCACAGTAACTAGACACAGACACAATCAGTTTCAATAGCCAATCAGATCTCGAGTCTGCATTTCAGGGCTAGAAGGTCCTACACAAAATGGACATGCATGTGAATGGTGGCAGTTAGCAGAATGTTGAACTAAAGCCGGAGATTCAACAGCTATTGCTGTATTTTTAACTCATAATGGCCGAAGGAGGAGAAGAGATTGATCTGGTTGCAGATATACTTTCCACACCATTTTCAAGACAGGCCTTTAACGAACAGCTAGATATAATGAGAAGAGGTTAACCATCCCCTGCGCTAGCTAACCTTTCCCAGTAAGGAAAAGGGTTTATTTGTCATTTCCAGATAAGCAACTATGAACGGTACCTGTGGCTCACAGCTTCTGAGAAACGCTGTAAACTGTACTGTTGTTGGACAGCTGAGCACTTATAAGCTATAGTGCATTTAAAAACATTCGAAAACACTCGAGTGGACCTGCAGTCTAGTGCACAGGCACACAGAGAGACTCCAGAATGAAAAGGTGAGTTTATAAAGTTAATAATAACGTGGCGCTTTGAGGTTACCTCAGTTAAAACTACACTTAAGTTTGCTGAATTTCAGCTAAACCACATTTTCAGTTATTTGCTGTTGTATAGCCTATTGTCAAAAAATGCAAATGATTTGTTTACTTTATTTTCAAAGAATAGTTTGTTTTGTTATTGTCTGGTTGGTGTCTTATATGAAACAGCAACATTGCGAATTTTATTGGACAGACTTGTTTAAGCTCACATAGTGTAATTTTGGTGGCATTTTGTTTGACATCTTTACTTTTTTATTTTTGACAGTATCTGTGAACTTAGTTTCCTCGTCTTAATTGTGAATGCAATGCATGCTTATTGGTTTTAAATGCTCCTGAACTTAAGTGTTGCTTGACTAGTCTATACTGAGGAGATGTTGTGATGTGTAAGTGGGACGTCACTGAAGGGCAAAGGGTGAAATGCACGGCCCGCCACTGCTCTACACTGTCCTCACACTACACTGTACTCATTCTAGTCATAAACTGAAACGTGATTCTTGTGTTAGTTTGTCAGTTCATATTTCAGTCTTTTTGTCAGTTCTTCTGGACAAGTTTAAAATGTGACTTTGAACAGAATTATTTTATTAAAAGCACAAATCCCAAATCCAATTGTAAACACACATGATGGATATTTTTCCCAAATTGTTCAGCTCTCACGATGGAAATGAAAGGACCACCAAAGTCAAAGTACTGTAGAAGGTTGAGGTATCTGTACTTAAAATGTAACTGGATACTTTTGTACTTTTACTTCACTACATTTGAGAGTGAGTGTCTGTACTTTACTACACTAGCATTTTCCTCATGCTTTGAGATGGTATTGATGGCATCAATTTTGAGTTCATGCTTTGAGTGAAGTTAAAAAATAGACACAGAAATGAATGGTGTACAAATAAAAATATGCAATGTTTTTGTCAGTATATAGTGCTGCAAGTAAAAGCACTTTAAGTAAAAGTACTATATACACTCACCTGAAGGATTATTAGGAACACCATACTAATACGGTGTTTGACCCCCTTTCGCCTTCAGAACTGCCTTAATTCTACGTGGCATTGATTCAACAAGGTGCTGAAAGCATTCTTTAGAAATGTTGGCCCATATTGATAGGATAGCATCTTGCAGTTGATGGAGATTTGTGGGATGCACATCCAGGGTACGAAGCTCCCGTTCCACCACATCCCAAAGATGCTTTATCGGGTTGAGATCTGGTGACTGTGGGGGCCATTGTAGTACAGTGAACTCATTGTCATGTTCAAGAAACCAATTTGAAATGATTCGAGCTTTATGACATGGTGCATTATCCTGCTGGAAGTAGCCATCAGAGGATGGGTACATGGTGGTCATGAAGGCAAGGCAAGGCAAGTTTATTTGTATAGCACAATTCGTACACAAGGTAAGTGCTTTACAGAATAAGAAAGACATTAAAAACACACAAATCAAAACATAAATAATCACCCAAATCTCTTTAAACACTGTCTTGCTCAGTTTAAGAACTTTCCCATTACTTTACAAAAAACCTTCCTGTCACTTCTCAAATACTTTCCTGTCACTTTACTATGTCTAATAAAAGTCCATCAGTCCATGTTTCTTTTGTCATCATAAAATTACCATTAAAGGAGAAGAGTGCAGAATAAAAACTTTCAGTCATATGCACAGCTAAACAGAACCATTCTCCTCTGACCTCTAGCATCAACAAGGCATTTTCGCCCACAGGACTGCCGCATAGTGGATGTTTTTCCCTTTTCACACCATTCTTTGTAAACCCTAGAAATGGTTGTGCGTGAAAATCCCAGTAACTGAGCAGATTGTGCAATACTCAGACCGGCCCGTCTGGCACCAACAACCATGCCACGCTCAAAATTGCTTAAATCACCTTTCTTTCCCATTCTGACATTCAGTTTGGAGTTCAGGAGATTGTCTTGACCAGGGCCACACCCCTAAATGCATTGAAGCAACTGCCATGTGATTGGTTGATTAGATAATTGCATTAAGGAGTAATTGAACAGGTGTTCCTAATAATCCTTTAGGTGAGTGTAGTTGGTAGCTGTACAGAGTTCTTCTCTCAAACTGGAAAAACTGTTCCACCTTGTGATGACACGTGGTAATACAGGAAGAGCTCCACTGTGTTTTTAAACCCCTTACACTTTCACTAGAACAATTTGGATAATTTCAGCCCTGGAAATGCCACTCTCTACTGAACTAAAAGTAAATGTAGCTGTTAACTTGAAAACTACCACTTTATGACATCACAAGCTGTAACAGAGTGTTTTGTGCCTTGGAGATGTAGACAGACTAATAATAAAGGGTTAACACAACTCCAGGCATGTTTTTGAGGAGGTAACATGACTTAAAGTTCACAAGAGTCAAGTTTGTGTAATATGGGCCCTTTAACCATTCTCAAAATCTATTTTACTCTTGAAGTACATTTTAAACAGGTATTTCAATACTTCTACACTAGTTGCTTTTTAAGTCCTTTTTTTTGCTCCTTTATCTGTACTTTTACTTAACTAACAAAACAGAGTAGCTACTTCTTCTGCTGTAGGCCACATGTCTCTAAAACAGAGGTAACTCAAAATGTCATGATAACCAGAAATGATGTTCCCACAGTGTCATGAATGCAGTTAGATTTTCTCCTGAGGCTGAGGTCAAACTGCTCACCCTGATGGACTGTTCGCCATAACTCTTTTCATGTTTCTACACTGGTCTTTTGTATTGACCTAAAGCTAAAGCTAAAGCTAGCCCTGAGGCGTGTACCACCTGCTGCTAGCCAACTGCCCTCCATAAAACACAGGGGACTAATGGTCTGTGCTCTGTGGAGTCATGTAGAGGACACAAACACCAGAGGGGTTTGAACCAAACTAGGATCAAATTACACTTAAATGTCCAGATTATCTCTTTGTGTGTAAAATTCTGTTAAAAATGTCTTTGAATTATGTCCTAGAATTGTATACTGGTTTACTGGCAGTTGTAATGAACGTCATCACGTTCATTGTGGCAGAAACGCTTTGAACGAGTCTGGTGATGGTTTATGGACTTACAAATTGTGCAGGGTTTCTAACTGTGACACAACAATCCAGGGAAAATTCTACATAATTTCAGAGTCTCAGAGGCAAAGAAATTTTTACAGAGGATTAATGAAATCAGCATGATTCAAACTAAATACAACTCCAAGAATGTGTTAATGGTTAAAAGCTAAAAAGCTCGATTTCTGCACCTGTGTCGTCCCATCTGAGAGCATGACATCATCACATTCTGTCCACCAATTGCAAGGGCCAATATTGTACATTCTTCAGGCACGGCATATTCCACTTTCAGATTATGTGTGGAAACAGACAAAAAAAAAAAAAACTTGAATCACAGAAGACAAACAGTTGAAATAAGGCTAGCTGAAATAGCTGTTGGCTTCCACAAGAGAAGAATTTCAAAGTGTATGCAATTTGAGCTTTAAAATGATCAAAAAGAGAGCACATCCTGGAGAAACACATGATGTCACAAGGGGGGACCAAGTATTGCACTTTTTAGCCATAAGAGCTCCATTACTCATACACTTTAAGTTGTATTCACATCTACTTTGACAACCAACATAAACAGGCCAGTACTTCACCTCAGACTCATGTGGGATGGTCGATCTCTATTTAACCAGACTACTGTAGAGGAGACCAGATTCTTTGCACATGACTCAATACTAAAAATATGACGCCCCCCAAAAGTTATTTCTAAGCTTTTTTCAGCCCAACACTGAATTCTAAGACTTTAAGAGAACGTCACACTGGGAGAATGCGCAGACTGTGATGCAAACGTCAAATGTAGCGTCTTTGCATTCATGGATTTCAGCTTCCATTTTGAGTGCTTTTTCCCATCAAAGAATATTTTATTTTAAATCGTTACTGCTATGGCAACGGTCTTAGATTTTTTTTATCATTATAAAACCCATGGCTAGAGCAGGAGTGCAGATTGTATCCTCAGGTCTCCTTTAAATTTTGTTTTACTCCTAATTTAGACCTGGTGTAGATCTAGTTTAAATCTGATTTAAATGTGTTTTATTCCTGTTTTAGACTTGGCTTGGTCCTAGTTTAGATCTGATTTAGATGTGTTTTAGTCCTGTTTTAGTCCTTGTTTACTCCTGGTTTAGATCTGGTTTAGACCTGGTTTAGACCTGGTTTAGACCTGGTTTAGCCCTGTTTTAGACCTGGTTTAGACCTGGTCCAGACCTGTTTTAGTCTGCAGTTCCTCTGACATCACACGTGTGCCTTATGGGCCTGTTCAGTGGAAAGAGTGAAGATGGGCTTGGAATCTGGCCCTCTGTTCTGTAGAAGGTCTGTGCTTCTCAGGTTTTCCACAGAGGCTGAAGCTGAGTCTCCATGGTGCCCTTTAGTATGGGATAGCTCATTATAGATCGGTTTGGATCGGACAGGAACACTTGTGTTTCTAGACACGGAACAGAAAGTAACAATTTCACAATGTACCAGACTCAAATAGACTCTTTCATAGAAGATGCTCGATGGACTTTGTGACATTCATTTATAGCACAAGTGAAAGCGCTTGTCCTAGAGCTTAAATGGACAAAAGTTATTTTTATCTAAGTTTCAGGGTCAACTGGGAACAGAAAATATCACAAACCTGTTTAAGATGCAAGTTAAAACTTGTTTTAAAACTACAGTGTGGACCTTCACATGTGGAGCCTCATATGTTGTATGATATAATGTGGAATATTATGGCCAAACCAATCAGGCCTGTGGAGATGTGAGCCCACTCCTACACAGACAAATGTTTTTCAGAGATTTTCAGTGCAATAAAAAAAAAAAAAACATGCTTTTTATGTAGTGTATTTTTTGACTAAAGGGTTCCATTCTCTGGCTTTGTTCCATGCATATGTGTATTCTCCTGCTAAAGGTCAAGAAGAAGAAGATATATTTACATCTAGATCTCTTTCACTGTCTTCAGGAACATGCAGATAGTAAGTGTCCAGCTTTATGAAGTCTGAGTCTGCGTGGACTGGATAGCACAGATTTTAAAAGTGGTGAAATTTGACACAGATCCAATTCAGCACAAAGCTTCAAAATTGTTCACAACAAGATTAGAAGGCTGACTAAGAGCTGAGTGCAGATCAGATCTGTGGAGAAGCAAGCCCACTTAGTAAGAATGAATGTTTTTCAAGTTTGTTTTTTTTTGGTAATAAAAAAACTTGTAATTGAATAAATACAACTACCATGCTAACAGTGCACCAGCATTACTTCCTAGTCTGTGGATAATGAAAACAGCACGGGCCGCTCATTTTCACACTAAATCAGAGTTGCTTTTACAATATATCTGGACTGGGGCCATTTTTTTTAAACTATATTGCATAAAAAAATATTTTAAATTCTCTGCTTCTGACACTATGACAAAAATGCATTTTGAAATGAGTCATTCTTCACATTCATGGTCTATTCCACATAACAGTACCTCCATCATCCCGTCCTCCCCCACTCCCCTGTCCACAGCCTTCACCCTATGACTGGACAGTTCTCACTGGGACCCACTGCTTCCGGTGACAAACATCATATTGGGAACCATGACTCAGGCCCTGCACTGGCTTCCCTGGAATTCTGCTGAAACAATGCATCTGTACAACCCCCTCCCTCGCTCACTTTCACTGCTCTGTCAACATGGCCGCTGCTGGAATGTCAGAGTGATGCATGCACGGGTCATGATAATCGCTATGACAACTTATCGTTTAATACATCATAGATTTATCATGGAGACTTTTACTTTGAACCACTGGGTTATTTATTGTCTATATTAATGAGATTTAAGGTAAAAGGTTAAATAAATAACAGATGCAAACTAATGACTAAAGTGTTTGGTTCATGTTTTTGAACCATAGTGTGCATAGTTAGAATGTGGGCTGGGACTTCTTATCTGGGCTCTGTGCAGGTACGTGAGGCTCTGAGCAGGTGAACCCGGGGGAAGCATGCACACACGGCATTCAAGTTATGCAATACTAGAAAATATGAATATAAGATGGAGAAATGGGCTGTGGGGAGAGAGCCGGGTAAATAAAGTTAACAATACAAGTTTTGATCATAGACAAAACAGCAAGAGATGACTTGGCCAGTTCTGTGTTTGGCGTTTGAATGTTTTATCTGTTTGAATGTTTTATCTGTTCTCAGTCGGGACTAAAATTTGATCGATTTGTTTTTTTTTATTGCCAATGCCAATTGTTCCAGACAAACCAATAAACTCTACTGATATTTTGGCCTGAATTTATTTATTTTAACCAAATCATATCATTTGAATTTAAAACAAACTCACTTCATAATGAGGGAGGCACCGATCCAGCTTTTTCAGTTCTGAGTTCAAGATTCCAGCTTGATCTGATCTACAAAGACTGAAAACATCATTTATTTCCTTTAAACAAAATAAAAAAATAAAAAAGATAAAACTGATCTAAATGTATCTGTTATTCATCTCTCAAGTAATGACAGAAAAACTTTAAAAAAAATAACAGTTCAACATTATGAGACTTTCTGGGCCAACTACAACCTGTACATAGTCTTATTACATCAACTGATGTAACCAGGATATTAAGTGAATCGATATTTGGGAGCCGAAATCTGATCAGTACATTCCTCTTCATGACCCTGTGTTTGGATGAGAGAGTTGTGAAGTCACATATGTGCTGTGTTCTCTTCATAATAAAATGTTCAAATAAAAACCTAATGCGAAGGACAAAACATGAAATAAGTCACAATATGTGGTATTCTCAAAGAGACACAAAATGAGTCAAACTAAATCATATCTGAAAAAGCAAGAAACAAAATGTTTAAATAATTTCCTGTTGTCACCACAAAGCTCAAGTCACTTTAGACTTACTCACAGTGGGAAGAGGAACCAGAACCTTTACTCAAGTAAGAGTACTGTTACTTCAATACAAATATTACTCAAGTATGCAGCTAGAAAAGTACTCTGAAAAGTATTATTTCTTTAAAAAACTTACTTAAGTCACTGTAAGTACTACCCTCCTCTGAAGATTGATTATAGTGAGTTTGAAAGCTTAAACCTTGCGACTCCATGTGCTGATAGGATATTATTTTCATTCTGGCTCTAGTTCCTGCCACTCAATGTTTTCACCTTCAAAAACATTTAAGAATCCCACATATATACAATCCTCAAAAGGCCTCCATCATCACTGCCTCCTGCCTCCCTCTGCTCACATCAGACCAAACTCCCGGTGTCCTGACACTGTAGACATCTGCAAACACATGGAGCAGCTATTATGATCTCACATGCCAGCTAAAATCAGGTCAACAAGCACCTCCTCTCTAAGCAACAACTAAACTACAACCACAAGAAGTTATGTTGTGTGTGGCCTAGACAAGCCAAAAAAACTACAACCACAACAAGTTATGTTCTGTATGTGTGCCCTAAATGAGCCAAAGTGTTTTAATTAGTAGTAAAAGTCAAATTTAAGCTAAATTACTGTCATCATACCACATACTACATCTTTTAATGGTTTATTCTTTGCAGACAGCTTTCTACTTGACATGTTTCCTATACCCAGTTTGAACGTGCTTTGCAACAGCTCCTCTAGCTAAACTCATACTGATCAAGTCCAGCTCAAGATCTGGAGATAAGCTATATTTTCCATATGGGACCAAGTAAGGTAGTTTAAGAGTCCGGTCACAGTTGAAATACCCAAGTTCAGATGGGCGTGATTGACAAGAGGATTAGTCAAGCAGAAACAAGCATGGTCTGTTTCTATCAAAACAAATATGGCTGCTTACAAGGAAAAAAGACAATGATAATAAAAACACTCCTTCTTTAGACAATATAATGTAATTTTCCATATTCAATGGTAGTACTTTCTTTTATATTTCCATGTGGCCTTATATCTGTGTAATCCCTCAGTGTTCCAAGTAGGTTCCATAGTGGTCCATGGGCATATACTAGTCTATGTGGTCTTATAGTTGCTCTGATACAGCTCGAGATCATTCTAAAGATATTCAGGAAAGGTTCATTTCTGTCCTGTCAAAGTATCGATACCCGATAAAAATGAGAATCTAGTGTTGTATCGATTAGTGTCAGATTTTCGATACTTCTGAGAACCCAAATTGCTTTAATAACACAATTTTGGTGGGAGGGTTTTGGTGAGAGAGTTAAGGCTTCAGTAGTTTCACACTTTCCATCTTGTTTTGAAATGTGGTCATTGCTCCACACCTTCTGAATCTGTGTATTGTTTGGCACCCTTTCCTCCCCGCACCCAGCTCAGCTCTGCAGGTATTAGTACCCAAAGGCAAAGGTCACTCAGGCTGGGTGTGTGAAGTAGCACAAGTGTGACTCCAATGGTAAACACAGAGGTGACGAACAGGGCACTTATATCTGGACTGTTACATAAGGGATCCTGACACTTATCACCAGCAACTCTTAGGGAGGGTCAATATTTACTGTCCTCTGCACCCACTTCTGCAAGGTCAGGCCGCTAGCTAGCATTAGAATGGTTAACATGTTAGCATAGTGTGGAGTGGAAAAGAGTAGCCATGTGTGCTAAGTTAGCATGATACACTCAGAATGCTAAATAGCTTCTTTAACTACGTTTAGCACCTCATTTGGCTCAATATGTTTTTTTAAATGTGGTATTGAGCCACTGTTCAAATGAAAAAGCCCCACTGTGTAACATTTCTGGTGGTGTATACAGCTGTTTGTCTCCATGAGTAAAGAAAAGTTAAAGCCAACAATATATTCATGGAGACAAGCAGTCGGCATTCCCGTCAGAGCCAGATCTGTGGAGAGGCGGGCCTGCTCATACTGAGAATGCATGTTTTTCAATGTATTTTCAAGCAATAAAAACACTTAAGACTGAAATAAATCTTTTTATTTTAGTCTTAAGTATTGGCTGAAATGCTACACAGTGGGCCTTTAATGTACAAGCCAAGTAAGAGTCAGATTTGTGGCGTTAGGAAGCTGTGTTTTTACATTTTCAATGCAATAAAAAACAAAATAAAAAAAACAAAATAAAAACAAAACACATGGTTTTCCTTTTGTGTATTTCAGCTAAGAAGTTACATACTGGTGCTTTAAAGTAAATGGGGGGGGGGGGGGGGGGGGGGCCTCTCCAAGTGGCGGAGCAGTTTTGAAGGCTTCATTGCCTCATTACAGAGCTGGTCGCCGCATATTATGCAGAGCAGGCGTGGTCTGTGGGAATCACCTGTCGCCATAAATCCATAGTTCAAGTAAAACTCCTGGTATTGTGTGTTAAAAGCTTTCTTTTTCTTGGAAGTTGGCTCTTTTTCTGTCCTTTCACTGGGCCTTTTCCCCTTCAAAAAGAAACTTTCCAAAGACATCTGTTTTTTACTCATTTTGCTAATTTGTGGGTTAAGTTGTCGGCGCTCAAGTGATGGAAATGTAATTGAGAGAATCCGGTAATTTTTCAAAATAAAAGATTTTTCAAAATAAACGATTGTTCAGACTCAGATAATAAATACAACAGAAATAATTAATTATTTCTTGGACGGCCGGTGGCCCGGTACCAATTGATCCACGGACCGGTACCGGTCCACGGCCCGGTGGTTGGGGACCACTGACCTAAGCCATCACATAGAGGGGATTTGAAACTGGAACTAGCACTGCAGGTTCAAAACCACTATATTTTAAAATCCATTTTTAACAGATAACTTACCTACTCATTTAAATATACACAAACATTATCACTTCATTCATCTAACTTCATTACATGTACAGTAGCAGAGTGGTTAGCAGTCAATATGCAGGGTTTGTGTGTTAAACATGTGTGAATGAAACAAAACACAGCTCCCGGTATGTATGTGATGAGGAAATAGCATTAGAACAAAGATCAGGTAATATCCTAATATGGGCCCTTTAAATGCATTTTAGACCTATTAACTTAAATCTGCAGCACGTCTGAAAAAGCTCACAATGGTCAGTCCTTCTGCATTTCTGCCGCAGCCACAAAACCAGCCTCATAAAATGTAATATCTGTAATTCTTTTCATACACTATTTGCAGATTACACAAAAGTATTTCTGGAAGATTTTTTTTTCCAAACCTAAAAATGTCTTTGAGGCTCAGACAGTCTTTTGATCCTGAAGGAAATGACTTGGCCATTGTGACTCAGCAGTGGTAGAATTACCTTATAAAAAGCACAACATAAAAGTAGAAGCAGCATATTTATGTAATCCAGTGAATGAGAAGATGATGACTGAAGGCCTTCAGTCTGATTTCCAATATGGATCGGATCTAAATGTGTCCTGCCCCAGTACAGATATATGCAAAAGAAGCTCTTGAGGTTAAAATTATTCTGCTGTGTACTGTCTGCATCTAAATATTAAGTGTTTTATTGTCTGATAATCAGGAAGTGCACGGTAGCATAATAGCTGTTGTTAGCATTACTCTGCTCTGGTCTCTGAGACTTGTGAAAAGTTCTTATAAACTCATCATGGTGAATAATTAGGATGGTCTGAATGCATAAGGTAAGTGAGGAATAACTTTGGACCACTGCAAACAGTTTAAAATGAACTATTTCGGTTTTTCACATTTTTAAAACAGTAAAAATCAAGCACAGTGCCTTAATCTCAAATAATGAAATCATGTTAGAGCAGAGGTCAATGAACTCAATTTAGGAGCGCTGCCATAGCAATTAACAATTTAAAACAAAATAGTTTCTGTTTTGAATGGTGAAAGATCCTCAAAATGTCGCCTTTGAACATAAAACTGAAACCTGTGTGTCAATCCAGCTAAGCTCATTTTTCTGACTCAAAATGTTCTTTTCCTTCATCACTGTAATCTTCTCTTCACCAACAAACGCACGACCGCCAACACAACACTGTAAAAAACGCCTAGCTGAGCAGAAAACTTACTATTTGAGCAAAGTCCATTCAAAAGTGTCTGATACTACACTTGTACTGCAGAGTGTCATAAAGTTACACACTACAACTTTAAAATAACTGACAACAACAACAACAAGGCTTCAGCTTGTCTCAGTCTGAGGGAAATGAACCTGACTCTAGTCTTATATTTCTGGGGATGTATTTCCTTGACGAATAAAGTTGATTTCTTCAGCTACAAATGGCAACAAGTCAACAAAATCAAATCAAAACATAAAGATTCAGTGAAATTCCAGTGAGCAGAAAATAAATTGGTGGATCATTTTTTGAACAAATCTGCTCAAAATTTACACCACAAAAATGAATCGCATGTAATTTCAACAATTTCAGTTGTACTTTTTGTACTTACTTAGTTTCACTTGAAATAGAACCAAAGCTTGTTTTACTGTTCTGGCAAATTTCAAAATGTCTTTATCTCATAATTTTCCATCTTAATTAGGTAAAAAACAAAACAAACAGCTAGAAATGTTATGGAAGTTAAATAATCTACAACCTGACAGTAAATAAATGGAAACAACAAGATGGAAAGATGAATATGAATAATGGAACACATTATAACTCGATACAGACAGTGTGGGACTAAATAATCTTTGGTAGTATACAGTTACAGTAGTACTTTTGTTCTCAGATTATACTTCAAACTGGTATTTGTGAGTGAACCAGATCACCTGATAAGTAAATGCATCATAACCTAAAAAAAGTTTTCAATACTATGCCAGATATTTTTACTGTACTATAATGCAACTCAGTGTGAAACTATTCAGAGTATTCAGAGTACAGTATTCTGAGCAGAATACATTGTAATGAAGGTATTCAATACTCTGTAACAAAATATATTTTCAAAGTATTCTTCCCAACATTGAATATAGATACGATTTTTTCCAGTGTTGTCACTGTGAGAAGCCAAAGCCCAGTGTGTCAGAGCCCTACCTCCAGCGATCCTCCGCAGCAGCTGCTGTCTGGCTATGATCCTGCCCAGCCTGTACCCGGACCGCCGCCGCTGATGGTCCATTCTGAGGTAGATCTCCTGGCTCTCTGCGCTCAGGACTCCCAAACAATCCTCATTTTCTGAGATCCCCCTGAACATCTCACGCAATTTGAATTTCCCCAACCTCTCCTACACGGCGCACAACAACTTCACATGGACTTGCAAACGGTCTAGACAGAGCCAGCGCAGAGGACTGGGAGTGCAAGGGAAGGGAGGGGGGAGGAGTGCCAACACTTCGGACCATGTGACCCGGGATCGGCCAATGGGAGGGCGGGACCTGCAGTACGGCCCACCTGGCAGGGCTGGAGACAGTGCTTGTGTGAAAGGGCCCTGACTTCCCCCTTGGCTCTGGAGGGAAATATAAATACCAGAGGCATTCCTGTGTTGTGGGAGCGGAGGGGTAGGGTGAGGGGGTGGGAGGGGACAGGGGAGGGGGGTTAGGGGACAGGGCTGTCTGTGTCCAGAGCATGGAGGTGAGGGGCCATGTTTACTGCAGGAAAGAGCAGAGTTAGAGCTGGTCAGGAGGCTGTTGTTGGTTTGTTTATTTGGTGAATGCTAAAGTTAAAGCCCCAGCCCCCTCTGTGAAGTCCTCAGCAGGCTCCCGGGCTCAGCAGGAAATCAGGGAACAGCATATATGCACAACCTGCAGGTGTTTGTGTAGAGACAGGAGGTACAGAGGCTGGATCACACCTCCAGAACGTCACAGCTCCTCTCTGCTCCACAGAGGAAACACACAGAATCTGACTGATGTGGTCCCTGTGTATGGCAGAGACACACACGTGAAATGTATTTATGTGTTATATAATAATGTCTAAATGTTCATCACATCCTCCACTGCTGATCTGACCTTTGACACCTAGAAGTTTTAACCTGGCTCTCTCCAGACTAATCTGTGCAGCACTCTGAAGTGAGTTCACACATTAATCTGGAACAGAAAGCCATTGGAGAAAGTAGAATATTCAGATGAATATTTGAATCTGATGGGTCGAAGTGTCACCACAGTGGAACACGCCGAAAAATCAAACTCTAGTTAAATCCAGTGAGACAAAAGCTCAGACATCAGCTTGATGTACATCCAGCCATGTCACCATGTTTGTGTGGGTTAGTTTGGAAGCTTCATCTTTGCCATCTTCATCTTTGTCCAAACAGCAATGATGGTCTGTGATTGGTCTAATCTCCAAATCACTGATGGCTCAAGCTCAATCTATGTTTTCTAGTAATGAATGTGTAATGAGAGAGACATTTTTTTAAAGTTTCAGAGTTGTCCCATTTTAGAGTTAGACAAAAGCAAACGTCTGTAACAGCTCTGTAAAAATGAGCCTGACGTTGGCTATAAAGTTTCATCATGCTCCTCAACTCTCACTTGTCCTATGACACAAGTGTATCTGCTGAGCACACACAGCTCTGTGATAAGGCTGCATTCCACAGACAAACAATATCCAAACCAAACCAAAGTCTTTTCCAACAACAACCCAGAGCACTGTGAGCACTGGCTTTTGTTTGTGTTGTTTCACTTTTAAATTTGACCCACACTCAAAGCGAAGCAAAACATGAGTCTATTTGACAGATTGCTACACTACCAGTAAGACGTTTCTTCATATACCACCAATCTCCATTCATCAGGCCTATCCCACACCACTGCAGCCTTAATGTCATAGCCCAGGGCCCCTGCACATGACATAACCAACCACAGAACCTAAACGCACACAAGCTCTAAGTGTTCCTGTCCCCGAGCGGCAAAATCCACGTCAACTCACAAAGCCACAAAGACCGCAATTCAGAACTCAGTCAAAAACTCTCTCCTCCTCCTTCTCCTCATCCTCCTCTTCCTCTTTTAACCTCCCCATCCTTGCCTGCTGCTGTTTCAGAGCTCCACAGTTAGATTTTGGGACTGAGTTCTGTGGGTGGATTAAAGTGACAGGTTTTCTTGTTTTTCTAAGTGTGACTTGGTCATAGTATTACATCAGTTCAATGGAAAAAAGTTGAGAAGAAAAGTACAAAAATACATAAGTTTTTGTGAGCTGTAAAACAGAATCACTCTGCCTCTGTCGTCCACACAGAAAACTCCATCAGAAATATACAGAGACAAAAAAGGAAGGCATTTTTCTGACAAATTGCATGGTTATCGTGTTAGTTAGTTGTTGTTAGCTTTACAGTCATGGCAAATCTCCATTGTGGTCTCTGAAAGCAATTAGGATGCTCTGAATGCATCAGGTAAATGAGGAATAACTTTGGACCACTGCATCCTGTTTAAAATGAACTCTTTCTCTTTTTCACCTTTTTAAGATGGGAAAAATCCCCACACCTGCCCACAAACGTCATTCAGATTGGTGTAGTAGTAAACCAGGAAGTAGAAACACAGATAGTTGTATCCAGACACTTCCAAGACGACAGAGAAAATTTTCAATGTGGTTAGTGTAAAATATGAGAGCTTCGTCAGTATGGAGGCAGTCGTGAGGGCAGGCTGTGTGCTGCTGTGTGAGCTCAGTCTGATATTAACAATGGTACTTAATAATATCAAAGTCCCCCTATTATAAATGTACAGTTTTTATATTGGTTAATCCATAACAACTGATAGACCTATTATGCACTTTTATGTAACTTTTCTGGTTGAGGGTCTCCATGAAAACGTCACTCCCTTGCCTTATCTATCTCCATGGAGAAAAGCATCTTCTTTTGTGACTGAATACATGCAAGTTAGATACGTTTAATGCCATACAGTGGAACATTCCAGGCAAAGTAATAACATCTCCATCTTCACCTCTGCCATAAAAGTTACCTTTTAATAATGGGAAATAAAACTGGACTAAAAGAAAATTGAATCTAGAGTGAACATGGGCTAAAGTTGAGCGAAGCTCTGCTTGACCACACCTGGACTTAACTTGGACTAAGCCAGGGCTAAACGAGGGTTTATCCTGGACTACATCAGGACTAAACCAGGGATAAACTGAGTGTAAAACAGGATTTAACCCGGGCTAAACCAGCGGTACACTAACAGCAACCAAACCTGGACCATGGACTAAATCATGACTAAACCAAGACAAAATTAGGGCTAAAACAAGTCTAAACCCAGGGCTAAACCAGCTCTAGAGTGAACCCACAGCAAACCTCATAATCAGAGCAGCCAAACCTGTTGAACCGTCTTCTGTCTGAGTTTGAATGAAAAAGTTAATTCATACTTGTTCTTCCTTGTTCTTCATCTAGACAAATGAATGCATCAGAGCTATCCAGTTACAATCTGTCTGTTAAATCACTTTTAAAGGCTCTCTACCTGATTTTTACATGAAAAACAGAACTAGATCATTTTAAACAGTTTGCAGTGGGCCAAAGTTATTCCTCACTTACCTTATGCATTCAGAGCATCCTAATTATTCACCATGATGAGTTTATAAGGGTTTTTCACAAATCTCAGAGACCAGCAGAGTTTTGCCATGCAACAACTACCTTGGTAACTTCCTGATTCTCAGACAATAAAACCATTTTAAAATCAAATGCAGACAGCACACAGAGGTCTCATTTTGACCTTAAGACTCTATCTTATTTTAGAATATCGGGTACAGTCCCTTTAAATCAGCCCTATTGTACTTGTACTTGTCTCTCTATAATTATAATCTCTGACACCCATGGATCATTATGTTATAGTTTATACATTTTAAATCACAAGATTCAACAACTTCAACACTGACTTCCACGTTAGAAAGCTGCAGTGCCCAGTGCGAGCTGACTAAAATGTTTATGTGACGTTGCCGAATCCTACGAGTATCACCAGATATTGGAGAAGGAACTGCTTATGTCACAGTGGCTGTGTACCAACTGACGTGAAAATGGGGTAGACTGACAAAATGGCATCTTGAAAAAAATTTTCTGTGTGAACTCCGCACACCCGACTGGGCGACAGGTGCGTAGGAGGTGAAGCACTTGTCTAAAAATTAAAGAAAAACTCCCGCACACTGTCTCACTCTTAATGCAATTTTATTCCATACAACATTTCGGTCGCTCTGACCTTCTTCACCTGGAGGAGGAGAGACAGAGGAGGAGGAACAGACGAGGAGGAATAGAGGAGGAGGAACAGAGGATGGGGAACAGAGAAGGAGGAACAGAGGAGGGGCAGAGGAGGAAGTACAGAGAAAGTATAGAGGAGGAGGAACAGAGGAGGGGGAACAGAGGAAGAGGAACAGAGGAGGGGCAGAGGAGGAGGGGCAGAGGAGGAGGTACAGAGGAAGTATAGAGGAGGAGAGACATAGGAGGAGAGACATAGGAGGAGGAACAGAGGAGGGGGAACAGAGGAGGAACAGAGAACAGAGGAGGGGTGGAGGAGAGACAGAGGATGGACAGAGGAGGAGGGGCAGGAGGCTGTGGTCAGAGCAGGTCTGGACATGCTCTGGTCTGGTCCAGTGTCCTCCAACTGCAATTTCACCAGCTGCACACACAGGAAGAAGAGTGGAAAAGGACAGAAGTGAGGGCAAGAGAAGAGAGGAGGGGAGGAAGAGAGGAGTCAGGGGGAAGAAGAGAGGAGGGGGACAAGAGAGATGGTTGCAAAGGGGGAATGGGGGAGAGAAAGGGAAGGGGAGGAAAAGAAGGGAGAAAGAGGAGAGAGAGAAAGAGGAGAGAGAAAGACGTGACAGAGAGAATGAGAGAGGGAGGAGAGAAGAAAGAGTAGAGAGAGGGAGGGGGAGAAAGAGGAGAGAGAGGGAGGGAGGAAGAGGAGAGAGGGCGGGAAGGGGAGAAGAGGAGAGAAAGAGAGAGAAAGAGGAGAGACGGGTAAGAGAAAAGAGAGAGATGGAGGGGAAGAAAGAGGAGAGAGAGGGAAGGGAGAGAAAGAGGAGAGAGAGGGAGGGGGAAAGAGGAGAGAAAGAGAAAGAAAGAGGAGAGAGAGATGGAGGAGGGAGAAAGAGGAGAGAGAGGGAACGGGGAGAAAGAGGAGAGAGTGAGGGAACTGAATGAAAGAGGAAAGAGAGAGAGAGTGGAGAAAAAAGAGAGAGAGGGGGTGAGGGGTCAGACTGCAGTATTTGTGACAGCAGTGAGGTCATGGCGTGTACTCTGACAGACGGAGTATTTATAACCAGACGAGTGTTCTGTCTGCACGTGCTCAGTCTGAGGTGAAGCACCAGGAAAACATCATGAGGGGTAGAGCTGGAGTGCATATGCAGGACTCCCCATTCTCTAACCCCTGTCCTGCAATCTAATTATTTTAAAATACTGATACTATATGAGAAAACCTAGAGTTTATTTTTGCAATTTCCTCATGACAAAAGAGTACAAAATATTTAAGTAACAGTAACAGAGTGTCTATAAGGACTTTAGAGACTTCAGAGTTTACCATAGATTTGGTTAAGACTACAGCGGCACAAATGTTTTTTGCCATAAATTCCACAACACAAATAACAACCCAGCACCCACCTAGACACTTAGAGCTGACTCACTTTACACCTGTAACTGATAAAACTGTCCAAGAGATTGTCACCAGTCTGAGTTCATCTACATGCTGCCTCGATGTGTTACCCACCAAATTTTTAAAGTCTGTGCTCAACAGTTTGCTGTCACCACTCACTCACATAGTTAATATGTCACTTCAATCTGGAACATTCCCAAGTGCTTTGAAAACTGCGGTTATCAAGCCTCTCCTAAAGAAGAGCAGTCTTGATGCCACAATATTGAACAATTATCGACCAATCTCAAATCTGCCATTTTTAGGCAAAGTCCTTGAAAAAGTTGTTTACCAACAGCTTATTAACTTCCTTGAAATGAACAACTCCTTTGATGTTTTCCAATCAGGTTTTAGACCCCACCACAGCACTGAGACTGCTCTTATCAAGGTGACAAATGACATCCGCCTGAACACTGATGCAGGCAAAGTCTCAGTCTTGATCCTGTTAGATCTGAGTGCTGCTTTTGACACTGTTGATCATGGGATCCTCTTACAGAGACTGGAGGACTGGGTGGGCATCTCTGGTACGGCACTAAACTGGTTCAAGTCCTATTTAGAAAACAGGGAGTACTTTGTTGAAATTGGAAAATGTATATCAGATAAAATGTCCCTGACCTGTGGGGTGCCCCAGGGTTCAATCCTGGGACCCCTGCTGTTCAATCTCTACATGCTGCCATTAGGCCAGTTAATACGCAGCAATAATGTGTCTTACCACAACTATGCAGATGACACTCAGATCTATGTCTCACTAGCAGCAGGTGAATATGGACCAGTGGATTCACTCTGCCACTGCATCCAACAGATCAGTGTGTGGATGCAAAACAACTTTCTTCTGCTAAACTCAGACAAGACTGAAGTTATCATCTTTGGCCCACAGAAACATAGAGAAAGTGTCAGCAGTCACCTCCAGTCTCTCTCTCTAAAACCTTCAAATCAGGCTAGAAATCTAGGGGTAATAATAGACTCAGACTTGAACTTTAACAGCCACATCAAATCAATAACATCTGCAGCTTTTTACCATCTAAAAAACATTGCAAAAATCAAAGGTATACTGTCAAAGCCAGACTTAGAGAGACTTATCCATGCATTTGTCTCCAGTAGGTTAGACTACTGTAACGGCCTGCTCACTGGCCTCTCCAAACGAGCCTTAACACAGCTGCAGTACATCCAGAACACTGCTGCTCGGGTCCTGACTAGAACCAGGAAGTATGAGCACATAAGTCCTGTGCTCAGGTCTCTGCACTGGCTTCCTGTAGCTCAAAGAATAGACTTTAAAGCAGCTCTGCTTGTGTATAAGTCTCTCCATGGCCTAAGTCCAAAGTATATCTCCGACATGTTAGTGCCATATGAACCATCTCGCAATTTGAGGACTTCAGGGACCGGCCTCCTGCTGGTGCCCAGAGTCAGGACTAAACATGGGGAATCAGCGTTTAAATTTTATGCAGCTAAAACTTGGAACAGTCTTCCTGAAGATGTGAGACAGGCCTCTACTTTGACAATGTTTAAATCCAGACTCAAAACAGTTCTGTTTAGCTGTGCATATGACTGACAGGTTTTTATTCTGCACTCTTCTCTTTTAATGTTGATTTTATGATGATTATTTGTGATTATTTATGTTTGATTTGTGTGATTTTAATGTCTTTCTTATTCTGTAAAGCACTTTGAATTACCTTGTGTACGAATTGTGCTATACAAATAAACTTGCCTTGCCTTGCCTTGCCTTTTTTTATTTGAATAATCTCCTTCAGTTTGTGGAGTGAGCTTTAAATGTCACAATGAGTCTGTTCTGTGATGCCATGTTGGGGTGAGACATAAGGCGCGAGACACGAAATAGGGGCCATGAGACATGAGACTGGGACTACGAGACACGTGACTAGGACCATGATACACACTACTGGGACCACGACCCACGAGAATGGGACCACGAAACACGAAACTGATACCAGGAGACACACGACTGGGACCACAAGACATGACTGGGACCACAAGACACAAGACTGGGACCACGAGACACAAGACGTGAGACATGAGACACGAGATAAGACCATGAGAACGGCAAGAGGCCAGATTTTTCAAGATTTGTGATAAATAAATGGTCCACTCCAGTTTACAATTTTGGCCTCATTTTGTATTTATTCTATTTCATACTTTTGTTGTCACTATAGCGCTGTGTTTTGGAGCTCTTAAGGAGGTTGAACTCTTTAGAACTTTTTTGTCCAGTTCAAATGTAAACAAACTCTCACCAGCTCATTTTCCACATGTGTGGGCAATTTTGTCTTGCAAGATCTTGAGGCACGAGATCTGGTCCCATCCTTAATGCCAAAAAAGTCCAGTTTATTTTAGATTCTGGGGGATTATTTTAGACTGTGGGGAGTGCCATAGTCTCCTGTATGAGTGGGAAACACTGGATATGAACTGTCTCTTGCATGGGTGTTTAGAGATGCACCAATACGATACTGGCATCGGATATCAGTGTTGATATTGAACATTTTCATGGTGTTATTAAACTAGTATTTTTACAAAGCTGTTCTGTAGTTACTTTAAATTATAAACAACAGAAAAAAACACATTTGGGTCATGTTTAACCTTATGCTGTTTATGTTTAAAGTAAACAAATGCTGTTTTCAGTCTCTGGTATTGATGATATCGATATCAAGTATCGGCAGATGCTTAAAGCCAAAATACCAACATCAGTATCAGTACAGAAGAAGCTGGATCGGTGTGTCCTTCTCTGGTCCACTCCACACTCAGACTTTGGCCTTGAAATGCTCTTAGCACTAGTAATACTGGACTCTGATATCACACAGGAAACACTGACCCTGGTGGTGACTTTGTTTGCTGCAGCAGACCTAGTCAAACTCAAAACAGCCTAATCACAACTGATCTGTGTCCCCAAATACAAGGTAAACATGTAAACATGTTCAAATGTCCCTGATAACACCACAGGCTGATGTATTCTTATGAGAAAAAACACAGGACAAAAGGCAGGGTCAGCTGTGACTCTAGTTCAGTTTTAAAAACATTAAAAGCGCCCCCTGGCTGCACAGCTCCTGTAAGCATGTTAGACTGAGAGTGCATTTTGAACATGTCATTAATGAGTACTGTCTTGAGTACTGTCTGTAGTACTGCGTGCAGTTCTGTCTGCAGTACTATCTGCAGTACTGTGTGTAGCCCCATTGTGTCACCGTGCATTTACATATCAGTTAATATTTCCTTAAGTAACATGACTTAAGAATGTGGACTGGATCTTACCAGCCATTCAGAGTAGAGATCTCAGAGACTAAACCAAGATCAAACCAGAACTAAACCAAGACTAAACCAGGACTAAACCAGGTCTACATCTGATTTTATAATTTTGGAGAATGTGACAAAACATGAAATAAGTCACAAAATGTGGCATTTGAAAGAGACAGAAAAAATGAGCCAAACTAAATCATATCTGAACGAGCAGCAAAAATGTTCAAATTATTTCATATTGTCAACACAAAGCTCAAGTCACTCACAGTAGGAAGAGGAACCACAACTTTGACTCATGTAAGAGTACTGTTACTTTAATACAAATATTATTCAAGTAGGAGTGAAAGTATGCAGCCAGAAAAGTACTCTGAAAAGTACAATTTCCTCAAAAAGTTGCTTAAGAAAATGTAACCAGTACCAGTAATGCCCCACCAGTGGCAGAACTACTCAATTTTGTTACTTAAGTAAAAGTACAGATACCAGAACATAAAATATTCATGTAAAAGTATCACATGAAAAAATCTATTAAAGTAAAAGTATTAAAGTGCTATTAAAGTGTAAAACTTTACTTAAAGAGTAAATTAGTAGTTAGTAGTAGTAGTAGTAGTAGTAGTAGTAGTAGTAGTAGTAGTAGTAGTTTTAGGATCTATTAAAAAAGCTTCAAATGAGTGAATGAGTGATTTTGATAAAGATTTGTGCTAAACAGAAACAATTCAATCAGTCGTTTTTATTTGTATATTTTTGTTTGTTCAAATTATGAACGAGTTAAAAATAAACCCTCAGCGTTTTAGCAGGTCTCAGACAATAATAAAAACGACTTTTACTGTTCAGTCCAGTTAAAAAAATGTTGTGGAGTAGAAAGTACAGATACCTACTCTCAAATATAGTGAAGTAAAAATGAAAAGTATACACTTAAAATGTACTTAAGACAAATACAGATATCTCAAATTTGTACTTAAGTACTGTACTTTGCTCCTTTTATTTTGTTACATTCCACCACTGCTACCCACCTCTGGACAAGACCAGGACTAAACCAGGACTAGAACAGGACCAAACCTAACTCAGGTCAACGAACCAAGAATTATTTATCACACTCAACTTTCGTGATCAAAAACATTCAAATAAAAAATGAACTCAAAGCCAATATTGTGAAATCAAACGTTTTCCAAGGTAGTGGGGAAAAACACTGATGGATAGCGCCCTCCTGTGACAAATAAGGCAATCCGTTATGTCAACCACTGCTCTCAATGACATAATCCTTAAACCTAACTAGTCCCCATGTTAACGTCAATATGATGGATTGCAGGTGCATTCCAACTCGAAATACACTATAAGCACGTTTTAAGCAGCTATTCAAAATGCCATGGACACAATACGCTTTCAAATGCCCCACCGTCTCCCCACATCTCACCCCTAACTTCAGCGCGTCTCAAACCGGGTCAGCGACTCCCTTCAGCGGGCTTCTGTCGTGCACTCACCTGCAAGCCTCCGCTCCCGGACATTCCTCCAGATTAAACCCCAGGCTTTGGAGGTTGAACTTCGCAAGTGCTCACTGAACGAGCGGCGGAGCTTGAGTTTAGCAACCGAGTCCCGTTTGGAAGTCATGGCGAAACCGTGCGCTCGAACATAACCAAATACCAATCCAAGGTCTCCAAATTACGCACGGAGAGGGTCACTTTGGATCCAAGCGTGACCACTCCAGACGCGCGGACATGTTGACAATATTCCCTTCGTGTGGAGCGGTAAAACAGAAAATTTGCAAAAAAGTTAGGTAGTAAAAGCGCAGAGGGTGAGTCGCAGATGTGTGTGCGTGGACGGTGAGCGCGTGTGTGGACAGACGCACGCAGACAGCTCCACGGCACACGGACGCGTTTAGGGACAGTGGGAAAAGAGGCGAGCAGCAGGGAAACGTCAAATAGTTACACCATGCAGAGGAGCTTGGAAATGCGCTGTTTTAGGTTATAAACGAACATAACATGGTTAAAGTTCAGTAGATAAACATGTCTACTACCATGAATGACAAGCTAACCAGAATAACAGAGGCTACTTACATTCAGTTAAACCAAAACTGCCCAACTTGGGTCAGCAGTTCCAAACCCTTATTATGATGCCTGGATTATTTGCTGATCTGTTTATCCATAAACAAATAAACCTTGATCCACAGCCGACCATTTAAAAATCTGGAAATGTTACTACTCTCCATGGAGACAATATTTCACAGTATGCCATTAGACTCATCTTATCTCTAGCAAGTGATGTCACTTGGCCAATGTACAGGTTAGATCTGTGGAGAAGCGATTCACCGTTCACAGTAAGAATGCATGGTTTCCAAGGTATTTGTTTTGTAATAAATGCCCTATTGTGGAAAATTCCAGGCAAAGCAATAACATCTCTATAGAGACGAGAAAGTGCTGTCTGCATAGTGCAGTTTAACACAAGTATAGTAAGTGACAATCAAGAGGATGGCATCAGATACAATATGTCCTTAAATGCACCACAGCCTGCAGACTACTTCAGATCCCCATTTACTGCAGTTTTTGAAGTACTTTGAAGTACCACCTTGCTCAGATGACACTGGACAAGTCTGGACATATGTTTTTCCAGATTTTAGACAAAAAAATTAAGAGGACATCTTTCTTTCTTTCTCTCTTTCTTTCACTCTTCTTTAATTGTCAGGAACCATGTACAAATTCATTAATCCTACAAAGGAAAAGATGATTTATACCAGATTTAGCTACTGCTACTTTCCACCTGCAGTCCCTGGGCAGGTAACCACACATTAAAAATACACATTTACATAATAAGGCTATTAACATTAGCAATAAAATGCAATAAAAATGTCCACGTGTCCAATACATGATATTTCCTACAGCCCACACCAACATAAAAAAAAACAAAAAAAACAAACAAAAAAAAGCATTATGTGCAGTGAATACAGAACAGCACATATTAACTAGGCTAATGTCAACACATTTGATCTAAAATGCACTTTTTTCAAAATTCTAGTAAAATTATTCAAATCTACAGACAATTTCAGACTGTCTGGAAGCTGAATCCATTGTCTAATGAGAGCCAGTTCAGTCCATTGGCTTTTGTGGCCAACATGAGTCTGTGTACAAAGTCAAACAGGCTGTAATTCATAACCCCGGTCATTTATTATGTAAGAGTGTGGCTTTATAACAAGTGTGTTTACTTGTTTTGTGGAGTAGTTATACAGCAACAGTCACTTCATGGCAGGAGGATCAAAGGTTTGATTTTGTGCAGTACCTGCATGTGGTTTTCATTTCAGTGTTTTGGTTTTTCCATTCAAACTAAAATGGTCCTCCAGCTAGGTACTCTATGCTCCAAATGTAGAGAGAGGACCCAACAATACTGTAATAGTATTGCAGTTTGAATGATGGGTGCGCAGTCTTCAACAGGAAGTCATTTTAGGTCAATATTGCAATTATAAAAAGCACAATATTTCTTTCTTGATGTTTTCACACCTTCACCAGAGCCATTAAAATTGTCAAATTGTTCATACATTTAAAAACAGTAACTTTTTGGAGATAACATGTCATCTGCACAATTCTACACACATAGAAAGATAAAACCGTACTTTGAATATTCTCCACGGAGATAGATGCGTTTAATGCCATACTGTGGAAGATTATAGCCAAAGGAACAACATTTCTATGGAACGATGCAGGAAGAGGCTCTCCTCCAGGTCAAATAAGAGTCAGGTTTGTGGAGATGCAAGCTCCCTCACCATAAAGACTAATCTTTTTCTTTGTAAAACATCCAAAATGAAAAAAGGTACTTTTGGCAAAAAAGTTACGAGGTGGTGTTCAGATTTCTGGGTTTAAACACACAGCACACTTTTGAGTATGACTTTAAAAAATGCAAAGGAATGTAAAAATATTTCAAAACTTTAATAAATGTAAAATTATATACTTTAAAGTAACAAAATACTTTCCACCAGCACATTCTACCACATTTCCCCAGGCAGCTTGGTCTAAAAAGTACCCAGAACCAGGGGATCAGAGGCTCAAAGGAAGGGGGCTCCGAGGCTCTATTTTGGGGCACATTTCTGATGAGCTCAGCCTGAGATGGTGATCTGAAGAAGTTTGACCCGAGAGTTCCAGGAGGGGGATGCTGAGTCAGACACCCAAGATCTGCTCATCACGTTAGGGGAGAGGGCAGGGGGGTCAGGAGAGAGCACAGGATGGGCAGGAGCGTCATTGAAGAGGGCAGGAGGGGCAGGAGCGTCAGGGGAGAGGGCAGGAGATGTAGGGGCATCAGGGGAGAGGACAGGAGGGGCAGGGGTGTTAGGGGAGAGGGAAGGAGGCGTAGAGGCATGCTCAAACAGCGGATGTCATCATTTAGGCGGTCTTTATTTTAGAACTAGACAGTATTTTACAGTACAGTATTTTTTAACAGCTCCCGTCAACCTCACTGTTAGCATCACTACTTCCTGTCCAGTTCTGTCTCTATGAGGTTTTTGCAGAGTCACGCTAAAATGAATAAATATTAAAGATGAGGCAGTGGACTGGATGTCACTGACAACATGTTAAACACTGCACAAATAAAATGAATACTTCACCAAGGGGCAAAGGACTTCTGTGTTAAGAAAGATACATATTTGTGTCTCAATGCTAATGCTAATGCCAATTTTGAGGCATAATACATATTAAATAAATATTAAAATATGTAGACTACCACAGACTGAGGTAGTTTACATTTAAAATAATTGACTGTTTTTATTTTAATTCATTTTAATTTAATTGACTGTTAGCTCTGAGACACAATGAGCTAGCTAGAATGCTACTGTGCAAAGAGCCTATTGCATTTAAAAAGTGAAATTGTTATGATGATCCTGAAGTGTTAAATCAGGATTGTGTTCACATAGAATTTTCAGTTAGTTTAATGTTAAACCAGTGCAGATTTTAAGATGCTAAACCTTCATTCATTCAAAAGTATTCTGACACTATAGAGTGATCAATGTATTTGCCAATCCTGACCTGGCAGATGATCACTTTAGTTCTGTTTTTTCTGTTTGTTTTTTCATATTACTTTTGATAACCCATCTCTGTGGGTGTTTGACACAGCCAGGGCCCAGGAAGATCAGAATTTTTGTACTTTAATTTGAACTTTGACATGTATTCTACTTAGCAGTACTTACTGTTAAACATAACTGGAATAAATGTAATAGTAATTTTTTGACAAATACAAATCTACATGTCATGGATCACACCCCTCCCCCTCTCAATAATGGTTTGCTCTGTTGTCCACACCAAAGAAGAGGAAGCAGAGACACAGGTGCCAATAATGCACTTTCAGTAAAAATGGTAGGACTGATCTTTATTGAATATGATGGCTTTTGAAATCACTGAATTCTAGGCATGTCATGATAACACAATTTACTGTTAAAATTATTGTCAGAGGGAGAATACTCTATTATATGACCTTTAAAAAACACAAACACATGTAAGCAACACCCATCTAGTTTGTGGCCTTCATAAAATTCCATTTAAACACCAGCACTTGTCTAGTATGTGACCTTTATAAATTCACATGTAAACATCACCATTCATCTAGTACGTGACATTTATAAAATCACATGTAAACATCACCACTCGTCTAGTATGTGACATTTATAAAATTACATGTAAACATCACCACTTGTCTTGTAGGTGACTAGCTTTATAAAATTACACTTTCTCTTTGATAAAGTCAGTGTGGCCCAAACTTTACATTAGTTTGTCCAATTTAGAGTTCCGCCTTTGTGAAAAGTAGGGGGCCAAGGTTCTTAGAAAGAGAACCAGAATAACACCAGGAGTATGCAGACTTCAAACAGAGAGTCCAGACACAGACACTGCCTTCTCTGTCAGCTGTGAGGAGCCCTATATGACCTTTGACCTCTGTCCACATGTCTAAGGCTAAAGGCTAAGGCTGAGGTGTAAATGGCTTAGGTGCCCAAAACAACACAACCCTAAAATAAATGTACAAGAATCACATGAAATAATCTACTAAGTAAAAGTATTAGAGAATCTGTTTAAAAATGTACTTAAAGAATAAAAAGCAAAAGTATTTGCATAGATTATGAGATCTAATAAAGCTTTCACATGTAGCAATTTTGATACGGATTTGAGCTGAATTTTGTTCAACAGAAACAATTGAATCCATATTTTAACTGTTTATATTTGTATATTTTTGCTTACTCAAACTATGTTAAAAATAAACCCTCAGATTTTTCAGGAAGTGCATGCTATTTGTTGATAGCTTTACCGTCACAGCAAAAATTCTCTCTGGTCTCTGAGAGCTGTGGAAAGTGCTTATAAACTCATCTTGGTGAATAATTAGGATGCTCAGAATGCATATGGTAAATGAGGAAATGGAAATGAGGTTTAAAATGAACTAGTTCTCTTTTTCACATTTTTAAGACAGTAAAAAAGGTACATGCCTTTGTAATGTAATCTATATCTCTATTCTTCGTCTTTGTGTTTCTCAGTTCCTCAGAGGTCAGTTGTGAAGTGGACATTTATAGACACGCTTGGACATTCAGGTTCCCAGAGTTCTGCCACTGTGGGCAAATAACTGCTTAATAACCCACACATCAGGGTAGTGCCACTGTGTACTCCCTGTCCGATGGAGTGTTGCAGCAGGAAGGGCATCTGGTGGAATAAGCATGCAATAAAGTAAAATTGTTTGACCCACATATATATATTAAAGTTCTTAGGGTCAAATTGAGACCTTTGTGTGCTGCCTATATCTATTTACAAAGTGTTTTTATAGTCTGCAAACAAAGTCATGCTGATGTGCTATTCACATGCTTGTTGTTAGCCTTATTGCAAAGGCAAGGATTGATTTAATCTTTAAAATATGAAAAACAGAACTAGTTAATTTTAAACTGTTTGCAGTGGTTTCCTAGGGCATTCTGAGCATCCTAATTATTCACCACGATGAATCTCAGAGACCAGAGCCAAGTTTTGCTGTCACTGTAATGCTAACAGCACACCAGTCTTACGATACAGACGCTTTATGGAGTTGTTAAGTGATGATGTCACTACTGGCTTTTAAAGTATTTACAATTAGCAGTGCGCACTACTTTAAACTCGTGCTAATACTACTGTTACAGAGAATACATAGAATACACTGTTACTCAGACTCAAGGACAGGACTGTGAGTTCCTGCTGTTGTATGGGAGCTCACGAAGATAACGCTCTGTTGACCAGAAGAGCCTCCTTCACACACATGCACTGATACAGACACACACATACTGGCACACATGCACACACACACATACACACACACTCTCTCTGATACAGACAGACACACACACACACGCACCCCCACACTGATACAGACACACACACACACATTGATACAGACACATGCACACAGACACGCTTATGCACACACACACACACACACACACACACACACACACACACACACACACACACACACAGATACAAGCACACACACATGCACTGATACAGACACACATGCACAGACACAGACACACACACAGATACAGACACAAGCACACTGACACACACACACACACCCCCGACACACACACATGCCCCCCCCCCCCCACACACACACACACTGATACAGACACACACGCGCTCTCATCCTTTCTGTAGAGTCTGTTGCTTTATTGTTCACTGTGCGAAACTCATTTAACCCTTCTGACTTTATAGCCTTATTTCCATAGGGCTGGTACTGGACGGTGCGGACCCTGAGTGTTTCCACTGCATTAAACTGCTCAAGGTCCAGGGCTCTGCTACATGAACAGCAAATGTCACCTCAATATAACTAATAAAAAAAACTTTAAAAATCAAAATCGTACTTGGATTATCCTGTCTTAAGGTTGATCTCAGTGAATCACAAAAAGACATTTAGTATTCCAAGGTTGTGGGGCTGTGAGACGAGGCTAAAGCTAAAGCTAGCATAAACAATAAACACTAAACTAATTCTGGCTTGTCTTAATTTTTTTTGCATTTATTAGTGAAAATGAGGCTTAAAGTTTCAGACTCGGGTCCACTTTGACGCATACACCAGAAATGAACATTCTTACAGGGTCCAATCGGCAACTTCACAGCTGATTTCGAGCTTTTTCTAGCTTAAAGAAGAGACAAACAGCCTTCAGAAGTGTATGCGTAACCACAAGTTGTACCATATATGTAAAGAATATCATAATTACATATTAAATTAAATCACCACTATGTATATCTCACTAACTGCCGGTCACCGCTAAGGCTATCTTAAGATTTGTGATTTTTGTCCCTATATTTTCATTCAGCTCACACGCCTTGGACCTGGAAGTGACATCACACTTAACAACTTTATAATTAGATGCAGATTATTTTACCATCGAAAATGAAGGAATAATTAGAATATCATAAAAACCTGCCATGTGCACTGCAGTTTTATACTTTTATATTAAACAACAAAATCATTTACTCCTCATCTGCTCTCAGCTTCTTAATGAACACTTGTACTTGTTACTTGTAGTACTTGCGCTGGTCCGGCCACATTCCATGGCTGCTGTCTATGTGAATTACGCTCCATAATTCTTAAAAAGGAAATTCCCAGATGTGACCGTGATAACTGTGTGTTTGGGTCACAGTGCTAGCCTGAAGCACAACACTGTGGCTATTCCCGAGGCTTTCCTTCTTCTCCCCCATAACAACCCCCCCATCCATAACGACCACTCCACCACCGCCCCCTGAAGGCTGGGTCCAGGCATGTGCTGTCAATTTCCTGACCATATATTCCCTTGGCGTTCCCTTCCCTTGTAGTTTTCCACAGCAAGCTCACGTGTGGACTGGAGGAGATGAGGAGGAGAAAGGCTTTGGGGATAATCCAAATTTGACTATTTTGGTTGCTTCAGAGCACTGGTTCTTGAAGGCTCTGTACCTGATTTTAAAAACATAAAAAACAGAACTAGGTCATTTTAAGCAGTTTGCAGTGGTCTGGGAGTCCCTGCTTAGACTGCTGCCCCCGCGACCCGACCCCGGATAAGCGGAAGAAAAATGGATGGATGGATGGATGGATGGATGGATGCAGTGGTCCAGAGTTATTCTCACTTGCCTTATGCATTCTGAACATCCTAAATATTTACCAAGATAAGTTTATGCATGCTTTTCACAACACTCCATCACATACTTTCCATCACAGTATTGCTAACAACACCTAGCATGTCAACCGCACACTTCCTGATTATTGGACAATAAAACACTTTTAAATAAGATGCAGACAGCCTGAAGAGCTGCTTATACAATGGGGCAAAAAAGTATTTAGTCAGCCACCAATTGTGCAAGTTCTCCCACTTACAGAGAGGCCTGTAATTTTCATCATAAGTGCAATTCAACTATGAGAGATGACAGAATGGGGGGAAAGAACCCAGAAAATCACATTGTAGGATTTTTAATGAATTAACTGGTAAATTGCTCGTTAAAATAAGTATTTGGTCACCTACAAACAAGATTTCAGGCTCTCACAGACCTGTAACTTCTTCTTTAAGAGGCTCCTCTGTCCTCCATTCATTACCTGTAGTAATGGCACCTGTTTGGACTCGTTCAGTATAAAAGACACCTGTCCACAACCTCAAACAGTGAGACTCCAAACTCTACTATGGCTAAGACCAAAGACCTGTCAAAGGACACCAGAAACAAAATTGTAGACCTGCACCAGGCTGGGAAGAGTGAATCTGCAATGGGTAAGCAGCTTGGTGTGAAGAAATCAACTATGGGAGCAGTTATTAGAAAATGGAAGACATACAAGAGCACCGATAATCTCCCTCGGTCTGGGGCTCCACGCAAGATCTTACCCCATGGGGTCAAAATGATCACAAGAACAGTGACCAAAAATCCTAGGCCCACACTGGGGGACCTAGTGAATGACCTGCAGAGAGCTGGGACCAAAGTAACAACTGAAGTGCAGTGCCAGACGTGTCCTCCTGCTTAAGCCAGTACATGTCCAGTCTGAAGTTTGCTTGAGAGCATTTGGATTATCCAGAAGAGAATTGGGAGAATGTCATATGGTCAGATGAAACCAAAATATAACTTTTTGGTAAAAACTCAACTTCTTGTGTTTGGAGCAGAAAGAATGCAGAGTTTCATCCAAAGAACACCATACCTACTGTGAAGTATGGGGGTGGAAACATCATGCTTTGGGGCTGTTTTTCTGCAAAGGGACCAGGACGGCTGATACATGTAAAGGAAAGAATGAATGGGGCCATGTATCACAAGATTTTGAGTGAAAACCTCCTTCCATCAGCAAGGGCATTGAAGATGAAATGTGGCTGGGTCTTTCAGCATGACAATGATCCCAAACACACTGCCCCAATGGAGTGACTTCGTAAGGAGCATTTCAAGGTCCTGGAGGGCCCTAGCCAGTCTCCAGATCTCAACCCCATAGAAAATCTTTGGAGGGAGTAGAAAGTCCGTGTTGCCCAGCGACAGCCCGAAAACATCACTGCTCTAGAGTAGATCTGCATGGAGGAATAGACCAAACTACCAGCAACAGTGTGTGAAAACCTTGTGGAGAATAATGGTGAGTTCACACTGGCGCGTCAGGGGCATCAAGTTCACATGCAAAGTCTATGGTGGATGCGCGTCCTCTGTTTTTGCACTGCGTCTTCAAGTGTCAGGGTGCCACGAATCTGCTGTTGATGCGGCACGTCTTGAGCATCCAGGCACTTTTGGCATTTGATGCGCAGCCCCAACCAGTCAGAGACTATGCTCCAGCAGAGTCATGGACTCTGGCGTCCAGAGCGTCCATGACATGCGTGGGAGGTTTCTGCCCTAAAATGCAAAGGCGTCCAACTAGAGGGGTCCAATGTGTTCTTGATGCTCCGGTGTGAATGTACATTACAGAAAACTTACAGAAAAGACCTCTGTCATTGCCAACAAAGGGTATTGTTGAAGGATCCCAGCAGGGGTCGCCAAAGGGTGCGTGAACGTGACGTCACACTGCTCTAATAATGCTTAAGGTAACTAAAATATTATGCTGAAGTTATGAAGTGAATTAGACCGATTTACCGATTTACTTATACCAATCTGCTAAATATAGACTCATTTATTAAATGTGTATTTGGTTAGCTTTGTTTTTATTCTTATATTTGACTTGCTAATGATGTTATGATTATTAAAGTACAGCTATGGTAAAAGCGAGTAATAATGCTACTGAACAAGGTGCCTAAGCTACTCAATTTGTTAAAGAATGTTTGACCAAAAGAATCTTATGTGCTAATTCTGCTAGTTTATGAATTTGCCTTATTGTACCCGTAATATTGCATTTATAGCTTGCTTTTGATTTAATGATGCATTTAAGTAGTAATTTGATGGTTAAGGATTTAATGGCATATTATCATATAACCAAAATGCCTTTTAATATTTTTTGATGAATTTAACTTTTATGTTTAAATTTTGCTTGTGCTTGTAATAACAAGGTGATGATTGTAAAATCAATATTTGACAATGTGAACTAGGCTGGCTATAGCTGACATTGAATTAAAGGCTCAAATTTGTTCTAAATTAAAGATAAAACCAAGTTCAAAAGTTCAGTTAAGTTCAAGACAAGTTCAGGGCACATCTGCGCAGGTGCAACTTCACAGTGCACAGGAACTGACCATATTTGGAAACTTGGAAAGCCCCTAAAACCCATATTTGTAGTCAGGGGAAGTACTTTGTAGTCAGGCCATGTTGACAGTCAAAAATTGATTGGTTCTTGAGATTTGGAAAGTCCCTTGTAACTGTATATAAGCTGTACTCGTTTTAAGAGCCACGGAGATCTTTTTGATGTGGGGACAATACGTATCTCACTCACTGATATCTTCCGTGTTGCCTCGACTGGGCGGTAGGTCGTTCAGTCTCTGACAAGTCTGGTATTGTTGCGTGACCCGCCTGTCCACTCACGGCGTGGCTAGAAAGTGGGACTAGTTTGAGCGTCTGCGCTGGCTACCCCATCTCAGGGTTGGATTCTGGGTGGTAGAATAGTAGTCCGCTGGGGACCTTACCACTTGGGGGTTCATCTGAATTGCCTATCTTCTAGTCACATGAGGGCCGTGTCTCGAGACGTTTAGGCTCAAATCTCATGCCAATCCAGCGTCATATTGAACGTGCCTCAATTTGTAGCCCCTTTGAACCTCATTTGGCAATAAACACACAAAAAAGGCATTTACTGACTACATCTCATTTCTGTCCCAACACTTGATCTCCTCTACTTTTAGCTAGACCAAAAGTTTAGTAGTTGACAGATCGACTCGCCGGGGACTAAATCTTCGTAAGGTAAGTCTTCACACTTTCTTGCACTTTTCTTAGCTGGTCCGGATCCAACCTTGGGAGGTAAAAGGGTTTTAAATGGGTTACCAATACGGGTCATCTGGTGTTTCTCCCTCAGGTAAAAGTTGTTAAAGTTGCTCTACCACTGCGGTGATTCGACAGGTATATAACAAAGTATTGAGATGAACTTTTGTTATTGATCAAATATTTATTTTCCACCATAATTTGCAAATCAATTCTTTAAAAATCCCACAATGTGATTTTCTGGATTTTTTTTCTCATTTTGTCTCTCATAGTTGAAGTGTACTTATGATGAAAATTACAGGCATCTCTGACCTTTTTCAGTGGGAGAACTTGCACAATTGGTGGCTGACTAAATACTTTTTTGCCCCACTGTAGTTTGGCTAGTCTAATCACTGCCTTTGGGCATACGATCAGATCTAAACCGGGTCTAAAACCAGACTATGTCAAGAGTGGACCATAGCCACTGTAGTTCTAAACCAAAACTGCCCACACCTCTGCGTTAGACACTGCACATGTCTGAATATGTGTTATCGCTTAAAGAGATCAGCACTAGTTTATTATGAATGGAAAAAAGTTGTTTCATTTCATTAGTATTCAACCAGGAGAGACTTCAGACACAAGTCAGTTTAGAGGCTTTGCATATTTATGAGATGAAACATTGGTTCTTAGAAATAGATAGAAACAACAGCAGTGTAAAGAAGTATAGAGTCTCTTGTGGGAGGTCTAAAAGAGGAGATCGAGAGGCTGAGGAGGCATTGACTGTGTATGGCATTAAAAGTATCCATCTGTTTGTGTCATTGCAGGAGTTTTTATTGTTCAAACATACTTCAAAAACGTCATACCTTATTATCAACAAGCTCACCTCTCTGCGGATCTGACCTGTACATTGGCCTGATGACATCACTACGGGGATAGATACGTTTAATTCTATACTGTGGAACAACAACATATGGTCAGCCCTCTACCAGAAAAGTTCCATAGTGCAACTTTAGACTGTATGGTACTTTTAGCATCGTAATCTCACCTTTTGTGCTATATAAAAGGGAATTAGTTTGATAAAAGTGAAGGGAAAGGACAAGACAGTGAATTGGCCAAGAAGTTTTACTTACACAAGCATGGTTAAAAGTTCCAAAATTATGTCGCCATACAAATGCTCTCAATCCCATGAGTAAATCTGTCAGCTGTGCTCAGTTTCACAAGAAGAATTCTGTTTCACAAAAATCTATATTCATGCATGTTGCAGAGTTGAGAATATGTTACATGCATGTCACTTCAGTTTAGGGGTACCTAGGACACGTTTGGAGGGGAGGGCTTTTGGGGGTCAAAGTTCACGGGCAGAGGTAAAGTCGCCATGACAGGCGTACGTCAGCATTGTCTCTCTGAAGGACAAAGCATGTAATGGGCCGGTCTGTGTGGGATGGTGGAGGAGGGGGTGGGGCTTGTGATGGGCCAGGGGGTGTGGTTTGTGGAGGGGCGGGGTCTGTGGTAGTGCATGGTAAACCGCTCACCACACAGAGGAGTTTACATTAGAGATCACAGCTTTGCTCTGTATCACAATCACTTTCAAAATGTACAGTCATGTTTCTGTTATAGCTAAAAATAATTTGTCGCAATGTCAACTTTAAAGAAAATAAAAAGAAATTCAGAAATTGAAAATTTAACAAAAAAGTGAAAAAAGTGAAAGACTATAGAATCACTGGAGAGACCTCTTAACATCAGCTGGTGGAACAGAGTCTTTCATTTTTAATGAGAGGATATTCTGCAAAATCAACTTCTTGGAGCTTTCTACCATGTTATAATGTTGTTCCCTTGTCAAAAACATACCGGAAATAATCTAGTGATCTCTCCCGGGCCCTATTCAGTTAGTAGTAAGATAAATATACAAAAACATGATATAAAACTGTACACTACAACTTCACCTGATCCAATGCATAGTAGTTTCATTAGTAGGATGCACGCTGATTGTGTTGTGATAGCGCTCTGAACGGGGAATGACTTAGCATGGGGAGCAACTGAATGTTAATACCCCAGTGTAATACCCCCCTTGATGAAAAAGATGAACTTCAGCAATATTACTCAGACATGACATGACACAAATATGTTTTACATTAGCATCATTTTAGCTATATAACAAAATCTAGTTCATCTTCCTGTATTAGCTTCCGGTAGGAAAGGACTTACAGACAGCTCCAGTAGCACTCCCCCTACTCTTATGATATATGCAATTGTAAACATAAATACAAAATGTGCTAAATCTACCATTCCTGACATCTGCTGACAGTGTTGTTTTGAGCAAGTAAAGTGAGACACAGGCCCAAATCCAGCCCCAGGACCTGGCCTATTGATTTTTTGAGGTGGCATCAGGCTGGGGGTGTTCTACATGTATGTCTATGGCGGAATGTTCAGCAGTTACTATGGTGACACAATGCACACTGTCAAAAACATTTTAATATCGTTAAGAAAAAAAAACAAAAGTGATTTAAAGAGCACATTTTCAGGAGCCTGTGGTCAATTTGAGCGTTCATGGTTCCGTTTGATTTTCAAAAAAAAGGTGAGAGTGTCTAACTGAAAAACTGTTGGCTAATGCTAGCTATCTTGTGACTGTAATGTTATTTGAAAGGGGCATGTTTAACAGCACAAATCAGTTCACCTATTAGGTCGTTTTCACACCTAATAGTCCAGCAGACTCGGTTCGATTCGGGACCAAAATTGAAACATTGTTAACATTTTCAACTGGAGCAGTTTGCTTTCACACTGCTTTTTGTCAAACGAACCAAACCTTTTGAGAAGCTTGTCTAATCCTTCACATGTGGTGGCACTGTACCAAAAACCATGGAAGGAAACGAGACAAAAAACCATGAAGAAGAAACGCCGCTCGTCTATTGGTCAATACAACGCAACTTCTTTTCCGCGGGGAAATGTTACATTTTTTGTTTCTTTTGTCCGATACTGCACTACAGTGCAGGGGAATCCTACTGCTTTCATTTTTTCACTTGTTAATTTATAAACCTCGTTGTTTTTGTGCGTGGTCACGAGTAACTGACATATATTTTCGTCAGACCATATTTCTATGAGGGCTTTTACCTCCTCTTCACTCCACGTCTGACCACGAGCCATTTCTCCGCTCCGCTAGCTTTGCACCCGTGTTTGTTTTGGTTTTATTTACCCAGAATGCTCTGCATGTAATCCGCTTCCTGTCTTTGGAGCGGCCTGTGGTCCGCTTGGCGGACCAGAGTTCGCTTTTTTGGACCGTATCAGAGTTCGATTGCGCATTCACACCTGACCAAACGAACCGGACTTTGTGGCCAAAAGAACTAGAGTTCGATTAAAGCGTACTAACCAGTGCTAGTGTGAATACGACCTTATACTCCAACTAACTCAGTTCTTTTATTGTCAAATTGTGTTAAAACAAAATTCAGATTAAAATCTTAACAAGCCTCAGACAAAGTAGTGCCTACAGTCAGCATCACACCCCCGGAGAATGTTGATGACATCAGCTACAAAGTACCAATAGATCACAGTGGGCCTAAGGTGAGCCTGTGCAGAGAAGGAGATGAACTCCAGGAAATATACAGGAAGTGCCTGTTTACACTGTTTACAGACAAGACTCACTTTAGATAAACAACAAATACCACGAGCAGGGAGGAGCAGAGGAGAAAAGGACAGGGAGGAGCATAGGGAGAGCAGAGAACAGGGAGGAGGAGAGAAAGGAGGAGCAGAGAACAGGGAGGAGCAGAGAATGAGGAGGAGCAGAGACCAGGGAGGAGCAGTGAGGAGCAGAAAACAGGGAGGAGCAAGGCATGGAGGAGCAGAGCAGTTAGGAGCAAAGAACAAGGAGGAGAAAGATAACAGGGAGGAGGGGAGGAGCAGAGCAGGGAAGAGCAGAGCAGGGAAGAGCAGAGCAGGGAAGAGCAGAGCAGGGAAGAGCAGAGCAGGGAAGAGCAGAGCAGGGAAGAGCAGAGCAGGGAAGAGCAGAGCAGGGAAGAGCAGAGCAGGGAAGAGCAGAGCAGGGAAGAGCAGAGCAGGGAAGAGCAGAATAGGGAGGAGTAGAGTGAGAGCAAAGGGAGATGAGGCAGGAGCAGAGCGGGAGGAGCAGAAGGACTACAGACTCTTGTGTGTGAGTCAGATATGGTTTGTCGTTTTACACAGAGCTGTTATTACTTTTCTTTACCTTAAATTCCACAACAGAGCTCCTGTATCATTTTATTGCACTGGTCTTATATTGCTCTTGAAATGAGAGTCAGCCTGGAGCAGACTGAAGTAGGCCAGATGGACATGTGCAGCACAATCTAGTGTTGTTCCTGTTGAACATGCTCAGATGAATACTACAAGCTGGCTGGCAGAAACTTCACAACAGCAGAAAACAAAACACATCTCAGCAGCTTAACTGATGCCCCATTTACATCAGTATAATATTTGACAGTGAACCAAGATGAGCTGTTTATATCCACACAAAGGCAAACAGAGAAACTGAGGGTTTTTAAAGGACCTGTACCTGATTTGAATGTGTTCTTGCATAAATGCTCCTTACATCAGGTGCTGTTTTGAAACTCACCTCCCTAAAATCTGTTATCGAGCAGAACAGAGTTCATCGTTTACACTTATCTGTGGTTCTATGGTACCATGCAGTGGTTACAGAGTTTGTCCCAACTACAGGAAATCCAGGTCCCGTCGACTGTTGCTAATGCTAAGAGGAGCGACCACAGGGAAAGAAGGCACCTGATTTGTCTGTTATTAATGTTCATATCTTGGGGTCCAGGATCATGTAGAGTGTGTTAATATAAACATTTTAAGACCAAAATGATGAGCCTGACAGCAGCAGTTACAGAGGGAGGGACCACAGTTTTTCAATGTAAAGTGAATTGGAGTTGATAGAGCTGGAAGCGTGCCCATGATCATTTCCTATTTGGAATGTGGTGGCTAACAGGTTAGTTATGTCCATTGATATATACAGTTCATGTCTATCTAGTAGAGATGTGAGAAGGAAACCGCTGCCTGACACTATCCCAGACACTTGTTTCTATGTCATGTCACAGCAGCAGACAGGACTAAGTGGGCGGGGCTAAAAGTTCAAGCTAAAAGTTCAAGCTAAAACACGTTCCTGACTCATGGTTCAGATCAGTCCAGGCCCTTTAAAGTCACTATCAAGGCAGAACCTTTCATTTCCTTGTTTCTGGGAGAACAAAAACAGAAACGGACATCAGCCGGGCCAAAACTGTATTTGCAGCTGGACTTCAGTCTCTCGAGGAAATATTCAGGATTTAGAGAGTAAACTTGAGCTGTAAGTGTCCAACAGCCAGCACGCCCTGCCTCTATCAGTGTGGAGACTTTCACTCTCACCTCATGATACAACTGTGGAGATACTGAGGGGAAAAAGCAGATGGGATTTATGGGTTTACTAAGAAGAACAGAGAATAGAGGAGGTCAGGAAGTGGAGTGGAGGATAAGTGGAAGAAAGTAGATGAGAGGAGAATGAGCAGAGGAGCAGATGATGAGTGGAAGAGTGGAGGATGTGCAGAGCAGTTGATCAGCGGAGGAGGAGTTCACACCTGGCTGAGGCGTGTCTCTATTGTTAAAAAATGCTATATTTTCCCAAAAACAACACATTAACATGTTTTATAAGTTTCACTTTTGTTTTTGACGCTCCGAGTCCCCCCTCCCTTTGCTCTCTGTGCTAAGTCACTCCCCCTTCAGAGTGCAATCACAACATAATCAATATGCATCTCACTAATGAAACTACTGCATCAGGTTTGTCAAGTTGGTGTTTAGTTTTATATCATGTTTTTGTATATTTATGGAGAATTTACATGTGGAAACATGGGTGACGTAGGCTTGTGGGTGGAGCCTTGTACAGAATCTTACTGCTAACTGTAAGGAGGGTTTAAATAGGGCCTGGGAGAGATTACTAGATTACACAAACATGCATGGGAACAACAGTATAACATGAAAGCTCCAAAAAGTTGATTTTGCATTATACCCTGTCTTTAATATATGCAAATTGGTATTTTGTTTGTTCAAAATCAGTTCTCTCATTTAAAAAAGTGTATGTATTGAGAAACTGGATGCAGGGAGTCAGGAAGTGCAGTTACCATCAGAATTCCTCTGTGCTCTCCAAGGTTGGCTCTGCACATCTGGACTGTGACGTGCATGTGGGAAAGTGGAGCCGCTGTGGTTGGAGCATTAGAAAACACATGTGGACAATGCTGTGGTCTGAGAAACAATGCAGCTCCTGTGAGGACCAGAGACCAGAGAGAGAAGGACTCTGAGGAAACTGCCCCAGCTGACCGAACAGAACACGATCACACACAGAGAGGACAAGCACATGGATTTGGATACATTTGGATACATTTTAGATACACCATTAATCAAAAGTTTGGACACACCATTTTTTCAGTGTATTTTTTCTTTATGTTTACTACTTCAGACATTTTATACTCACACAGAAGACATCAAATATATGAAGTAAGATAAATGGAATAAGAAAAAAAAAAGAGTTAAATAATTCAGCTAATTTTGTTTTTATTGAAATCCTCCCTTTGCTTTGTGGACAGCTCAAACCCTTGTCCTTCTCTCAGTGAGCTTCATGATGAAGTCTCCTGAAATGGTTTTCACTTCACAAATGTATCAGAGTCAAGAAATGACAAAAAGTGCTATGATAGAAATTTAAGTATATTCATATTGTGTCTTTAAAAGCATTTGTTCTATGTCAGTCTGTTAGATCCAGACCAGACATTAACATGTGTGAAGGCTCTGTCTCTATCCTACAGGAAACTCGTTGTTGTTCTAACTGTCTAAGTGTAAAAGTTCATTATCTTATGGGTGTGAAACAAAAGTCACTCTGCTTTGAAATGTAGGTAGCATTGTCATTCTGGCATAAATAGTCAGAGCTCAGAGGGTCGGGGTTGGAGACTGGGGGAGATGCCGAAAAGCTGGCAGTCTGTGGCCAGGGCAGACCTGGGCCCTGTCTTGTCTGTATCTGCTGTATCAAACAATAAACCTTTTTTCTGTATTTAAAAACTGAGCAAGCAAATGATGGATTACTTTTCATCTAGATTTGTATTTTTTTCATAACAGTCCAAACCAGTGTTCAAAGCAGAGGGACACAGTGTAAATAATCATAGAAATAAAAAAGGACCATAAATGAAAAGGTGTGTCCAGACTTTTGCCTGGTCGTGTATATCTAATAGGGGCCTAAATGGGTAAAATCTTATGTCGTAGCTCAAAATTGTGGGTTGAGGCAAAGATTAAACTTGATCAAACTGTTGTAAGACTAAAGACTGTGACTGATGTCAAGCTTGTCTGAGTTTGTAGAATATGATGGATCTCAGTGACCAACACTAAATCCAAACTCACTGCAGAACTGTCCACCTGTACCACTGTACCACTGAACCACTTGTCTCCACTGTCCCTTTAACTTGCTCATTTTTACAAATGAAAAAACACCACATAGCATGTAGCGCTAGCTTCAGCTAACCAGCACAACTATGGTGGGTGACTTCCCCACATGGAGCTTGATATTTGCTCAGACAAACTTGGTCATAATGACAACAGGCCATGTGAATCCAGTATTCAATACTACAGTTTTGTCTATTCACAGGGGTGTAAGCACACACTTCTGGGCTCTGGGTATGAACATCTTGGTGGGTCCCCTCCGCTGTGATCATTAAACCAGAGCTACATGAATGCATCAGAAATGAGACTGGGTATTTGGACAAGACATACTTTTATACTCACTGCTCACATTATTCAGGGGTGTTTTCTTCACTACAACTCAAAATCCATAATTATGAAACCAGACATACTGCTGGCAATACATTTATGTTACCAGAAGTATCGACCAATGTTATTCAAAAGTCTTTCAAATATAGAGGAATATATGAATGGAATCTAGTTCCTAAACATTAAACAATATTTTAATATTAAAACTATTTTAAATTTAAAAAGTGATTACAATTATTTATAAAACAACAAAGCTCCTTAAATTAATGTGTTGTGTTAGCTCCTGTACATTGTACTGTATAATGTATTCTTCTGTATTTATGTTTATACTGTATGTCTTCCATTGTATATGTTGTCGCTAATGAAGATTCAAATAAATAAAATCATAAACAAAACCATAAAAAACCCACACTACATGCGCTCTATAAGAAAAATGCACTTTGTGAGAGTCTGTCAGGTAAGTTGTCCAAGGCTCCAGGTAATCAAGAACCCTTTACCCCCCAGCTCTACACCCCTGTCCACTCACACTCTACTCTAAATACTTCCATATACAGCAGTGAATTGTCATATTCTGTATGATTCAAGTAATAGACATTGAAATAACTATGTCTCAAAACCCAAGAGACTTGGGTTTACAGAAAAGACAGTTTATATATCCTGTTAAAATAATTATGTTTTCTAGAGCTTGGTGTAAACATATTGACTGAATCTCCAACTCCCTGTCTTCACAACCTTATGCTCCCTGCAAGACATCCCAACACAGAGGTCCACACCTGTTTACACAACTCAGACCTGAGCTCTCATACCCAGATACTCCCCTGAAAGTCACATGTCAATTCCAAGCGTGGGATGGAGCCAAAAACCAAACACTCTCTAAACTAAAAGAATCAAAAATGCTACAAGAATTTCAATCTTCTTTTGATTGTTAGATGGAGTTGCATGGCTATGAATGAAGGCTAAACCAGATCTAAATTAGAAAAATAGCACAAAAGCAGACCAGAATGAGATCCAATCCAAAGTTAAACAAAGTCTGAACAAAAAAAAAAAAAACTATAACTAGGAGAAGGGTTACTCAAACCAAATATACCTCAGCGAAAGAAGGCACCTGATTTATCTGTTATCAATGTTCATATCCTGAGTAATAAAAACACCAGAATCGTGTGGGTTAATACAAACATTTTAAGACCAAAATGAAAAGCCTGACAGCAGCAGTTACAGAGAGGGGCTACAGTTTTTCAGTGTAATGTGAATTGGAAGTAGAGTCAATGGAGCATGTCCGCTATGTCTATTTATATATATATATATATATATATATATATATATATATATATATATATATATATACATACATATACTTGGAAATATAGACTGCCAACTGCCTAGTTTTGGTAATAAAAACAGAACATGCTATGTATATTTACTGTGTGTATTTAGGGTAAAAAAAATAAAATAAAACAAATTATACTACATTATAGTTCGAAGTACTATTGGTGTGTAAGTATTCTAGGTGTTCTGAATGCTGTACTCTGGACATATAACATAATTACAAAACACAAGTATTCTTGCTAGTATGTTTCTGCTGTTGTGAACCTTCTTCAGGTGTGTTTTTTTCATAATTCTTTGGTTTGCAGTAAAAAGTGAAAGAATCCCAGTTTGAAATAATGTAATATGAAGATAGCTCAGAACATTAGAGTTGGAGCCTTTCAAAACTCTTGCACAACAACTGGATTTAAACTTGGCCATGACCAGATGTGGGAAGCGTTTTACACGATGATCTCACTGAGAACTGGGCCCTCTGAGGCATTATTAAAAACATTACGCTGTTCTGTCAGATAGTTCGCGAAATTGCTGCAAAAAATTGTCAAATTGCAGCAAAAGATTTTCAAAAAGGCTTACATAAAAAGTTAAAAAAATGTTTTCACAGCCTTGACAAATTGTTCTGTACACAAACCTAGGTCTCCAGTACCTCCAGGTTTTCCTATCCTCTGTCATCTCTTCAAATCAGCCTCTACTCTGAGGAAAGCACAAGCCATTTTCCATTTTTCCGACTGGAATATTTGAAGCTTCCATCATGCTAGCAAGCGCTCTGCATAGGTCCGCATATGACCAAAAGAATATACATTTAGGGCAGTAAGTCACCAATCTTGCACTTATTCCATCTATACACAAAGCTAATTGTATCAAAACTGACTATTTTTCTGTATAGCACATGGCAGGTTTCAAAACGTTTCACAATCTTTGTTCATAAAGTAGAATTGGAAGAAATTGCGAGGTCAGGGTTTTGGGTCCAAACCAACTCAACAGAAAAATAATGGCTTTGTTTACACGCACATCCAAAATCTGATCATTATCTGATCTCTGGAGTTCATTGAAATGTCGTGTAAAGAGAGATGTGTGGAATAGTCAGATATTGTACAAGTAAGAGTAATGTTACTTCAAAATAATACCACTCAAGATAAGATAAGATAAGCCTTTATTAGTCCCACAGTGGGGAAATTCAAAAATTCTCAAGTACAATTAGTCAAGTAGTTACTCAAGTAAGAGTAAAAAAGTATTTGTGAAAAGCACTCCTCATGTAAGAGTAACTAAAAGAGTAACTATCAGGACTTTACATCTGATTTATAATTTTGGTGAATGTGACAAAGCATGAAACAAGTCACAAAATGTGGTATTTTCAAAAAGAGACACAAAAATGAGCCAGACTAAATCAGCTGCAAGAAACAAATGTTCTGTTGTAATGGTGGGTGTAGGTGCGGACCAAAGGATGCAGATCTCGGGACAGATTTACAGTGTTTTATTTACAAGATGTGGGATTCAAAGGTCGCTGGTCCGGACCGGTTTAACCTGGGAGACGTGGAAAGAGGGATGGATTCGGAGAGACGGGGGTAGCTGTAACTGTATGGCGGATGGGTTGATTATTTTAGTGATCTTGAATGGTCCTAGGAATCGAGGGGAGAGTTTGCGGTTGGCAGGAGCCGGCCAATCCGTGACTGCCTGGACCTTCCCCGGATCTGCTTTAACCTGCCCCCATCCCACTACGAAACCCAGGAAACTAACCTCCTCGGCGTGGAATTCACCCTTTTTACTGCTTTAACGAATAGCTTATTCTCCAGGAGGCGCTGGAGGGCATGGCGAACGTGATGACGGTGTTCCTGTGGAAACTTGGAAAAAATCTAAATGTCATCAAGATAGACAAACACAAATTGATTAAGGAAATCCCGCAGCACGTCGTTGATCAAGGCCTGAAATACAGCTGGGGCATTAGTAAGGCCGAATGGCATAACCAAATATTCGAAATGGCCAAGGGGAATCTTAAAAGTGGTTTTCCATTCGTCCCCCTCCCTTATACGCACCAGGTGGTACGCGTTCCGTAAGTCGAGTTTTGAAAAGATGGTTGCGCCGTGGAGAGGTGTGAATGCGGAGTCTAAGAGAGGAAGTGGATACTTGTTTTTACAATTATGTTATTTAGCCCCCTATAATCAATGCAGGGACGTAATGTCTTGTTTTTTGGCTACAAAGAAGAACCCCGCACCTACTGGGGAGGAGGACGGACGGATGATACCAGCGGCCAACGAGTTCCGTATATATTCCTCCATAGTCTCTCCTTCGGGTCTGGACAAGTTATACAGGCGGCTAGACGGTAAGGGGGCACCCGGTAAGAGGTCAATTGCACAGTCATAGGGCCAGTGTGGTGGCAACGAGAGTGCCCTACTCTTACTACATACCTCCTGGAGGTCGTGGTACTCCACTGGAACTGCTGCGAGGTTCGGGACGTCCGAGGCGGGGCTGGAAGTGGGATCGACCCGCCCACCTGGGGACAGGGCTGACTGAAGGCACTGGGCGTGGCATGTGGGGCTCCAGCCAGACACTTTCCTCCTGACCCAGTCAAAAACCGGGTTGTGAGTCTGTAGCCATGGGTAGCCCAGGACCAGCGACAAAGAGGGGGAGGAGAGAACGTGGAACCGGTGAACCTCGCGGTGATTTCCTGATACCACCAGCGTGAGGGGTTCCGTGACCAGGGTCACGTGGGCAAGAGAGCGTCCATCCAGCGCCCACGCATCCAGGGGCCATTCCAGGGCCTCTAGTTTAATTCCGAACTGTTCCGCAAGCCACTTATCAATGAAGTCCTCCTCGGCCCCAGAGTCGACGAGAGCAACCACCGGTAAAGTATCCGAGTTAAGACACAGAGTTGCATTTAACATGAGTCTATTACTTCCATCCGGGATGTGTGACTGACCCACCAGTACTCCCAGTCCTACTGGTGGGCTCCCCCTTTTGGCCGAACTGGGCAGACAGCGATGAAATGTCCACGCTCACCACAGTAGAGACACTCCCCCGCCCGGCGACAACGCCAACTGCGTTCCTCGGCAGACACGCTGGTTCGACCCAGTGGCATAGGCTCCTCCTGAGGCAACGGACAAACACGTGTCTCTCGCGGAACCGGCGACCGGCGTCTCTCCCTCCGTCGAGTCTGCAGCCGGTTGTCGATCCGGTGGGCCAGCGAGATGAGCGACTGTAAGTCCGGGGGCTCGTCTCCGGACGCCAATTCATCTTTTAAAAGTTCATTCAGTCCCTTTAAGAAGGCAGCCCGCAGCGCGCTGTCCGTCCAGTCTACCTCCGCCGCTAGTGTCCAAAACTCGATGGCGTACTCCGCTATGGGCCGGCGACCCTGGGCGAGACTGAACAGTCGGGCAGCCGCATCCGCTTGGTAGTGCGGGTGATGGAATACTAGTTTGAAGGCCGTCACAAAGTTCTCATAGTTCAGATTGTCCGGGGCCGTATTAGACAGCCCACTGGAGCGCTCTTCCCCTAAGTAGTCCGCAGATGTACCTTATCTTAGCAGTGTCAGAGTCAAAATGGGCAGGGCACTGCTGGAACAAGAACGTACACTGGAACATAAATCCACGGAATAGTCCGGGCTGACCTGAGTAGGGGTCTGGGTGTGTGCCCCTCGACTCTGGGGAACGTAGCAGCGGCGCAGTACCGACGGCAGCAGCAGCGGGAGGCGGAGTCGGAGGCGAGCTGAGCTGAGCTGACCGGTGAGTTGGGACACTTGTTGAGCGAGAGTCTGGTTATGGTCCAACAGGGTCTGGAGGGACTGGTCGTGCTGCCCAATAATCGTTTCGTGGTGGGAAAAGGCTTGGCGCAGCGCCTGATCCGGTCCCGAGTCTGCTTGGTCCATTTTAGGGCCAGATCGTACTGTCGTAATGGTGGGTGTAGGTGCGGACCAAAGGATCTCGGGACAGATTTACAGTGTTTTATTTACAAGGTGCGGGATTCAAAGTCAATAGTAATAGTCACAACTGGGGGCAAGGTACAGGAGGCAAAGCAGGCGGGCGCAGGACGGGACAAGGTAGGACAGACCAGAACCGGAGCGGACAGGAGGCGAAAACAAGGGGTGAACTTTACCGGAGCTGGAGTGCAGAGGCAGGAGCAGGAACGAGCGGGAGAACAGGCATCTGAGGAGTGGCAAAAATCCGGTCAGAGGCAAGCAAGCAGGTAACAAAATACAAAGACTTAAACTGGAGCATTCACGTTTACACGCGGACGATCTGGCACCGAGTGTATTCTGCCGAACCCTCAAATACTTGGCAGCAGGTGACGGTGATTGCGGTGATGCGCTCCAGGTGCGTGCAGGAGTCAGGGACTCCTCCCAGCTCTAGGCAGACAGGTAGGGGAGGGGGAGAGGACACAGGAGGACAGGCAAAACAGGCATCGTGACATGTTCAAATAATTTCATATTGTCAACATAAAGCTCAAATCACTTTAGGTTTACAGCAAGTAAAATGAAAGAGGAAATGATGAAGATTGAAAGAGTTCCTTTAAAATTCAATCCACTTTCTGTTCCAAATCCAATAATGGTTCTAAAAACGCTGATTCACTAACATGTGTCACCAGATGTTTTGGATGATGTGATTTCTCTTGAGTTGTTAACACAAACCGAATATCAGATCTCATTTGGCTAATCTGATTACTCAAGTCATCTGATTTGACTGGCTATATAAATGTACCCAGAGACAAGTTGGATTATCCTGAGTATTTGTCATTTTCAAGAGCACTATTTGGAAATATACAGTATCAGGTATCAACAAGGAGTAGCGTCCAAAATGCTTGTCAAACTGTGGTGGGACATCATGCAAGCAGGCTGAGTCAGTGTGTCTTTATGGATTTAAATATAACTTTGTGCAATAGGATCATCGATTGCAAACTTACTGCTATTGTTTAAATTTGAGGGGGGACAGTCAACACCCTTGCGTAACAGATTGAAAGGTTTTGATTCTTGGACTGAATACATTATTTTTGAGCCCCAAAGACTTTGAGAACTGAAAACTTGCCTCTTCAACTGGAAAATGTAATTGTCTAGTCCAGAATTCAAGACAACAGAGTGGCTTAAGTGTTCCTCTAGAAACATCCCAATCAGACATTTTCAAGTTGACAACATACATAAATGAAGCCATTAAACAGCATGAGTGCTGTGCTAATAGAGCAATGCATGCAGTGTCAACACAATGTTTGACCACAGAACACAGAAGTCGATGGTGGTTTATGGGAGGGCACTACTGGGTATTTCTTATGTGACTATATGAGGAAAATTGAGAGATTTGTGAGTAGTAACCAAGTAAAACATTATTTATAGATAAAACATAAAAGTCACAAAGCTCTTTACAGAGGACAATGGTAAAATACAACATGGATAAGACATAAAAAAGAGACACAAAAGCTTGTCTACATAACATAAAACAGTCTGTGGGACCATCAAGAGGCCCTGAACTGAGGGATGGAGGGATTGACTTGAGGGGCCAGAGGTGTGACCTGAGGTGCCTGAGGTGTGACTTGAGCACTAGAGGTGCGATCTGAAGACTGGAGGTGTGGCCTGAGATGTGAGCTGAGGACCAGAGGCCTGAGGTATGACTGGAGGTGCCAAAGGTGTGACCTGAAGTGCCTGAGGTGTGATCTGAGGAATGAAGGTGTGATGTATAGACTGGAGGTGTGGCCTGAGGTCTGACCAGAGGTGCCTGAGGATGTTACCTGAAGTGTTTGAGGTGTGGCCTGAGGACCAGAGGTGTGGCCTGAGGTATGACTGGAGTTGCCTGAGGTGTGACCTGAAGTGCTTGAGGTGTGGCCTGAGGGGCCTGGGGTGTGACCTGAGGACCAGAGGTGTAGCCAGAGGTGTGATCTGAAGTGCCTGAGGTGTGACTTGAGGACTGGAGATGTGACCTGAAGTATGACCTGGTGTGCTTGAGGTGTCACCTGAGGACGTATAATCGGAGGGTTCGGCCTGAGGTGTAGGGGGGCAGTAAGTTGCTAATGTACCGGGTCGACTATCCATTTAGCGCTAGAGAAAAGACAACCTTGTACACAGGATTATTGAAACAAGCATGAATAAAGCAAAAGCAACTATAAGTAAAACATGGAAAAAAGCTAAGAGTCAATTCTTAACAACCAACAGCAACAAAATGTTCCACAGTATAGCATTAAATTACCTATCTTTCATTTATTAAATTACAGATGTTTAATTGCTAAAGAAAATACCTTAAAAAGATGCAATTTTACTGTGAGCAGGTTCGTCTCTCCACAGATCTGACCTATAACTTGTTTGGTGGTGTCACATGCTTATCTCCAAGAAAACAGATAAGTTTAATGCCAAACTGCTGAACTTTCCAAGGCAATGACATGTCCATGGAGATGAGCGAGTGGCGAATCCTCCACCAGAAAAGTTACATAGTGCACCTTTAAATTACTTATATATTACTGGTCTAACTCGCTCATCCATCACATTTCAACCTCTCAAATGACAGCATACTTTGAGGATGACATGCCGTCTTTCATGGAAACCTGGACACCATTCATAAACCACTTTAATATTGTTTTCAATCAGTCATCAATATCAACAAGATAAACTCCACCAATAGACTATTATAACACCATTAACATAGTAATTATGAGAATGCCATGCACACTCCTATACACACCCCCATTCCTACAAAGACACACACACACACACACACGACATTATCTAAACTTTATTACAATAATTGCAATCATACCACCACTATTGCTGTATACCACTATTATTGTTGTGTTATTGTTTTCATTGCACGTTTCTATTGTTGCTGTCACTACTATTATTGTCATTATTATTATTGCCTTATTCATTAACTAATTTATTTATTGAATTAATTTGTGGTTCTGATGGAGATAAATTAAATAAATGGATGAATATAAACACACATATTAAATATTAAAAATAAAGAACATGAATTATTAAATAATAATTTAAATATACATACATATATATATATATATATATATATATATATATATATATATATATATATATATATATATATATATATATATATATATATATATATATATATATAAATACACAACGGGGCCCGGTCGGGCCCAGCCCGAAGGAACGACGTGGGGCCGTCCTCCCGTGGACCCACCACCTGCGGGAGGAGCCATGCGGGGCGGGTGCAGAGAGATCCGGGCGGCAATCGAAGGCGGGGACCTCGACGACCGGATCTCCGGACATGGAGACCAGCTCTGGGGACGTGGAACGTCACCTCGCTGGGGGGGAAGGAGCCTGAGCTTGTGCGGGAGGTTGAGCGTTACCGGCTAGATATAGTCGGCCTCACCTCCACGCACAGCTCGGGCTCTGGAACCCAACTTCTTGAGAGGGGTTGGACTCTCCATTTCTCTGGCGTTGCCCGCGGGGAGCGGCGGCGAGCTGGTGTGGGCTTGCTCATTGCCCCACAGCTCAGCCGCTGCGTGTTGGGGTTCACTCCGGTGAACGAGAGGGTCGCGTCCCTGCGCCTTCGGGTCGGAGACAGGTCTCTCACTGTTGTGTCGGCCTACGGGCCAAACAGCAGTGTAGAGTACCCGGCCTTCTTGGAGTCCCTGGGAGGGGTACTAGACAGTGCACCAACCGGGGACTCCGTTGTTCTCCTGGGGGACTTCAACGCCCATGTGGGTAACGACAGTGACACTTGGAGGGGCGTGATTGGGAGGAACGGCCTCCCCGATCTGAACCCGAGCGGTGTTTTGTTATTGGACTTCTGTGCTAGTCACAGCTTGTCCATAACAAACACCATGTTCGAGCACAAGGGTGTCCATCGGTGCACGTGGCACCAGGACACTCTAGGTCGGAGGTCGATGATCGACTTTGTTGTCGTGTCATCTGACCTCCGACCGCGTGTCTTGGACACTCGGGTGAAGAGAGGGACTGAGTTGTCAACTGATCACCACCTGGTGGTGAGTTGGATCCGCTGGCGGAGGAGGAAGCCGGACAGACCTGGCAGGCCCAAGCGCATTGTGAGGGTCTGCTGGGAACGTCTGGCGGAGCCCTCTGTCAGGGGGGTCTTCAACTCCCACCTCCGGGAGAGCTTCTCCTTGATCCCGGGGGAGGTTGGAGACATGGACTCCGAGTGGGCCATGTTCTCCACCTCTATTGTCGATGCGGCTGCTCGCAGCTGTGGTCGTAAGGTCTGTGGTGCTTGTCGCGGCGGCAATCCCCGAACCCGGTGGTGGACACCGGAAGTAAGGGATGCCGTCAAGCTGAAGAAGGAGTCCAAAACAGGCAAAAACTCGGGGTTGGGAGGAGTTCGGGGAGGCCATGGAGAAGGACTATCGGACGGCCTCAAAGAGATTCTGGCAAACCGTCCGACGCCTCAGGAGGGGGAAGCAGTGCTTCACCAACACTGTTTACAGTGGGGGTGGAGAGCTGCTGACCTCGACTGGGGATGTTGTCGGGCGGTGGAAGGAATACTTTGAGGATCTCCTCAATCCCACTGTCACGTCTTCCGAGGAGGAAGCAGAAACTGGGGACCCAGAGGCGGACTCGTCCATCACCCTGGCTGAAGTCACTGAGGTGGTTGGCAAGCTCCTCGGTGGCAAGGCTCCGGGGGTGGACGAGATCCGTCCTGAGTATCTCAAGTCTCTGGATGTTGTGGGGCTGTCTTGGCTGACACGTCTCTGCAACATCGCGTGGCGGTCGGGGACAGTGCCTGTGGAATGGCAGACCGGGGTGGTGGTCCCTCTGTATAAGAAGGGGGACCGGAGGGTGTGTTCCAATTACAGGGGAATCACACTCCTCAGCCTTCCCGGTAAGGTCTATTCCAGGGTACTGGAGAGGAGAATCCGACCGATAGTCGAACCTTGGATTCAGGAGGAGCAGTGTGGTTTTCGTCCTGGTCTTGGAACACTGGACCAGCTCTATACTCTTCATCGGGTCCTCGAGGGCTCATGGGAGTATGCCCAACCAGTCCACATGTGTTTTGTGGATCTGGAGAAGGCATTCGACCGTGTCCCTCGTGGTGTCCTTTGGGGGGTGCTCTGGGAGTATGGGGTCCGGGGCTCTTTGCTAAGGGCTGTCCGGTCCCTGTATGACCGGAGCAGGAGCTGTGTTCGCATTGCTGGCAGTAAGTCAGACCTGTTCCCGGTGCATGTTGGGCTCCGCCAGGGCTGCCCTTTGTCACCGGTTCTGTTCATTATATTTATGGACAGAATTTCTAGGCGCAGCCAGGGGCCGGAGGGGGCCTGGTTTGGGAACCACAGGATTTCATCTCTGCTGTTTGCAGATGATGTTGTCCTGATGGCTTCTTCGAGCCAGGACCTGCAGCAGGCACTGGGGTGGTTTGCAGCCGAGTGTGAAGCGGCTGGGATGAGAATCAGCTCCTCCAAATCCGAGGCCATGGTTCTCGACCAGAAAAAGGTGGTTTGCTCTCTCCGAGTGGGCGGTGAGTCTCTGCCCCAAGTGGAGGAGTTCAAGTATCTCGGGGTCTTGTTCATGAGTGAGGGAAGGATGGAGCGGGAGATTGACAGGCGGATCGGTGCAGCGTCTGCAGTGATGCGGTCGCTGTATCGGTCCGTTGTGGTAAAGAAGGAGCTGAGCCGGAAGGCGAAGCTCTCGATTTGATTCGATGATCTATGTTCCTACCCTCACCTATGGTCATGAGCTCTGGGTAATGACCGAAAGGACAAGATCGCGGATACAAGCGGCTGAAATGGGCTTCCTCCGCAGAGTGGCCGGGCGCACCCTTAGGGATAGGGTGAGGAGCTCGGTCACACGGGAGGAGCTCGGAGTAGAGCCGCTGCTCCTACACGTTGAGAGGAACCAGCTGATGTGGCTCGGGCATCTGCTCAGGATGCCTCCTGGACGCCTCCCTAGGGAGGTGTTCTGGGCATGTCCCACCGGGAGGAGGCCCCGGGGAAGACCCAGGACACGCTGGAGGGACTATGTCTCTCGGCTGGCCTGGGAACGCCTTGGGGTCCCACCGGAGGAGCTGGAGGACGTGTCCGGGGTGAGGGAAGTCTGGGAGTCCCTGCTTAGACTGCTGCCCCCGCGACCCGGCCCCGGATAAGCGGAAGAAAATGGATGGATGGATGGCATATATCTAATCTCTAATCTCTAATCTAAACATAGAGGTTAGATGACAGGTCACTTTGTCCATAAGGAGTTCGTCCATAGAAAGAGGAAGCAACTATAGAATGAAGTGCATGGTTAAGTGGAGTGACTCAAAGCCCATCTGGAATCACTTCTATCAAGAACTAAAATAAAGACAAATTTAAAACTTAAACAATAAAAAAGCCAAGAAAACACATAACCTTATTGAGAAAACTAACCAATGGAACCAAACTCAAACTCACCAGGCTATATAAGTATTTCATTAAACTACACTAATTTCCAGTGTACTTCTTTCTTTGGTGTGTTACGTATAAAACTTGATGTTACTGCCATATATTTAGTTTGTTGCAATATTGATTATTGTGTCAGCCAATATTGCGATATTCATACTTTTATCAGCCCTAATGTATATCCAATAAAAAATAAATAAATAAATACATTAATAATAATAATAATAATAATAATAATAATAATAATAATAATAACAATAATACATCAGGAAGCTAGAAAGAACAAGCTAGAAAACAAGCTAGAAAAACAACAAGCACAACAAGAACAACAAGCTAGAAAGACACTTTTGGGCTCCATACACTAAGAGTTTCACCATGAGTATACAATGACATCACTGAAAGCAGTCAGTTATTTTCACAAATAAATAAAGGACTATTTTAGAGTTGATATTGACAGATGACCAGTTTGTCCACTTGGATAGAAAGTCAATGTGAAACACTCTAAAAGGCTTGTGTAGTGCTTCTGATTAGGCAGTGCAGAACAATCCTACTTTGCTTCTGAAGGTGAAGATCAATCAGTCTCAGAAATTTATGGAAAGTACAGACACATACTAAAAAAGGCCCAACATGGAGAGAAAAAAGGAACCCCCAAGTCAAAACATCACGGTGCATTCTGAGATACAGTACGGAGGTGTGGCATCGCAATTCTGGCCAGATTTGTCAGTTGAGTTTATTTCTATAGCACATTTAAAACAACTTGAGCTGACCAAAGAGCTTCAAATAAAAAACAATAAAAAATTAAAGCCGCAAGCGGCATCGAACGGCCCTCGCAGGCCGTGCTTCGCACTCGGCCGACCCGGCACTCCCTGTGGGTGGCGAAGCCCATGCACTCATCGTTGCGGAAGCAATAGGCCGGGCTCGGGCCTAACAAATATACAGATAACACGATACATAGGAAATGAACAATAAAACACCTAGATATCCTCTCTAGTGTTAAATGCCAGGGAGCAGGGAGAGGATATGACAGGCAGAGGGTGTTGTTCCATAGTCTGGGCGCTGCCACAGAAAAGGCTCTGTCACCTCTAGTTTTGAGCCAGGGCTCTGGGTGGAGTATAGGACTGCAGTAACTCGCTCAAATAAGGACCCATAGACTTTTTTTATTTCTTGCATCACAACAGAAGTTTCATTTAGTCCTGTCCCCATTTCTTCTTGCTTTGTTCAAACCATAGACTGTATATATAAATGGACATAGCTAACCTGCTAGTCGCTGCATTCTAAATAGGAAGTGATGGGCGCACTTCCTGCTCCATCGACTCTAGCTCCAATTCACTTGTAATGTATAGTACTGAGAAACTGTGGCCCCTCTCTGTAACTCTGTAACGACTTGTCATTTTAGTCTTAAAATGTTCATATTAACCCGCCCTACATGATCCTGGTGTTTTTTTATTGGACTATTGTGTCCATAAATCAAGATGCGAACATTAATAACCAACAAATCAGGCGCCTTCTTTCTCCAAAGTCGTTCCCGTGTCACCTTCAACAGCCTCGCTCCGGCTTGGCTCTTTGGTTGCTATGATACCCCATAGCTGCTAGCTTCATTTGACTGGAGCCGAAGCCGATGGGTGACGTCACACTCACTTAGTCCACTTCTTTATACAGTGTATGGTCCAAACCCTCCCAAAGGTTTTAAAAGCTGCTCTTTAAAGACGTGGAATAGAAGGCTGACACACATTCATTAGGACTGGAGCGTTCACAGAGAACATTCTGGAACATTCTGCTCACATTGAGGCATTAGTGACCAGTGTTTAAGCCTTTAACAGTCCAAGCATTTGGCCTCACTGAAGGAGGTTTGCTCAAGTCATTGGCAGTAGATGTTCTCATTAGTGCTGAGGTCAATGGGGATCTTTGGACTTGTATAACTCTCACCAGGTTTACATGCAGAGTGTAGTCTGACTGCTTGTTGTGTGAAGTCTATAAAAAACATTTTCTTGCACTTAAAATTGCACTGTGTAACTTTGCTGGTAGGGTTTTCATTTCTCAAAACGATCTTTAAAAAAAACGTTGTCTTATTGTGAGCAGTGTCACCTTTTACGTAACAAGTCAGATCTGTAGAGAGGCGTCACCTGCTTGTCTACATGGATGTAGATAAGTTTAAAGAAAGAGTATTTTACTTCTATGGGGTACTAATTGCTAACACATAACATATCTAAATCACCATGTTATCTTTTATTGATCTGAAAATGCTATATTTTCCCCAAACAACAGAAAAAGCAAAAAAATCTCCATGGAAATTACAAAAGTTATATAGTGCACTCATAAATCTAATTTGAATTTTAATATGGCAGTAATTCAGTTCTAGCGAAAGTGAAAGCATAAGCAGTATAATGTGTAAAAAGACCCAAAATACTGAACTGAACAAACATTACATTGTATTAATAGCTAATTAATAGCAATGGGGCACTTCAGGGCTGTGGTTAACTTATGTTGATTTAAATTTAAAACGGTTATAGAGTGGTTTATATTGTAATTTACAGCAAGTCAATATGAACTATTAACAACTGCTTTGAAGGCAGCCCCAGCATCATTATTTTTCCTATTTACATAAAGACAGAGACCAACCAAAATTTGAAGTAAGAGTAAAGGCCACCACACACTACATGATTTTTCAAGTCTTAAACAGTTATTTTTTTAAATGATCATTATTGTAGTGAAACTATTTTATTTAAGGTAAAACATTCTCACTCTCATTTTGAAGCATTTTTAGCCATAGCTCTAAACCTGGGTCCTGTCTCTCATTGATTAGTTTGTGGATAAAATAAGTTCTCAAATTGGCTTCTGTCATATGAAGACATAGTAAAAGAGCTAGTCTTTAGAATGGCTCTTTTCAGATCCCCTAAAAGAGCCAAAGTCCCATCACTACTTCATTTCACAATAATAAGTTAAACATACTGAATAGTTCCTTTGTATATGAAACACATTTTAAATAACTGCGACTTCTTGAATTGTGTCACTGTATCTTCTCTTGATAGTAATTATTACAACACATCTGCAGATCTGTTAATGCTCTTGGGACTAGCCTCTTCAATGGGACATGCACCAGAACAGAACCTGGGTCAGACTCCAGCTGGAGTGTTGCTAACATCCCTCCCCAAGCTTTTTATTATGTGTCCTGTCAGCGTTGATATGAAGAGATGGACCAAGGGGAAGCCAAGCCGGTCTCCTGAGGATCTGCGGCCCCTGGGTTGAGTAATAGTCCACAAAGTAAACACTTCACCAGAGAATGATGTTATTTCCCCCACAGAGAGGCGGGCCATGAACACATCATGGAGTTAGAGTGCGGAGGTCTGGTTTAGTTCAATCTCGGGAACTGGCAAAATCCAGGGGAAAGGTCTCTAGTGGTCTTTCCATGATGCTAAATCTCACAAAATGTATTCTTGTCTATGTATAGCTGCATTCATATGAGATCATAAGCTGTACATGAGGGGAATTCCAATAGTGCCTCACTTACCTTATGCATTCAGAGCATCCTAATTATTCTCCATGATGAGTTTATAAGTACTCTTCACAACTGTAATGCTAACAACAACTTCTTGCACAAAAATAAGATGCAGACAGCACAAAGTGGACTTATTTTGACCTCCAGATCTGTTCAAACAATATCTGTACTGGGGAAAGACATATTTTGCTGAAATACAAGGGGGATAGCAGACATAGGGACTTTCAGTTTTTTCTATTCTTTACTATTTTCTTTTTAGCTTAATTTTATACTAATGACTTTAACATAAATTATATTAATTACTACTCCATATATTCATGATCATTTATGATCATAACATTAAACAGTGAAATTGTGCTATGCTGCTTATGAAAACAATACTTGGAGTGCAACTTTTGTATACATTTTGTCCATTCTTTTATTTATTTGGGACACTGGCACAGTAGACTGATAGTGTTCACCCACCAACCAGGGTGTTGCTGGTTCAAACCTTGCTGTGCACACTGTCATTGTATCCTTGGGCAAGACACTTCAGCCACATTGACCAATCCAACAAAAGATATGTTAGAAAGGGCATCTGGATCATGCCTCAAATAAGTGCAAACTGAAGAATGTAGTGACCTACATCCTTAGGGAACTTCAGGGAGGGCATCAGGCATGTAAAAACTCAGTGTTTCACAGTGAACTGATACATTCATTCAAATGTCCAATTTGCTCACCATTATCATGTGCTTTGGTAACCCTGTTTTCAGGTCACCAAAAACTACCTTCCCCATTTTCCCTGTGAATATACTATTACCATTATTTAAGTGTGTCTGCATTCTAAACGTCCCAAGTGCATATGAGAACAATACAGCATTCCTGCACTTTTATTACCTAGAATTCCACTGGCCTGGCTGATTGCCTTCCTTTCTGGACAATGTGGTTCTAATGATATGGACAGCATGTTTCTGGACATGCTCCACTGCTCTGCATAAACCTGCATAGACCTGCTCTGAGTCCAACCAGAATCACACCTTAAAGTCCCACGTTTATGTCTCCCCCCGGCTCAAAGCAGAGCTCCCGCATGTCACATGAGGACATTATCACGGAAAAGGGTACTTGAGCACATTTTTTTTATATAAAGTGAAGTGGACTTCACGTTCTAGAATTTGATCATACAACTCTATATAACTCTATATAACCCTACATAACTCTATATAACCCTATATAACAGTATATAACCCTATATAACACTATACAACTCTGTATAACTCTATATAATTTTATATAATGCTATATAACTCTAGGGGAGATTCACTGCTTGAGAAAGAGATTTCCAAACTCATGATCCACAAATGTTGAAACTCCACAAACATGTCATATTAATTAACTTATGGTTTGAAGTCCTTTCAAATGATAACAACCACTTCTTTGGGGTTGAATAATGGCTTCACTTTATGAAGAAATTGTGAAAAAATAATTTGACATTTTTTGTTGTACTTTGTGCCAATTTTTGTGTTTCATGTACAGATTGTGGATACACAGTCAAGGCTTTGGAAAGTATATATATATATATATATATATATATATATATATATATATAGTAACACATGCAGAATGTGGCTTGGCATTGTCTTGCTGAAATAAGCAGGGAGACATCCCTGAAAAAGATGTTGCTTGGATGGCAGCATATGTTGCTCCCAAACCTGTACGTACCTTTCAGCATTCAGCACCCCATACCATCACAGATGCTGGCTTTTGAACTTTGCGCTGATAACAATCCAGATGGTCCTTTTCCTCTTTGGCCCGCAGGACATGATGTCCATGATTTCCAAAAACAATGTGAAATGTGGACTCGTCAGACTACAGCACACTTTTCCACTTTGCGTCAGTCCATCTTAGGTGAATTTGGGCCCAGAAAAGCCGGCAGCATTTCTGGGTGTTGTTGATATATGGATTTTGTTTTTCATGGAACAGTTTTAACTTGCACTTGGAGATGTAGCAACAAACTGTGTTAACTGACGGTGGTTCCCTGAAGAGTTCCTGAGCCCATGTGTTAATATTCTTTACACATTCATATCTGTTTTTAATACAGCACCATCTGAGGGATCGAAGGTCACGGACATTCAATGTTGGTTTTCGGCCTTGACGCTTATGTGCAGAGATTTCTCCCGATTCTCTGAATTTTTTGATGATATCATGGACCGTAGATGACGAAATCCCTAAATTCCTTGCAATTGTACGTTGAGAAACAGTGTTCTTAGACTGTTGGACAATTTGCTCACGCAGTTGTTCACAAAGTGGTGAACCTCGCTCCATCCTTTCTTGTGAATGACTGAGCCCTTCGGGGATGCTCCTCCCAATCATGACACTCACCTGTTTCCAATTAACCTGTTCACTTGTGGAATGTTCCAAACAGATGTATTTTAAGTATTCCTCAACTTTCCCATTCTTTTGTTGCTCCTGTCCCAGCTTTATTGGAAAGTGTTGCAGGAATCAAGAAATTAATGAATATTTGCATAAAAAAAATAAAGTTTATCAGTTTGAACCTTAAATATCATGCATTTGTAGTCTATTCAGTTCAATATAGGTTGAAAAGGATTTGCAAATCATTGTAGTCTGTGTTTTTTTTTTAAAGTTTACACAGCGTCCCAACTTCATATATAACATATACACTCACCTGAAGGATTATTAGGAACACCATACTAATACGATGTTTGACCCCCTTTCGCCTTCAGAACTGCCTTAATTCTACGTGGCATTGATTCAACAAGGTGCTGAAAGCATTCTTTAGAAATGTTGGCCCATATTGATAGGATAGCATCTTGCAGTTGATGGAGATTTGTGGGATGCACATCCAGGGCACAAAGCTCCCATTCCACCACATCCCAAAGATGCTCTATCGGGTTGAGATCTGGTGACTGTGGGGGCCATTGTAGTACAGTGAACTCATTGTCATGTTCAAGAAACCAATTTGAAATGATTCGAGCTTTATGACATGGTGCATTATCCTGCTGGAAGTAGCCATCAGAGGATGGGTACATGGTGGTCATGAAGGGATGGACATGGTCAGAAACAATGTTCAGGTAGCCCGTGGCATTTAAACAATGCCCAGTTGGTACTAAGGGACCTAAAGTGTGCCAAGAAAACATCCCCCACACCATTACACCACCAGCCTGCACAGTGGTAACAAGGCATGATGGATCCATGTTCTCATTCTGTTTACGCCAAATTTTAACTCTACCATTTGAATGTCTCAACAGAAATCGAGACTCATCAGACCAGGCAACATTTTTCCAGTCTTCAACTGTCCAATTTTGGTGAGCTCGTGCAAATTGTAGCCTCTTTTTCCTATTTGTAGTGGAGATGAGTGGTACCCGGTGGGGTCTTCTGCTGTTGTAGCCCATCCGCCTCAAGGTTGTGCGTGTTGTGGCTTCACAAATGCTTTGCTGCATTCCTCGGTTGTAACGAGTGGTTATTTCAGTCAACGTTTCTCTTCTATCAGCTTGAATCACTCGGCCCATTCTCCTCTGACCTCTAGCATCAACAAGGCATTTTCACCCACAGGACTGCCGCATACTGGATGTTTTTCCCTTTTCACACCATTCTTTGTAAACACTACAAATGGTTGTGCATGAAAATCCCAGTAACTGAGCAGATTGTGAAATACTCAGACCGGTTCATCTGGCACCAACAACCATGCCACGCTCAAAATTGCTTAAATCACCTTTCTTTCCCATTCTGACATTCAGTTTGGAGTTCAGGAGATTGTCTTGACGAGGACCACACCCATAAATGCATTGAAGCAACTGCCATGTGATTGGTTAATTAGATAATTGCATTAAGGAGAAATTGAACAGGTGTTCCCAATAATCCTTTAGGTGAGTGTATAACTTCAATATGTGTATGGCATGCCGACACCGGACATGAACCCAAGCCTGAGTTAAGAATCAAGAGCTGTCAACTGAGCCACACCATCGATACTGTCAATAGTGAGAATAAATAAAATAAAATTTGAAACCAGAGGAGAAATATTTTGAACTTTGAAAATCCAGCCCAGATGAAATGTTTTTCTCTCGCTTTTTCAGGACTTCTATTGAGTATTATTTTATATACCTTTAATTTGTTTGATATTGTGTTAGCTGATAATACAAAGTATATAACAATACAACACAATACAATACAACAGAGCAATTTTACGCAGAGCCGAAATTGAAATGTGTTTCATTTATTGAAACAAAAGCATAGTTTTAATTTTTCATTTTTCACTTGAATAAACAATTCTATTTAACTTAATGGTCCTATATTACACAGGCTCTTGTGAGCTTTAAGCCATGTTATAATGTTTCCTCCTCAAAAACATAAGTGGAGTTGGGTTTTGTTTCATTCACACATGTTTGAGTAATCCTTTATTATTAGTCTGTCTACATCTCCAAAGCTCAAAATGCTCCGTCCCACCTTGTGATGTCATGAAGTGGTAGTTTTCAAGTTAACAGCTCCTTTTACCTTTAGTTCAATAGAGATTGCAATTCCAGGGCTGAAATCATCCAAATGATTCTAGTGAAAGTGTATGGAGTTCAAAAACCCAGTGGAGCACTTCCTGTTTTACCGCATGACATCACAAGGTGGAACAGAGTGTTTGAGAGAAGAACTCAGTCTAAATATCCAAGCTTGGTGTGTTAAACATGTGTGAATGAAACAAAACACAACTCCAGGTATGTTTGTGATGAGGAAACATTAGAACAGAGGTCAGATAATAGCCTGATATGGACCCTTTAAATAGAAGATGCAGGATGGCAATATTTAAATATATTTTTGTATTTTATTTTTTTCCTATTTTGTGCAGCTCTGTTTAGCCAAATTTTCCACAGCAGCATGCAAACCACTGGAAAAAAAACTCCTGACAAATGGACATGAATGGACTTTAAAGACGTGCTGACAAACTTGTTCCCTCCTCGGTGGTCCACGCTGGTTTCTAAGAATGACTTTTGGAAAGTGTGACCCCAGCAGTCATGCAGGACTACGGACCACACAAGCCTCAGCACAGCCACGCTTTCCCGGGTCGTGTGAGAGTGCAACTCGAGCCCAAAATGGCATCTGGCAGCTGCGTCCTGGGTCAAACATCTCCCCACAACAATGAGCTGGCACGTAGCCCAATTTTAACTGCCTCCCAACTGCAAACGGAGCATTACATAAGGGCTTTAAAAGAGAGAAGAGTAGCAGACAAAGACAGGGTACACCTGTCGTTTGGATCATGTGTCAGAAGTACTGTGAAGGCTATAAGTGATAGTTACAAGCAGTTTCACGCTCAGAGGTGATAAAACAAGACATAATGGCAACATGGTGGTTCTAGACGTAAAGGGGAGCCAGACATGGAGAGAAACATCAGCCTATAGGTTTAAAGAAGAACTTCTCAAAGTGTTTGAAGAGCAGAGTCATGTGCAAATTACTGAAACCAGTCTGAGAAAGCCTATTTTAACTGCATTTATAGCATCATTACTGTTATATCACAATTATAACACAATTGGTACACAAAGTAATTCAAAGTGCTCTACACAATATGAGAGGCATTAACATCACAAAAGAAGAAATGAAAACATAAATAATCATCATAAAATTTACATTAAGAGTGGAGAGGCAGAATAAAAAAATATGCACAGCTAAACAGAACCATTTGGAGCCTGGATTTAAAAAATGTCAAAGTAGAGGCCTGTCTCACATCTTCAGGAAGTTCTGACTCTGGGTTCCAGTAAGAGGTTGGTCCCTGAAGTCCTCAGAGTGTGAGATGGTTCATATGGCTCTAACATGTTGGAGATGTACTTTGGTACAAAGACATCTCCAAAAAGACTTTAAAGCAGAGCTGCTTTAAAGTCTATTCTCTGAGCCACAGGAGCCAGTGCAGAGACCTGAGCACATGACTTAAGCATTCGTACTTCCTAGTTCTAATCAGGACCTGAGCAGGAGTGTCTGAATGTTCTGCAGCTGTCTTAAAGCTCATTTGGAGAGGCCAGTAAGCAGGCCGTCATAGTAGTCTGACCTACTGGAGACAAATGCATGGATGAGTCTCCCCAAGTCCTGTTATGACAGGCAATTTTTATTTATTCAGATCCAATACTTTAATATCTATAGTTGACAAAATGTTAGTCTTAATTTTATTTTAGTTTTAATTTTAGTTTATTAAATTAAACATTCATTTCACAACATTAGCTCTGGCCTATGGCATTATTCTGACTGTGCGAGAATTCGGATTTTTGTTCTCTAAAATATGAAGCACACAGCGGTGATCCAGAACAAATCCAGAACAAAAAGCTCTCCATAGGACAACTTAAACTAAATAGGTTTGTTTTATGTAAAACTGGTCCCCTGTCCTTTGGGTCAAAATGGGACTGCTGTGTACTGTCTGCATCTCATTATATTGTTTTTTATTGTTCGCAAACCAGGAACGTTAGCATGCTAATTGTTGTTAGCATAACCAAATGCACAAAACTCTGGCCTCTGACAGCTGTGAAAAGTGCTTATAAACTCATCATGGTGAATACTTAGGGTTGTAGAAAATTATTAAGAAAGTCAGTCAGTTATCATTCAAACTAAAGCATAAACAATAGAATGCGCACTCCTTATCACCTGACCCCTGCACCAACACCCTGGTGGATCGACTCCTGCAGTGAACTGTGGAATTGCATTTCACAAACACAGGTAGCACTGATATATGATCAAATGTGGAAGGTGAACCCAAGATGGCGTTGTATTGTTTTCAATGGCCTGTGCCACACCCCCTTTCACTTTATAAATCGATGTACAGGTCATGTCTGTCTGTTGAATTACAACCTCCCAGGGACCAGTGGATTAGTTAATTTAGAATCTACATTATACTGTACATACCTCACCATTACAGAGTACAGAGCCCAAAAGAAGCAGGCTGAATCTTTATATATACATATATGTATATAATCTGCAACTCTCTGCTCATACCCTGAGACATTTATTGTTGTTCTCATGAAAGGCATGGCTGTTTTTACCAACAAGCAGCAAAGGGATGGAGCTCAACAGTGAAATGACCCTTTCATTACAAGTTAGGTAAAGCTATAGCATGGGACTTTCTGGAGGTTGCACATCACCAACACAGTTCCATAGAAAAATGAATTTCAGAATCAGAATCAGAAGACTTTTATTGACATAGTCTGTGAACATAGTTCACAAACTAGGAACTTGCTTCGGTGAAAAAGTGCAACATAAACAATACTTAAAGGGAGAAAAATATATACAACAGCAGCATCAGAACAACAGTGCAAAGTGGCTTATTAAAGTGACCGGTGTTATAAAGTGTCCAGTTTAGTGCAGATATTATGAAGTGTTCATGAGACAAACAGCAGAGGGGAAGAAACTGTTCTTATGGCGAGAGGTTCTGGTCCCAATGGACCATAGCCTCCTGCCAGAGGGAAGTGGCTCAAATAGTCTATGTCCAGGGTGAGAAGTGTCAGCACAAACAAACAGCATTTTAATACTTCGTGTTCTTCTGGTGTGAAAACAGCACTCATGACATCTGTATTATGAATGCCATCAGCAGCCATCAGACAATTTAAATGAATCCTCAGAGAAAACTGTCTGATTTGTCACATGCTTATAACCAACAATCTGGCTTCTTCAGGTTGTGATCTCCAGGACTCGTATTTACACTGCCTGGCCAAAAAAAAGTCGCCACCTGGATTAAACTAAGCAAATAGGTACAAGCCTTCTATTGGATAATTACTCTAGGTTGAACAACAGTATGTGCTCAAAGAATGAGGTATATAATATACTGAATGACCAGGTTATTCCATCAATGGATTTTTTTCTTCCCTGATTGCACGGGCATATTCCAAGATGAGAATGCCAGGATTCATCGGGCTTAAATTGTGAAAGAGTGGTTCAGGGAACATGAGACATCATTTTTACACATGGATTGGCCACCACAGAGTAATCCCATTGATAATCTTTGGGATGTGCTGGAGAAGGCTTTGTGCAGTGATCAGACTCTACCATTATCAATGCAAGATCTTGGTGAAAACTTCAGCAGAGGTTTAGCGAAACAATGCCACAACGAATGTGTGCCATTATCAAAGCTAGAGGCGGTCCAACAAAATATTAGAGTGTGATCTTTTTTTTTTGGTGGCAACTTTTTTTTTGCCAGGCAGTGTATGTTCTAACGTTCATTTGCACTAAGTCAAACGTTTGGTCTTTATATTTACCATTTTATACTTTTCCAATTCACAAAGACAACATCAAATTGTCATGATGCCTGCAATGTCTGTCCTCCTGTGTTCTTCCCCCTCCCCTACCTGTCTGCCTGGAGCTGGGCAGAGTTCCTCACTCCTCCCGCATGCACCTGGAGCGCATCAGCGCAATTACCTTCACCTGCTGCCGAGTATATGAGGGCTCGGCAGAAGACACTCAGGGCCAGACCGCCCGCGTATTCCTGCTCGTCTTCACCCTGTTTCCAGGACCGTCTTGGGCCAGACCGTCCGCGTGTCAATGTATATGCCTCAGCCTAGCTTTGTATTTGTGTTGCCTGTCCGCCCGTTACTTACCGGATTTCTGCTACCTTCCAGATTCCTGCTCTCGCTAGTCCCTGCTCCTGCCTCTGCGCTCCAGCTCCGGTACAGTACTCCTCACTGCCTTTCCTCCTGTTCCGTCTTGGCCTCCAGCTTGCTTCCCGTCTCCGGCCCTGTCTCCCTGGACTATCCCTGCTGGGTCTTCCCTGGCCCTGTTCCTGGTCCCGTTGTGCTCCGGCCCTGGCTGTCTTCGTGCCCGCTCTGGACATCTCTGCCTGGCTTGCTCTGGTCTCATCCTGATCCTGTCCTCGTCTCGGTCCTGGTTTCCCATCCCTGCTCGGCACCACTCCTGTCTGGTTCGCCCCCTGCTCCCTGTGTGTGTGTTACATGAACTATTAACCCGTTACTACCTAAGCCTATTTTGAAGACAAATTTTCCAAAAATGTATATCCATTTATAAACTGGTCTATTTCAGCAACCCCAAGGTGGAATGATGTTTGTGCCATTGTAAAGGGATCATTGGGCAGAATAATTTGATATGTCATTTATCCATGTATGTGTTACTGACAAAGAGAAAATTAGGATGAAACACAGCAAAAATTTAGATTTTTTTAGCCTCGCCTAAAAAAAACATGTTTTATGATGAATAACTCTTTGGAATGTTGCTAACATAGCCTTTTTATTTCATAAAATAGAAACCAAACATGTGAACATTATCTCTGCAAAGGTTGAAACTGATTAGATGAAGCAGATCAAAAAAAGAGAGATTTTAATACAGGAATGTCAGGCGAGGTGTCAATTTTGGCACCATTTGGCACCATTTGGCACACATAGTGCCATTTGCATTTCTGTCATGTAAAAGTTATATATTTCATTTTTATATCACTAATGGTGTTCAGTAGACCTAAAGAAAACATTTTTTGGCATTTTGAATTTTTTTGTATTAAATTAATAATTATTAATTAATAATTATAATAAATATATGTGTATATAAATGTTTCCCCTACAAATAAAATGACCGCATAAAGCATTTGAATGATTTTTTAGAGATGAATTTAGTGAAAAAAGCAAATCTAAGTTTGTCCGGTGCGCTCTGTGTCCTGCGCGTAAAGGCGCTGTTACGCACACAAGCGTGCTTACTGTACGCGCGGACTTTACTCCCCAGCGGATTGGTCAATATGCATGAGTGACACCTCTCTGGAATCGTGAAAGCCAATAGAAAAAGGCTATAACTTGCAATACAAGATTGACAACACAGTCAGCCAACCAGAAGGGGAAAAAGAAAGCCACGTGAAAGTGCCATGCTCCTCCATTGGTTTACTGTAAGCGCTCGGTACCAACTATATATCACTATTGTACCACTCGGACTGTTTTAAATGACGGACAATAGTCGTGGCTAACAGGAAATAGCTTTTATTTACAAATGGAATAAACTTTTCACGGCAAGACGACAAAGGTAAGACAATTTTTACTAATGTGGTTTTGAAAAGCAATGTTTTGTGATCTGATGCGCTGGCTTATATCTCCGCGATGCTTTGGTGTACAGTGCTGGGACTTATATCTTTGGAACCGGTAGAGTCTCTGCTTTCGTTTGAGCTTTTGTTCGTGTGGGTAGCATGAAGTACGGCTGTTGTGGAGCCGTAAATGCGGCGAGTGGTTTGGCCAAACTAAGGTTGGAGGATTTGGTTTTGAGGTGTTCTCTTGGGTGTCATCTGAGTTGTGTTTGTGGACGGTGAAAATAGTTTACATAGCCTTGTAGCGCTAGTGGTGCTGTTTAATTTGATGTGCCACATTAATATATTTTCCGTGATTAATGTGTTGGCTCATGGCGAAACAAAAATACATTTCCCAAAGTCCCCCATTTGGGGGACCCTCGGTAGTAACGGGTTAAGACTGAATTTTCACTACCTGTAAATAAAACACTGTAAACCTGTCCCGAGTCTTGCACGTCTTTGGTCCGCTACACCCACCGTTACGACAGAACGGTCTGGCCAAAAAATGGACCAAGCAGACTCGGGACCGGATCAGGCGCTGCGCCACGCCTTTTTCCACCAAGAAGTGATTATTGGGCAGCACGACCAGTCCCTCCGGACTCTGTTGGACTATAACCAGACTCTTATTCAACAAGTGTCCCCGCTTACCGGTCAAGTCGCGGCTCTGCTCGCCTCCGACCCCGCCTCCCGCTGCTGCCGCCGTCGGAACTGCGCCGCTGCCACGTTCCCCGGAGTCGAGGGGCACGGACCCTGACCCCTACTCAGGTCAGCCTGGACTATTCCGGGGATTTTTGTTCCAGTGTACGTTTTTGTTCCAGCAGTGCCCTGCCTGTTTTGACTCTGATGCTGCTAAGATACGATACATCTGCAGAGTACTTAGGGGAAGGGCGCTCCAGTGGGTGGAGGCGCGGTTGTCTAACACGGCCCCGGACAATTTGAACTATGAGAACTTTGTGTTGGCTTTTAAACTAGTGTTCGATCACTCGCACTACCAAGCGGATGCGGCTGCCCGCCTGTTAAGTCTCGCCCAGGGGCGCCAGCCCGTAGCGGATTACGCCATTGAGTTTTGGACGCTTGCGGCAGAGGTAGACTGGACGGACAGTGCGCTGCGGGCTGCCTTCTTAAAGGGACTGAACGAACATTTAAAAGATTAACTGGTTTCCCAAGCCGAGCCCCTGGATTTACAGTCTCTCATCTCGCTGGGCCACTGGATCGATAACCGGTTGCAGACTCGACGGAGGCACAGACGCCGGTCTCTGGTCCCGCGAGAGACACGTGTTTTCCCGTTGCCTCCGGAGGAGCCTATGCAGTTGGGCCGGGCCAGCGTGTCCGCTGAGGAATGCAGTCGGCGTTGCCGCCGGGCGGGGGAGTGTCTCTACTGTGGTGAGCGTGGACATTTCATCACTGTCTGCCCGGTTCTGCCAAAAGGGGGAGCCCACCAGTAGGACTGGGAGCACTGGTGGGTCAGTCTCACATCTCGGAAGGAAATAATAGACTCACGTTGAATGCAACCCTGTGTCGTCACTCGGATACCTTATCGGTGGTTGCTCTCGTCGATTCTGGGGCTGAGGAGGACTTCATTGACAAGCGGCTTGCGGAGCAGTTTGGAATTAAACTAGAGGCCCTGGAACATCCCCTCGATGCACGGGCGCTGGATGGACGCTTTCTCGCCCGTGTGACTCTGGTCACGGAGTCCCTCACACTTGTTTTATCAGGGAATCACCACGAGGTTCGCCGCTTCCACGTTCTTTCCTCCCCCTCGTCGCCGCTGGTCCTGGGCTACTCGTGGCTACAAACCCACAATCCGATTTTCGACTGGGTCTGGAGGAAAGTGTCTGGCTGGAGCCCCACATGCCATGCCCAGTGTCTCCAGTCGGCCCTGTCCCCCGGAGGGAAGGTCGACCCCACTTCCAGCCCCGCCTCGGACGTCCCGAACCTCTCATCTGTCCCAGTGGAGTACCACGACCTCCAGGAGGTATTTAGTAAAAGTAGGGAACTCTCGTTGCCTGCACACCGGCCCTATGACTGTGCAATTGATCTCTTGCCGGGTGCCCCCTTACCGTCTAGCCGCCTGTATAACTTGTCCAAACCCGAACGAGACTATGGAGGAATATATACGGAACTCACTGGCTGCTGGTATCATCCGCCCATCCTCCTCCCCAGTAGGTGCGGGGTTCTTCTTTGTAGCAAAAAAGACAAGACATTACATCCCTGCATTGACTATAGGGGGCTAAATAACATCACCGTAAAAAAAACAAATACCCACTTCCTCTCTTGGATTCCGCATTCACACCCCTCCACGGAGCAACCATCTTCTCCAAACTCGATTTACCGCTTTTAAGACCCCCCTTGGCCATTTCGAGTATTTGGTCATGCCATTCGGCCTTACTAACGCCCCAACTGTATTTCAGGCCCTGATCAACGACGTGCTGTGGGATTTTCTTAACTGATTTGTGTTCGTATACCTTGATGACATTTAGATTTTTTCCAATTCTCCACAGGAACACCGTCATCATGTCCGCCAGGTCCTCCAGCGCCTACTGGAGAACAAGTTATTCGTTAAAGCAGAGAAGTGTGAATTCCATGCCGAGGAGGTCAGTTTTCTGGGTTTCATAGTGGGGCGGGGGCAGGTTAAAGCAGACCCGGAGAAGATCCAGGCAGTCACGGATTGGCCGGTTCCTGCCAACCACAAGCAGCTCCAACGATTCATCGGCTTTGCAAACTTCTATAGACGGTTCATCCGCGACTTCAGTCGAGTCGTCTCACCCCTCACGAAATTGACCTCGCCCGCGTTGCCGTTCAATTGGTCTCCAGAAGCACAATCCACGTTTGATAGACTCAAACACCTGTTCACCTTGGCTCCTATCCTCCACCAGCCCAACCCGTCTCGGCAGTTTGTAGTTGAGGTAGACGCGTCGGACACAGGGGTGGGGGCGGTCCTCTCGCAAAGGTTTGACCCTCACAATCGCCTTTTTCCCTGCGCTTTTTTCTCCCGCCGCCTGTCCCCAGCAGAGGCGAATTATGATGTGGGGGATCGGGAACTCCTCGCTGTTAAATTGGCCCTGGAAGAGTGGCGTCACTGGCTCGAGGGGGCAGAGTTTCCATTTTTAGTTTGGACGGAACCCATCCTTCCCCCCTCCTGTGTGGTAGCGGTCGTCCATTGGGAAGTCGAGGACGTTGTTCGGGCAGCCCAAGCCAATGACCCCGACCCAGGTAATGGCCCGCCTGGCAAATTATTGGTGCCTAACCCTGTCCGTCCCCAGGTACTCGAGTGGGCCCGCTGCTCTAAATTTGCTTGCCAGTCGGACTCTCTCCCTACTGAAGTGGCATTTCTGGTGGCCCACCATGGACCAAGACACCTGAGACTATACGGCCGCCTGCCAGGTATGTGCTCGGGCGAAAGCATCCCACTCACCTCCTTCGGGATTTCTGCTTCCCCTTCCAGTTCCTAAGGGCCTTGGTCCCACGTGGCAGTAGACTTCGTCACCGGCCTTCCCGTGTCCCAGGGCAACTCAGTAATCCTCACTGTAGTGGACTGCTTTTCTAAGGCCGCCCACTTCATTGCCCTGCCCAAGCTCCCCACGGCAAAGGAGACCGCGGACCAGCTCACCGCCCACGTCTTTCGCCTTCATGGGATCCCGATGGACATCGTCTCGGACCGGGGGACCCAGTTCACCTCACAGGTGTGACGGGCTTTTTGTGAGGGTCTGGGGGCCACGGTAAGCCTCAACTCCAGGTTCCACCCCCAATCAAATGGGCAGACTGAGCGGGCGAACCAAGACCTTGAGTCGGCCCTCCGGTGCGTAGTGTCCGCCAATCCCACGACCTGTAGCTCCTTCTTACCCTGGGTCGAATATGCCCACAACTCACTGGTGAGTGCCTCCACTGGTGTGTCTCCGGTCCAGGCCTCCCTCGGGTACCAACCTCCACTGTTCCTGGTGGAGGACAGGGATCTGGAAGTGCCCTCTGTCCAGCATCACATCCAGCGCTGCCGCAGAGTGTGGAAGAAGACCAGGGCGGCGCTCCTCCAGGCGAGCAGACGCATCAAGGCGGCAGTGGATCGGCGCCGCATCCCGGCACCCGCATACCAACCCGGCCAAATGGTGTGGCTATCTTCCAAAACCATCCAACTCAAGACCGACTCTCGCAAACTCTCCCCCCGATTCTTAGGACCGTTCAAAATCGAAACGAAGATAATCAACCCATCCGCCATACAGTTACAGCTACCTCCATCTCTCCGTATCTATCCCTCTTTTCACATCTCCCAGGTTAAACTCGTCCGGACCAGCGACCTGTGCCTGTGTCTCAGCCTAGCTTTGTATTTGTGTTGCCTGTCCGCCCGTTACTTACCGGATTTCTGCTACCTTCCAGATTCCTGCTCTCGCTCGTCCCTGCTCCTGCCTCTGCGCTCCAGCTCCGGTACAGTACTCCTCACTGCCTTTCCTCCTGTTCCGTCTTGGCCTCCGGCTTGCTTCCTGTCTCCGGCCCTGTCTCCCGCTCTCTGGACTATCCCTGCTGGGTCTTCCCTGGCCCTGTTCCTGGTCCCGTCGTGCTCCGGCCCTGGCTGTCTTTGTGCCCACTCTGGACATCTCTGCCTAGCTTGCTCTGGTCTCATCCTGATCCTGTCCTCGTCTCAGTCCTGGTTTCCCGTCCCTGCTCGGCACCACTCCCGTCTGGTTCACCTCCCGCTCCCTGCTCCCTGTGTGTGTATTACATGAACTATTAAGACTGAACTTTCACTACCTGTAAATAAAACACTGTAAACCTGTCCCGAGTCCTGCACGTCTTTGGTCCACTACACCCACCGTTACGACACAAATATATGAAACAAGATATATGGAATTATGTAGTAAAGAAAAATTATGCACACACACCCCTGCTGTGAGAGTCTATGAGCAGTTAACATGTGTCTGTGTCATAGACTGTATAAAGAAGTGGACTAAGTGAGTGTGACGTCACCCATAGCGTTCAGCTCCTGTCAAATGAAGCTCATCGAGGTATGATAGCAACAAAAGAGCCAATCTAGAGCGAGGCTGTTGAAGGTAACACCCATTCCCTCCCACACCTCTGGTTTAGCATGGAGTGGGCGCTTAGCAAAGCTGTCAATCAAACCATTTGCTAACGCTAGCGGGAGCGACCCTGGGGAACGAAGGTGCTTGATTTGTTTGTTATTAATCTTTTACAGACAAAATAACAAAATAAAAACCCCAGGATCATGTAGAGCAGGTTAATACGAACATTTTAAAGCCAAAATGACAACGCTGACAGCAGCAGTTACAGAGAGAGGAGCCACAGTTTTTCAATGTAAAGTGAAATGGAGCCAGAATCGATGGAGCCGGAAACACTTCCTATTTGGAATATGACGGCTGGCAGGTTAGCTATGTCCATTTATATATAGAGTGTGTTTGATGGGGTCAAAGACAAAGGCTTTTACTTCCGCCCTCTTATCTGGTGTTATCATGTTCTGCTTCAAATGCAGACCTGCTCATACAAGAGTGTAAATTACAGGTGGTTTTGAAATAAAAAGAAAAAATGTATTAAAATAGCAACATGGCAATCATCAAACCTGACGTAGCACACAGGGGGTGAAGAAGGGTTGGAGACATTCAGAGCCGAGCAGCGTCTCCCTCTGTGTCTGACCCTAACTCACTCCTGTTTAAGTACAGATACCTCTCAAATGTAGTGTAGTAAAAGTAAAAAGTATCCACTGTCAATTGTACTTAAGTAAAGTACAGATACCTAGAAATTGTCAAGCTGCATAAAACCATAGTAAAAAGTAAACAGTAAACTAAAAGCTGTGGGACAACCTGACAAGCTGCTAAGTCACAATACACATGTCAGAATAGTTTTGAATGAACGCTAAGGTTAGTATTTAGCACAGAAGCATGGTGGTTAACATGCTAGTTGTTGCAAAACTCTGCTCAGGCCTCTGAAAGTTGTGAAAAGTGCTCATAAACTCATTGTGGTGAATAATTAGGATGTTCAGAATGCATAAGGTAAGTGAGAAATAACTTTGGACAGCAAACTGTTTAAAATGAAGTAGTTCTGTTTTTCCACGTTTTTTAAATAAAACTCAGCGCCTTAAGTTCTAACCTTGTAAGACCTCAACGTTATTGTAATATCCCTTTTCTTGCTACACAGATATTACTTTAGCGTCCCTTAATAATAATACTTTAAACTGGAGTGAGCTAACAGCAGCATATGTGCACTACAGGGAGCGGCCTGGTGAATAGAGCTGTTCACTGTAGCAGCAGAATACACAGATGACAGGGGTGACAGGGATGACAGGGGTGACAGGGGTCTGTATGTCAGCAGTGTGTGTTCTCTGCTCTGTCAGCTACTGTCAACAGCAGTTAGACCAAAGCACCGCGACCCACAAATGTCTCCATGGGACAGAGACATGACCCTGACCACTCAGAGGCAGCAAAGTCCACCAGCACATGATGAGTTTTCATTATTCAATAGAATACACAGGAAATACTGGGAATACTGTCTGTTCATCAGAGGTTAGTTAATTTTTTCCATGTCCCTGTGCACACATGAAACCAAACAAAAACAAGCGCTTCTTTGAGCTGGAGAAAGGAAATCATGTGAAAATAATATACCTTAAAGAAAATGAACACTGACCTCTTACAGTTTAAATAAGGTTCCACAGTCACATCTAACACTGTGTCTAGCTTCACCTGTAGATAGAGACACATCCAGGTGTGTCTCATTCTCAGTATATGGACAGGCTTCATGTGAAAGAACCTCCAGAATTCACTCACTGAGCTGCAGAGGCTGCACTAGCGCTGATTCATGATTGGCCCCAGGTGCTCGGGTTTAGGTAGTGACCATTCAGATCAGAGAGAGGCATTTTAAGTTTAAAACAACTGGATTTCAGCATTGAAACTGGCAGCCCACATGAGGTAGACATTCTGCTTTCTGATTGGATAATCGTAAAATCAGTAAAAGCTCATTTGATTTGAACATGTTTACCTTATATGCCATGCTTATGGTATACAAAATCTAAATCTTACACACAGCTCCTCTAATAATCTCTAAAGTAGGACGATAGTGCCCAGTATGACCTCAAAGGCCTGGGTTTTGATGGGATGATTGGACAAAAAGGGTTAAGCTCTTGTACGTTACATCTCACTGAAGTATGCTCTAGTTAAAAAAAGGAAAGCTACACTGACAGCTAAAATATTAAATGAAATAAATCAAAATGTGTGAGACCAAAATCATGAGCTGCACAGTTCAGTCATTTTAAAGGATCTCAAAATATTCCTGTGTCTCTCCAGTCTCGTGTTCTGTCTCGTTTTGTGGGAATTGTCTCTTGTCCCACCCCTGTTGCCTGACTGTGTTTATTCAATCTAATTTTGAGATTTAGTGGTATATGTTTGAGATGTGAACATATGTGTATGAGATATGGACATATGTGTATGAGATGTGAACATATGTGCATAAAATGTGAACATATGTGTATGAGATATGGTCATATCTGTATGAAATATGGACATATGTGCATGAGATGTGAACATATGTGTATGAGATATGGACATATGTGTATGAGATATGAACAGATGTGTATAAGATATAAACATATGTGTATGAGTTATAAACATATGCGTATGAGATATGAATATAGGTGTCAGGTCAGGACTTGGATGTGTGGCTGATATGAATACCAGATGCCACAGTGGGGTGCCAGGATGTCTTTAGGTAAGACATTGCCTAGTGTGAATGTGGTGTATGAGTGAGTGCTGGTGGTGGGAGGGGTTGATGGCACAGATTGGCAGACAAATTTTTATTTTTCAATATAAAAATTTGAAAATGATCTGTCAGTAAAGTACAAAAACATGCCTGCAACTCTCATGTTTGAGGGGCTACACACAATTTTTAATTTTCAAACTAGACTCATACCTCCACCTTCAAATCAAATAAAGCATTTACTGATAACAAATTTAATGCTGATTTACTCTTAATGACAGAAACTTATTTGATACAATCTTCCATTTATTTATGTTATAAATGGAAGATTATATAATTTCTCTGCCTCTATCAAAGGACTCTCTCTGATCTGAATAGTCACTACCTGAACCCCAGCACCTGCAGCCAATCATGAATCAGTGCTAGTGTAGCCTCTGCAACTCAGTGAGTGAATTCTGGAGGTTCTTTCACATGAGGTCTGTCCATATACTGAGAATGAGACATACTTGTATGTGTCACACAGTGTCAGAGCACAGGTTACACCTTTCATTTTTATTTTCAATCAGCCCTTTTTGTCACTTCTTTAATCATTTTTATATACTCAATAGTCTAATTTTGAATGTTTCCAAAACAGCTTCTTTTTTCAGTATAGTATCTTTCACCTGAATTATAACATTTGCAATAACATGAACTTTACCATAAAACTCCAAACTTAACGGGTACTATGAGAACTCCTAATATAACTTCTAATACTGTGCACTAAGCTTAGGCAGGGTGGGATTTGTTTTTTTGTTGCTGTTTTTGGCTCATTTTCTGTGAAGCTCCCACTGTTCACTGGACAGATTTCAACTCAGTGTTACAATAATAATGTTTTTATTTATGAAGTTCTTGTCAGGACACTCAGACACATTTTTTATTGTGTGTACAACTTGTTCTGGCATTTGCTCGCTGCTATGACATAAATCTAGAAATCAAACAACTGATGGGTTGTTCAGGTTAACTTTCAGCTCAGCTCTATTCCATTGGTGTGAAGAGGCAGATAGTGACTTGTATATCCTGCAAACCACAAGTATGAGCACTATTAACCATGGGAGCTGTATGTAGTCTGTGATCCTACAGGTTTAAAAAGGTACTACAATCACATCTGAGCCTGTGTCCAGAGCCTTGACCTACAGATAGAAACACATACACATGTGTCTCATTCTCAGTATATGGACAGGCCTCATGTGAAAGAACCTCCAGAATTCACTCACAGAGCTGCAGAGGCTGCACAAGCACTGATTCATGATTGGCTGCAGGCGTTGGGGTTTAGAAAGAGTCCTTTAAGGTCTAAACCAACTGAATTTCAGCATTGAAACTGGCAACCTAAATGAGAGAGTCATGTGAGGCTCATTCTGCTTTCTGATTGGATAATCATCTTGAACCAGAACACTGAATTACACTTGTACTTAACTTATTTAAAACTTTGATAAATATTCACCACTGGTCAAGTCATAATTAGAAAAACAAAAACAAAACACTGCCACACACAAACACCTTTAAAATGATGCATCATGTTTTTAAAGTCACAGTTGCTTCAAAGTTCCTCAGAAAGTGATGTTCTCCAGTCACCACCAGCCTGAGCATATGCACGGACATATGGACATGCATCCAGGCCTGTCGGCAGACATCTGGGGGCCTGGGGCAGGAAGGTTCATATGGGTCCTCCTCTAATATAAATTAATAGGTAGACATTCCAATTCTGGGCCCTTGAGACCCTAGGGCCCAGGACAACAGACCCCTTTCTCCCCCCCTCTTGACTCCCCTGCCTGCAGCTGTTCTCCAGTCACACTTCAGCCTCAGACATGTTCAGCTTATGGGATTCTCCAAAGGGCAGGTGCCATGTTTTTCAGAAATGCTTTTGACATGAGGCGTAGACAAAATAATCCCTCTATGACCCACAAATATGTTACTAATGAAGAGGCATACCAAGCTACAGTTAGCACTGTGTCTTGTTGGAAATGTCCAGATTGTTCATGATCTCACTGTATCTAAGTGAGGTTTGGCTTCAGAAAAAGCTGTGATGGCTAATTCTCTGTCCATTGAGACGCTCCTCACTAGCATGCTGATATAATATCTGTAGAGAATTGATAGACAAACTAAATGCTTAGGACACATTTGCGTAACAGCATTTTGAAGTTCACTTCACATGTGACATCATTACATTACCGTAAATTTCGGATTATAAGCCGCTACTTTTTTTCCACGCTTTGAACCCTGCGGCTTTTACAGCAGTGCGGCTTATATATGGAATTTTACTGGATAACGGCCCCTGGGGGGCGCTCTCTAGCTGTAAACGTAAAAGTGAGACAGACGTGGGGAAAGATTCTGCTCTGAAGAATTCACTAGTTTTGATTTTGAACGATCATTTTGCGCATCATGAAATGGATATGATGCAGTTTTTAAGATAAAGAAACAGAAAGGAAACAGAGCAGGGGTCGGCCTTTAACACGCAAAGAGCCATTTGGACCCACTTTCCACATAAAATAAAACACTGGGAGCCGCAAATACTTTTTGACATCTAAAATGAAGATAACACTGTATAATAACAATAATGTAACGGAATAATGTAGGTTTTACTTTCACGGACAAGCCTTCTACACGTGGCAGATAAATATGGCAAAAACAACTTAAGTGCATTAAAAAAATACAACTCACCAAACCGCTGCATCATGCATCGCGCTGATTATGTGATTATGTCTACTCTACTCCGCAGTTTCTTTAAAAAAACAACAACAAAAAAACTCGTAGCGTATCGTTTAATCCCAGGTGCTTATTCTCCATGTGCCAAAGCAGTTTTGAAGGTTTCATTGCCTTATTTGCTTTTCCCGTATGTTACGCAGAGCGGACTCTGCGTGAGAGTCACCTGCAGCGACAAACCCAGATTTTAAGTAGGCATTGTCTGTTAAATTTATCTTTCTTTTTCTTGGAGGTCGTAGTCTCTTCTTCTGGCTCCTCAGTTGTCCTTTTCCCCTTTGTTAAAAAGATCTCCAAAGACTTTTGTTTTGGCTCATTTTCACTCGCTTGTGGCTCTACTTTTGTGCGTCGTGTCTGATGTGTTATACGTGATACGTCACCGCGGAGACAAGAGCAGATAATATACTTGCTACTACATCAAATAGATTTCTGTGGCGATTTCCAGCAGGATTTTCATGATACATCTACGGACGAGCTTATTAGTGTGTCATTAGGGACGGGCGAAAGTTGCTCCTGACCCCTGTGCGCACAACGTCTGAAAATCAGGGCTCTTTACGCAGGACTGTGAGCTGTGTCTGTGTTAGTTCCCAAGCCACGCAGAGCCGCAGTATGAGGCGGAAAGAGGCGCATACGGCTCCGGAGCCGCGAGTTGCCGACCCCTGAAATAGAGCCACTGCACGTAAGCTCGACATCAATGAATCCAACTTGGTCAATGTAAAAAGACGACAAAAGTTTTCAGAGGAAATAAAAGCAGATTTTCCGTGTTGGTGCAGCTTTATTTTCTAAACCTGCAGATGTGTTCATCCCGTGTTGTTGTCGTGTTGGTGCCAATTTTCAGGCACAGTTTAAAAAAAAGCGTGTCGGTGCACCGTCTTTCTGTGTAAATGTCTCATGTTACAATATGAAAACCTGCGGCTTTTATTCAGGTGCGGCTTATATATGTACAAAATTGATTTTCTCTTCAAATTTAGCTGGTGCGGCTTATATCAAGGTGCGCTCTGTAGTCCGAAATTTACGGTATATACTGCCCATATAGTTTAAAATGAAGCCGGAGGCAGGTCAAAATTCTACAATTTGCCAAACTTATGGTTAAATGATCTGTACCTAATGCTTCCCATTTATGTAGGCAAGTTTTTCTCCAGTACAGAAATATTGTCTAAGCAGCTCTTGAGGTCAAAATGCCTGCAGTGTGCTGTCTCCATCTATTTATGAAGTGTTTTCTTGTCCGATCATCAGGAAGTGCACTTGAGCATGCTAGCTGTTAGCTTTACCGTGATAGTAAAACTCTGCTCTGGTCTCTGAGAGTTGTGAAAAGTGATTATAAACTCATCATGGTGAATAATTAGGATGTTCAGAATGCATAAGGTAAGTGAGGAATAACTTTGGATCAAAGCAAGTTGTTTAAAATGAATTAGTTATGTTTTTCACAAAATAGTGAAGATTGGGTACATGCCATAAGTTTAACTAGCCAGTATGTTCAATATTTGTGGATTTTAAGTTTGAATATTTCCTTCATAAATTGTCCATAGAGTTTTATAGGCCCAGCCCTGAAACTATTATTCTTGTGACTTGTGCCTGTGACCTTGTGAATGGGCATTTAAATATATTATGAGACTGGAGTGGTTTGAGAAGGACCAGATTCTTAATGCAGAGTGTAAATATTTATTCAGAAACAATGGCCGACTCTACACCACACTTTCCTGGAGAAAGCTTTCCAGGAACTTTCCACGACATCATCTGAAGGCCTAATCACCATGACAATGGCACAGAACAGACACAAAGAAACCAAAATAGTGACAGTTTGAAAAGGAGAGAAATATTGTCCAATAGCGTGCTAACAAATGACATGACAAGGACTACAGATGGAAAATTAGCATTTTGCTAAATCTGGTGCAGCCATCTTTTTAATGTATCTGCACATTGTCCTTCAAATAAATAAATAAATAAAAAATAAAATAAATAAACATGTGGTCAACACTCCGGTCACTGAGGCCTCTTCCACAAGTGTTTTCAGCTCCGAAGTAGGACCACTGGAAGTGACAATAAAAGTAGGATGAAGAGTGAGGAGAGGCATTCAGTAAATTGTCAAAGTCAAATCTTAAAACCCTATGGCCCACAATGTTCCAGCATATGTACCACAGCCTGAAATACTACACTGCAGCATATTTAAAGTCTCTGTAAGGTATTTTTTTAACAATGTAATACTACCCCAGATGCCTGTAGCCCCATTCACCAAAGATCCCCACCCTGAGAAAGTCATAAAGCAATCTGCGAGCACTGGGGCCAAGAAGATAACATCTATGATCAGGGCCACTTCCTATCTGTAGCCCTGTTCACCAAGGACTGAGTGCCCCCCATCCTGTGAGGGTCATAAAACAATGAGATTGATTGACTTAAAAACACACATTGTGGGATTTTGCCAAAAGGTTTTTAATGTGTAACCACATGTTGCCGAGAGGAAGCCCCGCCTCACACACACGCACTGGGAGGCCTATAAAAGCTGGAAACACAAACATCTCAGGACTCTCTTCCTATCCTTTCCTGAGAGTCTGGTGTTTCATTGTTAACTTTACCTGTGATGAACTCATTAAACCCTTCTGACGTATATTTCAGTCTCTTAGTCCTCTTTGACGCTTGCATCAGATACGAACATTTCTTACAACTTTGGTGACCCCGACGTGATGGTGTGAAGTGATCTGGAGGACCTTTGGGCATATCGAGGTGAAGTCTGATGACTGTGTCTGTGACAACCAGGGGCCCCAAAATAAGGTAAGCAGAAAACCTTTTTAATACAATTTCTGCATAGTTTAGTTTATTCTTTATTAGGGTTGTCACTGTCACATGAATCTGTAATTCAGAACATTAATAATAACTGTAATAAAGAACATTTACTAACACATAGGGACAGATCAATGAGCCGGTATTAGAAATCCTGGTCCGAGACCAGGTGGTGCTAGGCCCGGTTAAGAGACTGCCAGCAGACCAGGTTCTATTGGACAGCCAGGGCTGGGCCCTGAGGGCATCTAGTTAAATTCTTTATCAAATTACCTCTTGGAATAGAATCTGACGAGAGTCTATTGAACATAGTCACTGCTAAGAAATGTACTTGCCCTTATAACTAAGACGGCTGGGACCGTGTTAGGGGAAAATCCTGGTCCGGGACCAGGTGACATTAGGCCCGGTCGACTGACAATAGACTAGGTTCTGTTGTTGGCCAGAGTTGGACTCTGAGGGTGTGGAACACCCTATGACTAAGACACAGTTGGACCATGTGTGGGGTGTGGAGCCCTGGGTCCGGGACCCACTCAGCTGAGCACTATTGAATAAACCGGTAGGGACAGAACTTCTTCTTCTCCTTCTTCTTCTTTTTGGGGTCACTGTGGGTGGCTTGGGTCTCTGACTCCTTATTTTTTAGCCTTTATCACATAGAGTATTGGCTGGAGTAGAGACTGCGTAGGCTGCATTTGGGGGTGGAGAAAATAAAGGCAAAAAGCCCGGGGTGTAGGAGTGTCGGGTCTTTAAAACTAAAATCACACATCCTGCTAGAACCCCCACCCCGCACAGACGCTTCGGCCTCTGCGTAGAAGGATGGGTGATAAGGGTAGATCTAAAGGGATCTCTGTGGTGAAAGGTTTGGATCCATACATTAGGCTTATGTAAACAGGTTTTATTAACATTTTCATTCCCAATAGAACAAATTACAGGTGTGTAAAACAGACTTAGTGACAAACAGACTGACTGACTATGGTGGAAAAGCAGTTGTGGGTTTACTCAATTAGGATTTTGGCTATTTGCTCTCAAGTAAATTCTAGTGAATAGTTCCTTTAGGGTGAGTCTTATCTCTCCTGCCTATCATACTCCCTTTCTCAGCTATACACCCCCTCCTTTCTTTCAACCCTACGACCACTATCTCCCATCAGCCTTTGCCTGTGTCCCTCTCACCTGAAGGTCAAATTGAGAACCTTTTCCACCACTAGACAATGGACGATAGAGGACAAAGTTTACTCCTGTTACGACGAAAGAAGTGTGTACTAATGCCTTAGATATACTCTTGTTTGGGACAGAGGGTAGAAAGAAAGTGAACGAAAAGTTGTGGTATGTGCGTAAAGTGAGAGGTTTGATAGGACAGGACACGTCTCCAAATCCTAGAAAAGAACAATTGCTGAATATTCAAACGGTTGTCCATGCTGCTTGTGATTTCACTGAAGCTGAATGGGAGCGAAAGGGCAAAAAATGTATAGGGGAGTTTAAAAAGAGAGTAGATATAGCCAAGTTCTTTGCAATGCATACCTCCCCCACTTAATGAGGGGGGCAGGTTTTAACATAACATACACCACAGTGACGCCACAAATACAACTGGTGCAATCTAAAACTGAAAGGGAAATTACCTTAGATAAGAAGGGGGAAGATGCGTATCTCCTTCCTCCTTATACTGACCTTTCACCTTATAGTGAGGCCCATAAATTACTAACTCAAGCTACTAATTCACAAACTTGGGCTGTTACACCCCCAACACTGATAAAAACTAATGAATCCAAGTCAACACCACAATGTCCATTGGTATTAGTTAAAGCAGGATTAGTAGACATAGTAGAAGAACCTACAACAATTGAAGCTATTAAAGTAGTAAACACAATGCTTGATGATAATACGGAAGCAATCAGTGATGACAGTGCAGGAGGAGCAACATCTATGACAGAGCAACTGATTGACCCAGATGATGTTAAAACACTGAAATTTGTTAATGTGAAGGGCATGAATCAATAAGAATAACAATACAATTTGGAAGTGATGATAAGCATTCTCAAAGTTCTATACTAGAAGAGGTTTCTAGTAAAATAAAAACAAAAATAGATAAACCATTGTATGAGACTTCGTTTACAACTGATGTTAAACCTAAATCTACAAGGCCAAAAGGTTTACATATTAAGTGATCTACCAAACACAGGTTATGATAGAGTTCCAACTGACCTTTTGACCCCTCCTACATGAGTCAGGCATGAAAGATCACCATACTCTCAGTAGCCTGCACTCCCTGAACAGTTTACTCATCAGAAGTATGCATATAAAAAGAAAGAGCAGTATGTTTTAAACTCATCTGACAGTAATGATTTATTTGAGCATTCACATAAACTTTAGAAGAATTTTTGTTTAATTAGATCATGCTGAAATTTAAGTAAACAATTCAAACCATGTCTTTATAATTACTGAAAATTCCTCACTTTAACTTTAGGATATTGTAAATATAGATACAGATTTCTTATGCAAACTGTTTACACATTCCTTGAGGTGAAAATGAACAACTTGTCCATGCAAGTTGGAATAGACTTTGAATAGATTTGAGTTTTGACTGAAGTGGATTTGGGATGGGTCTTTGGCCTGTTGTGTCTGGGTGGCTGTGGTCCGAGCGCAGTGGCTCTCTGGGTGCATCTCTCCAGCTCTGAAATGAAAGGTCACATGACCTGGACTGGCTCTGCTCTGCTGTTGTCTAAAGACTGTCTAAACATGGCTGCTGCGTCACTGAGAACCAAGAAAATATCTATGATCAGGGCCACTTCCTATCTGTAGCCCTGTTCACCAAGGACTGAGTGCCCCCCATCCTGTGAGGGTCATAAAACAATGAGATTGATTGACTTAAAAACACACATTATGGGATTTTGCCAAAAGGTTTTTAATGTGTAACCACATGTTGCCGAGAAGAAGACCTGCCTCACACACTGGGAGGCCTATAAAAGCTGGAAACACAAACATCTCAGGACTCTCTTCCTATCCTTTCCTGAGAGTCCGGTGCTTCATTGTTAACTTTACCTGTGATGAACTCATTAAAACCTTCTGACTTATATTTCAGTCTCTTAGTCCTCTTTGACGTTTGCATCAGATACGAACATTTCTTACATCTCTGTACCTGATTCTTACCATGTTAAAAACATGAAAAACACTTTCACATTTTAAACAGCAGGCCAAATGTATTCCTAATTTTCCGAACACATTCCGAGCATCCTAATTATTCTCTGCAATGACGGAGCAGAATTTTGCAGTAATGCTAAAGCTAACAAAAATTACCATGCTAACATGCACTTCCTGATTAGATGCAGACAGTACGCAACAGACTTATTTTGACCTCAAGAGCTGCTTGTGTAATATAGCTGTACTGGGGCAAAACACATTTTGCTTAAATACATGGAGGAAAATCTGGTAATCTGGTGAAATCTCAGTCAAATCAATTTGTGGGCATCCTTCACAAGTGTCCTTAAAAATTCATGAATAAAACAGAAGACAACTCCTGATATGTTTTTAACGAGTTCACATTATAACATGATTTCAAACTTTAAAAGGTTTGTCAAAAACATGTGAGTTTTAAACAGGCTATATTTTTTGGCCTGAGCTTCATTGGACCTGACCTTAAGAGGGGTGAAGAGTGAAGGAAGACAGTCAGTAAATTGTCAAGGGCAACTCTTAAAGCCCTATGGCACACGACTACTCTGAAGAACACAATGTCGAAGGTGCTGTACATGATTTTTACTTAAAAATCATCAAAATGATCTTTACTTAAAGACTTAAAAATATGGAAAACTGAACTAGTTAATTTTAAAGTGTTTTCAGAAGTCCAGTGGTATTGCTTTATTTCCTAACACATTCCTAGCATCCTGATTATTCACTGCAATCAGTCTATAAGAGTGTTTCCCAACATTCAAAGGGCAGGGTGGAGCGTTACACCACTGCTAACAGTGGACCAACATTGCTTCCTGGTTTGTGGATGATAAAAACGCTTTAGAGTTAAAGCTTACATACAGTCCCATACAGTCCTGACAGTTAATCTTTAAGTTACTCTTACTTGAGTAGTACTTTTCCCAAATACATTTGAATCTTACTTGAGTAATTTCTTGGTCCACTATTTTGTACTTCTACTTGAGTAATATTATCCTGAAGTAAGGGCACTCTTACTTGAGTGCAATTTTTGACTGCTCTACCACGTCTGACAGAATCCTTTTATTAAAACATACATCACAAATCTAATCACAGTGCTTGCCACAATCACAATTAGAGAGATCGCTAGATTATTCAAACATGCATAATACCCTCTCATTAAATGACATTACAACTTGCACATCCATTACTGAGAGTGGAAAGCCTTACCGTCCTCCTGCTCCTGGCTCTGTTGCGCTCTGATTGGCTGGGACCGGTCCAGTCTTGACACCAGTCTAGACTCGATTCCTGCTCCTCTCTGACTGACCACACCCCCCTTTCTGAGTCTGTTTGGGACGTCCTGCTACACGATGCTCTGAGCGCTGGAAACCTAAAAAGAGAGGCCCAACAAAAGCCTGTGTCTGTGAGGGGACGAGGATTCTGACCCTGTCCAAACATCCCACTGAAGATGTGCCTTTATCCTGTGGCGGTAAAATCAGGAGCAGTGAATCTGTGAAGCTGTGAGGACTTGCTGCAGAGCGTTCCTAATGCGTGCGGTTATAGAAGTGCGTCTAGGACAACAGGTCCTCTGTGCGGCCTGAATGTGTCCAGCTGAATGGAGCACTTTTGTCCTCCATCACTTGACTGGAATGAGTTAGAAAACATGGCACCATGAGAGAGATCAGACTGGACCAAACACTCTGTCTATGTCCCAGCACCAAGGAATCAGAGCTACAAAGGACTGAGCTTCCTCGCTTCTTTGACCCGAGATAAATCTATCACTTCTTTTACCTGAAATAAATCTATCCCTTCTTTTACCTGAGATCTGTTACTTCTTTTATCTGAGATAAGTCTATCATCGTTTTTATCAGTGCTAAAACATTACACATTGTAGGATAAAATGGCACACATAAAGTCTCCATGTTCATAGCTTGGCAACAACTTTAGCCTACCATTTTGGTAACAACCCCAAAACCAGTATCACTCCAAAACAACCAAAGTTGTTTTCATGTAATAATGTAAAATTTGATTTGCTCCACACAAACAGCTATATTGTAAAAACAGCAATTAGACCGTTGCGTGCTGTTTCTACTTCTAAAGCATTTCATCATCCATGAACCAGGAAGTGCACTGTTAGCATGATATTTGTTGCTAGCATTACCTTGGCGGCACTCACTTTGGCCTCTGAAAGTTATGTTAAGTGCTTACAAACTCATTGTGGTGAATAATTAGGATGTTCTGAATACATAAGGTGAGTGAGGAATAACTTTGGACCACTGCAAACCTCTTCTCATTGAAGGATATGTTTGTGTGGGATTGTGCCGTTTCACACTTGAGCAGAGGGAATCGGTTTGTGGAGGTTTAGGAGCATGACCAAGTATGTGCCACATGCGGTTCAAGAATGTGTCCAGTACCAGGCCTGACAGAGCACATATCTTTACGCACCACACAGGCTGAAATCCAACAGACCTGGCAACACATACACTTGCATGCTAATAGAGCTGTGATGGAACAAACCGCACAATCCAATACTCACTTGGTGGTAATGAGACTTATCTACTTGCTATACTAATTTAAAGGTCCTGTACCTGATTTTTCTTTCCATTTAAGCTAAATTTGTCTTATAATAATCAGGAAGTGCACCTTAGCATGCTAATTGCTGTTAGTTTTACTGTCACTGCAAAACTCTGCTCTGGTTTGAGAGTTGTGGAAAGCATTTACAAAGTCATTGCATAATTAGGATTCTCAGAATGTATAAAGTAAGTGAGGAATAACTAGACCACTACAAACTGGTTAAAATGACCTCTGCTGGGACAGGGGGAGGGACGTGGGCAGGGATATGGATGACGACAAGGACAATAAGTGTGGTTATTTTTAGTTACATCTTTTGCTCTATATTTGTTGTGTGTTGTATTAAATTCTTCCTGTATGTGATGAGCAACGCTATAGTTATAAAGAACACATAGTTGTAAAGAACAGATACCGATCAATGGTACCAGCACCACTGTTTGGGAACCATTGGATTAAGTCAACTCTTCAACTTTAACTAATCACAGCTTTCATTCTAGTCACATTTCTACAGCACTAGTGTGACGTTCCAGAGTCTTTCCCACATTATCAACGACCATCTTATATCCCTTACACACCCAATCTTTTCAACGTTTTTTATTCATCCAAGAATAACGGACAGCTTTGGTGAGCACTAATTACCCTGTGTTTGGGATGACACCAGCTCTCTCATAGACTTCCCATACAGAATTCCCATTCATCCGCACAATCCGGGCCAAACGTGGAGGACATTCCCAGAGGGACGTCACCCACTTCTTGCTCCCTGCCGAAGACAATCCTGCTGGGGCCCTTGATTCTCAAGTTTTTGCCCCTCCTCTCCATGGCAACGGCGCTGGTATGGAGTCAGTCCTTTAGATAAATGCGTTAATGTTATCTGCTGGACAACAAGATGTGATCCGGCTATAACTTTATTGGCGCAAATTGGACAAATTGTAGAGGCCGACGCGCTGCTTTTCACATGCAGATTAGCAACGAGCGGAGAGGGAAGGCTGGGCTCTGTGCCTGCTTCTACATGTTACCACCCACAGAGGGGGCCGTACATTTCCTCAGAGTATACAAATGGAGCCGGGCAGTTCATGCGAAAGGCCAAGCGCTACCTGGCCATGGGGGCGACAAGAAACAAGGAATGTTTTTCTTGCCTTTCTAAGTTCTCAAACTTATCCCACAAGACTTAAGATAACATTTGTTTTTTGGAGCACCAGCAGATCTAAACCTAGACTTTATAAGGTTTGAATTAGGGCTATGGCAGGTCTTAAATGAGATGATGTGAAAATTTCTGAGCTCAAACTGAGTTCAAAACAAATGCATAGCTCTATTAGCAGCAGTCACATGGCCTTTTAATACTAAGAACAACAATGCATCAGTCTGTTCCAGATGCTCAAAGTCGCCTTACAATTTGGTGCATTATTCACACACTCTACACTACACTGAAAAGCATTTTACAGTCAAAGAGGTCAAGAGGATGGACACAGAAAGAACAGACTGCAGTGTAATGTGTTACATTTAAAGAGCAGTTGAGGCTAAGATGGGCTAGAGCACAGTGACTGGACAAAAAGTTGAGGACCTCCGATGGACAAGGTTAAAACTGCAGCTGCCACTTGTTGACTGGTTAATGTCATATAGTTCGAATATTACAGTGGAAAATGGACTATCACTAAAATTATAGTTATAGCCACAACTGTAAAAGTAAGAGGACACATTTCACTTGCACTTTGCTGCAGGTGCTGGGGTTGCGGTAATGACCATTTAGATTTAGAATCCTTTTAGGTTTAAACCAGCTGGATTTCAGCATTGAAACAGGAAATGAGAGTCATGTGAGGCTCATTCTGCTTTGAGATAATACCAGGTATAAATATGAATTATAGTTTTACACCAATCAAGAAGCAATTTGTGAAGAAGAGTTTTAAATTATGTTGAGAATTACAGGAAGTTGTTGTAAAAACATGATGGAGGAGAAGCTTGTTGAGAACACTGGAGCTGGTTGAGGAGGAGGTTGAGGACCCTGGAGCTGGCTGAGACCTAGTTTGAGTACTGGCCTGACACGCCCTCCTCTGCCTTGGCTCCAGTGTGAGTGTATGTAAGAGTATTACCTCACGCAGACCCAGAGCATTCAGACATGTTTACCACTGCGTTACATCATGGTACTTATACACGACCAGGCAAAGGGTTGGACACACCCTCTCATTCAGTGGCTTATGTTTACTACTTTACTGATACTTTGCAGCTGAAGTCATCAACATTCCCTGTGGGTGTGAGGCTAACTAGGGACACTACTCTGTTTGAAGCTCTTTTACTCAATTTAGACTTTAATCTGAGGTTCATTTCAACACAATCTGGCCAGAACTGACCAGAACTGATTTAGCTGAACTACAACGGGTGAGCTGATTCGTGCTGTTTAACAAGTCCCTCTCTAATAACATTACTATCACAAGCATTAGCCAACATTTTTTTCAGTTAGTCATTCTCACCTTTTTGTTGAAAATCAAACTCCTAAACAGGACCATGAATGCACAGATTGATCACAGGCTCCTGAAAATGTGCTCTTTAATTTTTTTCTTGAGTTTTGAGACTTAGATCCTAAACTTTTTTGGACTTTTTTGAGTGTTTGCTAATGTTTACATTGTGTTATCTTGGTAACTGCTGAACATTCCGCCATAGATATACATGTAGAACAAACCCAACATGATACAGAAGACATCAAGGAAGCTAGATGTATGGCATTATGTAACAAAGTAAAATGTTAAATAGAGATTTTTTTATTTTTTTTATTTTATTTTAACTGTAACACATGACATATTTGTCTTATATTCTCTGGCGTTCCCCACGTGGAGAGGTGGCAGCCTGGTGTGGGCTTGCTCATTGCCAGCTACACTGCCACATGATAGAGTTCACCCCGGTGAATGAGAGTCGCATCCCTGCACCTTTTGTGTTGGCTTACGGGCCGAACAGCAGTGCAGAGTACCCGGCCTTCTTGAAGTCTCTGGGAGAGGTACTCGAGAGTACACCAACCGGAGATTCTGTTGTTCTACTGGGGGACTTCAATGCCCAAGTGGGCAACACCAGCGACACCTGGAGGGAGGTGGTTGGGAAGAACGGCCTCCCTGATCTGAACCCAAGCGGTGTTCTGTTATTGGACTTCTGTGCTACTCACAGTTTGTCCATAATGAACACCATGTTTGAGCACAAGGGTGTCCATCAGTGTACATGGCACCACAACACCCTAGGTTGGAGGTCAATGATCGACTTTGTTGTTGTGACATCTGACCTCCGGCCGCGTGTGTGGGACACTTGGATGAAGAGATGGGCAGAATTGTCGGCTGATTACCACCTGGTGGTGAGTTGGATCTGCTGGCAGAGGAGGAAGCTGGCAGGCCCAAATGTATAGTGAGGGTCTGTTGGAAACATCTAGCAGAGCCCTCTGTCAGGGGAGTCTTCAATTTGCACCTCCAGGAGAGCTTCTCCCAGATCCCAGGTGAGGCTGGGGACATGGATTCTGAGTGGACCATGTTCTCCACCTCTATTGTTGATGCAGCAAACCGTCCGACAGTGGAAGCAATACTTTGAGGATCTCCTCAATCCCACAATGTGTGTAAGCAGATGAGTCCGCTTCCAGGTCCCTAGTCTCTATCACCCTGGCTAAAGTCACTGAGGTGGTTGTCAAGTTCCTCGGTGGCAAGGCTCCAGGGGTGGATGAGATTGCTTTGTATTGCTTTTGCAGTACACATGTATATTTAATACAAATACAGCTTCTTTAAACTTTTGTTATTTCTTGTAGCATAACTTACATTCAGGCCTTTGTGATGAAAACTGGGTATGCATAATGTCAGCAGAGGACACTAGACCAGCATCAAGGAAGAAGTTTGTTTCTGGTATCAGTCAGTTTGAGACAACTGAAAATGCCATGACAGCTGCTCATTCTGACATTTAAAACATGAATGTGCATTTCCTGTTTAAAGGGTGTGTGTCTTATTGTTACTCTCTTAAAAATGTAAAATAACAAAACTTATATTAAACTTTTCATCCTCACTTATCTTATGCACTCTGAGCATCCTAATAAATTACCATGATGAGCTTATAAAAGCTTTTCACAACTCTCAAAGACCAGAGCAGAGTTTGCCATCACGGTGAGGCTAACAACAACTAGCATGCTAATTTGTGCTTTACAAATGCTTTACAATTAGATGCAGACCTCAAGAGCTGCTGATACAATAAATTTGTGTTGAGGCAAGACACATTTAGCTCAAATACATGGACCAAATTTGGGATACAGGCTTTAAAGATGGCTGTGTATTGTTGCGATATAGTCCCTGACCTAATCCCATTCGTCAGGAGTGTAGAGCACACTCTTTTATTTTGCTGTCAGCAGACAGCAGCGCATCATCACCTCACTCACCCTTTGGCTGCAAAAACACTGGAGGTTCCTCTGTGAGCTGATGATTGTAGTGCAGCAGTAAATCACTGACTAGGATGAGTTCAGCTGCTGGTTAAAGGGCCCATTATGTATTATACAGGCTTTGAACTCCTCAAGGACTCTTCATGGTCAGTGTTTTATGTGTTAGAACTTAAAAAGCACAGTCTGGAGAGTCAAACTACACTTATTCATTATTTACTCCACAGTCGATGGTGGTAAGTTATGGTCACATTGGTTACATTTTTATATAACACTTTTCCACCTTCAAGCCTCACACACATTCATACACCAGTATACATAGACACTGGGGGCGAGGTGGGTCTTGTCCAAGGACAACATTCATCTTTAGGAGTTGGAATCGCACAGCCAACCTGTGGATTATTGGATCTCACCGCTCTACCAATAATGTTTACACTAAGAGTGGGATTTGAACTGCCAACCTTCAGGTCAGTGGACCAACACCAACTAAGCTACTGTCGCCCTATTGTAGTCATAGCTGCACTAGGGCAGACAGACAGAAGCAAGGCTGCCAATCTGCTCCCCTCTTCAACCATTGTGTGTTGTTGTGTCTAGCCCAAGGACACAATGAGAGATTTTGTGGGTGGAAAGCAATCCGCCGACCTTCGGGATGGTAGAGGAATGCTTTAATAACTGAGTAACTGTCATCTGTTAGAGTTTTCAGCAGAGGCCACTAGAATTTGGGGATATTGTAAGAGAGAGGATCCGGTGAAAAACTCTGCTGAAGGAACACTATAGTTCAACACTGCTCAAAGTGGATTTTGAATCATACTTCTTTAACACTGTAGTCTTCTAGCTCACTCACAGCTCCTCTCCTTTGGGGCCTGCTCCTCCTGCTTATCTCCATGTATCTGGATGGAAAGGATTCAGGGAGAATGTCCTCCTCTCCAGACTCCTCCTCTCCAAACGCTCCCTCCAGCTCCATCTCCTTCACTGACTCCTGCCCCCAGCAGGGGGCAGGAGTCAGTGAAGGAGATGGGGCTGGGCTTGTGCTTGATGATGCGTGGTAAATTTTTGTACTGAGAAGGTCCAGGAGGGAAGAGAGACATCTGTCCACTCTGAAAGAACAAGTAAGATCTAACTTAAAAACATGAGAAACAGAACTTGTTCATTCAAACAGTTTGGACTGGTCCAAAGTTTGTCTTCACCTACCTTATGCATACAGCTTGTTTGTTTTTTTGTTTTTTTTCCCCACAACTTTCAGAAAACAGTAGAGTAGAGTTTTGCCATCGTGGTATACAGTGCACTTCCTGATTATCGGACGCAGTACACAGTAGACTTAATTTGACCAGAAAAGCTGCTTATACAATGCATCTGTACTGCAACCAGACACATTTTTCTCAAATACAAGGGAAGAGATTGGGTCTTTAGGCTCTAGAAGAAATTGGGTTGGTTTTTAGGCTCTGGAAGTTGTCTGTAGTACTTTACAATATATGACCCCCGGGTTGCCCTGGTCTTTCTATGCAGAGTTTGCATGTACTCCCTGTGTCTGGGTGGGTTTCCTCGAGTTTCCCTCATTAATCTAGAACATGCACCATAGATCAAATCCTCCTGCTGAGGTCGTCCTGACCAAGACTAGCAACAAGGTCAGAGAGATGGGTCCCGTGGCACTGCAGTGCTCACTGCTGCTGAGGTACAATGCCTTAACCTAACCTTAAAATTCCACTTCAGCGGTCCAGATTTAAACATATACTTCCTCCTCTGCCATAGCTCTCACAAATGTTGCACAACATTGCATTAATTTTTGGAAAGGAGCATAGCTTCAGAATAGCTTAATTGAGATGGTGAAGAGAAACTGGGGTGGACTGCTCGAGCCCAAAACCTCAGCTTTAAAATGTGTGTCTGCAGCAGACTTACCAGATGGGACAGTCCCATAGATGGAGCCTGATTCTGAACATCCTGCTCCTCAGTGATGTCTACAGTAGATTCCTCCACAGGCCTTGGTTTAGTATCTCCTCCATCGTCTCCACCACCCTCTTGCTCCAAAGCTCCCCCTTCTGACTCCTGTTCCAAGTGGTACAGTTCCAAATGTTCTTCAGAATTACTCAAAAGTAAAAAGTCCATCCTTACTGATTCTACAATTCTTCATAATTCAGAAGATAAATCCACAGGTGTTTGGGTTTGGAGTGCAGGAGAGTCATGGAGAGTCATGGAGCCTCAGGTCAGGGCAATCCCTGACCCGGCAAGACCTGGAACAGAAGCAAAGAAACAAAAATGAATAAAAGCAAATAGTTCTCTGACGCTCCCCTTATCAAGAAGCCTTCGGAGTAGACAAATGGATGGGCTCTTTGTGAAGATGAAGTGTGTCAGTACCAAGTACTACTCAAGTAAGAGTAACATCTGATAATCTTGAGTGAAGGTAACATGACACAAGCTTAAATAATGCCCAAAACTAGGTATTTTCATATCTGAAGGAGCTGCAAGAAACACAAATGTTCAAATCATTTCATATTGTCAACATAAAGCTCAAGTCACTTTAGGCTTACTCACAGTGGGAAGAGGAACCACAACCTTTACTCAAGTAAGAATACTGCTACTTCAGTACAAATATTACTCAAGTAGGAGCTGCTAGAAAAGTACTCTGAACAGTACAGTTTCTTTACAAAGTTACTCCATGTAACTGAAGCTTATCACATGTTTTTGTGTGTGAAAAGCTAGTAGTCTGATAGATTGAGTGTTTGTCAGGTTTGAGCAGAAGCTGAAGTCCAAGTCACTAAAGAGACCTGGGCTTTGGCTGAGATTCAGGCTGAGGTTTATAGACTGGTAATGAAGAAGTCCAAGCACAATGCCCATAAAAGACCTATGTAAAATATGGGATTTTTGTTTTGTACAACTTGATCTGGATGCTTCCCAGATTGGGAATGTGTTGTTCAGGACCTTGATAGTTCCCTCGTATCAGATAGTGGACAAAAATGAATAAATCAGTTTGGTTTTTTTGGGGTTTTTTTTGTGCAATCAAGAAGTAATTTGAGTGTTGAAAAGTAAAAAAAAATAAAATAAAAATAACACACACAGTAATGTAATGTAATGTAAAATCGGTCCAGTTCACATTCGGCCTGGTTCTAAATTTGTGTGTTATACCCAAATTCGGTCCGAACAGCAACTTATCACTGCTAATGTCAAAAGCAAACCAGTTCACGTAGGCAAATTGCCCCTGATTTACTGTTCTGTGGTATACAGTCCTTGCACCTATTTGCCCGGCTCCTTCAAGTTAAACGTCTCTCAGGCAGCTCCTGGGAGCTTTTGTGCACCCTATTATGCTATTCCTGATGTATTAGGCACTGTCCCCTCAGAAGGTTATATGTTTTTGTGTGGCTACCGTATGTATGACTGCCTTCCACAAGGGTGGATTGGCCGTTGTGCTGCAGCAATTCCCGCTGACCATTCCTATATTGGATCAGCTCTCCCTCATGTGGCACCTAGAACTAAACGCGCCCTGAGTGTACCTGAAATGGCACCCCATGATCCATTGTGGGGTACTGATGTCCCAGATGACCACAAACTCTGGAAGACAGGGGAGAAAGTACTCCTCTCCTTGTTCCCCAAGTCGGTGTAGGAAAATTAATGCTTAGAATGGAGACTCTCAGTTATAGGTTCTCCTCATTTGTTAATACCACAATCTCAATTCTCGAGGCCCAGTGAGCTGAATTACATGGTCTGCGAGCTGTTGCGCTCCAAAATCGTATTGTCCTTGACCACCTGACTGCTAGCATGGGTGGTGTGTATGCAATTATCGGCTCAAGTTGTTGTACTTATATTCCTGCTAATGATGAAGACGGGGGAGCTATTCAAAGAGGTATTGCTAATTTGACAAGACTTCGTGATGTAGTGGAAGGGGATACTGTCATCTCTGACTCCTTCTCCTTTCTCCAATGGGTGACTTCTTCCTGGCAGCATGTTCTTATCAATCTGGCCATAATTGTAGGTATAATCCTAATCTTGTGCTCCTGTGTGGTCCCCTGTCTGTTAAAAGCTATGCGTCAAATAATGAGTTCCCATTTTGTCCAAAATCAATACAATGTTGAGGCTGTTGTGTATCCACCTGATCCTGATTATGTTTCTGATTCTGACGACAACTCGTTTGTTACACAGCTTATGCTCCAGATGAGCAGAATTCAACCTCAGTGAGTTCCATTTCATGTCATGGGTGGCGGCTGACGGCGCGGACGTGTCCAGCAACGGCTTGGGCATGGAGTGGGCTGCTGAGCATTTTGATATTAAAAAAAAAAAAAAAAAAAAAAAAATTATAACAGAAGAAAAGAAAAGAAAAAAAAAACCCTGAAAATTTAATGATGCGTGTAATTGAAATCAACAATACCAATCAGGTTGTATTTTTCCTTTTATGTTTATGATTACAACAGTTATGTTATTCCTGTAATTTTATTTTGATCATCTTTATTCCTTTTTTTTCCTGAAACGTTTATTCGGGTATGATTTTGAGTACATGTTTTCCATGTGTGATATTTGAATTAAAATTTAAGTTGAGTTGATTAAAAATAAATGTGATTTATTGTAATCAAAAGGGGGGAATTGTTACGGTTTTGTTTAGCATGGGAAATTTGTATTGTTATGGATCTCTTCGACCTAACCTTCATAATATCGTCTGTTGTTATGTATGTTATGTATGTTATGTTGTTATGTCTTTTCTGTGCATCTAGTGGCCTCCAGCCACTTTGATTAGACTAAACTGGCAAGGTTGTTTTTATGGTATAAATACTCTGTATGTATTTTCTTTCTCAGCTGAGGGCGAGACTAGCTGCTAGGGACACAGCTCTTTGACAATTGTGCACAATTGATTCAATAAACCAGACTTTTGATTCAAGACAACTTCTCTGTTGATTTTTATATCTTTAAGATTTTTTAGAAATTCCACAACAAATACAAGAAAGGATAATGCCATATTGTGAAAAGTTACATAGTGCACCTTCAAAATGCCATTTCTAAGGTAGGAATAACACACTCAACCTAAAAAATGGTCTTAGTTTTCCTTCTAATGGTCAGTAACATTTGACTGGAAGAACCTGTGTCTGAATTGTGTTCAAAGCTCCATCTGTGAGCCCTGAGCCCGAGCTGTGGGTCATTATTCATCTGTCCAGTGTGAAAAGATACAGAGGCTGGCAGAAGTCTGGCATTTGGAACAGTCACAAAAGAACATACTAAAAACAAGGGCCTGGCTAGTGGGATGGGAGACCACTGGGAATGCCAGGTGCCACAGTCGGGGGGCCAGTGGAAAAACTATAGTTGTGTCCTTATGCAAGACACCACACCCACATCGCTTAGTATGAATGAGATGTGTGAGTGAGTGGCAATGACATTTCCCTCAGTTTGTCCCAGGGCAGCTGTGGTTACAATAGTACTTTACCACCTTGCACTGTATGTTAGCAAAAGTTACATATCAGCACCTGGACATTAAGGATTAAACCTCAATAAGGAATTAGTCTTGCACTGCTTCCATCCATGGTAGATGTTATAGCTTTATTATAATGTTCCACTATATGGCATTAACCTATTTATCTTCACTGAGACAATGAGGTGATGCTACGAGGCCAAGTTATGGGTCAGATCTGTGGAGAGGAGGATTTTTTTGAGCAACTGAAACACCAGTAATGTTAAAAATAAAACAAAAACAAAACCTAAATAGATTAATGCCATACTGTGGAATAAGCAAGCAGTTTTAAGCAAGGCAAAAACATCACCATGGAAAAAGTGTAGTAGTCCACCACCAGGAAAGTTACACAGCAGGCCCAAAATTACAAAGAAGCTGTTTTAGTCCACTCTAAAACACCTTTGGAAAACTGCCAGTGAATGTGAGAACACTGCAGCCTGGAGTCTCCTGACCATCGACTGCATGAAGAAGTGGACTAAGTGAATGCATTATAGGAGCAAATTTGGAGCCGAGTTCGACATTTGGAATTCCAACCGCGAGTATGATGGCAACCAAAGAGCCAATCCAGAGCGAAGCTGTTGAACGTAGCAGCCCCTGCCGCCCACAACACTAGTTTAGCAGGGAGTGGATGCTTAGCAATGCTGTCAATCAAATCTGTGGCTAATACTGGCAGAAGCAACCTTGGGGAAAGAAAGGGCCTGATCTGTCTGTTATCAATGCTTATATGTTGACTTACGGACATAATAGCAAAACAAAAATATGAGAATCATGTAGAGCAGATTAATATGAACATTTTAAGACCAAAATGCCGAGACTGACAGCAGCAGTTACAGAGAGAGGGGCCACAGTTTTTCAGTGTCAAGTGAAGTGGAGTCAGAAGTGCACCCATGATCTCTTCCTATTTGGAAAGCAGATTAGCTAGGTCCATTTACACTCACCTAAAGGATTATTAGGAACACCTGTTCAATTTCTCCTTAATGCAATTATCTAATCAACCAATCACATGGCAGTTGCTTCAATGCATTTAGGGGTGTGATCCTGGTCAAGACAATCTCCTGAACTCCAAACTGAATGTCAGAATGGGAACGAAAGGTGATTTAAGCAATTTTGAGCGTGGCATGGTTGTTGGTGCCAGACGGGCCGGTCTGAGTATTTCACAATCTGCTCAGTTACTGGGATTTTCACGCACAACCATTTCTAGGGTTTACAAAGAATGGCGTGAAAAGGGAAAAACATCCACTATGCGGCAGTCCTGTGGGCGAAAATGCCTTGTTGCTAGAGGTCAGAGGAGAATGAGTGATTCAAGCTGATAGAAGAGCAACGTTGACTGAAATAACCACTCGTTACAACCGAGGAATGCAGCAAAGCATTTGTGAAGCCACAACACGCACAACCTTGAGGCGGCTGGGCTGCAACAGCAAAAGACCCCACTGGGTACCACTCATCTCCAGTACAAATAGGAAAAAGAGGCTACAATTTGCACGAGCTCACCAAAATTGGACAGTTGAAGACTGGAAAAATGTTGCCTGGTCTGATGAGTCTCGATTTCTGTTGAGACATTCAAATGGTAGAGTCAGAATTTGGCGTAAACAGAATGAGAACATGGATCCATCATGCCTTGTTACCACTGTGCAGGCTGGTGGTGGTGGTGTAATGGTGTGGGGGATGTTTTCTTGGCACACATTAGATCCCAGTAGTGCCAGCTGGGCATTGTTTAAATGCCACGGGCTACCTGAACATTGTTTCTGACCATGTCCATCCCTTCATGACCACCATGTACCCATCCTCTGATGGCTACTTCTGAAGGCGTTCTGAAGGCGAAAGGGGGTCAAACACCGTATTAGTATGGTGCTCCTAATAATCCTTCAGGTGAGTGTATATATACAGTCTATGCTCCCCACACTCACTATGAAACTTTTTGGGTGATGTTCTGCCACATGCTTGCCTCCAAGGGGATCTACTTTCTCTGTTAAGAATGTTCCAAACATATCTATGTTCATGGAGACAACCAGATGACACCACCAGGCCAGGTTGACCAAGTTACTGGTCAGACCTGTAAAAGCGAGCCAACTCAGAATGCATATTTTTAAAGGCATTAAAACGTATAGAATGAATGAGGATGGGAAGGGGGGAATTGGAACGTCAAAAACAAAAGTGAAACTTATTAAAGATGTTAATATGTTCTTTTGGGCGAATATAGCATTTTCAAAACAATAAAAAGGTAATATGGGGATCTAAATATGTTATGTGTTACAGTTAATATGCCACAGAAGTAAATTACCCCCTCTTTAATATAAGAGGAGGTATTTCTTACTACAGTACTAATTATACTGACCTATACTTAGTATAGGTCAGTATAATTTGTATACTGACCTATACTAAGTCAGTATAGGGCTTTTACATAATACCGTCCTGTGGCAAGCCTGTCTGTACATGGAGATGCTCAATAGAATGTATAGTGCATCTGAGAACAGATGCTTTGAGGCTGTCAATGAGAGGAATCCCAAAACATCCCAAAACAAGCCAACATGAGGAATGATGCACACACTTAGCCTAGAATATAGCCTAGCAAATAGTCTAGGACATAGCCAAGCACATCGCCTAGCACATAGTCTAGCACATAGTCTAGCACATAGTCTAGCACATAGTCTAGCACAGGGGTAGGCAAACTACGGCCCAGGGGCCACACATGGCCCTTTGAGTTTATTAATCCAGCACACCAAATGTGACCAAATTATATTAAAATAGGTAAGAGTCAACCTTTTTCAATTTACCTCTCCCCTGTAATTCCAACATTTCCCCAAAAGGTGGCACACTTCATCTATATCAACCTTGTTTGCGTGTATTACTCTCTTATTCTGTTATCAGCCCTTCTGTAAAAATGATCTTATCAAAGAAAAGAAAAGTGGATAGTGAGTGCCGAGTGTTTAATACGGAGTGGACAACAAAATATTTTTTCACTGAAGTCCGATCAAAGGCTTTATGCCTAATATGTCAAGAAACTGTTGCAATTTTCAAAGAGTACAATATCAGCCATCACTTTGCTACAAAGCACGGCAACTACACAAGCAAGCAGTTAACGCAGGAACTGACAGCTATGGCTCAGAGGTTGGCAGCCAAACAATTTACAGATTTAATTAATGCATTAGGAAAACAATTTGAGAATTTGAGAATATATATATATATATATATATATATATATATATACGCTAATCGTGCACTTCCTGATTATCGGACAATAAACCTTTATAATTACATGCAGTGGACTTATTTAGGCCTCAAGAGCATACAATACAATATATCTGTACTGGGACAAGTTTTGCTCAAATACTTGAGAACAGGGCCTTTAACACAACATCAGATTTTAAGTAATATAATGGAAATTTATAATATTACAAATGACAAGTATTTTTTATTTAAATTTGTATCTTTCTACAGGACTTTTAAACATACACGAATGAATTCACCTGCAGACTGGACAAACTTTGTGTTACCCAAACACTCAGGTTCCAGGCAAAAGCAGCAGCAGTAGCACTGGCACTCGCACAGGTAGAACAACCATTCAGTCAAAGTCCCAGTAGTCCCAAGTTGCAAAGAGTTCTGATCATAGTAGGTTTACCCTCACAGTCAGCATGTAAACCATGTAGAATGCTTCCAGAAAACACAATGTGCCGGAGATGGGACAAGGAAAGAGTGAGCATGGGGGGGAAGGGAGGGATAGAGGAGGGAGGAGGAGTGGAGCAGAGAAGAGCTACTCAAAGAATACTTTAAAAGCCCAAAGCTGCCAAAAAGATCCATGGAAAATAAACAAAAGGGAAGTATTTAGAGCTGGATTTGAAATTAAATTCGGTTTACTCGGGTTAAATACTTTTGAGATGAAAAAGTCCGCTGTATACTGTCTGGTTCTAATTATAAATCATTTTATAGTCCAATAATCAGCAAGTGTGTGATAGCATAATAGTTGTTGTTAGAATTCCCATGATGCTAAAATGGCTCTGGTCTTTAAAAGTTGTGAAAAGTGCTTATAAACTCATCGTAGTGAATAGTTAGGATGCTCTGAATGCATAAGGTCAGTGAGGAATAACTTTGGACCACCTCAAACTGTTTAAAATTAACTAGTTCTGTTTTGAACATGTTTAAAACATAAATGGTGAAAAAGATTTGGTTGTTTTGAAAAATAGGATTTGGCTTGAGGTGCTCAGATTGGTGTACATACTGCAGAATAAGGTTAGCAAGTTCAGGCCCAGTGGACCACTGAAAGATCAGCATTGCAACATTTAGAGTAAATGAATGAGACTCTAAAAGTTGTAACACTGATTCTGCAGAGACTGAAAACAGCATTTATTTACTTGAAACAAAAATTAAATAAGACAAAACTGATCCAAATGTGTTATGCAGCTGTTAGTTATCTCTCAAGAAACGACAGAATGACTTTATATAAAGATGTCTGTGTAATCCCGCATTTGTCCAGGTATGATCTATAGTGAAAAAAAAAAATAAAAATCTGTCAACTGGACAAAATTTGTACAAATAAAAATTCAGTATTCTGAGGCTAACTACATCAATGTGTCCAACCATGATATATACCAAACCAATATTTGGAAGCCAGTATTTATTATTATTTCATTACTGGTGCCGATATTCAATGTCAGTATCAGATCGTTGCAGTCCTGAGTAAGAGTGTTGTTGTTTTTGCGTTCTGTGGAAAGATGGGCAGAGTATGTACTAGAGACCTGTGGTGAATGTCAATGCATTTTTGTATTGTCAGCTCGGACTGTTAGCGGGTGAGCCTCCTTTATACCTGTGACCCTCATGTCTGCCTCCTACCTCCTGTGTCCATTACGTGTGGGACATTTGACCAGAGCTGATTAAGTGGACTATATAATACACTGCCTAGCCAAAAAAAAAAGTTGCCAGCTAAAAATCTAAAGGTCGCACACAAAGTTTTTCTTGGACCAACTTTAGCTATGCTTATGGCATGCATTCGCTGTGGCATTATTTCAGTAAGCTTCTGCAATGTCACAAGATTTATTTCCATCCAGGCGTTCCCAGGCCAGCCGAGAGACATAGTCCCTCCAGCGTGTCCTGGGTCTTCCCCGGGGCCTCCTACCAGTGGGAAGTGCCCGGAACACCTCCCTAGGAAGGCGTCCAGGAAGCATCCAGAATAGATGCCTGAGCCACCTCAACTGGCTCCTCTCGACGTGGAGAAGCAGCAGCTCTACTCCAAGCTCCTCCCGTGTGACTGCGCTCCTCACCCTATCTCTAAGGGAGTGCCGAGCCACCCTGCGGAGGAAACTCATTTCGGCCGCTTGTCATTTTGGTCATTACCCAAAGCTCATGACCATAGGTGAGGGTAGGAACGTAGATTGACCGGTAAATCGAGAGTTTTGCCTTCTGACTCAGCTCAGCGATACAGCGACCGCATCACTGCAGACGCTGCACCGATCCGCCTGTCAATCTCACGCTCCATCCGTCCCTCACTCGTGAACAACACCCCGAGATACTTGAAATCCTCCACTTGAGGCAAGGACTCTCCACCCACCCGGAGAGGGCAAACCACCTTTTACCCAACCGAGAACCATGGCCTCGGATTTGGAGGTGCTGATTTTCATCCCAGCCGCTTCAAACTCGGCTGCAAACTGCCCCAGTGCCTGCTGCAGGTTCTGGCTCGAAGAAGCCATCAGGACAACATCATCTGCAAACAGCAGAGATGAAATCCTGTGGTTCCCAAACCAGATCCCCTCCGGCCCCTGGCTGCGCCTAGAAATTCTGTCCATAAATATAATGAACAGAACCGGTGACAAAGGGCAGCCCTGGCGGATCCAACATGCACCGGGAACAGGTTATTCCATCAATTGATTTTTTTTTTTTCTTCCCTGATGGCACGGGCATATTCCAAGATGACAATGCTAGGATTCGTCGGGCTCAAATTGTGAAAGAGTGGTTCAGGGAGCATGAGACATTATTTTCACACATGGATTGGCCACCACAGAGTCCAGACCTTAACCCCATTGAGAATCTTTGGGATGTGCTGGAGAAGGCTTTGTGCAGCGGTCAGACTCTACCATCGTCGATGCAAGATCTTGGTGAAAAATTTATGCAACACTGGATGGAAATACTCCCCCTTGAACTGCCACCTTGTCGTGGTGGTGGAGCGAAGCTCTCGATTTACTGGTCAATCTACGTTCCTACCCTCACCTATGGTCATGAGCTCTGGGTAATGACCGAAAGGACAAGGTCGCGGATACAAGCGGCTGAAATGGGTTTCCTCCGCAGGGTGGCCGGGCGCACCCTTAGGGATAGGGTGAGGAGCTCGGTCACACGGGAGGAGCTCGGAGTAGAGCCGCTGCTCCTACACGTCGAGAGGAACCAGTTGAGGTGGCTCGGGCATCTGCTCAGGATGCCTCCTGGACGCCTCCCTAGGGAGGTGTTCTGGGCATGTCCCACCGGGAGGAGGCCCGGGGAAGACCCAGGACACGCTGGATGGACTATGTCTCTCAGCTGGCCTGGGAACGCCTTGGGGTCCCACCGGAGGAGCTGGTGGACGTGTCCAGGGTGAGGGAAGTCTGGGAGTCCCTGCTTAGATTACTGCCCCCGCGACCCGGCCCCGGATAAGCGGAAGAAAATTGATGGATGGATGATGGAATAACTTTGTCATTCAGACTATTCAGGTAGTCAGCTGACCTCATACTTTGAGCACAGACTGTTGCTGAACCTAGACCTGACCAATTGCAGCTACCTTAACATATTTGCTTAGTTAAATCCAGGTGGCGACTTTTTTTTTTGGCCAAGCAGTGTATATACTATACATGGGCTACACTGCTGTTATTTGACGTGTAAATGTGAAGCATATTCATAAAGTGTCATGTATCTGTCTAACACAACCTGATCAATGTCTGTGTCAGGTGTCAGGTTCATTTGAAGAATCTGGTCTTCCTACTGGCTCTCCACCTTCACTCACTCGCAAATAATAGTTATTTTGATAAAACTTTACACCATTGGATCTCAAACGTTTCACACCAAGTACCACCAAAGAAAAGATTTGCCAAGTACCACCAGATCTAAAAGTGCACTACATCACTCCCACTCTAGTTATAAACAAGATATTTTCAAAAGGAGGACAAAAGTGGGTAAAATTAACTCTAAATGAGTCAAACTCACAAACTGGAGAGCTGTGCAAGTCCTACCTGAAGGAGGTTGAGTACCACAGTTTGAGAAACACTGATAATCCCACATGTGAGTGGCTGTCTTGTAGTGTCACCTGTCAGACCTACAGCACGGCTGTACCTTGTGTAACCTTCTATCTGAGACAACAGAGCTAAGATAAACACAGATACCAAACAAGGGCATCGGGAATGTCACTGAGGCCTCAACAAAAGACCAGCACTCTCTTATCTCTCTACTCAAATATGGACTTTATTGGGACTACGACACTCCTGTAAAATCGATCTGCAGGTCACTACAGGATACATGCAGAAAGTCGACATCATTTTGTAAAAATAATGCTACTGTTCAAAATATAAGCAACAGGTCAAAATCCAGCTACGGTAGTTCTGACCAAGTAACTGGATGTGGTCACTGTGGTGCCCACAGCTCCTGACAGGAAGACTGTGACCTTAAGGGATGGGTCAAATGTAGACGATACATTTCCCTATGAGAAGTATGCCTTAACCTTCACTTCAAAATGTGCAGACGCAAACCCAGTTAGAGCTAGATTAGAGCGCTCACAATCAAATGTTTTATGCCCTTATCCTGCAGATAAGTACTTTTTGAAACAGCACTATGAAACATTTCTGGAAGAGGGTCTGCCACTTCCTTGTCTCCATGAGATGCTAATGATTTGCCTGTAATGTTCCACAGTATGGAATAAAATGTATCCATGTCCATGAAGACAGGCACATTACATGTCAGATCTTTGGGGAGGTGAGCCCATTCATAGTGATGCATGTTTTTCATTTTTGGGCAGTAAAACACCTGTAATTTACTGATGAATATGTGTAATGCCATAATGTGGATCTCATATTTTATTTGTATGAATGGGCGCTGCAGAGCTGCTGTTTGACATGTTCATCTGACGAGGCAATTTGGATCAACTTAATATCAGCAAGTCTCCTGCAACCTCTGTCTGTGCACGTGAACCTGGGTGTCCTGTGAGGTAAGTACAGAGGCAAATTCAAGTGAAACAAAGTACTTTTAATCAGTGAATCAACAATAATGAAACTGTTAAATGAATGTTTTAAGTTAGGCTTTTAATTAACTTTAATGAATGAATTGAATTAATTATGGATTTAGTGAGGCTCTCTTCATTACAAACACCAGTACTTGGATGTTGATTTTTTTTTTTCTTTGATGAGTGGTCCATCAGGCTCATCACTATCACATGATATATTAGGTGGTAGAGTAGTCAAAAAGTGTACTCAAGTAAGAGTAACATTACTTCAAAATAATATTACTCAAGTAGAAAGAAAAGTATGCTGCTAGAAAAGTAAATGTACTGAGTACTGCCGACTTCTGCCTGAATCTATAAACCCAGTCTGTTTCCTTATGTAAAATCGATGGCCTCGTGCCAGTTCACATGGGTGGTGTCTCCTTTATGTTAGTCCAGTGAGTAGTGTTATGGCATTCTTTAGCATAAATCTTTATTTATAGTATTATGAAGGCTAGGTCAAAATGATCCACAATAACAGTAGTATGTGCGTTTGACTCATCAGAGCTTTCATGTTATGGAATCAGATAACTTTGATGCCTGCCTCTATAAATTCTATAAAGAGCCTCTTGTCATAACAACGGTAAAATGGAGCTTTGAACAGCAACAAAGTCATTCATTTTCATAGTCAACTTTGAAGTGAGGCCGGAGCCCAGACTGCTCTCCTCTGGTCCTCCTGAACCGTACCCTCACTGCTGCCTGATCTCACAAAAGAAACAAGTCCCCAGGCTTCTAAAAAGAAGTCCAAAACAAGTGAGTACAGCACCATTGAAAAAAAAAGCTCTACAGCCACTACCTAAACCCCAGCACCATCAGCCAATTATGAATCAGTGAGTGAATGAGACATATACTGAAAATGAGACACACCTGTATGTATATCTATCTGCAGATTAAGGTCGTGGACACACAGACTCAGATGGAACTGTAACATTTTTTTGGTAGAGGCATGAGTGCCAGCTTTTGTACACATCCCACTGACTTATTTTATTCGATAAATCCAAAAAGTGTCCACGAGAGACAGTAGTAAAACTGAAATGTGCATACAAATGAAGTTAAGCTAAGTTAGCTCCGCCAGACTAATATCTGTAGCCCTCTGAATAGAGTTCTACATCAGTCTAGAACGACTCTCAGTGAAAGTGTTCAGAACCAATGATTAGAGAGTTTAAAAACATACTTTGCTCTGACTGGTCAAAGTGTCATAACAGCAGAGCGAGCTGAAAAATCAACCTTTTGTTAAATTCAGTTGAGAAAAAAGCACATATATCTTCCCTGTCCCCAAATGCACAAAGCCTCTGCACATTTCTCTCAAACACAACAGTCTGTGTTTCTACTAAAGCAGGCTCAAGTACATCTGTTGGCGTGACCATGGTTGTTTTGGTTCGTTTGGTGCACAGTGCTCCCCTGTGATTGGTTTTGCACCACTGACGAATCACATGCACACAATTCAGCCTTTCAAGGTGAATTCTCAAGAGTTTGTGAACTCACAAAAATTGTGAGAATCCGTCTTGCTGACAAGGCTGCAGCTAAGTCATCCGTCTCAGTTTTTGGTCTACCAGAAAAACTAAATGAAAGGTTCTGTCTTGATACAATAAAGTTCCACTGAAAACAGCCATGTCTCTCTTCTGTGTGGCTGTAAACAGCTAGTTTGGATTCATGCTGCTGCATCCTTCAAAAATAGACTTGTGTGTTTTTGCTGCAGAAAGATCAGAGATGTGACTCAGTCGTGTAAAACCGCTCATTTACTTTAACAGATTCTAACCGTCAGAGCAGATGCAGGGTATCAGACTAGAGATGTGACGGAGTTGGTTTAAATGAGGTGTTCGTTTGGTGTTCACTGTGCTAAATGTTATACTTTGACATACTGCATAATCCTGACATTAAAATGTAAAACAACCTTTGCTGCAGAGGAGAGGAAAAGAGGAGAGGAAAAAGGAATTGAGGCCAGGGTCTCCCAGGTTTGGGTCTGTGCTCTGACCTCGGTCCATGATACTTAAACATAAAAGCCCTGTTCCGATTATGCAGCATGTATTTGTCTGTGTAATCCTTCAGTCATCCAGGTCTGATCCATAGTAAAAGCCAAAGTTAAATCTGTCAACTGGATAAAAAGTTGTAGGTGTAAAGACATTTCGATGCTCACCCACTTCTACAGTTCTAGATACATAGCTGTTTAAAGTTTCAGTGTAGGTAGGCCCTCCCTTCAGATAGCTATAAGGCAGTGTAAACCAGTAATCTGACGAGAACTGAAGAAGCAGCAGCAAAATGTCTTCATTCCTACAACTTTTTGTCCGGTTGACTTGGAAGTCAGCTTGTTTCTTTTATTAAGTCTTTTTAGATAAATATTGTGATTTAACATTATAAAAATGATCCTCGGGTGTCAGAGATTATAATTAGAAAGACACAAGCAGAATAGGTCTGATTTAATTATCAGGGTGTCACGATGCCTGTTTTGCCTGTCCTCCTGTGTCCTCTCCCCCTCCACTACCTGTCTGCCTGGAGCTGGGAGGAGTCCCTGACTCCTCCTGCACGCACCTGGAGCGCATCACCGCAATCACCGTCACCTGCTGCCGAGTATTTGAGGGCTCGGCAGAATACACTCGGAGCCAGATCGTCCGCGTGTAAACGTGAATGCTCCAGTTTAAGTGTTTGTATTTTGTTACCTGCTTGCTTGCCTCTGACCGGATTTTTGCCACTCTTCAGATGCCTGTTCTTCCGCTCGTTCCAGCTCCTGCCTCTGCACTCCAGCTCCGGTAAAGTTCACCCTTTGTCTTCGCCTCCTGTCCTGTCTGGGTTCCCGGCTCGTCTCCCGTCCTCCGCCTTGGCTCTCACCTGTTGCGGATTATCCCTGCTCGGTCTCTCCTGGTCCTGTTCCTGGTCCCGTCGTGTCCCGGTTCTGGCTATCTCCGCTCCGGTTCTGGTCTGTCCTACCTTGTCCCGTCCTGCGCCCGCCCGCTCTGCCTCCTGCACCTTGCCCCCAGTTGTGACTATTACTATTGACTTTGAATCCTGCACCTTGTAAATAAAACACTGTAAATCTGTCCCGAGATCTGCATCCTTTGGTCCGCACCTACACTCACCGTTGCAACACAGGGTCAAACTGGGGAGCGATGGTGAGCATACTATACAGGGTGCAAAAAGCTCATTTGCTGTGTAAAACAAGCCATATATAATACAGAGAATGAAAAAGATTCAGCTCTTTAAAATATGAGATTGACTCGAACCCTTCACTTTAAAGAACTATTATTATGCATTACTTATATTGGCCTTTACACATGGACCTGAGGACCTTTGGAATTTCATGATTTAGAACTTAAAATAATGTCTAAAAGAAAGAAACCAGTGCACCCTACACTCTTATCTGGTCAGCAATTGCACAAGGGATCTATCTATGATGTCACAATCCTGGGAGTGTTTTTTGAGCCTCAGAGGTAAAGGACTTTCTACAGAGGATTAATGAAACCAACATAAATGAAGCTTAATATAACTTCAGGTATGTTTTTATTAAGGAAGCAATATTTTAAGCCCATTTACCATAATATCTGTTAGTACAGATGTCATGCATTTTCTCAACATGAATCGTTCCACTGTGATAAAGGTGGTATGTAAGTGTCATAACAATTTTCTGTGGAACACCAAAAGTGACATCATTGGAAATAACCACAAGAAAAAATGTCGGAATGTATTAAATTCAATGGTTAATAATTGGAATGCCATTTACACTCACACCTGTTTTAATGTGTGAGTGTAAATGGTGTAAAATGTGTGTGCATATATGTATGTGTATATATATGTGTGTGTGTGTGTATATATATATATATATATATATATATATATATATATATATATATATATATATATATATATATATATATATAGATATGTAGATATATAGATATATGTGTAGGGCAAAGTAAAAAGAAAAGAAAAACTTGCCAAGCCATCATGGGTGTTTCGCACAGGGTGATGGACCCCATTACATAAGCTTTACAGCTTCTTGGGGTTCCATGTTTTTCACAGGGTCAACTGGGAATAGGTGAACGATATACACTTCCATATGTAACATGTAAAGAATTGTAGATGAGTATGTTGATACGTGTGTGTATGTTGCTACGTGTGTGTATGTATGTGCCTTACTAAACTTTGACCATTGTGAAAAATAAAATTGATTGAATTGAATTGAAATTGAATGTTTTGTATGGACTTGTGTTGTTGTCTTGTGTGTTTTTTGTTTGTATTGTGTTTTAAACAGGGCACTCAAGAAAATGAGAGTCTGAGTGCTCTTATTGGCTTCCCCTCTATAAATAAAGATTTCTAAGTCATAAAAAATTAAAATATGAGTCAAGTATCTCTTTCAAGTATCTTGGTGTCTTGTTCATGAGTGAGGGAAAGATGGAGCATGAGATTGACAGGCGTATTGGTGCAGCGTCCACAGTGATGCTGTATCGGCCCGTTATGGTGAAGAAGGAGCTGAGTCGTAAGGCAAATCTCTTGATTTACCGTTCAGTCTACGTTCCTACCCTCACCTATGGTCATGAGCTCTCGGTAATGACCGAAAGGACAAGACTGCGGATACAAGCAGCTGAATGGGTTTCCTCCGCAGTGGCTGGGAGATAGGGTGAGGAGCTCAGTCACACAGGAGGAGCTTGCAGTAGAGCCGCTCCTCCTACACGTCAAAAGGAGCCAGCTGCTCGGGCATCTGCTCAGGATGCCTTCCCTAGGGAGGTGTTCTGGGCATGTCCTACCAAGAGGAGGCCCCAGGGAAGACCCAGGACACAATGGCTCTCGGCTGGCCTAGGAACGCCTTGGGGGTCCCACCAGAGGAGGTGGAGGACGTGTCTGGGGTGAGAGAAGTCTGGGAGTCCCTACTTGGACTGCTGCCCCGCAACCTGGCACTGAATAAGCGGAAGAGGGTGGATGGATAAATATGAATAATTAAATGTATTGACACATTAAAACACACACATGACACATTTTTTTACTCATTTATTCATTTTAAATGTATTTATTTCCAATGATGTCATCTTTGGTCCTCCATAGTTTTCAGATGTCTTCCATACAAGGAACATGTTCCCATGTGGCGTGTTGTTTTCTTGTCTCCAGCCATGCCCAGCTGTGCTAAAAAGAACAGCAAACTGGCAAATGTAAACATCAGGAGCATCAGGAGACATTCCTCTAATACCAAAGTCTGACTCAGTCTGTGCTGCACTCAGGTCTTCAGATTCCCAGGATTCCACAGTCTTATACAGATGTGCCAGATTCACTCGCCACAAAAGACCTCCCCCTACCATCTCTAATGTTGCTGTTCAAAGCTGTATGATCCTCCACTGCAAGAAGCTAAATATTAGTGTTGTCAGGATACTAAGATTTCTGCAGCTGCTGCCTCTGTATTTCTCCGTGGTGAAGTCTACAATAGGTCAGAGTACAGCCCATAGAACAGGCCTACAGAGTACAGCCCATAGAACAGGTGTACTTTAGCAAAACTTGGCTGTGAAAGTGTATCTTCTGTGTCCCTTTGGGCTGGTCAGGTCAGACACGAGACTTTATGAAAGAAAAAAAAAAAGTATATTCACTGTCAGCCCAGTCTCCTTTCTGATGTTTAATCAGTGTGAGGGTGTGTGTTGTTGATCTAGTCTTCAAAAAGCATCAATAACAGCAAAAGAATCACTGCCAATCTGTGGTTTAATCACATTTAGTCAGTATTTTTGAGATAGTCCTCAAAAAGCATAAATTAAAAGCAGATTTTGTAAATATTTTGACTGAAATTTGCTTCAATGCGCAAGCCTAGGGCATGAATACAGTTGGGATGTATTTTGAGTTGATACTTGAGTCTGTTGAACGAGGGAAACGAGCTTAGCAACGAGCTTAGCAACTTCCTGCACTTCACTTGGCCGTTCTGCTACAAAATGCTCTTGTGGCACGTTTCGGGTATTACGTTCTGTGACCCAGGTCCTGAAGACCTGAAGAGGACATTTCTACGCTCTTTTTCATCTGCTTATTGTAGTTCTTATCTTAGCAGAGTTTCATTTCACGCATGGGCACCTACTTTATTTTATGTTGAACTGTCTTTTGGGCTTCCTTCAGTTCTGCAGTTTTTTTTATGTTTGTGCAGTTATGGTGCTGCTTGAATTTCACATTGTAAGATGAGAGGTGTTTTGCCATGTTGATTATTGAAATAAGGTTAATTGATCATACACTGGCTTCACGGACAGTTTAGGTACCTACAGTACCTATAGTACCTACATCTACTGTGTCTACAGGGAAACTTACTTTTTAATAAAGCCTTGGAAGCATGGATTAGAGATCCCAAGAGTATGATATACAATTCAGCAGGTGAAATGTTAAAACAGCATCTGCTGTGCTATTCAATTCAATTCTATTCATTTTATTTTTGTAACGCCCAAAATCACAACAGTTGTCTCGAAGGGCGTTCATGTTTTGGTTGATGGGGGAAACCGGAGTACCTGGAGGAAACCCATCCAGACATGGGGAGAAACATGCAAAACTCCACACAGAAAGGCTTGGGCGACCCGGGGATCAAACCAAACCTTCTTGCTGTGAGGCATGAGTGTTGCCACTCAGCCACCGTGCTGCCTACACACAAAAAAATGGTGCTTTTATTTAGACAGGGACAGTGCACAACATTACATTGACCTTAAAAAAACAGGAAAGATGTATGGTGCCAGGTTATAGCATAAATACTAGTTTCCACCTGTAGTCCCTGGACAGGCTGATGTTAAGTAAGAATAACAGTTTGGTAATAACAGTTTAATAAACAGTTGACAAATGAGAACACACTGAACTAAAACAACACTCAATACTAATTGCTGTATTTGCACAAGCGTTTTCTTAAAAGACAAACAGAGGACACAAGAGAGGGGTCGCGGGATCACGGAGTCACAGGACAGGAAGCAGAAAACAGAGAGAGAGATGGAGACGGATGCAGGTGACAGGAGAGGACAAATAAAATGAAGGACGAGGCAGAGGAACGCTGTTACATCACTTTACAAGAGCTAAGTAAAGAACATGACACGCCAGGTGATGTAACCCGGGTGAGGTTTAAGGTCCCTTTAATATAAATAACAAGCAAAACAAGAGACTAAGGAAGCGTACAGTGGTAATGTACAAAGTTTATTTTGACAATCAGACTAAGAGACTTTTCCTTCCTTTATATTAGTTCACTTCTGGGGCTACACGAGAATAAAATCAATGGACAACACCACAAATCAGTACTGAAATATAGAATTTAACAGAACCTTCTTGAAGTAAATCACAACAAACCAAACCAATATTAGTGATGCAAAAGCAAACGTTAATCAAACCGAAACAACAAGTTCAATTCTATATTCTAGTGAACAAAGCAGTCAATTCCCAATCTAGCATCTGGTTCCTCTCGCAAAGGTCACCTTGACATTCATTTATCAAAACATTTCCCGACATACTTGTCCCAAGTCCATTTCTGGGAAACGGGATATAGTTAGCTTCCAAGAGTTATGAAACATTTCAAAACACCCACATCACTCTCAGGAGACCTTGATTTGAAACTCATCCTTTTCTATGGAAAGCTGGGTTGGCCACCACTGTCTATTAGAAGAGAACAGCACTGTATGAAATGATAAAGAAAGAAAAGAAACAACTGCCAATGGTTCTTTGTGCACCTACAACAGGAGCCCATGCACTGCACACTGAACATTGGAGAACATATAAAGCGCATGTCTCTACTGGAGAGCATATGAAGTCTGCATTTTCTGGGGCAGCTTGTCTAAACAGTCTCTAGAAAATTCCCTCATCATAATGGAGTGGAAGTATTGTCTATGAAAACACCACAAACATGGGGCTTTAGGAAGACTTTTCCACAACATCAGACAAATGTACAAGGTGTAACTGAAACCATTTTATTTGGATCACAAATTAACTGCATCTTGTCTGTAAATGTTTGTAAAACTATACTTTTTCGTATCTGTGTCTTTAAACAATGACTGATGCTTTTGACAAAAATAGTATTTCTTATTTTATATTTAAAACATGTATACAGTGGGGCAAAAAAAAAAAATTCTTAGCCACCAGTTGTGCAACTTCAGACGGGCCTGGACATGTACTGGCTTAAGCAGGGGTACACGTTTGGCTCTACAGGATTTGAGTCCCTGTTGGCGTAGTGTGCTACTGATAGTAGCCTTTGTTACTTTGGTCCCAGCTCTCTGCAGGTCATTCACTAGGTTCCCCGATGTGGTTCTGAGATCTTGCACACACACACACGCACACACACACCGATCCACACACACGCCGATCCACACACACTGATCCACACACACTGATCCACACACACTGATCCACACACACTGATCCACACACGCACACACACACACACTGATACACACACACACACTGATACACACACTCACTGGTCCACACACACTGATCCACACACACACTGATCCACACACTGATACACACACACTGATCCACACACGCACTGATCCACACACAGTGATACAGACACAAACTGATCCACACACACTGATACAAACACACACTGATCAACACATGCACTGACACACACATGCACTGATACACACACACTGATCCACACACTTACTGATACACACACACACACACACGCAATGATACACACACTGATACACACACAATGATACACACGCACTGATACATGCACTGATCCACACACGCACTGATCCAAACATGCAATGATACACACACTGACCCACACACACACACTGATTCACACACACTGATAGACAAACGCACTGATCCACACACACTGATCCACACACACTGATCCACACACGCACTGATAACCAAAAAGCTGTTAAATTTATAATAATTTATCGACCTCCTGGTCCATATGCCGACTTCCTGACAGAGTTTTCTGATTTCATTTCAAGTTTAGTCTTGAATTGGGAAAGGATTATTATAGTTGGAGATTTCAACATACATGTAGATAACGGCAGTGATTGCCTCAGTAATGCTTTTGGCGCGCTCCTGGATGGGATCGTTTCACCCAGAGTGTGAATAAGCCGACTCACTGTCACAATCACACTCTAGATCTCGTTCTAACCTACGGTATTGAGATTAATGATCTAATTGTCCTTCCTCAAAACCCTATACTCTCTGACCAATTCTTAATTACCTTTCAATTTATACTAAAAGACTATCCAGCCCCACAGAAAAAAACTATAATGAAAAGAACATTATCAGATAAATCGGTTAATCGGTTTAAAGAAATGATTGAGCCATTACTAAAAGATATGTCATGTGTTTTAATCTAATTGTCACTGATCAATTGGTTGACAGAACAATGCTCACCTTAAAATCTGCTCTCGATGTTGTAGCTCCGCTAAAACAGAAAAGCATTAAACCAAGACCTCCGGCTCCATGGTATATGTTACAGCTTAGGACACTCAAACAACATGTAAGACGCTTAGAGAAGCTTTGGCGCCGCTCGCGCTCCGAGCAGTCTCTGAAGGCATGGAAGCTCTGCCTGCTCACTTATAAGGCCGCTCTGCGGAAAGCCCGAACTAAATTCTATTCAAATCTAATAGAAGTAAAGAAAAATAACCCCAGATTTCTGTTCAGCACTGTAGCCAGGCTGACAAACTCCCACACTGCTAATGAGTCTCTTATCCCCTCGAACATTAGTTGTGATGACTTTCTTCACTTCTTCAATTACAAAATTACAACCATTAGAGACAAAATCAACAAAGCTATTCCAAAAATCAGCTCTGAGCTAATCCAGTCTGTAATGCCAATATCTCACATAGATCCTCTAACAATATTAGATAAATTTACTCCTGTTGATGAGGTGGAGATTACCTCAGCCATCATGTCGTCCAAACCATCAACCTGTATGCTCGACCCTATTCCAATCAGACTCCTCAAAGAAGCCCTCCCCCTAATAATAGATTCCATCCATAACATAATACATACGTCATTAGAAAATGGCTACGTTCCTCAGTCCTTTAAGTATGCTCACTGATGACTGGATGACCTTGAATTACCTGCTGTTAAATCCTGAAAAAACAGAGGTCATAGTCGTTGGTCCCAAAGGTCAAAGAGATTCTCTGTCGGACCAGATAATCTCACTCGACAATGTGAGTATAGCTTCTAGCCCTACTGTAAAAAATCTTGGAGTCCTATTTGATCAAAATCTCTCATTCACAGCCCATATAAACCTAGCTTGTAAAACCGCATACTTTCACCTGCGAAATATAACTAAAATTAGAAATATTTTACCTAAAAACAATGCTGAAAAACTCATCCATGTATTTGTTACTTCCAGACTTGATTACTGTAATTCTCTGCTCGCCGCCTGCCCCAAAAGTACTATAAGGGGCCTCCAGTTGGTCCAAAATGCAGCGGCCAGAGTCCTAACAGGAACTAAAAGAAGAGACCACATCAGTCCTGTACTAAAATATCTGCACTGGCTTCCTGTCGAGCTTAGAATCAAATTCAAAGTCCTCCTCCTGACATACAAAGCCCTAAACGGTATGGCCCCATCCTATCTGCAAGATGCAATTGTCCCGTACCAGCCAAACAGAGCACTCCGCTCTCAGAATGCAGGACTATTAGTGGTTCCTAGAGTGTCCAAAAGTACAGTGGGAGGGAGAGCATTCAGTTACCAAGCTCCTGTGCTATGGAATCAACTCCTTGCTGATGTTAAACAGGCCCCCACAGTCTCTGTATTTAAGACCAGGCTTAAAACCTTCCTCTTCAGTATAGCTTATGACCAGGTTACATAGTGAGGGAGTTAGGGACATTAAAACCCGGGATAAGATAGGCTGCAGTAGGAGATAACTAGCTGGGGGAAGTATGGCAACCTGAGCACTATCCTCTGCTTTGTCCCATTTTCTCATCAGCAATGCTATTCACATGTTGTCCCCTGTCCCACTCCCCCTGTGGAGTGCAACTCTTTCAGATGCCCCGATGACAGCTGGACCCTCTCCTCCTCCCCGCCTGGCCCTCCTCCTTGCCTGGCTCTCATCCTCCTCGCCCGGCTCTCCTCCTCCTCGCCTGGTCTTCCTCCTCCTCGCCTGGCCCTCCTCCGCCCCCCTCCCTCCTCCTCGCCTGGCCGATTTTTCTTGTTTTGTCTGATTTTTTCTGTTGTTTTGTTTTTGTGTGTAGGCAGCACGGTGGCTGAGTGGAAACACTCATGCCTCACAGCAAGAAGGTTTGGCTAAAAATAGAGCCAAAATGTATTTTAAAAAGGAAAAAAAAAGTTAATTTATGCCTGAGTAATAAGAAGAACAAACTGGCATCAAATTGACCCCAGTACAACTTCAATGTAACTCTACTGGGAAGAACACATGGGGGTTAAGCACTATGGAACTTTTCTGCTTGCCTCCATAGAGTAAAAATACTTTGCCTAGAATATTCCAGGGTCAGGCATTAAATTAATCTATATAGGATGTCATTAATTACAGAGGTTTTTATGGCTCAAAATCATCTTGAAAACCATATTCACACTGTGAGTGGACTCGTCTCTCCACACTTCAAACTTGATTTCAATACTACAGAATAGAGTCGATGCCAATCTTGATCCCCAAATGATAATTTTAAAAGCTCTTTTTTAGACAATATTGTCATTTTTAACACAAAATAATAGTATTTGTATATTCTACCATGTGTCTGACACTAGTTCTGATAAAAGTGAACCTGTTCAGGAAAGGTCCAGTCTGATTCAGTTATGTGATATTTTTGCCCCAGTGAGTATCTAGTTTCGATACTTTACATCAAGGAACCACTCACCCATCACACACACATTCACACAAATTCATACACCAGACACTGGGGATGAGGTGGGTAAAGTGTCTTGCCCAAGGACACAACAACAGCATTTATCTGTGGGAGCTGGAATCACACTGCCAACCTGTGGCTCAGTGGATCTGACCGGTGAATCAATGATTTGATGTTTGACCAATGATGACCAATGATGGTTTATTTCGAGAGTGGGATTCAAACCACCAACGTTCGGATCAGTGAACAAACTCTACCAACTGAGCCCAGTAAACGGTAAATGCTGTACTATGAAACATTCCAGGCAAAGCACTGACATCTTCATGAAGACGTGCAGGTAGATACATCTTAGAGTGAAAAATTGTTGATAACACTGGGCGAGTATGTGCATAAATCCCTATACCAGGGGTGTTCATTACGTCGATCGTGATCTACCAGTCGATCGCGAAGGCATTTTGGGTAGATCACGTCCCGTCATCCATCCAGTCACATGACTAATATACAGGACAACAGTCAGATTACACCTGACCCTAGGTCACATCATGGGCGCTGCACACGCATAAGTGGTGACACCCAGAGGCAACAGATGATAGAAGGTGCCCGAAAACATATTTTCAGACCACCTGGACAAGGACCAGGTGCTCTCTTTCAGGGGGCTACTATGCTATAGAAATGCGATTTAAAAACACCCCCCTTTAGTGTTTGTTGGGCAGAATACACAACATATGCAGAAAACAAGCACAAGCCAAACCGCCATGCTGATCTGATAAACAAGCGCGAGTTATCTTAACCCTATAGCGTCGGATCCTATCGTCGCCGATAGAGCGCAGTTGCGGACTTTCCAGCAGCGTAACTCTGTGCCCAGTCGTGCTCTCATGTAAATTCAAACGGTGTCTCAAAGCGGAGACACGGGGCTATCTAAATATTTTACCATCATTACAGTAATCTGCCTCTGATGTCCCTCGAAGGTGACGAATGAGAGCGCGGGTGCTGCGGGGATTTTCCCAGTCATTTATTCGATGCGTAAAAGAAAAAATGCGGATGGATGTGTAAAATAGAAGTAGTTGTGTTAAAAAATGCAGTAAATTCTGATACTTCGTTTAACGTGATTTTTATGGCTATAAAAAAAAGACAACACCGTAATCAACATGATTAGCTCTGTTATCGCTTTCAAACGAAAAATGCAATTTTACTCCTGGCTGTCAGAAGCTACTGCCCGAACTATGCATCCCTTACTGATTCTATTCAGTGCAAGTCATCAGAGCAGTAATCATCATTCAAGTAATTATGAACATGTAGGAAGTTCAGTTGTGTTGTGCAGTATTATCTCATGACGTTGTGCAGGTACATGAAAATGCACTGTACATGTAAGAATCCATAATACATTTACAAATAAATGTATGTTTAACATTTTTGTATTAGGTGGTAGATCTTACAGACACGATCATTTTAAAAGTAGCTCACATACTGAAAAAGTCTGAGCACCCCTGCCCTATACTATAAAGTGACATGTACACCACTAGTTGGCGCTCCTGTCTCGTTCTGTCCAAAGTTTATCATGGATATTTGGAAACAATATTTTTCATCCAATTAGATTTTATTGAAAAGCAAAAATGTGCAGATGAGTTCAAACTGTGCATCTACAGTTAATAAGAAAATGAGCCTTCACAAAAGTTTATACAAATCGCACAATAATAAACCATAATGAAATAGAATAAACAAACTGATCCAGCAGATATTTAAATAAACAAACAAAATCAATACTTTTTCACAACGAAAAAAAAAACAGCATTGACAATAGATACAGTGACATCACGCTGGAAGTGTACTGCATGTATGTCTATGGAAGAATATTCAGTAAACAGTTAGCAAACACCGCAAAGTAAGTTTTTAAATGGTCTGAAAACTCAAGAAAAATACAAAATGGATTTAAACTTTAAACACCTTTTCAGGAGCGTTCATGGTCCTGTTTAGGAGTTTGATTTTCAACTAAAAGGTGAGAGACTAACTAAAAAACTGTTGGCTAACGCTATCTACCTTGTAATATAAATTTAAAGGGAGTTGTTTAACAGCACACATCACCTCGCCTGTTGCAGTTCTAATAAGTCAGCTCTTTTTGGTCAGATTGTGTTAAAACAAAACTCAGATTTAAGTCTAACTTGAATAACAGATCTTCAGACAGAGCAGTGCCTATAGTTAGCATCACACACCCAGGGAATGTTGATAACATCAGTTGCAAAGTATCAATAAACGTCTTTAGTGCCTTAAAAAACAAAGTTAAATCATAAATCTGTCCTTGGTCTCCTACAGGTGCTCCAGTAGAGCAGGGACTACAATTTGATCACAATATAAAAGAGATGATTTACATTAACGGTATAAACTATGACTGCAGCTAACGATTAGTTTAGCAGTCAACTAGTCAAACATTTCTATTGGAGACTTTAAACATATTATGAGCCAAATAAAGGCTGAAATATGGAGATTGAAAGCTTCTAAATACGTGAGGATAATGTTCTTTTTGGACATTTTGATTTAATAAGACCTCTGTCTTTGGTATAAAAAGGTCTTTTCATATGTGTTTTAGAGTCTGTATGGTCCAGATAATTACAATGACAAAACTCCACTCTGGTCGGTGAGAGTTGTGCTTATAAACTCATCATGGTGAATAATTAGGATGCTCTGAATGCATAAAGTAAGTGAGGAATAACTTTGGACCACTGCAAACATTTAAAATGAACTAGTTCTGTTTTTTACATTTTTAAAACAGTAAAAATCAGGTACGGCACCTTTAACTGTGAAACTTGTCTTACGCTCTTTATGTTATAGATATGCAGTAAGATCTTCCACAGTCAGTGTTTAAGATGCTCTGGGCCTAAGTGGAAGAAGTTTGATGCAATCAAATTCTATTTTCCAAATCTATTCCAAATTTCCTATCACCCCCAGAGCAACAGATTTATCATGACCGACACGTGGCTGCGCCCTATAACCCAGGTTTAGATTTCAAACAGAATGACGGCTTTAAACAACCGCTCCAGTAAAAGTCAAAGAAATGTGTCCTCTGCATCTGCCCTCTCCTTCAGTGTCTCTGGGTTAAAGCCGTTGAGAGCAGTGGACCAGGTCTGAGCCAGGATCCTGATCTGGAGTCACAAACACATTCTAGATATGAGCCAAGAGCGCTGCTAACTACTCTTCCACACAATAATGTCATATTTGATAAGATTCAAGCAAGAGAAAGTTTGAATTTAATATTAAACTGTGAAAACTCATGAAGCCTCAGAATGGTGTGAATCCCTTAGGACAGGGATGTCAAACTCAAATTCACAGAGGGCCAAAATTAAAAACTGTGACTAAGTCGTGGGCCAAATTTAATATTTATTGAAACATTTCAACAAGATCTGCATGTTTTTCAGAAGGGGTGGATTAAATTTGAGTGAAGCGACAGGTAGCAGATGCTACTGAGTGTCAACAAAAGTGGTGGGGGCCAGCGCCAAAACATTTGCAAAGCATTCTGGGATTCATATTATTATAGGTGCATGCGCTGTACTGACGCGGCGGCCGGCGGGCCAGCTTTAATACATATTTGATATGATCTCGAGTGCCAAATATAATTGTATCAAGGGACAAATGAGTCTGACCTGTCTGACCTGTCTGGCTTAGGGGCTTCTGATTGGACATGGTTGGATTGGGCGAGTATGAGCTCACCCTTAAAGGAGCAGGTTTGGAGCAGATGATAAACACAAAGTAAAGTGTTAGACTCACGGTGGCTGAGGGTTCAACTCCTGCACTTCTGGCTCACTCGGAGCTACAACACAAAAGTACAGTTTATTACACACAGTGAAGCACTGCTTCTGCCTCTAGATTACTCTTTGAACAACAGTTTAAAACACAAATCTACTTTGGAAATCACATTAACACTGTGTTATGATGAGTCACAAAGGCTTATATGAAATTTCATACAAGTATTGATTCTTCTAGAACTTTATCGATACAATAAATTAGAACAGCTGGTATCGAAAGTATCGATACTTAAAATCGATTTGCACATTCCTAACTTATCGTCACAGTACCGTAATAGTAGCAGTATTAATAAAAGTAAATAAAGTAAATAGTAAATAAAAGTGTTACTTATGAGGCGTGGGCTGTTTGGCTGAAAGAAAAACAAAAAATCATGTTAGTTTAATGTTTGAAGTTTGGACAAAAGGAGAAACACATGACTAAATGTTGTGTTACCTTTACATCTCCTGTACAAGATGAAGGTGACCACAGCAAGGACAGCAGCAGTGAGAACAACAGCGAGAGCAGCCAACACAGGAGAGATGAGAGCTGTGCAGTTCTTCTTTGAGACAGACAGGGGACAGCACAGGTGAGTCACGCTAACACCACAGACACAGGTACTGATGTGCGTTGTCTGCATCCTAAATGTCTAGTTTAGTTACTTTAAGTGAATTCATACTCTAAATAAGGGGTGCCCAAACTCTTTTCAACGAGGGCCATATCTTGAAAAATATTCAACACAGAGGGCCAGTGGTCAATACAGTGGATAATTCAGATGGGTGCATTTAACATAGTTTTGACTCTATACTTTAAATAAGGCTTGAAATATTAATATTAGGTCTGTATGACAATGCAATGTGATGTTATTTAGGTTATATTGGTAGGATTGCTCAAATTTGCTGTAAAAAGTACTGATTATGATCTATTGGGCCAGTTCAACTGAAGACCTGAGGGCCAATAAAAATTCCTAGCATCTGGGAAGAATATGATATATTAGACCAGTACATTAATTAATTCCTCCTTCAACCTCAAACCACCTGAAACATACAACCACAAACCACCTGAAATATACAACCGCAAACCACCTGAAACATACAATCGCAAACCACCTGAAACATGTACTCAGGATGGATCTCATCCACCCCTGGAGCCTTGTCACCGAGGAGCTTGCCAACCATCTCAGTGACTTCAGCCAGGGAGATGGATGAGTCCGCCTCTGGGTACCCAATCTCTGCTTCCTCCTCGGAAGACGTGACAGTGGGATTGAGGAGATCCTCAAAGTATTCCTTCCTCTGTTAAGGTCAGCAGCTCTCCGCCTGCATTGTAAACAGTGTTGGTGGAGCACTGCTTTTGCCTCTTGGGGCACTGGACAGTTTACCAGAATCTCTTCGAGGCCGACCTAGGGTGTCCTGGTATCTTGTGCTCGAACATGGTGTTCATTATGGACAAATTGTGACTAACACAGAAGTCCAACAACAGAACCCCACTCAGGTTCAGATCAGGGAGGCCGTTCTTCCCAATCACCCCCCTCCAGGTGTCACTGTCTTTACCTGGGCATTGAAGTCGTAGAACAACAGAGTCCCTGGTCGTTATAGTCCATAGTCGTTATTGTCTGTTTCCCTCCAGCGTGAATTATAGGCTACACATAAAAAACAAAGTTTTTGTCATTATCTGTTATAGAGTTTTAAAACTACATGTCTCTTACCTATCCTGTTCAGAGCGCTCTCTCCGTGGCACACATATTTCTTCATATACTCAGCACATTCATGAATGATGTAGTGTTTCACTCTGACAGCCTCTCCATCCCTCTCCCATATCAGTTTGGTGATAAAAGCCTGTTGTTTTGGAGCGACAAAAGTTTCAGGGTCAAAATCCAATGAAATAAAATCTTCTCCATCCAAAGAGTGTTGCTCATATCCTCTGATTTCACTAGTCTCATTGTCCCATTCACAGCCATAGAGCTTCAGATAATCCTTTAAAGGATACAAACTTCTTCAGGGACATTTATTTCATTTTTTATAAATCACAAGTTGCATTTTGGAGTGAAATGTTTACATTTGCAATTGTTAAATTCCTCACATTTTACAGCTTCAGTTGGTTTCATTATTGTTTCTGTTAAATCTACAACTTTGTGAAGCTCTGTGAGGAAACTGCTGTTGTGATTTTGGGTTATATACAAAAATTGGCTGAATAGAATATGAAAAACAAGTAAATGTACCACAGCCCTGATCCCCGACCAACAAAACTCCAGTGCTGCAAACAAACAAAAAGATTTACATCAAAACTAAATTTTTCCTACTTTCACTACACGAAAAAAGAAACTGTCCATAAATATTTCAGACTAAATGTGTTTCATTTATAAAAAGTTGATACATGATAATCTGAAAAGTGCAGATGACACAAACCTCCGGTCACATTAAGGCGGCGTTTCACAGTTTCTATGTTTCCTTTTCCCGCCTGCTCATTCTTCAAACACCTCTGAGTGTTTCTCTCCCAGTACCTAGGGTCCTCCTCTGTGAGTTTGTTCATCCACTCTTGTTTGGGGACCAATTTCTTTGTGTCACTGTCGTAATGAATGATCTGAAGGTCGTTCACATATCCAACAGAAACATACTTTGGGAAGTTTGGAACTTGAAATGATGAAGTGTAAAAATATCTCAAAATGTGAACTGCTGTGGAAACAACAAGAACCATTTCAGATCTCAGTATAAATAACAGTTAAGGCTCTTGTGTTATTAGTGATTTTTATGAATGATTTTAATTTGAATGAACGCTGCAAAGTCTTGAGATGAATATACAAAGCAGTTCACCAATAATATAGAAAATCCACCCCCTGTGATTTTCTGCCAAAAAGGGCTGTGCAATTAATCAAACAGAGATTCAGTCATTTCTAGTGGTCAATAATCAGATTGGGTCTTTTGAACGGAGAAGTCTACAGCCAGTCCTCTGTCAGGAAAAACAACAGGTTTGGAGCAGACGCAAGACTCTGGATGAAGGAAATATGGCTTTTGTGTGAAATGAAACTGATTAAAAATCTGTGTTGTTTATGTTCATGAAATTAAGAAAGACATTTTTATTTGTTTTAATATGACAAAATACAACTGAATCCAAAAATATAAAAGTAATAAAAATATTTATCATAATAGACTTTATCATATTGCTGAGCTTTAAATGATAATAAATGAAAACACTAATACGTTAAAGAATGAGCTTATTCAGTTCTATCTGATATTAGTGTAGTAAGTGACTGGTGCAGGATTAAGATGAGGCCAAAACATTTAACTGTAACTAAAGTGTGAACAAGATTAACAGGTAAATATCCTTTTTATGACCAAGTTTGTTTTAATTAATGTTTAATAAACAAATATATTTAATTTTCCCTTAAATTTAAACTGATTTTCATTTGCGTCTCAAAATGGAAAGCGGTAGTATTTTTAACTACGAAACTACGACGGCATTAAAGTCGTAATTTAATGAGAATAAAGTCGAAGCCAGAAAAAGTCGTAATTTTGTGAGAATAAAGTAATAATTTCATAAGAATAAAGTCAGAATTTTATGAGGATAAAACTGTAGCGAAAAACGTTGACATTTAATGAACAATATACAAATATAATAGATTACTTGCTTTCTCACAAAGGTACAAAACGTTCTGTTTCCCATGCAACAGTATAACAGTATATTCTTGTAATCACAGGAAACTGAGATATAGCGGCTACTTTTCTATCACTTTGGTCAAGGCCGCATTTATTCTGTGGTCTCTTTCATACAGGAGTGCATGACTCCCTCTAAGAGAGGATTTAAAACAGTGGTGTAATCTCAATTTGTTAGACTCATCGATAGACTCATCGTTAGACTCATCGTTAGACTCATCGTTAGACTCATCGTTAGACTCTGCTATTGACTCTGCTTCCAATTTTGCTGTATGCTGCCTTTAATCAGCCACAAACTGTTGAATGAAGTAGGCCACATTTTGTCCCTGTGGAGTGACTGGACTTCTCCTGGAAAAAGCTGCAGAGACTGGCGCCCCCTGGAGCTCACTGTACAGAACACAGGCTGTGGTCTGAGACGCAGACAGGTGGAGGAGTCTCAGCGCAGACCCATACTCCACTAAACAGGCGGAGGAGTCTCAGCGCAGACCCACACTCCACTAAACAGGCGGAGGAGTATCAGCGCAGACCCACACTCCACTAAACAGGCGGAGGAGTCTCAGCGCAGACCCACACTCCACTAAACAGGCGGAGGAGTCTCAGCGCAGACCCACACTCCACTAAACAGGCGGAGGAGTCTCAGCGCAGACCCACACTCCACTAAACAGGCGGAGGAGTCTCAGCGCAGACCCACACTCCACTAAACAGGCGGAGGAGTCTCAGCGCAGACCCACACTCCACTAAACAGGCGGAGGAGTCTCAGCGCAGACCCACACTCCACTAAACAGGCGGAGGAGTCTCAGCGCAGACCCACACTCCACTAAACAGGCGGAGGAGTCTCAGCGCAGACCCACATTCCACTAAACAGGCGGAGGAGTCTCAGCGCAAACCCACTCTTCACTATACAGGTGGAGGGGTCTCAGTGCAGTCCCATACTCCACTAAACAGGTGGAGGAGTCTCAGTGTAGACCCACTCTTCACTAACAGGTGGAGGAGTCTCAGTGCAGTCCCACTCTTCACTAACAGGTGGAGGAGTCTCAGTCCAGTCCCATACCCCGCTTCGTTTACCTTCGCTTCTCTACTGTTGTAAACATGGGCACTTTGCGCACACTCACCGTTCAAAGATGTGCTCCTTGTAGATAACTTCAGCCCCCCCGGGCCTGTGGAGCCGTGCGCACTGGGCAGCCCCGGCTTTACGCACCGAAGTAGCCTAATCTCTATGTCCACTGTGCTGTCCTGTTTCTGTGTGCAGATGGTCACAGTTTAGTGCAGTCCTTCTCAAATACAGTAAATACAAATATAAATCACGTTTATAAGCCGCTTGATTTTTTTCAGCAAAAACGTGCCAACAATAATCCCGCTTTGTGAATGTTACTTCAGTAAACCGGCGAGCACTGTTAGCATCATATAAAGTGACGTACCAAATTGCTCACTGCAAAAACAAAAAAAAAAGGAACATAATAGCAGAGGAGTTGATACTTCCTGCAGCATTAGGTATGGTCTCTGTCATGCTGGATTACGTGCAGCAACATTTTTTTATGAATTTCAGGGAAACTGATGCATTTTACATAATTTCTGTTACAGATTAAAAAACAATGTTATTAAAGTAATGTTTTGTTGTAAATTTATCTATATTTATTTATATTTATATTATATTATATTATCTATATCTATATAATGTTTTTCTTTCTTTTTGTTTTGTTGTTATCTAGTACTTAGAGCTATTTTATAGACACATTTTATAGACAACTTGTTTCAGTCCCTGATCCCGAATTCTTTATGCGGGATCGACATTGCACACTGTCTTCCGTTCCCCAGTACAGGGTCTGGAGCACTGCGCACACCCTGTATCTGTGGATGTTCCAGGTACACCTCAGGCACAGACTCCTACACCTGTCGGTGTCCTGCCCAGGAGCGCTCAGCTACGCGCAGAGGCTCATGGGTGTCATATCTGGGTAAATGATTCAACAGTTGTTAATTTTTAAACGGCCAGCAATATAAAGATCTACTATCGTACGTAGGTTTTAATGTAATCTTTTAACTCAAATAAAGGCCATTCTTTTGCACTCTGGTCGTGGTGGTGAATTACGCAGTCCCCTAAATCTCGATAAAATTACATCTTTGCGCTGACTGCAACTTTATTCTCATAAAATTGTGAATTAATTCTCATAAAACTATGACTTTAATGTTAAAATGTTACGATTTTATTCTCAAAGCGCCCGCATAATACAAATATTATAATAATAATAATAATAATAATAATAATAATAATAATAATCGCTGCTCCACTGCTCCTTATTGAGTGTCTCCCAGTTGGGGTAGTAAATTCTGCCTTTAAACTGGCTATAGCTGCATGTGGTGGGGAGTTTTCCGCACTTGGTGCATCTGTTGGGAGGTGATTATCCTTGTGTGCTTGCGGTTTTGTGGTTTGTCTTGTGTTTGGGCAGGATTAGTAGGAGTGCTCTCAGATTGTGGTGTGGAGATGAAGAGAACATTGGCGTGATGTTGCCTGGTGCTGTGGTCTGAGGTGGCATTAGTGGCATATAAAAACTGGCTGAGATGTTTGAGGTGGTTTTGGCTGAATGGGACTCAGCTCTGCTCTGTCCCTGACACAGAGCTTGGTATTTGCCTGCCCACTTGTATCAGGTGGCATGTCTGTGTGGAGTAACTTCAGTGGGCTTTGTGTTGATGGGGAACAAAGGTCCACTGCCAACCCTTGCAGCAGAATGGCAACATCTTGTGCCTTAAACCATTTATTATGCAACTGCCTTAATGTGTTCAAAATGAGTTTTAGAATTAGTGACCATCTTGATAAGGTTTGGTGTCATGGCTGTTATGAATGTTACATAATCGCATGAATATAGTTTCTACTAGGCAGCTGCAGTTCGGCCACTGAGCTGCAGACCCAGTAGAACCGAGTACACACCTTTGTGTGCTGTCAACTCCTGCATTAACAGCCTTCTTTTTGGGGGACCTACAGTGCCCTGTGAACAGCTTTTCCTGATGCCATGCACCATACAAAATTCTGTCCTTATCATTTTATTCCAGATTGGGCCCCGGACCAATAATGGTGCTAGCATGCTGCTTGGTAAGAGTTAGACGTTTGCAGCAGTCTTTCCAAATCTATTCCAAATGTCATAACACCCCCAAAGCAAACAATGATTTATCATGACCAATACGACATGGCCCTGCCCTATAACCCAGGTTCAGATTTCAAAGAGGCTTTAACTGCTTTAAACAACCGCTCCAGTAAAAGTCAAAGGTAAGAAATGTGTCCTCTGCATCTGCCCTCTCCTTCAGTGTCTCTGGATTAAAGCCGTCAGGAGCAGTGAACCAGGTCTGAGCCAGGATCCTGATCTGGAGTCACAAACACATTCTAGATATGAGCCACGAGCGCTGCTAACCACTCTGCCACACAATAATGTCACATGTAATAAGACTCAAGCAGGAGAAAGTTTTAATTTATACTGAAAACTCATGAAGCCTCAGAATGGAGCACTGATCTGTCCAAACAAATATCACCTGTGAACAAACACAAGTGTCAGAATGAGAAATACAGCTTACACAGTCCTGTTCTACAATCTGATGATGTCATAGTTTCAAATGGAGGGCGGGGGTTATACAACTCTGGAAATTTGTTTCAAAAACGGTGAATCTCCCATAAACTTATCATCGACACGTGTAGAACCTTCTCATTATGCTTGAGATTGGCTCCACAAACGTATTAATCTTATTAATATTATTGATTAAATATTAATCTTATGGCTTAAAAAGTGGCTTAGCCATAGATCAAATTAAACCTGCCCAAATACTGAATCGTTACGTTGCTACTCAGTGTTTTCTGGTTTATAGACTATGAATGTAAAAATGATATTGTCTCTGTTATTACGTTTTAACTAGGTATATTTTGTTAACGTTATGTAGAAACTACAATTGGGAAAAAATAACTTTGAACGTTATATTTACCTATTTATATTCAAACGGAAACATTAATTCCTTAGTTCATTCAATCTAAACAGAAATAAACGGATGCAAGGATGACACCTTGACTCTTTTTTTATTAAATAATAAATTATTATAAATAATTAAAAATAACGTGCGTAACGTACGCGCAAAGACAGCAGTGGAAGTACGGTCCGTGGTGTAGGCCTGTCCCATTTAAGCAAGATGGCAGCTACACTGAGGAATACACCTTTTTGGTACTTCAAAGGGTATGCATTTGGCGAAATGGGACACGGTCTTCGGTTATGGTCGATCTCCATGGAAACACTGGGCACATTTTTGTCTGCATTCGTCAGATGAGCTGAAATGGGACAGCGCCGGAAGTTACGTAATGCCCTTCGACACACACTTCGAAGGGTGTATTTAAGGGCATTTTGGCGAATTGGGACACGGCCTCTGGCGTTAGTCAAGAGCAGGTGGCAAATCAGTGCTGACGATCAATATAGTAATTATATAAAAGCTGGAGGGTGAAACAGGAAGGATGTGACTTTAGTTACCCTACATGCAGTGCTTGGAATAAACGGAATAGACAACATTAGCCTAAAGTTTGTAGCCACACTGACTTTAATGTGAAGACATAACATGCTTGCGCTATTGAATCTACATACATATTATTGCATCAGCTGTTGAATAAGAGGCGGTTTGTCCAAAAATAAAAACATGGCTAATAGCTTGTGTAGGACTCTAAACTGTTCCTTCTGTGTTTGATTTGGCGCCATATGCTGTTAAGGCAGGGGTCACCAAACTTTTTTAACCTGAGAGCTACTTTATGGGCACTGAGTCATACGCAGGGCGACCAGTTTGAGACGCTCTTCTGAAATAACACATTTTCTCAGTTTGCCTTTAGTTATACATTATTAATAATGATAAATGATAATCATCTATGTGAACACACTGATCATGTTGCAAGACACGGATCACATTAATGAGTTCTCAAAATAATTATCAACAATGAGCAAGGAGGGAAACAGATATCAGTATTTAGCACTTTAACTTTACTGATCTTAGTAATTGTTAAATTTCCAGATGACACTTACATCACTACATTTCATAGGAAAGGTGTCCCATTTTCACTATCCATTGACAAACCTATTTAACAAAACATAAATAATATACATTGCACCATGTTTCATAAAGTTATCAATTATGTAATGTTAAAGAAAAATAAGCTTACATATTTTTTAACCCCTTAGCATTCCGGGTGATTTTGGTGAAATTGCCTTTGTTCTGACCTCTCCAAATTAAAATAATCACCATTATTGAACCCTCAGTAGTAACTGCACTAGTTTGGGGTCTTTGTAAAGGTAACACCCTATAGTTTTACCCACAGGTGTCAGAATCACTGTAAGTTTGTCTGCTGAGCATTTATACACTTTGGAACACACATTAAAAAAAAATTTTCTCATCCTCGCCAAAAAAAATTTGTGAAAATGAAGGTGTAGAAAGCTGCAGTAGGTAGCTGGGGACAAAAATACACCATACGTCAACTGACAAGATTGTTGACCACTTACATTTCAAATTTGAGGTCAATACCTATAAAAATGAGAGTTTTACAATCATTTTATCATGAGTAAGTCCAGGCCTCTCCAAACCTATCCGAATGAAGACATTTGGAGAACGTTTGGAAAAAGTGCAATAACTTTTGAATGTTTCAACACACAGACATCAGTGAGGGCTCTACTGAAAACTCACACTGAGAGGAATCTGTATCTGCACACCCAGCTGCTCTATTACTGTACATTTATATATCATATCAAAACACAATATAAAATGTATATTTGTATATAAAATACAGTCAAAACTATGGGTCAAAATAAATATATATTTACAAACCACACATTGCAAACAATCAACAAATACACACACACTTCAAAATGTAATCAGACACACACTGGAAACTAAGAACACACTGTCCATGATCGTACAGTGAGACAGTCATTCTACAACAGTGGCTCAGTGGTTAGAGCTTTGGTCCTGCAACCCGAAGGTTGGAGGATCGAGTCCCACTCGGACCAATTTCTGTCATTGTGTCCTTAGGCAAGACACTTCACCCAAGTGGTGTGTGCGTGATGATTGGTGGTGGTTGTGATAGAAATGTTCGTTTCTGATGCAAGCGTCAAAGAGGAGAAAGAGACTGAAATATAAGTCAGAAGGGTTTAATGAGTTCATCACAGGTAAAGTTAACAATGAAGCACCGGACTCTCAGGAAAGGATAGGAAGAGAGTCCTGAGATGTTTGTCTTTCCAGCTTTTATAGGCCTCCCGGTGTGTGAGGCGGGTCTTCCTCTCGGCAGCATGTGATTACACATTAAAAACCTTTTTTGGCAAAATCCCTGAATGTGCGTTTTTAAGTCAATCAATCTTATTGTTTTATGACCCTCACAGGATGGGGGCACTCAGACCTTGGTGAACAGGGCCACAGATAAGAAGTGGCCCTGGTCCTAGATGTTATCTTCTTGGCCCCAGTGCTGTAGAGTGCTTTACGACCCTCTCAGGGTGGGGGTCTTTGGTGAGTAGGGCTACAGGCATCTGAGGGTAGCATTACATTGTTATAAAAAAATACCTTACAATTCCCCCTTTTCACACCATGCTACATGGTGTGAACCCAACTATGAAAAAATAAAAAGTAATGTTTACAACAAATGATAATAATGGAAGAAATTAAAAAATTAAGCAAGTATAATACTAAGGATAATAACAAAAGCATACACATTCATGAGTAGAATAAATGAAAATAATTTTGCTAAATTAAAGTACGTGGATTTATGGGTACAAAATCTAAAAACCCATTTATTATAGTTTTGTCATTTTTTCACCTTCTGACTTAAATGGGAAAAGACATTTTGTGGCCCCGCTCCCGGCAACCGTCCGAAGACACCACATATACCCACAGTACTGTACATGATTATACTATTATTAAACCAACCCAAAATCAAAAACATGAATTTCCCAAAACAACATTATACAGCATGTTTACACTGAATGTCCTCAGTCTCAGAGTCAGAAATAACTGTGATGTACATAGGAGGAGGGGTGTTAGAAGAAATAGGAAGTAGTGCCATTTGTTTTGCAGCAGTAACTTCTTTAGAAAAAGCTGTAGTCACACACCTTTCAACCATAGTACGAGCAAAAGGGATGAAACAACAGCCACAGACCATCAGTATGGTTAGAATTATGCTAAGTGAAGTGGAAAGTGAGAGAAATAAAGTTTTCCATTTACCGAAGGTATTAGAAAACCAATCACCTATTACATCATTAATTCCAGAGGCAGTAAGCATCTGGTCTGAGTGATCTTTCATTTTATCTAAAAGTTCTTGGAGAGGCCCAACAGGGCCAGTGTTATTGGGTATGATTGTACAACACTGGTCACCAAAGAGTGAACATACACCTTGTTTTTCAGCTAAAAGCATGTCTAGAGCAATACGATTTTGGTATGTCATTAACGTATTAGCATGTAGTTCTTCTTGTAATAGAAGTAAAGCAGCTCTAGTTAGATTGGCCTGATACATAACATTGTAATGAATATAATTAATTCTATCTACATTTTTATTAATGGTACACCACCAACAAAGAATAGATTCGAAACCTGCAGCAACTTGGTTAGCAATATTATAGTTAATGGAACATTCTCTAAATGATAACACCTTTTTTCACACAATCCAGTTTTGAAAATTAAAATTAAATTTGTAATATCCCCCCTTTGACACATTTATATATCTATATATACATGTGTCAACTTTGGATTCGTTGTCTTCTGCTGCAAGAGAACAGTCAAATTACTGTTGCTGAAATAAACATTTTGTGAAGCCCAAAACTGTTATTGGTTAGTTGTTAGTGTTGTTATTGTGTGATTATTTCATAGGAACATGCAAAAGGAAAAAAAAAAAAAATAAAATAAAAAAACAAAAAAATTATGCAGCATCCGCATTACAATTAATGTAGTATCTCTTTGAGAGTACTCATACAATGCCACAGTCATAATTAAGAAGAATCAATTTCGGCCAAATCAGTTCTAATTTGTTTCAGAGTGTGTTCAGGAGGTTGAGCTCTGACGCAATGAGTAATGTGAATCCAGTGGCTCACTTTACTTTTGTGGGCTTTGTCAATTTTTTCGATTCTAATAGCCCTTGAGCGACTGTTAAGTACCTTGTAAGGACCTACAAATTTGGGTTCAGTCCAATTAGGTTTAATACTTTTCACCAGTACCCAATCACCAGGTTTGATTGGGTCTTCCAAAGTTGACTCAGAGGAGTTCTCCAGGTTCAGGATCTGTTGGGAGAGAACTAAACTTAAATTAGTTAATGCTTTGTAATAGTCAGAGATTTCATGATCTTGGTCATTTCTAGGTACACACACATCAGGTTGGAGAGGAGTGTCCATCCTTCTCCCAGTTAAGATCTCATGTGGAGAGAGATTGAGATGTTTATGTGGTGTGGATCGCATTGCCATCAGCGCTAATGGCAAGGCATCCAGCCACGTCATTTTGGTGGAGTTCATGATTTTAGCTAGATAGCTTTTCAATGTGTGGTTTGCTCTTTCAACCAGGCCCTGGGATTGTGGGTGAAAGACTGTTCCAAAATGTTGTTTTATTCCAAAATATTCACACACTGCTGTCATATTTTTGTTAGAAAAGTGTGTGCCATTATCAGATCTGATGGTACGGGGAAACCCATACCTAGGAACGAATTCTCTTGTCAGCCACTTAATGACTGAATTAGCTGTCTCTCTCCTTACTGGGGTAACTTCAACCCATCTTGAGAAAGAGTTAGGTGCAACTAAACGTCCGTCATGATAGCACCAAAGTCCTTCTTCGTCCTTAAATTAGTCCAAACACTATGTTCATACGGTCCTGCGTGAGTCTGTAAGTCAATAATATCCTGCTCTGTCAACTTCACTGAATCTTTCTCTTCATCCATCTGCACACACACATACTTTTTACTTGGAGGTCCCTTATAACCTGCTGCCTTTTTTGCTGCTGCATCTGCTGCTTCATTCCCTCTAGCTATAAGTGTTGTTCTCTCTGCATGGCCCTTGCATTTTAATACAGCTACTTCAGATGGGAATTTAACAGCTTCTATCAATTCAGTCATTTCTTTGAGATGTTTAATAGGTTGTCCAGTGCTGGTTATGAATCCCTTACGCATCCAATGAGGGGCATCAATGTGTATTTCATGTGTTACATAAGCAGAATCAGAATATATATTTGCTGTTTGATCTTTAGCTAATTGCAATGCTCTGGTTAAAGCTATTACTTCTGCAAATTGTGCTGAAGCCCCTGGCATAAGTATCTCTTTAGCTTCCATGATTTCAAACTTTTGTCCAGTAGCTTTCACTATTGCATATGATGTTCTAATTTTCCCTGTGTTATCTCTATAGCTACATCCATCACAAAACAGCATTAGTTGTGGGTTCTGCAGTGGTTCTGCATACAATGTTGGTACTAGAGTCATGTCTAGTTGCACTATGTCAGCGCAGTTGTGCGGTGTCCCTGTCCCTAGATCATTTGCCATATTGATGGTTGTGCCTTCAAATGCAATATGTGGCTGATCTAGTATTTGTTTGATTTTTTCTGTGCGTCGTTCTGAGAGTGTAAAAGCTACTGATTGTAAGTAGGCTGCTACTCCATGTTGTGTATGTATGATTAGAGGATGACATTTCACTATGTGTGCTGTTTTAATTATGGCCATAGATATAGCTGCTACATGTTGCGTGCATGGTGGATGTCCTTTTTCTATATTGTCTAATTTAGCACTATGATACATCAGCACTTTACGTTGACCTGCCACACCGTCCCCCTTTTTCTGATAAAGTATTGCATTGCCAACTCCATTTTTCTCATACACATCTAGGTGAAAAGGTATGGTATAATCTGGTACAGCCAAGTCACATGAATGTGCCATTTGTTGTTTTAAGGAAATAAATGCTTCCTCTGCCTCAATATTCCAGTTTAATTGAGCAGTAAGGTTAGTTGGTCCTGCCTCAGTTATCAGTGCTCTTAATGGGGCTAGTAGTAAAGTATACTATTTCCAAACTTTTGTTTCTAATTTTGTTAACTGTGGCCATTCTGAATGTCGTTTCAAATATGTTGCATATGCATTATGTAGAAGCCCCAGTGCAACAGCTCTGATGTACAATGAAAAGAAATAGCCTAAATAATGTTATATTGGTAAATGATTATTTTCAGGAATGGAGCAAAAATGTTTCAATTAAATGAATACACTTCTAAATTTTGTAATTGGGTTAAAAACAAAATATTTGACTATGTGGATCTGAGAACAGGCTCCAGTCATGAGTGCCCAGGCAAACACAGCCCAAACGCAGCAGCAGAGACAGTTTTATGGGGCCTTTAGAGGAGCAGCAGAGCACTTGAAGGTTTTGATTCAGTTCATTCATTTGTCATGTGACCAGTAGTGGAGGCGCCCAGTCCACAGACGAGTTTCAGAGCCAGCAGGACTTTCTTTGGTTTTAGTTCAGTTCATGTTTCTCAGTGACGCAGCAGCCATGTTTAGACAGCAGAGCCAGTCCAGGTCATGTGACCTTTCAGTTCAGAGCTGGAGCGATGCACCCAGAGAGCCACTGCACTCGGACCATGCCCACCCAGACACAACAGGCCAAAGACCCATCTCAAATCCACTTCAGTCAAAACTAAAATCTATTTAAAGTCTATTCCAACTTGCATGGACAAGTTGTTCATTTTCACCTCAAAAAATGTGTGAACAGTTTGCATAAGAAATCTGTATCTATATTTACAATATCCTGAAGTTAAAGTGAGGAATTTTCAATAATTATAAAGACATGGTTTGAATTGTTTACTTAAATTTCAGCATGATCTAATTAAACAAAAAATATTCTAAAGTTTATGTGAATGCTCAAATAAATCATTACTGTCAGATGAGTTTAAAACATACTGCTCTTTCTTTTTATATGCATACTTCTGATGAGTAAACTGTTCAGGGAGTGCAGGATTCTGAGAGTATGGTGATCTCTCATGCCTGACCCATGTAGGAGGGGTCAAAAGGTCAGTTGGAACTCTATCATAACCTGTGTTTGGTAGATCACTAATATATAAACCTTTTGGCCTTGTAGATTTAGGTTTAATATCAGTTGTAAATGAAGTCTCATACAATGGTTTATCTATTTTTGTTTTTTATTTTACTAGATTTACTAGATAGATAGACTTTGAGAATGCTTACCATCACTTCCAAATTGTATTGTTTTTCTTATTGATTCAGTAGGTGTAGGAGTTCTTGAGCCTTTAGTGTTAATGCCCTTCACATTAACAAATTTCAGTGTTTTAACATCATCTGGGTCAATCAGTTGCCCTGCCATAGATGTTGCTCCTGCTGCACTGTCATCACTGATTGCTTCTGTATTTTCATCAAGCATTGTGTTTACTACTTTAATAGCTTCAATTGTGGTAGGTTCTTCTACTATGTCTACTAATCCTGCTTTAACTAATACCAATGGACATTGTAGTGTCGTGGTGTTAGAGTCATTAGTTATCAGTGGGGGTGTAACAGCCCAAGTTTGTGAATTAGTAGCTTGAGTTAGTAATTTATGGGCCTCGCTATAAGGTGAAAGGTCAGTATAAGGAGGAGGGAGAAATGCATCTTCCCCCTTCTTATCTAAGGTCATTTCCCTTTCAGTTTTAGATTGCACCACTTGTATTTGTGGCGTCACTGTGGTGTATGTTATGTTAAAACCTGCCCCCCTCATTAGGTGGGGGAGGTATGCATTGCAAAGAGCTTTATTTTTTCTGGCTATATCCACTCTGTTTTTAAACTCCCCTATACATTTTTTGCCATTTCGCTCCCATTCAGCTTCAGTGAAATCACAAGCAGCATGGACAACCGTTTGAATATTCAGCAATTGTTCTTTTCTAGGATTTGGAGATGTGTCCTGTCCTATCAAACCTCTCATTTGCAAGTCTTTTACCCATATCTCAAACTTTTCTGTCTCTTTCTTCTTTTTCCTATCCTCTGTCCCAAACAAAAGTATATCTAAGGCATTAGTACACGCTTCTTTCGTCGTAGCAGGAGTAAACTTCGTCCCTGTATCGTCCATTGTCTAGTGGTGGAAAAGGTTCTCAATTTGACCTTCAGGTGAGAGGGAAACAGGCAAATGCTGATGGAAGATAGTGGGGGTAGGGTTGAAGAAAGGAGGGGATGTATAGCTGAGTAAGGGAGTATGATAGGCAGGAGAGATAAGACTCACCCTAAAGGAACTATTCACTTAGAATTTATTTGAGAGCAAATAGTCAGAATCCTAATTGAGTAAACCCGCAACTGCTTTTCCACCACAGTCAGTCAGTCTGTTTGTCACTAAGTCTGTTTTACACACCTGTAATCGGGAATGAAAATGTTAATAAAACCTGTTTACATAAGCCTAATGTATGGATCCAAACCTTTCACCACAGAGATCCCTTTAGACCAACCCGTATCACACCCAGGCTTCTACGCAGAGGCCGTAGCGTCTGTGCGGGGTGGGGGTTCTAGCAGGATATGTGATTTTAGTTTTAAAGACCCGACACTCCTACACCCCGGGCTGTTTGCCTTTATTTTCTCCACCCCCAAATGCAGCCTACGCAGTCTCTACTCCAGCCAATACTCTATGTGATAAAGGCTAAAAATGAGGAGTCAGAGACCCAAGCCACCCACAGTGACCCAAAAAGAAGAAGAAGAAGTTCTGTCCCTACCGGTTTATTCAATCGTGCTCAGCTGAGTGGGTCCCGGACCCAGGGCTCCACACCCCACTTACACGGTCCAACCGTGTCTTGGTCATAGGGCGCTCAACACCCTCAGAGTCCAACTCTGGCCAACAATAGAACCTAGTCTATTGTCAGACGACCGGGCCTAATGCCACCTGGTCCCGGACCAGGATTTTCCCCCTAACACGGTCCCAGCCGTCTTGGTTACAAGGGCTCGTGCGTTTCTTAGCAGTGACTACGTTCAATAGACTCTCGTCAGATTCTATTCCAAGAGGTAATTTGATTAAGAATTTAACTAGTCGCCCTCAGGGTCCAGCCCTGGCTTTCCAGTAGAACCTGGTCTGCTGGCAGTCTCTCAACCGGGCCTAGCGCCACCTGGTCCCGGACCAGGATTTCTAATACCGGCTCATTGATCTGTCCCTATGTGTTAGTAAATGTGCTTCATGTAACTTTACATGTGAAAGAACAAATTGGACTAGATAGCCCACCCAATTATATTCTAAATTTGCAAGACAAAGAATTACAGATTCATGTGACAGTGACAACCCTAATAAAGAATAAACTAAACTATGCAGAAATTTTATTAAAAAGGTTTTCTGCTTACCTTATTTTGGGGCCCCTGGTTGTCACCGACTCAGTCATCAGACTTCACCTCGATATGCCCAAAGGTCCTCCAGATCACTTGACACCAATCACGTCGGGGTCACCAAATTGATAGAAATGTTCGTTTCTGATGCAAGCGTCAAAGAGGAGAAAGAGACTGAAATATAAGTCAGAAGGGTTTAATGAGTTCATCACAGGTAAAGTTAACAATGAAGCACCGGACTCTCAGGAAAGGATAGGAAGAGACTCCTGAGATGTTTGTCTTTCCAGCTTTTATAGGCCTCCCGGTGTGTGAGGCGGGTCTTCCTCTCGGCAGCATGTGATTACACATTAAAAACCTTTTTTGGCAAAATCCCTGAATGTGCGTTTTTAAGTCAATCAATCTTATTGTTTTATGACCCTCACAGGATGGGGGCACTCAGACCTTGGTGAACAGGGCCACAGATAAGAAGTGGCCCTGGTCCTAGATGTTATCTTCTTGGCCCCAGTGCTGTAGAGTGCTTTACGACCCTCTCAGGGTGGGGGTCTTTGGTGAGTAGGGCTACAGGCATCTGAGGGTAGCATTACATTGTTATAAAAAAATACCTTACAGTTGTGACCCACAATTAAGTGAATAGCAGAATAAACCACGCTTACCGATCAGGAACAGCATCCAGTCCATCAAAACATAAGGTCCCTCTACTCCTGAGTCCACCATGAGATCTTCACTCGGTTCCACGAACCGCTCCGGGTCCGAAATGCCTCTAGTTTAACTTGTACAAACATCCACAGTGTCCTCGGTCGCGCACTTCCTTTGCTTTGTCCGTTTCGTCATGTTTAAAACGCAAAACTGCTGCGTAAAATTACGCAACTCGCGCGCATAATTTTACGCGCGGATCTTTATATCCAGCCTCAGCTTGTTACGCACGCAGCAAACTCCGTCTGTTTGCAGTAAACCACTGCATGTCACGCATCAGCGTGTTCCGCAGTTCATGGGCTTTAAAGTATCTGAATAGAGTATTGCTAGCTTAGAGCTGTCTTAAATTGGATTAGTGGCCACTCATTGGTACTACAACGAAAAAATCCCTCCTGCCCAGAAAGATCTTTTCTCATAGAGCACAATGTAATCACAAACTGCTCGTGTTCGACTGACAAATTTCACAATGGTCAAATTTTGTGGCAATTTTTACCTATTTTCCAGATCATACACTTTTTCTCAGCTCAAAATCCGTGTGTTTTCAATCATTTGCTTCGGCTACACTCTATGTCTGCTGTAGCTAAGTTCAAGCTTTGTTAGAGCGGTCACGTGATACAACATGAACGATGTGAACGATATGAACGAGTCCTATTGTCATGAACGGGCAGCAGGTTTAGAACATGGTTCCGAACCGCCCTGGAAGCAGAAACATTATAATTTATGATTTGCAATTTATCTATCATTCCCTTGTCTCCTTTGTGGCAGCTCTGCTCGCTCAGAGTCTCATGGGGTTAGCTCAACCACGCATGGTCCATGGGCAGGGTAGGATCAGATGTACCTAAAGGCTAAACTCACGACATGCACCTTTCCAAGGAAGGCAGGAATGTGACTAAAAGTACAACATGTGTTAAAAAACAAAAACAAAACAAAAAAACAGTAGCATAAGATCCCTTCTGTATGCATTTCCATTTCAAATTGAAAAAAAGGGGGAAAAAATCTAATTGGGGAAAAAAATTCAAGCATTTAATTTCAAGTTTAAAAGTGTAAAAGGTGAACCTGACAGATGCGGGACAGGCGCAGGGGAAGGCGCAGTGCAGTCTCTCTCTTTCGGACGAGAAAAAAGCAGCTTCTCCTGTTTGGATCCAGTGGTCAGTTTCCACATTGTGATTTCCATTCACAATATTAGTATAAGTCAAGTTTCTACGCTGCTTTTTGGAAAAACACGTCGAATAAACACGAGATGAGAAAGCAACGGAACTTTTGGGTCGACGACAGTGACACCTTCACTCACATCCACCTCCAGCCTGGCGCACCACGCGGTCAAAAACAACCGCTCAAGGCTCAACTCCAACACGCCACAAGATCCTCACGGGGCTGACGGGGCTCTGTGCTCCACGGGGCTGACGGGGCTCTGTGCTCCACGGGGCTGACGGGGCTCTGTGCTCCAGTGCCACAGGTCTGTGCGGGTTGGTCCGCGGTGCGCACGGCTCATCTGTGGCTTGTTCTGCAGGCACGTCCCTCGTCTTCCACCAGCCATAAAACACTTGTGGGCGTCTCACAGGTGTGCTGAAAGCGCTGAGCGCAATGTAAAAGGCGGAAAGTAGCTTATAAATGAACGCGCGCATTTAAAATGCAAGTCCAACAAACTCTACAAATAAATAAATGCGCTTCGAAATAAAATCATAAAATTACGCCGTATTACACAACCATTTGCCAATTATTTAAGGCGCAAAAATATTCTCAAACAAACGCAGGGCGATTACGTCCAAAGACGCGCGCGTTCTGACGTAGGCGCGCTCTTGTTGCCAAGTGCATCTCGTTGCCAAGTGCATCAAAACAAATTTTGAATCTTTGGCTGCGATCAAAAACCTGCATTTGTGAGCTTCATTCGAGGATTTCTTGAGAAAGGAGACCAAACTTCAGGACATTTTCACCCAGACTTGTACTGACCACCCCCTCACTCGGACAACGAGACCTCTCTGAGGACTTCAAGCCTTTTCTGAGACCTACCAGACTTTTCTGTGGACCAGAGGCGAGGTTTGACTGTTTCCCTGTTAATGTTAGTCCCTATGGGATTAACTTATTACCTATGACCTTATTACTCAAAAAACAACCACTACTTAAGACAAAATATCTTTTATCAAAGTCTATATCATGTTTATGGTCAGTTTACTTACGTGAGTTCAAACAAAACCATGAAACCTGCAGCAGGTCACAGAGCACTGAGCTCTACTAGAGCCTAATAGTGACTATTGTCAGCGTATACAAGGAGAAAAGTCATCAAACATGTACTTTTAGGCATCCAAACACTGTTAGGCCCAGGAAATGTGGCTTTTTTTCTCATTTTATTAAGGATATAAAATATTTTAAACGTGTAGATTAATTTTCTGAGACTCTTAACACATTCAGTAGCCTACAAAGTTTTGTCATGTTTGTATTGCACAGCTGGTACTCAAACACATTAGTCCAAAGTCAGTTTTGGAGCTGCCATTGGCAAAGTGGGAGTATAAACATGTCACTTTATGCAATGAAATAGTCTAAAACAAAACCAGTGTGCTGGAGTGGGCAGACGAGAGGACTTCATGGCTCGTCTTAAGTGTCACATTAAACCGTGTAAAGAGGCTCTTTGCCTCCACCTGCTGTTCATTTGACATGTCACCTGCTTTAGGGGTGTGTGCTGGGCAGTGGACGCTAATCGACTAATCGTGACTTAGTTGATGATGTATTTAAAAAGTCACAATGTACAATAGAAATAATCATGGGACTAGTTGTCTAATCAAAAATACCATCACTGAGGCATAAGTCAGTGATGTAGTAGACTACTAAAATAATCGTTAGTTAGTGCCCCAGTAGTGTCATTTGTGTCATTTGGCAAGACACTACACCTCACACATTTGCCTGTGGGATCTATTGTGGCGATTGTAGATTGTTTGCAGCCACATCTTTGTCAGGCAGCCACATCTTTGTCAGTCTGCCCAGGGCAGCTGTTATGAGAGTAGGTTATGACCCAAGTGTTTTTGAGGAATGTACGAATAATATTCATATATAATGTATATGTAACATACAAATGGATGCAGTTCCTGGAGCTGTGTGAAAGTGTCATTATAATGGCCCTGAGCCGCCCTGACCATAATAATCAATGGTATGTCTAATGTGGCTGTCTTTTACTTTGTATGTTGTTTTTCCATTTATGGACCAAATAAACTTTATGTCTGAAATAAATCGTATAAAGCCACTTGGTTACCATTTTGTATTTGTTAAATATCATATTTTAAAGTAAATGCCTGAGAAACTACTACAGCTTATAACTATTTAAAATAAAATAAAACAAAGGAAACTGCATGTCATTTTTGCACATTTTATTACTAAATACAATCAAATAATGTAATATTTTGTAGAAATAAAATTAACTATTATTTTTAAAATGATTGTATATGGTCAGCACATGAGTGGAAGGTTGAGGGCTCCATCAGCTGGTCATTCTCAAAGTGGTGGTGGGCCTCATATAAAACAAATATATAAACATGAATCTGAAATCATCTTAAGCTTGTAAAAGTTGAATAGTTAAATATAAATGTTATTTGTGCATCTCTGAATCAGTAAGAAAGATAACATTATTATTAAATATGTAAACCTAAAATGACATATGTTTGCAGAGAATGAATAATGACTTCATTGCCAAGGAGTACACAAGTAGGAATGTGACTAAAAGTACAACATGTGTTAAAAAAACAAAAACAAAACAAAAAAACAGTAGCATAAGATCCCTTCTGTATGCATTTCCATTTCAAATTGAAAAAAAGGGGGAAAAAATCTAATTGGGGGAAAAAAATTCAAGCATTTAATTTCAAGTTTAAAAGTGTAAAAGGTGAACCTGACAGATGCGGGACAGGCGCAGGGGAAGGCGCAGTGCAGTCTCTCTCTTTCGGACGAGAAAAAAGCAGCTTCTCCTGTTTGGATCCAGTGGTCCTGCTGGTCAGTTTCCACATTGTGATTTCCATTCACAATATTAGTATAAGTCAAGTTTCTACGCTGCTTTTTGGAAAAACACGTCGAATAAACACGAGATGAGAAAGCAACGGAACTTTTGGGCCGACGACAGTGACACCTTCACTCACATCCACCTCCAGCCTGGCGCACCACGCG